>NC_084927.1:3135000-3760000 GCF_958298935.1 Phragmites australis
TGAATATCCAAAGCACAAGTTCAATGGATTATGCTGTAAGTTGAACATAGCAAGATTGTTGACAATATAACGAATTTTTTGTTTATCACAAAGTGTCAACATCACATGAGCGTATATGTCCAAAAGAGCAATTTAAAGCGGACTAAGAATCTCAAGTAAAAGATTTTGCAATTTTCATCAATATTGCATATATGAGCAACTCAAGCATTTGATATGAAAACTTTTGCATATTTGGGATTGGATGAATCATAAACATGATTATAGAGTTTCCACAAAAATATGCTACTTCAAATTGCTCATATTTGCAATAAAGAGGTTTTAAGCACTTGCAAGAAAAACACATTTTTGCAAGACATTTTCATGATATGATGCAATCTACAGAAGATTGAATCTTTAAAATTAAATGCATAAATCAAGAACAAATTACTTGGAATGATATTGAATTGCACACTTTGATATGGTCCTTCTCTTGATTCCAATTGAAATTGAAGGAGATGGTCTTCTTTGTAGATACCAATTGAAAGATAAAGACCTTCTTCATGAAAAATCCAATTGAAAGGACAAAATCATTTTCATGAATTTCAATTGAAATGAGCTTCTACTTGAAAGGACCTTCATTATGATTAATCCAAGCATCCAATGCATCTTCATTGTACCTAAAACTTATTCAAGTATAATTTGGTCCCCAAACTCATTGGGTCCGAAGAGGTTAGTGAACTCATCACATAAAGCACGCTCTCTCATAGATATGTGCATATTGATATGACATAGAAGTGATGACAATTGAAATTCATACCAATCGATAGAAACCAATTGAAAATATATACCACATGAAGGTATATACCAATTGAAGTCAAATGAAAGCTTTATGCACATTTTAGACAATAAAAGCATTTGAGAGAGACTTACTCTAAATGTAGGATCAAGAAAAGCAAACATGCTATAGATATTAACATTTAAGTCAAAAAAGCATGCTCATCACTTTCAAGATCTGATAAGACGTAATTTGGACAAAAATAGCATATAAGACTTGAAGATACCAAATGAAAGGCACAAAAATAAAAAGATTGTTCAAATTACATCTAAGACAAAGATCAACAAATGATCGCTCTCAAAGTTCAACAAGTGAACTAAGCAAGATTTGAACATATAAAGAATAGAATTGTATTCATGCTCAAAAACTTATCTCAAGCAAGTATATTGAAAATAATTCAAGCATTGAGATAATAAGCTTCCAAAGACTCCAAAAAGGAAAGTTTCCTTGAAGAAACCAATATTCCTAGCATATGAGTTAAATGAAACCTTTCACATAGAAGGAAGTCACTTGAAAGCAAGAATTGAAACAAAGATGATCAACAAGGATTACCACTTGTATTATTACCAATTGTAAAAAGACAATGGTATATGGAGATATCAAAGTCGGTAATTGCAACAAGGTATGGATCAACTTTCTTTCAAGAAGCATGAAAGAAGGATTTTAGAAATTAAACACATGCTTCAAACACATTCTTTACAAAGTCAACTATTACAAGAAAACACAAATAAAAATAATAGTTGATACAGTTCTGTTGAACTGATCCGGAGTATCCGGTGAACACCGGAGACTCCGGTCCTTTTTATCAAAAAGAATAAATATTAACCGAGACTCTCTGGCGGAGTCTCCCTCGGAGACTCCGGTAAAAATATTTTCTCCTACCGGAGTATCCGGTGAACACCGGAGACTCCGGTCTTTTTCAACAAAAATAAATACTTAACCGAGACTCTCTGCCGGAGTCTACCTCGGAGACTCCGGACTAAAAAACACCAACTACCGGAGTGTCCGGTGAACACCGGAGACTCCGGACAATGAAAACAATTGTTGATTTGATCCGAATGAGAAATAATTCAAATTAAAATCTTGAGATTGAAAAGGTCACTAGATAAATACCAGGAATCTCAAGTTTCAATTTAAACCAAAAGCGGATCAATTAATGGATTCTTGCAAGAATGAGCTTTATATGAGCTTGACATACCACATAGATGCTAGATAAACAATAATATCAACTCTAAATGGTATTGCTCAAATGTTCACAAACTATGGGTATTTAAGATGCATAAAGCGTAATACTCCCCCATAATGTGATAATCCATTAATATCTCCAAAAGAGAGCCAAATAGAATTCAATAAGACGAATAAGATCAAATAAGGCTTCAATACCACAATCAACACATGAAAGTGCAATGCATCCTACACATACTAGTTATATGACTCACACATACTAGTTGGCAGGAAAAGCTAGATGCACTAGAAACAAATTCATAGCACACTTAGCAAGCAATCAAGATATGTATAAATATGAAACGAGTAAGCATGGCAAGATTGCACTAAAGTCTACACATGCTAGCATAAGCATAAGCTCTAAACAAGCATAGATACATAACCTACACATGCAAAGAGCTAGAAACGTCCACAAAAAGTGTAGAACAATAAATCTAACACAATGAACAAGAATATGAATTTAAGACATTGTGATAGAGAATTACCTTCATAGAGTGACATTGGGTAATAACAAATATAATTCCATAAAACTTGACTCTTTAATCAATTAGATAAATCTTCAAATAATTAGCCAAGTCTCCAATACCCTCTATTTTACCAAGAGACTAAACACAAATTTTACTTGAAAAAATATTAGTCTCAAAGCACAAAACATAGGATGAGCTCCCCATATATATGTGCATCCAAGTACTTGAATTACTTGTAATATGCACTTAGTTCATTCAAGAATCTAGAGGAGTTTACCCTATATTTTGAGTTAAGGCACAAAAGGAATTTACAATGGAAATACTTGTGCTAAGAATGAACTTACAACCATGAGATCATGTAAATTAAGTTCATCTTCCATAGCCATCACAAAGTATCCATTACCTACAATATTAACAAGATCTTGCTCTACTAAAGAGCCGTTAAAAGCATCATATTACACAAAGTATAATTTTTTGCTCAAAATTTACCTAGCCACATTCAAGTGCTCACAACCATGAAAAATTGAATATTTGCACTTATGCTAAGCTAAGTGGCTAGATAGCTCAAGTTAGATACTTGTTACCGAGATGTCATTGAAGATAGAAATAAAGCAATAATCCACACTCTTGGCACTTCTTTCCAAATATCATGAAAAACCCCAATTTGAAAGATTCTTGAGATGAGATATTCAATATAGTTCTTCTCAAGTAAGCCAAGTCTTCAATACATCTCCAAGTACCTATTTAGCAAATTAAGCACTTTGTGGTACCCAAACTATGTTGGGTCCTTTAAGGTTAGTCACAAGAGACTTAGGCACCCAAATGGCATTTCTACTAGCAAATGATGAACTAATCACTTTAGTAGCACAAGTACCACTCTTAACATTCCTAGGCAAATATTGATCATTATTTAATGAGTTAGGCTTAGGAATGTTACCAATGGGACAATTCTTACCAATATGTCCCTTAGCCCGGCAAATGTAGCAAATGCGGTGCTTGTCCTTGCAAGATGCCTTCTCATCTTGCTTCTTGCTTGCTTCCTTGCCGGTGAGCCTCTTCCTTGATGACATAAGACCTTCATTCTTCATGTAGGGGCATGATGCAATTTCATGTCTCTTCTTATTGCATCCATAACACTTCCTCTTGCTTCTTCTTGTTTTCTTCTTTGGAAGTGTGGTCTTGTCATCAACCTTGTTGGAACACATAGAGGCATAGTGTCCCATGCTTGAGCACTTGAAGCACTTGATATGAGCTATCTTCTTATTGGGTTTTGCTTCAAGTCCATAATATTTGTGCTTCTCACTTTTCCCTTTGCTATCAATATTACAAGTAACACTAGAGAAAATATTAGCTTTAGAGCAACAAAAATTAATAGGCAATTCATCATTGGACATAGAATTGACATTAAATGAATTGCTAGAATTAGCACATGTTAAATCTACATTAGACAAAGAATGTGTGCTAATGTCCACATGAGGTTTATAGGATTTTACCGTTGTGATGATTACCTCATGAGCTATTTCTAGCATGGCATGTGAGTCCACAAGATTTTCATGAGAGCACACAAGCTCATCATGATTTTCTTGCAAGGCCGCATGCTTGCTAGTAAGCTTTTCAACTTGAGCCCTTAACTCAATATTTTCTTTCTTCAAAGATGCTACATAAGAATTAGAGTTAGTAGCACAAGCATCATCAATCAAAGAAATATGCTTAACTTTAAGATCCCCATAAAGATTAGATAAAGAACTATGAGATTCTTCAAGTTCTTCATATTTCATATTTAAAGCATTAAATTCCTCAATTTTCTCAATGAGAAATTCCTCTTGCCTCTCTAGGCTTTCCTCATGATCTTGTATTATACGCAAGAGCTTGATCATTTTAGACATATTCTTTTTGCTCAAAAGATCAAACCCGAGCTCATCACTATCACTAGCACTAGAACTAGCTTTAGCATTATTAATCTCACTTACCGATTTCCTTTTACCTTTTGCCATAAGGCACAATGAAGAATCGATGTGAGGGGATGAGCACCTTGGAGAAGTGGATGCTTCACTTCCAAGTTGAGGACAATCCATGCTATAATGTCCGTGTCGGTGACAAATATAGCAAGCTTGACTTGTCTTTGATCTTCTCCTAGATGAAGCTTTCTTGTTGATTTTTGTTGTGGCTTCTCCACCTAGGCTTTGTCTTTTATAGACTTCTATTTCCTTCAAAATGTTAGTCTCACAAGTACTAATGGAAATAGATGCATCGTTATGAGAACAAGGAACCATATCATCATGATGAATAGATATTTTAGCACTAGATGATATACAAGGCTTAACAACATTACTAGATATGGAAATTTCATTGCAAGTGTTGTTAAAGTCCAAAGGAGGGATTGAACACTCACTTACAACACTCACCATTTCATTACCTTGCTCGTTGTTAAATGTTGGTGAAGTGGATGACGGAGTGACATCCTCTTGGACAAAAGAGAAAGTCATTTGGTGCTCTTCATGGTGTGATGATGAAGTAGAGCATTCCACAAATGACGTCTTCGGAAGAAGTTCTTCTTCATCACATTTGGGCTTGTCATATCTTTCTTTAAGAGTGGTCCAAATGAGATGAGCGTCTTCAAGCGGCAAGATTGATTCAATAACATCTATGCTCAAATCATCAAATAAGACATTAGTAGCTTGAGCATTAAGATGTATACATTTCTCTTCCTCTTCGGGTGATATGAGTTTATCATTAGGAGGAGAAATGATCACATCTACAACTCGCTCTATTTGAGGACCCATGGCCCTAAAGATATTACGCATGCGAGTACTCCAATCACAATAATTAGAACCATCTAAAAGGAGTGGCTCTAAGTGCACTAATCCACTAGTCGGCATCTTTACTCTCTAGGCGGTAAAGCCCGAAAAGAGAGACTTGGCTCTGATACCAATTGAAAGTACAATGATGTCGCCTAGAGGGGGCGTGAATAGGCGTTTTTACAAAAATTCAACCCTTTCTACCGTTGGCCTAAGCTTGCAGCGGAATATAAACTAACGAGTTTTTCACAAGAGAAAAACCTAAATATGCTAGGCTCAACTAGTGCACAATCACCCTAAATAAGTGTGGAAATTACAATCCTAAGGTGACAAAAATTACTCAATTCTAGTAAGAGATATGCAATAAAACTTAAATTGAAAAAGGCTGAAAATACTGTTCATGTGCCTGAAATTACTGTTCACCGGAGACTCCGGTGTAGTCCGGATACTCCGGTGTGTACAGGTCCGGAAACTCCGGTAAAGGCCAGATTCTCCGGGTTCTGTACAGAACAGAGCCCGAAACTGAATGAAATGGATGTGTAGAGAGTTTTAGCTCAAACCAAGTGATGTCGTGTGTTCCCGGAGATGATTCCAAGTAGATCCACGAAGAACCTACACTCAAATACACACAAACAAGTAGATCGAGCAATATGCACAAAGATTTGAGCAAGAACATAAAAGTAAGGAAACAAGAGAGGAGACACAAAGATTTGTTTCCCGAAGTTCGGATTCACCACCGTGAATCCTACGTCTCCGTTGAGGAAGCTCCAACGAGCCGGGTCTCTTTCAACCGCTTTCCTCGATCCACTAGCTTTATCTCTTCCCTTTCGGAGGCGAGATCGACCTTCACAAACTTTCCCGCGGCTCACCACATGCGCGGGAGCTCACCGGGCAACACCTAGCCGGCTAGGAGGCTTCACCTCCAAGAGTAACAAACGCTTCGAGAACTTCTTGTCAAGAACTCAAGTGCTCAAGATTGGATTTTAGCTCACTTGCACTCAATCTTCCAATCTCTCAACCCAACTCACTTTTCTTCTCAAATCACACACTAGAATGGAGTGGGATGGAGTTCTTTTGACTCTAAAAAGTGTTTCTTTCGTGCCCTTGCAGCAGCCCCAAAGGATGGGGTGAGTGGGGTATAAATAGCCCACTTCAAAAAACTAGCCGTTGGGCTCTTTTCTGGAACTTACCGGAATATCCGGCCTACACCGGAGTCTCCGGCCACTCCAGGTACCGGAGAATCCGGTCTTCACCGGAGTCTCCGAGTACAGCACAGCTGACCTCCGAAAAACGGCGATAACTTTTGATTCCGGAGTCCGATTTCGACGATTTTGGACTCTATGGAAAGCTTATTCAGAGGGCTACACATACCAACTGAATTCATGACCTAAAACATATAGGATCAAATTAGGAACACTCCAAAACCCATTTTAGACACTTCCGCACTTCCCGCTCCGGACTCATAACGACAAACTCTCACTTTGGGTTTGATTGGGAACTCTTGAGCACTGAGACGCGACAATTAGCTCACGTTGCATCCCTCTCAATAGTGCGGCATACCTATACTCAAATTCAAAGATAAAACTCGTTTGAACCACTTTGAGCATTTGAAAACTTTCAAGTACCGCTTCTTTTTCTTTCAAACCTTGAGGGTTGCCAACTTCCATATATTCTTCACTCCATCTCTTCTTGATTCTTCATATGATTGATGTGAATCATCCATACCTTCCCATAGCCTCGCACGGTCCATCGACGCAAAGCCTTCACTCGCTCTTCACCACCGCCTTGGTCCTTCGGCGCCAAGCCATTTGCTTGCCCTTCACCACGGATGGTCCATCGCAGCTGAGTCTTGCTTGTCCTTCACCGTCTTGCCATAGAAAACTACTTTGTATTCGACATCTTCAAGGAATTCACTTTTTCATATATGGAGTCCACTCTTGTTCTTCACTCTTGGCATATATGATTTCAATTCAACTCATGCCTTCTTATGGATCCTAACCCCAACTCACTCTTAAGCACAAAGCACATGAGTTAGTTCATAAAATCTAAATGAAACTTTTATACCTTAAGTTACTTGATCTCCATAAGTAACTTATTAGCCTTCATGCATATTGTCAATCTTCATATAGAACCTAACCCCACTCATTCTTAAACACATAGCACACGGGTTAGTCCATAAAACTCTATTGACAAGTCATATCTTTAGTTACTTGATCTCCACAAGTAACTTAGCCTTCAAGCTTATTGCTAATCTTATTGAGCTTCTTCTTCTTATGAGCATCACCAAGAGCTCCTTTATTTAGATGCATATTTCTCCTCCATGCATCACATCCGAGCATCACCTAGAGCTTGTTCATCTCGATGTACTTTCAATCTTCCCATTCACCTAGAGTTCATGCATGTCTCTTCACCTAGGCTTCACCTATTGAACAACCTACTAACAATCTCAACAACATTGTTAGTCCATATGTATTGTCATTAATTACCAAAACCACACATAGGGGCTAGATGCACTTTCAGTTTTGGGCACTAGAGAAATGCGTCTGTCCTCCTTTGATAGGGCACAACTCGGCCTGACCAAGCTAGACAAGGCAGCTACAGCTCAACTGGATGAACCATTCTCTGAGTCAGAAATTGCGGCAGCCATAGCACAGCTACCTATAGAGAAAGTGCCAGGCCTAGATGGCTTTACTGGGTCCTTCTTTAAGCATTGTTGGACAACCATCAAACAAGAGGTGCCCAATGCCTTTGCTAGCCTGCACAACCTTCATACATCTACTCTACCATGGATCAATAAGGCCACCATCGTTCTGATTCCGAAGACGGAGGTGGCCTTTCAACCAAAGGACTATAGGCCAATAAGTCTCATCCATTCTTTTGCAAAATTGGTTTCCAAGGTGCTGGCTCTCAATCTCTCAACACACAATGATTGCCTGATATCCTACTAGCAAAGTGCTTTCATAAAGCGCAGGTGTATACAAGACAATTTCTTTATGTGTACAATCTGGCGCGCGCCTACAACCGAAGCTGCACCCCAGCATGCCTTTTCAAGATGGACATATCAAAGGCTTTCAACAGTGTCCTGGGAATATTTTTTTGAGCTACTGCAGCATAGGGGTTTTAATGCACAATGGAGGAACTAGCTAGCTGCTTTCTTCTCGTCCTCGACTTCCTCCATCCTACTTAATGGCGTCCCCAAACCAGATATTCCTCATGCACGAGGACTCAAGCAGGGGGACCCCTTATCCCACTACTTGTTCATTCTCGCCATAGATACCCTGCAGCATCTTTTTGGGCTGGCAACAGAGGCACAAGCCCTCACCCCTCTCCGGGGGTGTCATGCTAGACTTCGATTATTTCTATATACCGATGATGCAATTATCATGAACCCAATTAAACAAGACATTAACATGATGATGGAAATTATGCGCTACTTTGGAGGAGCTACCGACCTGCATATCAATCTCACTAAGAGCGTAGTGTCCACCATCTGCTGCCAAGGTCTTGACATGGAGACAATGCTCGAAAACTTCCCTGGTATCTAGGCTCCCTTTCCGATTACCTACCTGGGACTACCTCTCTCCGTTGGCCGACTTCGCCTTGCCCAATTACAGTCGATCAAAGACCGGGTGAAGGCACGCTTGGCGAGCTGGCAGGGGAGGTTTCTATCGCCTACCAGAAGGTGCGAGCTTGTACGTGCTGTCCTAAGTTCACTGCCTACCTATCTTCTAATGGTTCTTCAACCACTGAAGCAATTCATAAAGGAATTGGATAAAGCACGACGATGTTTCTTCTAGGCGGGTGATCAATAACTCATAGGGGACAAGAGTAAAGCGAATTGGTCTTGTATATGTCGTCCCACCGCCAATGGTGGCCTGGGGATCACAAACCTGTAATTCTTTGGCCGTGCGCTGCGTCTCTGCTGGCTTTGGTTCGAGTGGATGCACCCTGAGTGTCCCTGGAAGGGTATGCGGTTACCGGTCAGTTCAACTGATATTGCTCTCGTTAATGCTGCCACTTCGGTATAGCTAGGCGATGGCAAGAAGGCATCATTCTAGCTGTCCAGTTGGTTGGAGGGCGTAGCACCGGCGTCTCTGTTTCCTTCCCTTTATCATTACAGCAAGCGCAAAAACTACACAGTGTCTAATGCCCTCATTGATGATAAATGGATTCAGGATCTAGACCATGACCTTACTCCGGCTCTCGTAGCTAATTATGTTTATCTTTGGACCCTTCTTCAATTAGTGCACCTAGATACAAGTAGTACTGCTATGGACACGATCACCTGGACACGTACTCCTTCAGGGGAATACTCCGCCCGATCAGCTTACCTCCTCCAGTTCGAAGGTCCCAAAATGACCGAGATGGACAACATAGTATGGCGGCTCTAGGATCCTCCCAGTGTTTTCCTTTGGCTACTCCTCCAAAAACGTATTTGGACTGCTGATCGATTATAGCGACGTGGATGGCCAAACTGCTACTTCTGCCAGCTATGTTTGCGCAACCTTGAGATGGTGGATCATTTGTTTTTGGACTGCATATTTACACAGGAGATTTGGAACAAGGTTGCCTCTTGGGTGCAGCACCCCAACCTAATATCGTGTCTTTGTCCAATGAGGTCACTTGGGTCCTGTAGAATAGACTGGAACAAATCCCTCACTCAGTGTCCATCGGGTAAGGCAGCCAAAGGTCTTCGCTCGCTTTGCATTCTAGTCATATGTACTGTCTGGAATGAGCGAAACAATCGTGTCTTCAACAAGTAAGAAAAAACAATAAGTCATGTTGTGTCTGATCTATAGGATGAGACCCGACAGTGGGTTATGGCAGGTGCACAAGATTTGGAATTCATTTTGCCAGCAATGATCGACTCTGAAGGCTTAGCTCTTTTAGTTCCTTAGTTTCAGTTTTAGCTTCGGTTCCTAATCACTCATGTTTTGCGAGTAATCCTCCAAGCATCTGCGTTGAGAAGCTTCAGACTGGTGAAAACGACTGATTGTTTGGGTGTATGCTCTTTCGTGTTCTTTGAAGTATGTGTCTTACATGCTGCCTAAACTCCCCTCTTAATTAATATAAGCTGTTTTCGATCTTTCAAAAAAGAATTGAAGCTCGATGGGGGGAGGGGGGCATGAACATGGATGGGCAAGACAAATAGATGCATCAAGGCTTCATAATTTTGCTGTGGCCACTAGCAATACTCTTGAGCTGTGTCCGTTCTTTGGTCTCCCGTCTCACAGGCACAGCATAGTCCTAGCGCTCCATGTACGCACATAGCTTCCTCTTCGCTTCCAGAACGGTCATCGTTCCTTTCGCAGCTAGCTTCTGTATCAATTGATGATTTCACCCTAGAGACAGTAACTACTCCCTCCGTCCTAAATATAAGTATATTTGGACTCAAACATAAGAATTAAGGTGAGATATACAATGATCATATTGGTGGGTGACACATTTACTGTATTGATTGGGGTATATTTTCTTTAAAGCAGACATAAAGGAATGAAGAAAAATATGTATTATTAAAGTCATGATAGATTTATATTTAGTGCACGTCGAAAAAGACTTTATAGACTTATATTTGGTGCACGTCGAAATATTACTTAGCTTCGTCGGTAAAAGGGGCTTCCTATTAGTTGATAGCTCGTCAGGGGCAGGCACAGCTTGGACTGGACTGGGCATTGCATATTTGCATGCCTTCCCAGGCCGCGTCTGTTTTCCTCTGATGAACTTGTTCATCAGAATACAATTCACTCTGCTCAAGTTACTGCATACTAGCATATAGAACAAATGAAGAAAATGAAAAGGACCAATCTGATATGACGGACGACCAGTGTCAACTCGTGGGGCAAAATAAGTCAAAAAGGCTGAAAGGTGACCTGCAATTATTATTTTTTGGAACACGACACCAAACGGCTGATGGATCGGCAGGCAATGCAACTGATCGAAAAGGTTAGCGAGTAATCCGGCGACCGGCCGTCTGGCTAATGCATGGAACAGTGAACTTTCGTACGACTAGGCAGGTAACATATGCATAATGCGAGGTGGTGGTTGCAAAATAAGTTGAGGTCTCCCTGTCATGCGCATGCCTCTCATGTACCAACAATTATATATATATTCAGACACCAAATGTACGTGCACGCTTGTTGCTACCAAAATGCAGTTTCGCGACAATATAAGCATGCAATAAATTTAGATATATGTCATTATAAATATTATGGTTTTAAAATATGCTATTACAAATTTGGTATTTGAAAAGATGATATTACAGATCTCTTAAAACTGGATTCATCCACATTAGTGTATTAAATCTTCTTGTTTAACTGATTACTTCCTTAGTTAGATAGGGATTATTTTCTAGATTAGCTAGAGATTGTTTTCTTGATTACGTGATTAGTTCCTTTGTTCAGAGAGGTAATTTTGCAGGTTGTTATTGTCTTTGTACTCCATATATGGTGTAATATCAAATAAATCGGCAAGTTTGAATTTTTTTTCCTTCTTTGTAATATATAATTTCTGGTCACGTAACATATATATTTAGGACACGCCAACCTAAGTTTTACGGTCACGTAATATATATTTTTCCTATTTTATAACGTTTGTTTCCGATTTTTTTCTGCTCACGGGCCTGTTGGATCGCATCGACAGATTAGATTGGTCCAAAAGTTGACACGTTAAATATTTCAAGCGCGTTAAATAGCATCATACATACATATACATACACATACATACATACATATATATATACATATATACATACATATATACATACATATATATATATACATATATAGGCAAATTTGGAAATTTAGACAACATACGCGACCGTATTTGCGAAATTAGACAACATGTCAACGTATTTGCAAATATAGCACTCGTATTCGGTATCTCAAATACCGAAATTAGATTTTCGGAAACTGAAAATCCGAAAACAGCGTATTCGGCAACTGAGGTGCCGAATACGGCACTGTGTGCCGTATTCGGCATCTCAGTTGCCGAATACACCCTGTACTCTGCTGTATTCGGCAACTGAGGTGCCGAATACGGCCCACAGTGCCGTATTCGGCACCTCAGTTGCCGAATTCAGCGCATCGTGTCACTTTCACGTCCTGTCGATGCTTTCGGTGTGTGCGTGCCAGCGGGATGCTGCTTTTGCGCTTAATAAAAAGCCCTGGCTCGCAGAAGAGAGAAGGGAGAAGAGAAGAGAGCAGCAAAGGAGAGAAGGGAGAAGAGAAAAGAGCAGCAAAGGAGAGAAGGGAGAAGAGAAGAGAGCAGCAAAGGAGAGAAGGGAGAAGAAAAGAGAGCAGCAGTGGAGAGAAGAGCAGCAGCGGAGCAACGCTAGGAGAAGCAGCTCGAGCAGAGGGGGCAGCCGGAGAGGATCAACGCGAGCAGCAGCCGCGCTCAATTTCCTTAAGGTAAGTTTTTAGATTACGTAGTTAATTAGTAATTATAATTAGATTTTTCTTAGTTCATTCAGAAGTATATTAGTCATTTCGTCAGTATATTGTTAAATTCATTCAAGTACATTTGATTAATTATATTATTTTGGTAAATTAGAGTATTTAAATTAATGATTTAGTTGGGTTATATAATTTTTATTAGTAAGTGTGATTAGATTCTTTACTTAATATAGTAACATTAATTTACGTGATTTAATCTAGGTAATTAGTTTTATTAAAGTAATATAATTAATCAATTAACTTGATTAATTAGTTTAATCACTTAGGTTTGGTAGAACCGTAGAAGATAGTGTCCAGTAGCAACAAAGATGCATATTAGTTGTATATTGCACTATTTAATTAGTATTATTTTTGTACTTATTATTTATTACATGTATATTTGTTTAGGAGATACGGTATGATTTTCCATATTTATTATGGAGAACGTCCCACAGTTTTGCACGGGAGACTTGTAACAATTCAGAACTGCCAGCACATAGAGAGTTCGGTTGAGGTACCTATTGATCTAGATGGCCTAAAATCACATATTATGCGCCTTTTGCGTGTGAACCAGCAGTCCCATACTGTTGTCTTAGAGGGTGTACGGCCGCGGCTTGTTCCAAATGTGCGGAAGTGTGGACGGCCCTATAACGTGCGGAAGTGTGGACGGCCCTATAACGTGCTCCGATGGAGTCCAGTGTGCCGAAGGCTCGCCATGCTGGTACCAATGTGAACTTCCAGGTTCATTGAGATCATGAGAAGACTGTCCGCCGAGTAGATCAGTGAAGGTGGCGGTCGCATGCATTGCAGCACCCCAGTCAAAAGCATTAGGGTCGCTCCAGCAAGGGGTCTGCTGCGTGTAGTCAACGACGTCCTCCTGATGAGTAGATGCTGCAGCCGGAGGTGTCATCGTAGCCGGAGGTGCTAGTGAACCCAGCGTAACCTGCTCGGGCGCAGGAGGCTGCGTGCACTCCTCGGCCTCAGCACCGGAACATGAGACATGACGCGCCGAAGCTGAAGATGTATGTCGTGATTCTGACCGAACGGGTTCCTCACGAGCACTAGATGACCGCCTGCTGTGGGAGGACCGCCTGCTGTGGGAGGCACGAGACGGGTCCATGGCATGTTGGTCGTACCCCCTCCATTGCGGGGCACACCCACCTAGACCACGTATAGCGTTTAGGAAGCGGGATCCTCTTGTCCTCATGTACTCCCGGAGAGGGTTACGATCCCTCTGCAATGATGACCTGCTTGGTTCCCCAAAAGGTTGATCCGCTTGCGTATGCATCTCATACGCCTCTTCAGTCTGTATAAGATGAGGGACATGTCAGTAATACACAGACTTTCCAAAGAAAACCAATATAAGTAACGCATCACTTACCACAACATGAAGTAGGCGGGCACGATCCTCGGGGAAGGGTCTGGGGCCCGGCTGTACAGGTCCGCTGAGTAAGGTGGCACGCGTGCGCGGACGGTACCAAGCAAGGTAGTCCCAGTACGTGGCCTCGTCGTATTGTCCAGCAGTAATGATGACATCCACCGCAGCTGATTCTGTCCACCTCCGTATGTACTCGGCATTCTTGGATGCCCAGTCCTGCGTGCCTCCGCCCCCCTTTAAGCTCCACCTGTACGTGACATAAACAGTTATAATTTGTTAACATGGATAACCAATGTACTAAGGCAACATACAATAACACACTTACTCGTGCGCCCGTCCGGCGTCTCGTGGTGCTAGAACAGGCACCACCTGTCGGTACCCGAACTGCCTCTGTACACGTTCTGGAGAATATACTTCCACGCAGTTCATGTACAACAAGAAGCATGTGGTCAACCATAAGTCTGCGTCACGGCTACAAGAGGATGCCAGGAGTCCACCATCTGCAATTTCTTTTACTCGTGCCATACGCCATGGATCCCAATCCACTAGATCAGTGCTAAGGATGTCCAGGTCACTTATCACCCTGGAGTAGTTACCATGGTCTTGCTGCTGACTCCATCTTAGCCTGGCATGAATCCACCGATACTCCATCGTTGGCCTTATGTCATCTGCAATGCCATCAGAGATGTGAACTAGGTAGTAGCACTTGAGCACCCAAGGTCTGGAAATCGGGAGGTACTCCCAACTCCATAACTGTAAGAGATGTAAGCACCCTGTAATGGTTGCCTTCCTCTTTGTTCGCTGGGTTGCATCACACAATCCTCTGTAGGTTGCAGCCAACACTGCAGATCCCCAACTGTAAGATGTAGGCTCATAAGGATGTGACGCGAGGTGGGCTGCTAACCATACAATATGTGGGACGACATAATCGCCTGCCGTATTGCAGAACATGATGCCTCTGAGCAGGACGTATAAGTACACCTCATAGTGTTGCATAAGTGTATTCTCGTCCGCATCCAGTGGGCATGGACCGAACTGTGTCAGCGCATGAACCCAGGACATGGAGAGGCCAGCATCCTTCCCGTCGTATTGCACACCAAACCTATAAGATGCAGATAGTCAATGACGCTTTAATAGCACTGTAATATTTTAAATGCATTACATAACAAATAATTACCTATCTGCAACATAACCCTTCCACTGCTCCCTTGCGGGTCGCGAAACTATTAACGGGGCACCCCTGATTGGCAGCCCGGTCAGCATGGCCACGTCCCGCAGTGTTATTGCCATCTCACCAAAAGGAAAGTGGAAAGTGTGTGTCTCAGGACGCCAGCGGTCGACGAGACCTGTGAGCAGTGCCTCATCAATTGCCGGGAGAGGTGTCCTACCACCGACCTCCATGGGAGCTCCAGCCATCATGAGAGCGAAAGGTAATAGTCCCGCCCGTGCGAGTGGCTCGTGGAATCGAGGGTCCAACTCCTTAATCTTGTGCACACTCCGGGCTCGTAACGGACCCAACTGCATGAGTTATCCAATACATGTACAGCGTTAGTTCAAAATTCTCGTACCAATAAAATAACACATATAAACGTGGTACCTGTTGTCCTGTGAATATCATCCTTCCCCTATGGTTCTCGTCGTACCGCTGCTGAAGAAGCTCGGGAAGACCACCATGAGCCATGATAATGATTTAAGGCTTCATGGTTCAACAAATAGGTAAACAACAAATTAGAATATATTACAAGCTTCATAATATATTGTATCTGCTAAACAAAGGTACACGTAATTTTTTCTAATTTTACCGGATAAGGACATTCATATAATTATACTAAGGACACAATCTAATTACAATGTTGAAAGAAATTCATGATATCAAACTAATTAAATAATATAATTATATAGACTAATCAAATTCATATAATCAAACTAAGCATCGTAATTAATTAATCTAAGTACTCTAATTTATCAAATAATTTAATTCATTTAATCTAATTAAATAAACTAAGTACTCTAATTAATTAATCTAAGTAATCTAATAACGTAATTAAATAATCTAATTTGTATAATCTAAGTACTCTAATTAAATAAACTAAGTACTCTAATTAAACTCTAAGTACTCTAATAACGTAATTAAATAATCTAATTTATATAATCAAAGTACTCTAATTTATCAAATTAATATAATTAAAAAAATGTAATTGAACGGATTAAACAATCTACTTTGAAAAACTAATCTACTTCGAAACGGACTAACCAAATAAGCTAATTACTCTAAATAATATTACTAACCTAAGTATTAAATAGGTAATATAAGGACTAACCGGTTCGAAACCTAATTAAGTGCTTGCGTTGCTCCTCTTCTGCTGATGCTTCTCGCGTTCCTCTGCTCCCTTCTCCTCTCCCTTCTCTGCTCTGCTGCTGCTGCGACCTCAATTTATTCAGCAGAGCAGCGATCTCTCCGCATGTGGCGCCAAAACAACAAATGCATGCACCGGCCGAAAGCATCACGGGAGGGAAGGGAAAAATGATTGATGTGACGTAAAAGAGATTGATGCGACGCAGCAAAATCGGTCGGCCGGCATATTTCGGCAATTGAGGTGCCAAATACGGCACTGTGGGCCGTATTCGGCACCTCAGTTGCCGAATACGGTGTTTTTGGATTTTCAGTTTCCGAAAATCTAATTTTGGTATTTGAGATACCGAATACGAGTGCTAGATTTGCAAATACGTCGACATGTTATCTATTTTCGCAAATACGGTCACGTATGTTGTCTAAATTCCCAAATTTGCCACATATATACCTCCACAAACCGTACGTGCCCAACTCCAACCGATCCGTACCTACGTACGGACTGAGAAGAACTAGTTAACTAACTTAGAACTTCTACCAACTACTTCGTCCAACTTCCTTTCAGCTACTGCCACGTACTATAAAAAGCCAATGATTCATTCATCCAATAGTTAGCTAGGAGAATAAAGTCAATAGACTTTGCAAGAAAAATGGTACCTAACTATACATGTAGTACCTCCTTTTGCCCATTGGCCATAATGGAAGAAAGAGACGATGATGGACAAATTAAGTTTTTTATAGCCTAGATATATAGTACATGCATGAAGGTGAAAAGATAAAAGGGGGCACACCTATCTAATATCGATGTTTTGGGCTTCAACATGGTCGCATCTTCGGCTGCTATATATTTTCTAAAATATTTATAGAAATTAATTATGATATTATGTAAGTGCCTTTTCAGACAAATCTGTACATACCACATTCACGTCTCAAATCGTAATATCTAGAAGCGTATAAATTAACAGTCCTAAAAAAATATGACCACGTGTATGCCACAATTAGTGTCACTTTTTCCGACCGAAAAGGAGTTCTTGAAAATTTGGAGAAGGATGGAATCCTTAGACCTTAGTCTTTGCTGCTTCTCTAAGCTAGGCTCCAACCTCCAATAATAATAAGCAGTCATCCCTGCCGTTGACAACAAAAGAAAAAAAAGGCAACTTCCCACTTTCTAGTGAGAGCCACTCCAATTCTTTGCTACTTAATTTTGCACTTTTGGAGCAGAAGAAACTGCAGAACATGCATATGCAGAAGTGGCACTCCCTCCCATCAAAAAAAAATGTCATTTTTGACATCGAAACAATCACCAACATACTACTTTGACCATCAATTTATAGTATAAACTATATGTAAAATATAGAAAATTTGTAATATTATGAAATCACTAGTTAAGACAAATCTAGCTATACTATTTTAAAAAATTATGTGCAAAATATAGCAAATTTGTAATATTATGAAATCACTATTTAAGACAAATCTAGCTATACTATTTTTAAAAGTTCAATAGAAATATTTAAAAAGATATCGATTATCAAAATTTAAACGTGTTGACTATATACAACCTAAAACGACACTTTTCCATGACGGGGGGAGCAGAAGATTTGAACAGGCAAATTAAAGGATAATGACAAGGGAAAATGCAGTTAAGGGAAGGCCATGCAAGGTTAATGGCAAGCTAACTCTAGCTGGTCAATTTGGATGGTGAGAGGGTGACTAGCTAGTTAACTCTCAGTTCCCAGTCCACAGCACAGCACCGCACAGCACAGCAGGTTGATTTTGAGTTGAGTTGAGTTGAGTTAGTTGGAGCAGTACGCATCATCAGCCAACGACCACTACCCTCGATCAGTACTAGCTCAGTCACTGGACTCACTACATTTTCATGTCACCGGAGATTATTATTTTTGTATGATTTCAACTGACACGTGAAGATGAAACGGCAAGCAATCTAGTATATTGTGAGGGAAATATCCGTCCTGTAGATATCACCAAAAGGTCACCACAGAAAGTTTGATGGAACCTTAGGCTTCAACTCCACAGAAGAAAGTCTGGTTTCTGAAGGCCGTGGGTCCCTCCGGAAGCTATCCCTAAGATGAAAGAAGAAGTTGTCCTCTAGGGGAGAGTAGGGGTTGTCTCTAGGGACCCTCAACACCCTCAGAAACACAGCATTCTGAAGCCCCTGTCTCTCGAAGCCCTCGATGCCCCAGAGCTACAGCCTCCCAAAGCCCTCATCTCCCAGAGCCCTCGACGCCTTCAAAGCCATGGCCTTCTGGAGCCGCAATCTCCAGGAGCCCTTGGCGCCCTAAAGCTACAGTCTTCCGGAGCCACTGTCTCCCGGAGCCTAGGTAGGCTCCCCTGGAACTCGGAGGAAGGAGCCGTATGATCTTGAAGAAAGATCAACCAAATAGGGCCCATCAGCTATCCTCCTCTGGCAAGGAAGTTATCGACATTCAATGCGATGCATGTGGGAGCCGTCTTGACATCCTAAGTGCAAATGGGGACCGGGTTGACACCTTAGACAGTACGACACCGTAATAGACGACCAACTAGGCGTCATGTTACTAGGGCTACTTGCACTACTATATAAACATAGTAGATAATATCTTATGGTTATGGATAAAATACATCTTACCTAGATCCATACCGAGTCATTTAACCAGTCCTAATTTCTTGTGGGATAGCGATGATTTGTATCGCTATATCTGTAAAGGTATATTTATATATTTATACTATATATAACACTATAAATACAGACTCTTGACCATCAAACCAAAAGATGAATCATTTTTTACCATCATATATCTGATGTTCCTCTCTCTACTTTTTTTTCCAAACTTGAGCACATTTCAATGAGTATACTTTTGTCACACTTATTTGTGTTCTTACATCAACATATATCGTGTTGAGTAGCGAAGGTACCCTAGCCTTATCTGCATTTTCCTGAACATGGGGCACTTTTACTGCATGTCCACAGTTCATTAAGGGAAAGAAATTACGACAGCCATGAAAGAGAAAAGATCAACGATACATTTTTGCAAAAAAAATCATTTGTCATGAATTTATTAAAAAAAATCATCTCAAATAAAGCTTCCTCTATTAAAAAAATATCGTGAATACGAGTGTTCCAAATAGTATGTTTTACCCCTAGTACCAAACAAAGGAAAAGAACCCTTGGACGGTAATCATTTGACCATCCGGGCCAGTTGCATCAAGAAGCATGGCGGAATGGATAAGGAAGGTAGATAAAATATTACAAAAATTAAAGTAGCCATTGAACGAAGCAGAGAAAAGCAAGGAGAGTAGCAGTACTACACCATCCTCAGCCATATTTTTTTTTATTTTGTTCTCTTTCTAATTCCTCTTTTTATTTTTATTTTCTTTATTTTCTCTTTGATAGTTTTCTTTCGAAAAGAATCATGAAAAAAGAGAATATCATCCTAAATAAAATAATCTTAAAAACTTCTCCATAACGAAAACTACGAAAAAAATTCATTGAAACGCTAAAAAATTAAAAATCTATCTCGAAGAGATTCTCCGGCGAAAGATTCCAAAGGCACTCATTGGGATGTATGTATGCACATGATTCCATGCATGCAGATGGGAGCATGGAATCAGCTGCATGCATGCATGCGTCACGTGGCTTGTCAAACCTCAAACATCGAGATCGAGCTCCCCATACGACGTTGACTTGCCTCGATCGCGTCCCAAGAGAGAACTCAATCGAATGACGCATGACTCATGACCGGGCGCACAACTGGTTAATTTGACTCCCGTTCCCGCGACTTCTCTCCCCTCATTGCATCGCTGCAGAAACGGAGGAGAGAAGAAAGACGGAAGGAAAGCGGACGCCGAAAGCCGGTCGAGCGGCGGCCAACGAGTACGGACGGCGACGATGGGCTGGAAAAGCGGTGAAGGAGGTGCCGGTCCAGCGGCAGCGGCCACTGAGCAGGGCCGGCCCTGGAGGCAGCCAAACGGGGCAGCCACCTCGGGCCCTCAAAACCCAGAGGCACTCTCATGTTGATATATATGTATATTAGTAATTAAAAAAGTACAACAATTTAAATTTTAATTGACTGGTGAGGGTAGCCTCTCATGTACGTAGATATATATGTATGTTAGTAATTAAAAAAGTACAACAATTTAAATTTTAATTGACTGGTGAGCGCAGCTACGTGATCGTATATGGTTTTCGCCTTTGTCCAGTCTAAAAGAAACAAATTTGCTGCTTTGGTTTCTTGCAACAGGTTAGCAGTAGCCCATATTAACAATTCTTTCATGCGCAAAGAAATCAATGAGATCATTTCCTCTCGTGCAATCCTGATCCGCCTCTTAGAACGCCTCCCTAGAGGGGGCAGACGACCCTTGTGCTCCGCCTCTCCAAGCACCTCACACCTTCCCCAACGGCCATCGCCACCACCTGCTCCACCCGCACTAGCATCGCGTTATCGCCATTGTCTGTGTATGCGTCGCTAGCGTTGGTGGGTGCGAGCACGTGCGACGTCATACTGGAGCAGCTGTTGAACTTTCTGGATGCACCATCTGTCGTGGTCCTCGCCTCGTTTGGACACCACGTGGTGAACTACATCCTTGCCAGCCAATGCGGGCTATTCGACCCCCACGAGCCGCGTGTGCTCTTCATAAGCAATATCTGAGTGGATAATGGATGCCTCATGTTGCAGGCTCACCGACGTGTTTCACGATGTCACCACCTAGTCCTATAATTTATATATTAATTTTTTTAATTTTTTAATTTAATATAGTCTCGTTTTTAGTTTCATTGAGTCACCACCGGCCCTGCCACCCAGCGAGGGCAGCGACGACGCCAGGCTGGAAAATAGCGTGGTGGTCGGTGTCGTTGGACGAGACTCCCAATCTGCTCTATAGGAGCTAGCACAAATGGAGTGCACGTGATGAGGAATCTTAATTTGCAGGAGAGTGGATGTGAGGTGCGGAAAATGAACATTGTGGGCACGGGAAGAGAGACATGTGATTGACGAGTTTAAGCAAGCCCATGATTTTTTATGAGTTTTGTTTAAGTTTTCTAGAGATTTTCTATTAAGGGTAATTCATGGCTAAAAGAATGGGAGGAACAACACGAATAGTACACAAAGATGAGTCCTATATCTCTAGATTTTTTTTTTACGTGGAAGAACATGAATAGTCCACATGACCGAATGGCATGTCTCATGGGCAGCCTAGCTAGCAGGAGAACAAGCTACAATTTACTGCCAAATGCTGCAGAATGGCCAGTCGGTTCACAAGGCAACTCTATTGATTATAAATAGTTACTATTTCCTAGATGAGCTAGCTGAGAGAGTATATTTTTAAAATTTATATGAGTTTTGTTGTTCATAATTTTTTATAACTCACAGAAGAGAGAGGTGCTAAGTGACTTGATAATACTAATTTTTTTTATCTCTTCTCTTCAACAGCTAGGACTACTTGCTGTCATCTCTTATGTAATGTATGAAAAACTATGCTAATCACAACATTAAAAAATATACCTCTCAGTTTAAAAAATAGCGGCTATATATCTCCTACTATTAGAGATGCTGTAACTCGTACACATAGGATCCACTCTGCTGAGCTGCCGTGGTAGTTTTTTCGATAGGGATGCTTGCGATTAACTCCACGTCGGCCGGGTCGGGCCGGTGGCGCAGCTTTGTCGGCGTTCGCCGCCTGTCGCAATTAACTCCACCGCCTCAGATCGATGTTCTCTTTTCAAAGCTTTGTAAATTAAGCTTGAGAAACTTACATTATTACTGTATCAACCATGGAATTTAATTTGTACTAAAAGAAAATGTAGCAAGGTAGAAATCGGCATGCTCTACTGTGTGCGTGTGTCGGTGTGTGCGCGAGAGAGAGAGAGCTAGCGGCGCTGCTGCTGCTGTTATTAATTATCTTCTCCGTCGACCTGTCGAGTCATAGTGTGGTGCGGATAAGAGGAAGAGAGAGAAGCTAGGGGGACTAATTGACGATTAATTAGTACATCGCATGTGCCACAGATTCTCCTGGTCCTGGTCCTTCCATTCTTCCTGCCTCAATGGAATCGGCACTAACCGGTACCATCCATCCAACTCTGCCCTCCCTCCTAATAAAATAATAAAATAAGGTCACATCTAACATCTTATATTATAGGTGATGAATAAGAGAAGAGAGTAACAAATTAGTGTTTAAAAACAAACTTTCCATGTATGTTATTAAGTCCTTTTAAGACAATTAATTGTCTCATAGGGTATGTATTATATTTAGGATTTCTCAAAACGTTAGTTTCTTTCATAAGAAATAAATTTGTTCTCTCTTATCTTTAAATTTTTTTATCACATCAGTTTTTTTTCCTAGCTAGACAACTAATCAACGCCTAAAAAATCAGTCACGTTGTAGCACTGCTGAGTGAGAGTGGCAAGGTCACACTATCACTACGCAGGTCCCAGGTGGCACACACACCGCGGGGAGGGGGGAGCAGCTGTTCACTACACGGCCTGTAAAAAATATGATCATTCTCTCTCATCTTTAAATTTCTTGTCATATACTTGCACCACATATCATCCTTTTTGGTCTTCGATGGAACATGTGATTTTAATATCAGTTATGCATGAAGAATTATTCCCGAATTCTGTCCAGATATAATTGTTTTTTGCGAAATTCTTGCAAAAGTCTCAAATATATCCGTAAGAATTTTCCCCCGAATCAGAATTCAAACGGCATACCTCATCCAACTTTCACGCAAAAGAGAGTACACTAGCTAGTAAAATTGAAAGACTAGCTAGTGATGTTTTCGATCTCAAAATAGTCCCTAAACGCAAATTCGACCGCAATTTTCTAAATATTAGTGGAACCTAGCTAGTAAAATTGAAAGACTTATGTATCCGTGGTAATATCCAAAAAGGTATCATCAACAGCAAAAAGTTGAAAAGATTGACAGTGCGTATGCCAAACGTCAATTTTTTTCCCGTCCAGAAAGCAGTTATTGAAACATGGAAAAGGTGTAGTTTTAGACCTTATTCGTCTTTGCTGCTTCTCTAAGATATATAGGCTCCGATAATAAGCAGCCATTCCTGCGGTTGAAATATACTCCATCCGATCATAAATATTTATTATTTTTATTATTTTTATGTTTTTTAATGTGCAACTTTAACTATTATTTTTTATTAGAATATAGTTATAATATCTAATAATAATATAATAATATAAATCTATTTTTAAGATAAATCTACACATATAATTTTAATATTTTTAAACTAAATATTCTGGAGGCTATTGAAGATCAAAATTTTAAAAGTTTGATCAGATATTAGTCAAAACGATAAGTATTTATAATCCGAGCAAATAAGAAAAAGCATGCATGCAGCTTCCCACTTTAATTTGTAGCTAGTGAGGTACTCTAGTTTGTTGCTACTTTGGACCTTTTGGAGGAGAGGAAACTGGAGAACATGCATACACACAAAGACTGGAAGGAGAAGGATCGATGGTGACAAGAGGAAATATATGCACCAAAGGGGATCGGAGGCCAGGCAAAGCTGGTAGCACCATGTTCATGGCAAGCTAACAAGCTAGTCGATCAATTTGGCTGGTGAGAGGGTGACTTGCGAGCTAACTCTCTCAGTCCCCAGCAGCAGCAGCAGCAGCAGCAGCAGCAGCAGCATAACAGCAGCTAACTGACGGTCGCAACAGAATTTGTCCGGGAGCTTAACGAACGATGCGTTTGGCCATGCTGCGTTCAACTAGCGCGCGCATTATCAATGGATCGAATTAAATGGTTTGTATTTGATGATTTGACGTGTGGTTTGCCATGCACCGCCATGTATGTCATGCCACTAATTCAGTTTTGGAGCAGTGATTGGCTAACGACCACGCTTACTAGTTAGTTTTAAGGGCATGTTTGGATGCCTACCACACTTTGTCGCAATTAACTAAGTTAGGCAAAGCGTGGCAAGTCAAAAAAACTGGGACGAAGAAACTGGTCGTCACAAGTAGAAAATATGTGTTACGATACGTGAAATTAGAACATATGGTTAATAAAGTGTGACAAGTCACACTTGGTAGAAAATGTAGCGTGACTACTCTGGGATGGCAATGAACTCAACTGAAAAATCTACCCCTTTTTTATGATTTCGACCAAGAGTCTAGGACAAAAAGGGTCAGTTTGCAATTGTCATGTGTCACGATATATCTATTAGTTAGAAGAATATTCATTGATTCTTGGTAGATTTATTTATCATGGCTTAAAAATTATTTGATCCAAAAAATGCTTTTGAAGAAGCAGCTCTAATGCCAATAGAGCCAGAAAATACTTCATGCACAATAATTTTGTAGCGACATTATTACAAGCAGGTTTTTAAATTCTCTTACCCAAGTTTAGGCCACCATCCAAGTGATTCAATCCTGAGTCGTACGTAGATGGCAACTACGTACAGTTGAATCTAATGTGCATGCTGAAGTAATTAACTAACGGCCTACCCAGTGAATTGAATTGAACACGGCATGCACGGACATGTCAGAGGTGACCTGGGAGCGATTTGGACGGCGACAGGTCCATCGCCTTTGCATGCATGCATCATCACGTGGCTGGTCAAACGTCGGGGATCGTCGGAGCTACCCTACCCATACGACGTTGACTCGTCTCGTCCGCCTCGAAAGCCAGCCCGGAAGATAATTATACTCGAAAGACGCGACGGGAGAGAAAAGACTTCAATTTCACCGTCACCATGTACCGGGTGCACAGGGGTTAGTTTAGTTTGACACCACTTCCCGCCACTCCTCTTTCCCGCCAACTCTCAATAGAATTAGGACATATATTTGTTTCATGTTTTTGATTTACTTTTGCTTCTGAAAAAGTGTCTCGTCTCGAACGAGTTGTTTGTTGGAAATTAATGCAATGAAAGGAATTATGTAATTCGTGTATGTAATTTATCAGTCAGACGCGGGATGTCGACGACCGATAAAGTTAATTATATAAATAATTATTTAAAGTAGAGATATCTTATTATTAACTATGTATATAGAAAAGAAGGATATCTATACAGGTTTAGATCTTTCTTGGGATAATAAATATAAATCATGTTATGTCTTGATTAATTTAATGAAAAAATAATTACAATAGGTTGTGTCTAAATTTAGTCCTACGTATCTCGATGAGTTCTCTCGTGTTTTAAATACTAAAAATCTTTTGTCGAATCAATTTAATCGTGGCTCAAATCTATTATGAATCTCAATAAATTATTTCTGTTTTTATCTGACTATGCTCGTTTCATGTTGCTTATTCAGCTTCTATCTTATCTCCCCTCTCTTTGAGCGTATCATCTCTCCTCCTTTTATAGTCATGTCGGAGAGATGTACTATAATCGGAATCTCTAAGTGTAAATTTTTTAGATTGTATTACTTTTAAATATCATGAGGACTTCTTTAATTATAATCCAAAGATAGTTTTTGTGTAAAGTACGATGAACTAACTGAAATATCAGCATGCCTTATTTATCTTATGATTGTTATAAAATCTACGTATCGAACTAAGGACACATATACCGTGAATATCCGTCTCTAGGATATACCGTATTTCTAATAAATCATTAATTATTTTTTAATTATCAAACTCTCATCTAAAGTGTACTTGAAGGAATAAAAATATCAAATAAAGAAAGAAGGCAATGGAAAATGGCGGTTGTGCCCTTGACTCCTTGTGCTGCCGCGCGCTTTGCTGTCCACCACCCCTCTCCTCTGACCGGTGAAGAATGGTAGGCATGTTGGTTAGCTGCGAGCGTCCACATGCCTGGTGCCCCTGCTGCTGCTGATAGCTACTCTAGGTAGCCGAAGCAGGCGTCGTGTAGGGTTCGGTACATGCAAGGCTAGGAACGTGAATCCTCTGACTTCCTGAATAGGCACTACAAGTCTATCATACAAGCCTGAATGATACAAAGTCGTCTTACTCCTAAGTCGTTCTCACGTGTCACTGAAGGATCCTCTAACATACTAAACGGATACTATACGTTCACTGACATTCGAGCCTGGATGATACAGAGTCATTATCTTGTCAATCGTTCTCACAGTGCCACCGGAGGATCCTCGTCCCCAGGTCTAGGTACTGCACGATGTTAGAGGATCCTCGTCCCTTAGCCTGGGCAGTGCTGGGGCGGAATCAGTTTCCTTTTCTTTCAGCAAAATCAATTTCCTTGACCTGCACAGTAAATGGTTTTTGTTCGTTTTTGGTATCTCAGCATAACTAAGAGCTGTATATCATCAAAAGCAGTCCGCTGCCTTTTTTTTTTTACAAAAAGACCTTGGAAAATGGGATCGGATATGAATGTGGATACATTTTTTTGTCATAGCAATCAACATCACACGCACAATAGTGACACAGGCGTGTGATACTCCCGAGCTGTACTTGTGTTTCTGAAAAAATATATCTTGTGCTCACATTGGAAGCTTGTCGTGTGACATGACCATAGAGACATCATCTGTTGTATTGGTCGCAAAAAAAAAAAAAGAAGCAGACACATTTATTGTACATGTAATCATGTCACGAGGAAATCCCATTGTGTCTGCCATGTAATAAGAGTACAAGCCTGCAACGGTACGGTCACAAAATCTTTGCTTTGTTTGTACGGTACAGATTATTGCTCGTGTGTATCGCCTTGACTGTAACTGTCATCTCTAATCAAGCTCTGTCAGGGTTATGTTCTGCCTCACTTTACGATTTTAGTATGATGAAATTTCGCAAGAGGCATCGAAATTATAGCAAGATTGCATGAAAATGGAATCATGGCAACATCAGGAGACGGGATGCCCACTTAAAGGATTACTAGTACCAGTGAGTAGATGATTAAGGGCAGGCAAAGGCAAAGGCAAAGCATGCAGACATGTGAAATGATTCTACGCAGCTTGCAGGCAGCAGGTCATCAGCGGATGTTGTAGAGAGAGAGAGAGAGAGAGAGAGAGAGAGAGAGAGTACGTTGTTTTGGGTGCTTATCATCTTCTCCGGTAAGTAGTCTAGGATGAGGAGTATGCTTTTGCTTGTTTTATTAGTGGGAGGCTCCTGCTGCACTGCATTTGATTTGCTTCAGATGGGATAAACGAACATGATGAGAGTAGCAAGAGCTAACTTTTTTGCTGTGGTCTATATGTGTCGATTTGTCGAGGGCAAGTTGGGATAAGAGGAGGAGATTCAGGGCCTTTGTGTCTCGGATATAGAGTACACTTGTGCCAGTAATATAATAATGATGCCCCTGAACTTAACTGAATTGCAGGGGAGTTGTTAGTTAGGCTACTCCAAATATTTTGTTTCTTAGATGATATCTTAAAGAAAAGAGTAAGAAATTGGTGTTAAGAAATAAATTTCTAATAATGTTATCAATATGTTATATCTTTAGGTTTTTAAGACAATTAATGTTTGCATGTAGTATGATCACAACTATTATTTTGATCACGTGGCCAACTAAGTTGCTTTATGGGGGAGAGAATGGGTGAGTATTATTTGTGTCATAGAGGGTGTAGAGGATCAACTATGGAGGGTGAGAGAGGATAAGGAAGAAATTGTAGCGCTCTGATATAGTGTCTTACGTTATGGATAGTTCAACTAGCTAGTTTCTTCTATAAAAAACAAACTTCATTTCTCTTTAAACAGTTTATCACATCAGACTTTTACTTACGTTGATATCTAATTAATGTCCAAAAACCAATCATATTAGAGCGTTGGAAGAGACCTTAAGTAAAGCCATGTGCATGCATGCAGTACCATGTTAGAGCATTGGGAGAGACGTTAAGTAAAGCCATGTGCATGCATGCAGTACTAGTAGTATGTGTAGCAGCTATAGATGACACAAAAAAGTCAGCAGCAGAGAAGAGAAGGGTGCACCCATGAGATGCGCGCGTGAATTCCGCCCTGGCAACACAAGCACGCATCTGCACCTGCACCTGCACCTGCTTGCGTACAAGTTCACGGGGATCCTCGCTTCACGGGGAGTTGCCTTGCCGCTGCCGCTGCCGCTGCCGATATGGAGTATGGAGCAGGCGTAGTTCTGTATCTTTTCATCTGCATGCGCCAGCGGAGTCGGAGACATGCATCATTCACTTGTCTTGCCCTCTCCCGGTCTGCACTTGTCTTGTCGATCGCCTCTGCTATACCAAAGGATGAAAGGAAGATGCATCATGCATGCGACCAGATGCCCAGCTCTAGCCAAGGTTCACAAATGCGATCTACACCAAAAACTTGACCCCAACGCATTCTTTGAAAACCAGATAATTCGGTCGAATTTGGTCAAAATGCGATCGAATTCAATTGAATTTTGTCAAATTTTTAAATTCTAAATTTGAACTTAATCAAAAACCGGTTGATTTCTGAATACAGACCGTAGCAAATTGATCGGTAACCGCATATGTTAAACGGTTATCGACGTGTTTATGAACCCTGACTCTAACTCGTCTGTGGCATGACTTTCGAGCCAAGTTGAGTGGCCTAAATCTACGCACCCATCCATTTGCTCTTGCCCGGATTGACACGTTTTCGAGGTCGTCTTGCCAAGTTACTAGCTCAGCCTCCATCGACTAGCTCGTGACAGGTAGGACCCATTACTCACCAATAAAGCAATCAGAGGTGGCGAAATGATTATAAAAATTATATTATATTTTTCATGATTAACAACCCACCCTAATAAAAAATCCAATTCAAACTCGTGTTCCATTATATACAGACTACAGATATATTGTTAAAAATGATATAGATATAAATCCATAACTTCGATGGACCTCAAATTTTAACAATAGAAACTAAACAAAGTTTGTGAACCTATCTTGGCAAGGACCATGTCAATAGGATATATACATATCTAAAGTTATGAACCCAAAAGCAGACTATAACAAATTGTGACAGGAACTTGATTAAATTCTTTTCACGATTAGACAAAAATATGAAAGATTAATCAATGAAACTTTCTATATCCTGAACTTGATGCCCTAGCAAAGTTTTGTATAGATCAATCCAGATGAAACTTGTTGAAACGTGATATCAATCGAAAAACAAAACATGGCATGCAAAATGTAAAATAGAGATAAAGAAATCGATCACCAACTCATTAACTTACAAAACTTAATCTTCATTACATAGATGAGTTCACAAGATACCTCTACAAAGCATCCTTACAAGGATTTTTATGAAATCCAACAAATACTTCCACAAGCGTCTCTCTCTTCCTCTAAACCTAAACCTTAGCCTCTCCTTTGGGTCTTGATGCCTTCTTAGCCGTGACCCCTTCTTTTTATAGCCTCCCAAGCCGATCACGATTTGAAATCAAGAGATATGAGTCAAATCTGATGCTGGATCACCTCCTAGATATAACACTACATGTCCTATACGGTTACATATACATACATATGCAATATACAGCCATATCCAAGACAACGGCCTTACTATGTCCTACTCGCACACCATTCATACATGTCCATCTCTCACACATACTCATGTGACCTACAACTGAGCCCATATTGTGCTTGCTTCCAATTCTGCCTCTCACGTGCTTGACTCCAAGTCTGTCTCGTGCTTGAGTCTGATTTCGTCTCGTACCCAACTCCTCGTGGGATTGGACTCTCTGTGGCTCCCTCGCATCATCCTCACGTCTGGTCATCCACGCCCACATCATTTGATTGCTTCGTCTAACTGGTTGGGCACGACCTCACATATGTTTACTCTTTCTGTCACACACCTAGTCGTACACCTGTAACCTCACATTTATGTGCAATGTTCTCTAGTCTGAACATCTTGTATAACATATTTGATCAGTATAATCCCAGTTCGTCCTTGAACTTAGTCCCGATCCTATCATTGGCCACGTTCGCCCGTAAAACACATATGCACATGAACAAACTAAGAAATAATTTTCCTACAGAAGCTTTTTCCAACTTGACTCAAGATTAATCCACGCAACATCACTTACATGAGTTTATTACATACAATCTAAACCACAACTACGCTAACAGAAACGTATTCAGCCAACATATTACTGTGATATCATAGCATATCAAACAAATTATGCTACCACAAGTATATCTAAGCTTGCTATACTATCACAAACATATCTAAAATAACATATTAGCAACATAAGCATGTCATCCTATACCATATGCTCAATCACTCTGCTCATTCCAATTTCACCGGTAATTCAAATTTTCATCGCACGTGATCTGTCATGGCATGACTTCAGAACTTTAGATATAGATCGCATTCATTCATTGCTCCTCGATCAAGTCACAGTCACACACTGTGTTGTCGAATGAGGAAGGAAAAAATAAAAGCACATAGGTGGAATGGAAGTGGAACTGGCAGCAGCAACACCCATGGAATGGATCACCGATGGATAGAATTCCGGACCCACCTGCCATCCACTTGGCGCTGGCTACTAGTCCTTGGGATGCTTTGCTCGGGCCAACCGGATTCTGTTAGGGCGCGCCGTGGTAGTTGGTTAAAGCTATGCTTGGTATAGCTCTAGCTTTAAATTTTTTTAAAGTAGATTATTTATAACTTTAAATTTTTTAAGCTAAAGCTGTAGACCGTTTGAGGATATTTAGTTAAAATATTTTGTTCTTAGTTTAGATAAAAATAGATATTTAAGCTATTTTTTATTCTATAAACTCTAAATCTAATATAAATTTTGAAACAAGCTCTGCTAAATTCTATGATGGAACTTCCATTGATTTCTCCCAGCAGAGCAGCTAGGGTTACTTCCATTGATTTCTCCCATGTACTAGGCTTTACCTGCTTACCATACCGTCAAACGTTACTGATGGAACTCGCAAGTGCTAGATTTCGTTAACTGAAACCCGAGGCAAATCACAACTTAATTACGACCTGCAGCGCTTTGATCTGATTGTGTGAAATTTGTACAGTATACCATCTTTTGGGTCTTATTTTGAGAGTGCGTCAAGTTTAGGCCCCTTTTGGAACAAATAATAAAAGGAATAATTTTGAATCATACGGGCAAAACTTTATATATCTGCCGGTTTGGACCAAAGGAATGCAGCATACAAAATTCTATGATGGATTTCAAAGGAACTTTAGTGCCAAGCTTTTATACCTTCAAACAGTGAATTAGAGAATTTCCAATTTGACCATGTGTTATATGCTCCCTCGTTCTAAACAGTGCAGGAGCTCATTCCGAACGTAGAAATTCTTACTATTTCGTATGCGAACTGGAAAGTGGCATGTGAAATCCTGTGTTCCAAACAAGCCTAATACGGATTTCTCCGAATCCAAACATGCCCTGATTTTGTAAAATATGCTGAATACTTGGACTTCACATACTATAAACTGAATAGTACCATTTAATAGGGTGTCTATAGTTTTATCTTTTATGCATCATGATGTTAAGTGGCAGATCCAAAGCAAAAGTTTAGAGACTCAACCTCCTTCTCTTCCTCATTACACTCTTTTTTTTTCATTTTTTCCCTTCTTCTCCTCTTCTCTTTTTTCTTTCTTTTCTGCGTTCAAAAATTGTAGGGAGGTTTGGGGTTCTCAAGTATGCCCGCGATCAGGGGCTCCAGCCCCTCCCAGCGGATCCGCTCATGATCAGTGACTCGCCTCGGCTTAATACAAGTCAATTTATTAAAATAAAAAATCAGGTTAAAAAACAAAATAATATAAATTTTGGGGTCCAAATCAATTCGGTACACCCAGCTTAAAACTGCTTAAGCTCAAGTCCTAATAACACCCGCAATTAGTTGGCGCGAGTTCAGAATTTAGACACCCGCCCCCAAACTCGGACACCCTTAGCATTTTCCATATTTGCATCAAAGCCCTTATGATCGCGATACTGAGGACCTGTTTGCGAAACAGCTTTTTCAGAGGGGCAATGTTGGGGTGAGGGGCGCGCAGGGCAGTAGTATAAAACCGGCGCGGCTCTCAAAGCCCTCCTCGCCTCGATCCGCCGTGCTTCCGTTTTCTCTCTCTCTCTCCGCACGCGGTACGAGCTCTTTGGGAGAGGGAAGGGCTCGAGTAGCGGCGGCGGCAATGGCGGAGGCGGCTTCTGCGTCGGCGAGGAGGAGGCGCGCCGGGCTCGCGGCGGCGCTGCTCCTCGTCCTCGTGCTGGCCGCCGGCAGCGTGGCGCTCGGGGGCGGCACCGGCGGGCGGCTCCTCGACGGGCTCCGGTGAGTGCCGTTGCTAGTGGGTGCTTCGGCGGCGTTCGAGCTCGACCTATTCAACTTTCGTTTCGCCGTGCCTTTTTTTCCTTTTCGAATTTTTCAATCTGCTCCAATGTTTTCGTTTTCGAATTTTTGAACTAACTAGTCGTCGGCGCGCCTCTGTTCCAGGCACCGGAGTACGGCCGCGGCGGCGAGGCGGTGGCTGCGGGACTCTTCATGGCCGGCGGCGACGACGCTTAGGTGAGCACTCCGCCCCCCCCCCCCCCCCAATCACAGGCGCGCTGCCCTCCTCTGCTTCCGGGCGATCTGGCGCGTCGGTTCCTCTCCTGGTCGCGATCTGGGCCGTCCCTTCTGGTGATCTAGATCCGGGCCGTAGCAGCAGCACACGAGGGGTGACTGCTCCGTTCCACGAATAAACCTCCTTCCTTTTTCGATCCCAATTTTTGGTTTTAGGGTTTTGGGTGCGCGGTATCCACCGAAATTCGTATTTTGGTGCTGGAAATTTGGGAATCAGGTTTTGATCAGAAAGCAGTATCAGACATGCTCCGATTTCTGTTGCCGAGTTCGTTACGATGGCAGAGAGGGGTATTCTCGTAATTTTCCACCACAAAAGCCCCGTCCTGCGCCTGCACCGGCCACGGTAAAGCGGGGGCAGTAAAAGATTTGGGAGGACGGGGACAAGAAGAAGCCGCGCAAAAGCTGGCCGAGGAAGCTCGCGACTTGCCGCTTCCCGTACCCAGCAATGCACCGGTGACACTCACACTTGGTTAGCTGGTTTACCTTTATTAGGATAAAGAAAAAGAAAGAATTCGAATTCGCTTACGGTTTCAGGCTAGCTTTGGGTACAGCCATCGCGTGCGCAAAGCGATGGCCTGGGTTGGTGGTTGTTTAATCCCGTTGCCTCGAGCGGTGCCGCACGCACGAATCATGAAGAACGGTCGCCACCAAATTTCTCGTATCAAGAAATGCTAGTGCGTGCTGGAGGAGCAAGTAATTCTTTCGCTCCTAGGCTCCTAGCATGTAGTACTACGAACTGCGCCCTTCATCTCGTGTATTTTCTCCTTTCTCTGATGAGATTTGTCGTACAAGCTGCAAACTTTTTCAGCTGCTCTAACAAAACAAAGAAGCAATGGTGGTGCTACCGGTTGCATGTGCTGTTGCTTCCCGCTTGCGGCGGTGTCTCACCTGGGCTAGCTTTGTATCGCAGGGACGGTGACGACGACGGGGCGATGGCGAGGACCGTTGCCGGCGCGGTGGGCGACCCGGAAACGGTGGTCAGCCAAGTGCACATGTACGTCCCTTTCCTGCATTCAGTTCCCTTCACTCTCACACACTGGCACTTGTAGATCTACATGCTTAATTCGTGCTTTGTCACTGCAGTTTTATTTTAGCTGCAGCCATTGTACAGTACAAATGAAACATTATTACTCCAGTAGGAATTGCTTTTCTATCGTAAAAAAAAGTTCTTTTCTCTCTTTTCAGCTAGCAGTAGTGTCTAGTAGTAGCCTTTTTGCCCACCGCCTGACACCCCGGTCCCACCCGCAGCGTCACCGTAAAAAGAAAAGTGAAAACAAAGAGAGCAGATCTGGTTCGAGCTGTAGCAGTAGTAGGAGTGTACTTTACCCAGCCACGTGGTAGCACGAACACAACCACACAAGCGGGGCCCACCTGCCACGCACCTTACCCTGCCACGTGGGAGCAGGAACACAAGCACACAAGCGGGGCCCACCTGCCATGCACCACCCACACGCAGTGCTTTCTCGCGACGCGGCCGGCCCTGCTGCACCGCCGTGCCGGTGCCGGAGGCCATTAAACTCCGTTTCCTTTTACGGCGACCCAACACCCTCTCGTTCCGTGCGCACCACCAGCACTGTGGCTGACACACCCACACGTAGTGAGGCTAGCGAGCAATGGTGGTGGCGGCAGGCAGCGAGTGACACACCACGTTGTCCCCTCGCTCGCGTGGGGGCGGCCTGCCTGCCCGCCCCTGCATTTGCGACGCGCATTGATGGTGCTCTGCTTACCAGCAACCCTTCGTCCCTCCCCCCTTTCTCTCCCACCTAATCTTCTGTCGTCCGCAAGATCTGCGGCCGGTAACGGTAGCTGATTCACAGTTGAGGCTACAATGTACTAGTGTGGTATACTGACAAAAGAAGAAGTTTTGCTGTTGGGTTCGGCGCCAAGAAGCAATTAGTGACGTGACCGACATGGTAGATCCAACAGTTGGGCATGGGCAGCGAATTGGTCCCCAGATCAATAGTATAGTTCTCTCTGTGTATGTAAATCTTCATCAAGTTTTGTCGCTGCATTGCTCGTCTAATAACTACTCCACCTGAATGTTACACCTTTAATTGTCATGCCTTGTGCATTAGATGCAGTAGTTAGTAAGAAATGTTCTGTCATATTTGTGAATCTTCGTCAAGTCCTGTGTGGCTGCATTGGTCATCAAATTCCTGAATTACTGTACCTGAATTCCCGAATGCTAGTACAATTTGTCATGTCTGATGGCTTGTGGAGTTGTGGTAGAAACTTTTATGAATTGAATTGTCGGAAAACTGAAATCTTGCTGCTTGGATTGAATGAATGGTTGCGCAGGTCCATCAAGAACAGCACAGCCCGGCGGAACCTCGGGTACCTGTCGTGTGGGACGGGCAACCCGATCGACGACTGCTGGCGCTGCGACCCGGACTGGCACAACAACCGCCAGCGCCTCGCCGACTGCGGCATCGGCTTCGGCCGCAACGCTATTGGCGGCCGCGACGGCAAGATCTACGTGGTCACCGATCCCGGCGACGACGACCCCGTCAACCCGCGCGAAGGCACCCTCCGCTACGCCGTCATCCAGGACGAGCCGCTCTGGATCATCTTCAAGCGCGACATGGTCATCACGCTCAAGCAGGAGCTCATCATGAACAGCTTCAAGACCATCGACGGCCGCGGCGCCAACGTGCACATCGCCAACGGCGCCTGCATCACCATCCAGTACATCACCAACGTCATCATCCACGGACTGCACATCCACGACTGCAAGCCCACAGGGAACGCCATGGTGCGCAGCTCGCCCAGCCACTACGGGTGGCGCACCATGGCCGACGGGGACGCCGTGTCCATCTTTGGCTCCAGCCACATCTGGGTGGACCACTGCTCGCTCTCCAACTGCGCCGACGGACTGGTCGATGCCATCATGGGATCCACGGCCATCACAGTGTCCAACAACTACTTCACCCAGCACAATGAGGTACATCCTACTAGATCCTATCCATTTGTTTTTGTTTACCCTCCAATAATGCCTGTCCATCGATCTTTTGTTTTCTTCACCAAAGACATTGGGAATTTGGAGGAATCTCCTGGATTTGGCGCATATATGCCAAGGACTTGTTTGTTTTCTGCCAGCAGAAGCGTAGTAGTTTAGCATCAGTTCTGTGCATGCCAACTATTCCTCCAAATCTAACCAGAAGCTGTCGGTTGTATATGCTGTGGATATTGCTGACTTTAGCATCTCACGTGCATAACGAGATTCTTTCAGAGTTTTTTCTGCAAACAACCTAGCTGGATTTCTCACCGATGGTAAAACTGATATTATGCAGGTGATGCTCCTTGGCCACAGTGACTCCTATGTGAAGGACAAGGCGATGCAGGTGACAATAGCCTTCAACCATTTCGGCGAAGGTCTCATTCAGAGAATGCCAAGGTGAATTTATGAACTGAACACCAGTGTACTGAACCTTGTATGCTTGTTCCTGTCCACCATTGCAATGCATTGATCACGGATTCATTTCTTTTTACATGTTTCAAATAACATTTTGCTAACCCTTGTCACCGTGTCGATTTCCCTTGTTTCAGGTGCAGGCATGGTTACTTCCATGTGGTGAACAATGACTACACCCACTGGGAAATGTATGCTATTGGCGGGAGCGCTGAGCCAACCATCAACAGCCAGGGCAACCGCTACCTTGCCCCGACAAACCCCTTCGCCAAGGAGGTGCATTGATCAACCATTAAGCTTCATCGATTCTTTGCCTTCAGCAACCATTCAGTTGCTAACTTTCAGTGTAACTAAACTGCAGGTTACTAAGAGAGTCGAAACCGCTTCGAGTGTCTGGAAGAGCTGGAACTGGAGATCAGAGGGTGACCTACTGCTCAATGGCGCCTACTTCACCCCATCTGGCGCGGGCGCCTCAGCCAGCTACTCACGCGCCTCCAGCCTCGGTGCCAAGTCATCATCCATGGTTGACTCCATCACCTCCGGCGCTGGCGCCCTGTCGTGCCGCAAAGGCGCGGCCTGCTAGCGCGCCACAGAGGAAAACAGATCCCCCCACACCGCCTCTCCGACAACAGAAAAGAAAAAAGACAATAGAAAACTAAGCTACCGGAACACCGCGGTTACAGCTTTTTACTTCTCTTCTCTTCCCCTTTGTTTTGGCCACTTTTGGTAAGAGTTATCTGATGGTCCTCCTGATTCACCATTGCTCAACCTCCCCCTGCTCCTGACGTGAACATTACCTGGAGCAGGCGAGAAGCGTTGCTGATTGGTTTGTCGCTCGGTCTCCTATTATTAGTCATCTGATCTGAGTGTGCTCGGTTGTGTCAATGTTACTGCCCCCAAGCCCACAGCAAGTGTATGTTGAGGTCAGGGGTGCTCTGTGCGTGTCATACTTGGTTGTCGAAAACAGTCGGATTGTTGGTAGCTCTACATTTTGTGCCTGGACTGGAATGGAGTTGCCCTGCAAAAGACATAAGAATGGATAGTTATCTTCTTCTTCAGTGAAAGTGAAATCAGGCTTAATCTCTTGACTAGAAAGTGTCACTCGTGCAGTTTTTGAATTGTCTCTGAGCAAAATGTGCTATTTGTGCCTGAGTTTTGTGTCTTTTTTTTGTGTGCCATCTGCACGGTTTGATTTGAGCATGTATTCCTATTGTCCTGAAACAAAGGCTGTTCTGAAAGAACAGTGCCACTTCTTCATCGAAGCTGCATTGGATTGGTAGCACTTTGTGATCTTTGCTGGTGATGTCGATGCCACTATTTCAGGTCGAGACTGGTGTCAGGGTACGAGTTTCATACGGAGCAAGGAATCCTCTGGTAGTAAATGGCAGATCCTCCCAGGTTACGGGACTGGTGCTGCAGGATTGAACGCAGATGCAGTTGCAGCAGATGCAGTTGCAGCTGGTCCCAGCTCCCAATCTGAGCTCCAACTGCTAGCAAGCATCGTGTTCCTTGTCCTGATCCAGTTGCTGCATGGCCATCTTCCAGATCAGTTTGAGCTGATGGATTGAATGCTGCACGTTGGGCGCCTCCTTATGCAGATGCAGACATGCAGTTGCTGTTGGTCCCGGCCGGTCTAGCTCACCACGATCAACAGGAGACGAGTGGCCAAGGAGGGTTCTTCCAGTTCCAGATCGGGGCCAGGCATGAGCAAGACGCGAATGGAATTGAAGGGGAAGGAGGCTGAGTAATGTGTTGGGGTCCCAGAGATGGACGGATCGGTGGATCTCGCCGCTCCCATTGCTGCCCTGGCCGTTGATCCAGCCATGTTCGCAACGGAAAGAGGTGTTCGTTTCGATCATGTGTTTTCCGGTCCCTTGATTTTTTTTAGGATTCCTATACCACTCTTTTTGTTGTTTTTCTTTCTTTCTTTCTTTCTATTTTCGTGGCCTTCATTTTATTTCATTCGAATTTACCGAAATTCGACTAAGCTCCGAAGGAGTCCTCAGCTTATCTATTTTATGCAAACGTAGAGTTGGCAACGGAGAGAGGAAGGTACTCCTCGAGCCTTGGCTCTGCTGCCATAATATGAGATGGTACACCTTTTCCCTTTCTTAGCTCATCTTTTTTATTCTTTTGATGGGAAAGACCCAGATACGGTGCAAAGGAAGCCACAATTAGGACCCCAATGTACTTTTAGCTTGAGATTTTTTCTTTCGCGGCTAGTTTGAAATCACTTCTTCTGTAACATCATAGGTCGCACCTATATGTTTACGTGTGTGTCCTCTTGTAATTAAAGAACAACATTTTCCTCCTTTTCCACTTCGATAGTCACTGACCACGGTTACCTTGTCAGACTTTGAATAAAGACCAAAATGCTCATATTTCTGTTTCAAACTTCGATAAAAGATCCTGTCAGGCTCACATGTAGCCTTTATTTTCTTTGAGGGGTGGAGACCCATGCTAGTAGGGTTGTAGCTCGAGCGAGCTTATCCTATCAAGCTTGAGCTCAATAAAACATCGAGCCGAGTTCAAGTGAGCCTACCATGATGGTGGAGTTTGAGTCAAGCTCGAGTAGGTTTAAAGTTCGGCTTGTCTAAGCTTGGTAACGGAAGAAACTTTGCGAAAAACCTAAGTAGGTCTTGCTGTCTGGATTGGTTGTTATGACATGGCCACTTAGATATGCTTGAGGATGATCCCTCCCATTCGATACTCCTTTCGATACTTACAACATCTTCTTAAGCCTTAGAGATACATAAGGAAAGATACCGTATAGGCTTAATAGGGTGGCAAACTCAAATAAAATTCGCAATTCGTGTTAACTCGAGTCTTATCAAGCTCGAGCTCGTGAGGCTCGCGTGCCTTGGCGTAGGTTCGAATTTGGCTTGTGTTAAGATCGAGTCGATCTCGAATCAAGCCTATAACGAGTCAAACTCGAGTAGCCCGTGAGGTTCAAGTTTTTTTTTTGACAGTCCTACGTGACAGTGGACTAACTTTGGGCCCATTGGAGTGTGCAGACTTTGGGCAGGTAAGCCCAATTCGGGAATTTAGATTTTAGGCAAGTAAACCCAATTTGAGCGAGAAGGGTACTGGGCCGATTCTTCAGCTCAAAAACAGCCACCATATGCGCTGGCCCAAGGGTCAGATGAAGCAAACGAGACTTCAAGGGAGTTCTCGGCTCGATCGCTTCTGTTGGGAGATTCGTCGAGACCAGAAAGCCCAGCTATCGCTTTGTTCCGCTGCCCAGGTAGGCCCGATGAATTCTTCTCTCTTTTGGAAAAAAATTCTCACCACACTGCATATATGGACAAGCAGAGAACACCCACTCATTCCTCGAGAAATTCCTTCTTTCTTGCCCAGAGTACTGGAGCTAGCCTAGTTGTTTCTACAGTTGCACGGGTGCATATCAGGTGAAAATGCACTAACTGCAGCAAGTACTTTGTTTTCAAGAAGCAGATTGTATTAATTAGAAGGAGAAAGCCTGACGGGCCGATTATAAAAGCATTTACAACAAGAGGCGAACCCAAAAGTTTTGAAACATTTATTAACTGTTGCAAATACAATCTAAAGTTTTCAAAGTTTTAAAATAAACTACTAGTGACAGGGGCACAAATATTCCATATCTCAATAAACATCAAGATCAAACTCGACTTCATTTGAGTTATATGGAAACGACAAATACTTAGCGAATAGTGAATAATGTGCCTTCCGCTATATATTTCTGTTCTTTTCTTTTCGCAGTTGCAATAAGTTTGTTCCCGAAACTTTACATTGACGTGGAACATACATGTAGCTTATGAATTATATCGATTTTGCTTTAAAAGGTTATCATTTAACTAAACTATTGAAAACTGCTAAGGGCTTGTTTTGCCCAAGTAGAACAATATTTGGAACGCTTGGAACATTTGGTTGCTGGAGCCTCTCCGGAGTTGTTCGTCGGCGATGGGATCAACGGGTGAGATGTGCATCAGTGTGCTGATCTACGTGGGCTCACTTGGGGTTGGAAGCTGGGCCAAAAGTGGGGCGAGGTGTGCGTGAAGCGAATTGCGTCCGCACAAAGCGGCCTATATTGATTTTTTTATTTTTTTTATTTAAAAAATAAAAAATTATAAAAATAGATATCCGTTTGAAAAAAATTACACAAACAAACTACTATCATCTGCTGGAAGGGCGACAGTAACCCTTCTAACAGGTTAACGTGACGTGTCAACATGACTGTGATGTGACGTAAGCATCCTTGCTGTCGCCCCCGTTGCACATGCTATGTCCTTAGAAAAATATCGGGATCCTAGGTGGATCGAGCTTCACAAACAAGCCTAAGAGTCAGAATAAATTGCTATACATATATGTCGAAGTCATTCTTTTGTTATATTAGTACTTATATACCAAGGGAACGCACAAGTGCAATATGATTTTTTTACTATTTTATTCCCTAAACAATCTCGATAGACAAATGATATAAGATTGATTGTCATCTTCAATTATTTTTTCTTACTGTGCCCATCCATGGAACTGTGTAAAAGCAGTCACAAAATTTGGTTACTGCATAAGTAGTATGTATGCATGTGTTAGCAATAGCAGCCTTAATTACTTTGTTAATTTAGTAGAACTTTTTCTACATATATTTACTAGCAATCACGCACGGGTTACACACGTGAAATTAATAATATCGTGATAGCAAATTTGAGGCAATCATACGCTATAAGATCCTCCCATATGCCATACCTAATTTATGAAAAAAGAGTTCTGTTTTTCATATGAGGCTCATATAATACATAGAATAAAAAACATAACATATTATAACTAAATAACATGATTACCTTCGAGGGATGATATCAATGGATATCGCTCAAATCCCATGAAAGTAATGGAGATATTATCGATCTCGATCAGACAACTTGGGAAATTAATGGAGGTATTATCGATCTCGATCAGACAACTTGGAAAACTTTGGTTATGCATGTCAGGTAGTGGTATCCTTAAAAACTTTGAAGTGTGCTCACTTATATTCACACATCGTCTAGTCGATCACAACTTTGGTGGCGAGGAGAAGGTAGTTATGGACACCAGCTGCTATGAGTAGGTTGCGATCATTATCATCTGAGCTGGTGAAGACCCGCGGGAAGGTAATCCAACTAACAAAAGAGATAATTATTTTTATATATCAACTGAATAAATTTTGTAATTATCAAAATAAATAAATATACCTGTCTCTTTTTTTTAGTGTGATATCTTTAATCCCTTGAGGGTAAAACGTGTAGTGGTCTAGAGGCCCAACACGGGCAACTACGGCTATAGCATCGACTAATGAGCCACAGGGGCTACCTCAAAGCATCATAAGTATGCCATTTGAGTGACACAAGAGCGACAGATGAAATTATTTAGGTGTGCTGCATAATAAGATAAAAAAGAATCATATGTATGGCACTGAATTGACATGAATGAAACATTAGAATTAGAATTAGAAGAACCATAAGTATGGCACCGGGATGAGGAGCAAGTTGGGGGTGGAGTTGAAATGAACATGAATAAAGATGAGGTGTACCTATGTGGAGACACTTCGTAATAAATATGTGAAGGCAGGTCCTCAATCAAACAATCACTCTAACCAAATTCACGTTCAAAAAATCAAGCCAGGATTACAAGGAATTTTTTTAGCACCCTCAAAAACTTATTATGACAATCTATACTAGAATTTTGTAATTTTTTTATTGTGACAACATGTTTCAAGCAATATTCATATCATGAAGGAAAGAGAGTACTAATTAGACCAATCAACAAATCTTGCAGCTACCAATTAAAACAAATGAATCAATTCTAATGAGAGGGGCATGCATCAATTACATACCAAATAAAAAAAAGAATTAATTTTCTTTGTTGGCTTACTGTAACAGACGCTTCTAAATTAACACGGCTTTCTAAATTAGCGTGTATATTGATTGAGGTTTCCAAATTAAATGCTAATTAATTTGACGGGTAGAGAAGGAAAGAAGTGGAGAAAGAAGAAAATGAGATGAGAGATTAATTTTGATAGTATAAAATGTACTATAAAGATCACCGTCCATTTTATAGTAATATAAATTTACAGCCAAAGCCACCGTTCATTGGGGACAAATTTGGAGCTTTCCAATTAAACGAAACTCCTTTCTCGTCTAGGAAGCTGCTGTCTTATCATGCTTAACTTTTGTTCGGAAAGGTACGGAAACAAGGGTTGTAATTTTTTTACTACGCAACTAACGTACGGCGGGTTAATTTACTCTTGATAAAATTATTTGTAAGTACCATGTCTGCATCACCGGTTCTTTATTTATATGACCATTCGCCAGCCTAGAAACTAGATATAGGTAAGCTTTTGACTTGAGAACTGTTCACTGCAACATAATAGATCACCACTTTGTAAAATAATGCACCAAACCCACATCTAATTTTCTTGTACTCATCTAGGCAATACCTTATTGGCAGCTACTTATTATGTCTACTAGTGCATGAACTGACATTCTATAATGTTCTCCATAGAAATATACGACAAGGCCCCAAAGAAAAATCGATGCATTTTGGATTGATCTGCATACGTATTGCTACCTAGTCCAGAGACATTAATAAAATCTTTGAAAAAATGGCAACTCCTTTTGCTACGTTCAGCTTTGAACCTCGTATCCACACCGGTGTGTGTTTCTTTTTCACGAAGACAGTACGTGACAGGACGCCAATTAGGCCTTCTTTTCTCTCCATGTTTCACACCCAGGGCCGGTCCGAAGGGGTCGAGCGGTGCGATCCTCTCGGGCCCCCAAAATTTAAAGGCTCCATATGTATATGTATACTGTGTATATCAGTCCAAAAGTAAACTGAAAAAATTAGATCTGAACGATTTATATTTAATAATGAAGTCACATTTTTAATCTCGTTCTGGATCACCGAAATATCAGGGTCGGACCTATTCACACCCCCAACAAACAACACTTGTCTTTGCATTGACCCGAACCATATCATCTCCAACCATATGTCCAACTTTATTTACTCTTTCTAGCTTGCTGTCAATCTTTGTTCCTAAAGACATAAAGGTAATTAAATTGATGTGCCGTTTGGAACATTGTATTTCCATTAGAGTTTCGCAGGCGGCAAGCCCACTACATCAGGGAGGAATTCCATAAATAAATACACATAAATAAAAAATGCTGTCAATACAGACTTTATAGAATGGCGATTGAACATATATAGGCAACTGTATCCATGCATTGATGCATATTCAAAACAAGAGTCCAGATTGTTTTGGTAATTTAATTTGTTGTGGACAATTTATTTTCAATAGCTTTTTACTGTATATGAATTACGCATATGATGATTTTTGCAGAGTGTTTGGTTACTAATGAATGGGCCAGAACATGCAAGTGTAACAACATACTCCGAATTTATTATCACAAATTAAATTTCATACAGACAACATTATTTGAACCATCTAAATTTGTACTTTCAAATTCATGTTAATTAGTTCTTTGAAAAACATGCAACTAGAGGGACGCATAACATCATTCATAAGTAGAAACAACTTGCAATGCACATGACATTTTTGTGCTGGTACACCCTCTCTCGCTCAGGTTAAGTCCTAGGACTGCCTTAGAAGTCCCTGTGCCTTCTTACTAGTGTGTATTACAGCTTCTGAACATTTTTCCTTTTAAAAAAAATGAAGATTCGGATAATTAAGATCATGATATCCAGCCCATCCACGTACCCTGTATAAAATGGTGCAGTCTTGCAGCACTTGATTGCAAAATCTTGCTTTCTTTGGTGGCAAACAAATACACAAAAATTCAAGATAAAGTTGGGCAGCCAAGGACAGAGACAGGCCAGCAGTGATTGCAGACGACTGAGACAGAAAGAAGTGCCTAGTGTATAAAATTATGCAGGCCATGCTCCTATGATTGAAAAGATTTATACTACTGCTTGCTCTTCCTCCTTCCCCTTCTTTTAGAAAAGCAAGAGTAGCTCTCATTGCTATCTATGGAGCTAGGGCATCACTGGTCAATTCCTCACCATGCTGCTCCCTCTTATTTGATCCAGCATGTGATGGAAAACAGTGTTTCATGAACAATTTTGCAAGCAAAAGTAAGAGATGGACTTATAGGGCTCATTTAATTTGTAAATACAAATTGTTGGAAGTGTAGCATTATCCTCCTTCCCCCTTATTGCTATGGACCGGACCAAAAGAGGCTAAGGGAAGATGGAGGCTGGTAGCTCATTGTGCATTGTGCAGGATCGATCAGCCATGGCATGCATGTGGAGTGTTGCTATTCACATGACACCTATGACACCATTTGAAGCATAGTGCTAAGTTTGTCTCTTTACCTATGGTATTATAAAGTAAAGGGTAAGTGTAAACTTAATCTGAGCACTATAAACTTATAGTGTATCTTGTGGTCCCGTAAGATATGAGATGTGGGTTATGTATGGACCACTTTGTCAGTATTAAAAGTGTGATATTACGAATTGTATAGACATGAATAATACAATGACCACTATTAGTGTGGGAGGTATGCGTCGAGTGTAATGCATCCATCACGCGGTATTTGCATATATTGCTTGTGGAAAACAACTATGTGATGGTTCAATGTTAACTACCCATCAATCACTCCATATGCGCGTAGGATTGGCATGCCATTGGCAAGAGAGAATCTTAGACGACATTGTTGATATTCTCCTGTAGTTTTCAATTACCTTTGGACCATGGGTTTATAGCAAGCCATCAATGTCAAGAGCTCTTGTGCCATTACATCGTTGGATTCCACGTGTTGTAGGATCCTACAACGTTCTTCAAATAACTTTTCGGTATCTTGAACAATTTGAGTTGCCACCAGCCTACTATCACTCGCAAACGTTAGTAGTCTTTTCTCGATCAAGATATATAGGCGGAAACATACCTTATCAAATCAAGTGATAAATTTCTCTGCATATTGAGGTAAAAAACAATCCCATGGATGAGGTGTCCCTTTTTCTTTTGTAAGGGAATTGTTGGAAGAGTTGTAATGCACATAGAGGTTTATCCTGTGATATTCAAAGATATCCTAGGTGCAACAGATCATGTGCTGCACGTTGGGTGGAGCCGTAGTGAAGTCCAGAACTACTTGAAAAGGATCTACTCCATATATCTAGCGATCGACTACATACACAGATACACTCTGTACTTTGTCCAGGACGTGTGGATGACCTTTTTGCTGCTGCCATATCTTTCCATGCTAAACTCTTTACTTATATCATATGATTGTTTGATCTAGCTATGTCCTCAAAAGATCTTTAAGGCCCTATCGAATTTTTTGCAGAATCATACTGGAATTGAGCTTCTTAAGGTTTAGTTCTATATATCATTCCAAACACGACAGAAACTTGAGTTTCACTTCTATTTTTTTTCAAGTAGAGAGTACGTTCGTTCCTAGGTTACGTACTCTCTTCTTTTGTTTGAACACTGTATACCACGTACTTGGTTTGTGTGCTAAAAAACGAGAAATATATGAGAGATGTCGATTTGTGACCAATTGGGTTGTAGGATCCCATACTGTACACCACTAGCAGTAAGTGGGCCCCTCTCCCCTGCGGGCCCACATCCTGTCAGAGAAATGCATGGCCCATTGGGCGTTTGGTGGACAGAGACTGACAAAACCTGCTTGAGCTTTGAACAGACCAGATTCGATGGTGAAAAATGTTCCTCCAATCAGGTGCTGCCAAAAGAGACTCTACTAAATGTTGGGTGTATTCGACCTACTACAGTATGACTCTACTGAATCTAGTAAATGTTACTTCAATCAGAAAAACAGAAACAGAAAAACTTGTAAATCAGTATATATTAAAGCAGCGTGGGTATCTGGCCAACCAAGACGTCTACGTTGGTCGAATCGTTTCGCTTCATCCGATTCAAGATTGTGTGGCCCTGCTGCCCCGGGAGCGATTCTCGGAATATTCCAAAATAACTGCGTCTCGAAGGCTCGAAAACCTCGGAACCCGTCTTGCCGTCCTCGCCTTGTCTCGTCCGATTCACTTGCTTGTTATTTTCTCCTTCCCGCTGCAACCGGCCGTCGACTCCTCGGCTTCTCCCGGTCATACCTCCACTGCCTCCCACCCTGTGACGGCCGTCATCCCCGATCTGCGTTACCCTTCCCAGCGTTGCGTGGGCAAATGTGGCGACCACCGCCTCCATCTCCCCACACAAGTCTGTCACCTTTGCCTCTCCTTTCGTCACTCGAATTTGTCGCTTCGGCGTGGTGCCGCCCTCCTCTCACCATGGCCCCGCGCCCGCTCACGCGACCGATGGTGAGAAACAAGCTCGGGGAGGTCGGTTTAGCAGGAGGAACGACGAGCGGGCTCGTCAAGTGGTGGAGGAATTTGCTGCGGTCTCGGATAGATTTGCGCTAGGTTTGGGACTGGGAGGAGTAGAGCAGCGGTTGCTGCTGTGCTTGGCGAGAAACAAATGAGAGAGCACAACGCAGAGTAAGAATGCCGAGAGGGATATGAGAGAAAAGAGAGAACATAGAGCCTTCAATCGAATTGTGTCTAGGCTCCAGGAACATGTCTGTGCTGTCCAACGATTCAGTGAGTTTGCTCCAAAACACCACTCCTTCTCCCCACTTTCATAAATTCAAAAGGTGAACTTCTAGAGCTTCAAAATCCATGCTAATTTTTGTGCTTGAAGAGCAATCAACGATAAACCCATTTTAACAGCTTTCAACTCAATAGCCCTTACATATTTTACATATCATACATTATTTATACATGCTAATCTATTTGAAGTATATTAGATCCTCCAGTGGTTGTCTGAAAGATCACATGTTATATGCAATTAAGCATATTGACGCAGAAAGAGATACATTAATATGCTGACAGCCTGCAAGTCTGATGTTTTCTTTTTCATTTTTCTTTTTCTTTCTTGGTGATCTAGGTTCTGAGTGATAACATATCATTCTCTGATATCAAATTTTAATGTTGGTCCTGTGCTCCTATTAGTCCATCCCTCATGTCGGCATTATATTTGGAGAATGATATGGTCGAAGGTGAAGTGGAACTATTTCTTCTCCACATGGGAAGTCTCATTGTTGCTTGTGAAATTGGAATCATTGTGCAGTGGGTCCCATCAGGTACTAAAACTTTTTATTCTATGGCTTTTTCCCAAAGAAATGTTGGCATATTCGATTGGTTTTTTTATACCGGTATATCTGATTGTTGAAAATGAAGCAGAACAGAAAGGTGGAAGCAGAATATCATTTAGCTAACATGATAGATATTGGTAGTTTCTTGGGCGTACCTGATATTCTCAATATGGATGGTTCCACGTACATACAAAATATGAGCTTTAACAAAAAAAAAAACAATTGTTGTCTGGAATACTTTCTTTTGCATTCATTGTTTGAACCAAGAAAATTTTTGTTCCCTTATTTTTAGTCCAATTTTAAATGTCATTGTAGGTTAAGGTTGTGCCTTACATGTTTGTTTTCAGCTTTCATAGTGGGGTGGATATTTTCTTTTGTACTTGATCTTTAGACATGAAGTTTAATAGTCTTTTTTGGGACACGTTCAACTTCATGGGTCATGTCTCAGCTAAGGCATCATAAGTGAAGTAAATTTGGATAACATATGCCTCCTTAATTCACAACAAAAGTAGCTATTCATTTTCCTATTTCCCTACAGGAAACTGAGCAACATTAGTCCAGTGGTCCTATTAGCCCATTGTTCATATCAGCATTAAAACATTTTAGTTAATTGTTTCAAAACATGGATGCTTCACTTGGCAAATTATATTGCAAGGTGCTCCTTAGGTTCGCAATGATAATTCATTTTCAATGACATTGTGGAGAAACATAATCTTAGATGCAGCTTAGAATTTATACTTTCTGTTTATTGGTTTTTTATTTTGGCTTAACAATGCTCTCATCACAGCCTTCTATAATGTTTACCCATGGCTGGCTTTTCATGCTAATAATTTTTATTTAGTGCTGGTCTAGCAATACTTAATAGATCACGAGAGTGGGAGACCGAGCCCACAATGTATTGCTCTATATGGTTGTTAGTTTGGAAACGATATGATGGTTCAAGATGATCGTGAATCCTGTTTTCCATAGTTGTATGCATAAGGACCTTTCTTCAGGAGTTCTAATATTCTAATGTTGTATTGTTCTTAGGACTGCTAAATGACAATAGAATATCATTGGAATGTGGCAACTTCAGCCAAGGTTACATCGAAGCCTAAAAGATATGTACGCTTGCCATGTTGTGCCAGTGTTCTTTATAATATTGCTATACAGAGTAGTGTTTCACAAATACTTCACAGAGAAGAAATATATAGATAGAGGTATCTATATTTGTGACTTTTTAATTAATTAGCTAACACTTGCGGGTGCTTTTCCATGTGCTGCTGCCACTCTCTCTTGACATGCCATAATGTGATTTATATTGAAAATCAAATATCTTGCTATTAACAAGCCCTGCCAGTGGGACCCACAACATCTTTCCTCTTGGCTCATAGCCCGTTTCCACCAAATTCTGCCTGGATCCCCTAGCTGGGGAGGGAAAAAAAAAAGACAAACAGGACACAACTAAAAAATAGAAAACTGCTTCAAAACCCTACTCCTACTCCCCGCATGCACATATCCTACTTCTTTTCTCCAATCCAATCAAACACGATGCCCTCATACCACATTTTATTTAATAAAATACAATTTTTATCTTCGAATATTTTTTCTACTTCACACTATAAGCCTTCACGTATTGCCAAGCATCGTTTCATAAATAAAATACATGCTAAACACTAAACCAAAATATTATCAACCAAAATATTTTCGCCCCGCGCACAGGTACGCGGGCAAGCCACTAGTGGGTGTCATACAGAATCAGAAATACCGTAGATAATCAAAAGTTATGTTGGATAACCCACAAGGCAAAAAAAAAAAAAAAATCACAGAAATCTTGAAAGGGTACATGGTTTAAGTAGAGATATGGTTGTTTTCCTAAAGGAATGCAGGGCAGGAAAGCCTCCTATAAAATTCCTTCGCTCAATCCTTCAGTCCGTACAACATTTCCTTTGGATTGCAGCTCGTAAAAGAAAACAGCTTCCATACGAAATTTCCTTTGGATTGCAGCCACTCAAAAATTACTCTGGGACCATGCAGAAGATAGCATCTGCGGATATTTCACTGCTATGACGAGCCATTATTCAAAAGGAGCTTCAGCATCGGTGACTGTGCGTGGGACAAGGTTATGCCAATGATAGATTAACATCAATTAGACACGTTCTCATCTCAACGCACACAATTTTGGATACCGGTTTGCAACTTTGGGAGGACCCACAGCCAGCGGCGGGCCCATGTAAGATCCGGGTGTACAAATATATATTCAATTTTTTATAAAAAAACTATATGTTGTATTGTGTGAACTATGGTGACCAAATCCAACTCCCGACAGCCCAACATAACAACCTCTGTAGCCTAACTCCCACATCAAAGCCCAATTGGCAATTGACACCCATGAGGCACAATTGGTCAATCGCCCATGAGGCCAAACTGGCAACTAACGTTGAACCTGGTCAATCTTGTAAGATCATATTCTCGAGATCTTTTATGTCTCATATATCAGTCTCTAAATCAAATAGCTGATATATATAGTATAATAATTATAACATCATAATTATACATCGTATATAAAAGTATTAAGATTAGAGAGTACAAAAGGTCTTCAAATCGTACAGTATATTACAAATCTGGCCTACCAGCTATCAAAAGCACTACAGAATAACTACCTAAAGCCACATGCAGCTAGAGTGCAAACACGACTACTAATCTACTCTTCATCCATGCCTTCATCTTCAATGAAGTCAGCATCTTCTTGCTCATTTGAATGATAACAAGAATGAGTATGAAAGATACTTAGTAAGTCATATACTATTTCAAGATGTTTATAGATGCATAAAGGATATATTAGGGATAAACCTTTATGGTTTAGTTTCAAGCGTAAAACAATTATATGTAGATTTTAGTTGTATTATCTACTGTTAACTTCGAAATAGTTCAAACAAGTTAATAAGGTATATCCGGGGGTTTTTGTCCTGGAAAGGGCTATATCTCACTCCGCAGTTGTAGCAAAAATGGTCATATTAGGTCATGATTGTGATTTTGGTGATTAATGACAACATAGTCAATGAGACTAACATATTTATCAAGTATATATTTTAGTAGATCTTATGGATGTAATACATAAAGAAGACACCGCAACCAGGACAAAGTTTGGTTGAATTAAAGAAGCCCTAGGAAAAATGTACTTACTAGATGGTCCGGTGTTAAATGGACAGAAGCAGCGGAGCATTGTTGAGAAATGGAAGAATGTAGATGGCTTCACCGGATGTTCATGTGATCACCAAAGGATCATGTCGGACTAATTCTTGCAGAGAAGAATCCAAGCACAAAAGAACAAAGATCAACTCACCAGAAGGTTTGGTGCCTGTGTTGTACACACGGGATGCTTCACACCGGAGTGTTTCCTGCAGAAGCATTTCATGAGTTGAAGATCGAAGAATATCTCACCGGATGGTGCAATGATAAGTGTTGTGTACACTAGAGCAATTTACACAGAGAGGCTACAGAGGCTCGGATGGCTCAAATGTACTCACTAGATAGTTCGGTGATGGAGATGATGTATACACCAAAGTGTCCCGTGTTCAAAGATATTTTGAGTGGAAATCCAATGGCTATTGTCTGAAGATGTACTCACTGGATGATCCGATGTTACTACTACTGTTCTCACCGGATCATCCGTTGTTAACAGCTTTTCTGAGCCGTTGGGTTAACGACTAGTGCATAAGTTTGAGGCTATAAATACCACTCCAGTCAGTGTTTTGAAGGTGTGGTATGCTGCTGGTTCAGAAAAACACGAAGGCGCTTGAGAAGACATCCAAGCCACTAAAGTGCTTAAAGTGATGATCCTTGCCTTTATGGCTCAAGCTCCGAATTGATCACGACGGTAAGTGACCAGAAGAGAGGCTAGTAGTGAGACATTGCCTTAGTGGCTCATCTGGATTGAGGCCTTGCCTTGGTGGCTTGATGGCTCAAGAGTCGTGACTAGGTACTGACCGGGAGCATATCCTTGGTGGACTAGGGGTTATGTTTATGCCATCGATACCACGGGATAAAAATCCCTTATGCCAAGTTTCTTCTATCTATCTTATCTACGTTTCTGCATTTACATACTTGCAATCTATCTTTGAGTATTTATTTTCCTAGAGTAATTTGTTAGGATTGGCTATTGGTTGTAAAACTCTTTTGAGCAGTAGAGTAGACACACTAGATAAATCTAGAGTACCTTTAGATAGAAATTGATATATATTTATCTTGTAAAGCTTTTGGAGCCAATTAGGTCTTAAGTATCCTAATTCACCCCCCTCTTAGGATGTCACCGATCCCTTCAAGTGATATTAGAGCTAGGGTTCACACCTTTCACAAGGACACACCATTCAAGTAGCATTTGAGACCCCGTCTCATTTTAATCGATTAGGCTTCACCGCTTGGTGAGTTGTGATGTCCGGTGTTGGGATGGATACCCAAGCGCTCCACTTTTTGATGGCATAAATTTCCTCTATTAGAAAATTCTAATGTTATTATTTGCAAGTCAAGGGTCTATATATTTGGATAGTCATCGAGGAAGGGATGAGGCAACGCATCACTAACAAGGAGAGACAATTAGATGCATTGACGAAGAGTATCCTTTTATTGTCTTTAAATATTGATGCATTTAATCGTATTTATTCCCTCACCAATGTATATATATTTGGACTATTCTCATTGAAATTCATGAAGGTACAAAGGAAATGTGCAATGAGAAATATCATGTGCTAGTTACTAAGCTCAATAACATCAAACAACTAACCATAAAAATACTAATGATATGTACTCACGTTTGAATATTCTTGTCAATGAGATCAATGGGTTAGGTTTGGTGCAAATTGAAGATGATCAAGTGGTAAGAAGAATACTTCAAGCTCTTCTTTCAAAGTACAAGTTGATAGTCTCCATCATCTACGACAACAACGACATCAAGAGAATGACTCCAAGTCAAGTGCTCGGCAAGATCACCGCCCATGAGATGACCATGAACATGGAGGTGAAAGTCTCTTCCTCGTCTAACGCCAAGAACCTTGCTCTCAAAAGTAAGCAAGCACTATATCTACACATAAAGACGAATATGAGGAGGCAAGAGCAAGAGTCAAGCTCAAGCGAAGATGATGAAGATGAAGATGAAAAGAGCGATGAAGATGAGCAAAGCACCTCGAGCGATGAAGAGATGGATCCCGAAGTCGCCAAGCTCATCTCTTAAGTAGAGACGAACATCAAGAAGATCAATGTCAAGATTGATCATGAAAGACTTGGTCAAAACAATTGATCACATCAAGAAGGAGAAGAAGACCAAGAGCAAGAGGAAGACAAGAGAAAGAGCTAAAACATTTGCAAGTATGAGAAGATGGGTGAGTGAAGATGAAGAATTAAGTTCAAGTAATGAAAGACTCATCAGTCTCCCCTCTAAGAGGAACTCTTTCTCAAGGTCATCATCATGCAAGTCATCATCGGGCAAGTTATCTCACAAGTGCCTTATAGCTAAAGGTATGGATAGCGATGTAAGTGATGATGCATCCGATGAGAATTCTCCCTCTCAAGAAGAACTCTTTGATTTGATCAATGAGTAACAAAGGGCCTTAAAAAAACAAGCTAAATAACTTAAGAAATTCAATGCTCTCAATGACATTCATGCTACCTTTATTTCTACTTATGAATAATTAGTGAGAAAATTTAATTTTCTAAACAAGGAGCATGAAAAGCTTAAGGCTAAATTTAAGTGCATTGAATCTCAAACTAAGGTCTCTTTGAAGTAATATACCTCACTCTTTAATTTCAAGCCTAAGGTAGATGCTTCCACTTCTTGTGATGATTTGATTAATTTATTTAGCCCACCCCTTTGCAATGAGACATGTATTGAGAATGTTGTTATAGAATCAACTAATGAACTCATTGTATAAGAGAATGATGAGATCAAGCAAGAAGTAGAGAAGCTCAAGAGAGACTTGGCAAGATTAAAGGGTAAGAACCATATCCAACCTCCTCAAGATAACCATGCTACCATAGTGAAGAAACTTACGGAGGGATCCATCATGATATGCTTCAAATGCCATCAAGAAGTGCACAAGTCCTTCTAATGCAAGCAAGTAAAGAAGGAGACCAAGGAAAAGAAGAAGGCAATGCACCTCTCCAACAAGACCTCCAACATTTACATCAAGCCCAACTACAAGAACAAGATCAAAAGCAACCACTATAAGCTCAACAAGAAGAAAAATAGCAAGGTGGTTACACATATGGTTGGTAGAAATGATCGGAGGTGGAACCAACCCATTTAGGTGCCCAAGGAAGTCATCACCAACATGAAAGGGTTCTAATCGGTTTGAGTTCCAAAGAAGACTTAAAGCCCGAGGTGGCTATGGAGATTTGAAGACTTGGTTCACAAAATGAAGTGAAGGTTCAAGCAAAGAAGACAAGTGTATAAGATTGTATGCATTGATGACGATCATGATCACCATATACCCAAATTCCCTTCCAAAGGTAAAAGGGCTAATACTAGATGCATAATCTTTCAACTATTGTAGCTCATTTGCTTTGTCTAGGATTGCATGTGCATATTTCAATTTATTGCAATGCATAGTGTAGGTTTTCATATGGTAGGTTGCTTGTGTTTCTCTCTTTCTTATGAGTAACCTATATGGTTAATTAGTTATAAGTTTCTTTCATGGCACTAATTTCATAATTGATATTTGTTATGTGTCGTGATTCAATCTATAGGATAAATCCCTATTGTTATAAAAAACTAATGCATATCTCTCACAAGTATTCAACATTTGTATGCACATATCTAGGAGGGTATATCATATGGATTGTGATTTTGAGACTAATATATGTTGCATGTTACATCTTTTGTAGTTTCATGGAGCAATCAACATGTCCTTAGAGATATGCTATGCTTAAAGGCTTTGTGCTCTTTACCATTGGTATTATTATCAATTTATTTCTATATTTAAGCTACCTCCATGCATAATATGACTTAAACTTTCATCTTGACATAATTATCTAGTTGTGCATATCTCTCTCTTTTATCATATGTATGCACACATATATAAGGAGTTTAAATCATATTATGTGTTTCATGACTTATGATCCTTGTTTGTCATTTTCAATTAATTTCAATGCCTCCTATCATTAAAATTGGTATATCAATTAAATCGGTATCATTTCATATTAATCATGATTTATGAAGCTCTCTCCCATATGCTTTAATGCTCTTCCTCGAGATCAACATGTGTTTGTAGCCCTTTTTGAGATTGTTGACAAAAGAAGAGAAATTTGACGACCAAAGCAAGAAACAAGTCGACCAAGAGGCATGCCTAGTGGAGAAAGAAGATGCATAGAGACGCCAAGATTCACAAAGGGTGAGAAGCCAAAGTGACAAAGGATGACTCATCTACATTTGGCATCAAGATCAAGCAAATGGAGAAGGTCTTTCATGAATCGTTCAAGGGAGATAGTGGAAATAGAGAAAGAGGGAGCCATAATAAATGGAGGACTAAGTGGTAAGAACATGCATCTAAACAATGTGGTAAGGCTTTGTGCTCTTTACAATTGACATCATTTATCATTTGCCACTTGCTATGATCGTGTTGTCATCAATTACCAAAAAGAGGGAGATTGTACCAAAAATGACCCTATTAGGCCATGATTGTGATTTTGGTGATTAATGACAATACAATCAATGGGACTAATATGTTTGTCAAGTATATATTTTAGTAGGTCATATGGATCCAATATATAAAGAAGCCACTGCAGCCGGGACAAAGTTTGGTTGAATTGGAGAAGTCTTAGGAAAAATGTACTCACCGGATAGTCCGATGTCAAATGGGCAGAAGCAGCGGAGCACTGTTGACAAAGATGAGAATGCAAATGGCTTCACTAGATGGTCTGGTGATCATCGGAAGTTCACGCTGGAATAATTCTTACATAGAAGAATCCAAGCACAAAATAACGAAGATCAACTCACCAGAAGGTTCGTTGCCTATGTTGTACACATCGGATGCTTCACACCGGAGTATTTCTTGCAGAAGCATGAGTTGAAGATCGAAGAATACCTCACTGGATGGTCCGATGATAAGTGTTGTGTACACTGGAGGCTTACACTGGAGCAATTTTCACAGAGAGGCTGTAGAGGCTCGAATGGCTGAAATGTACTCACCGGATAGTTCGGTGATGGAGATGATATATATACCAGAGTGTCCGGTGTTCACAGAGGCTTTGAGTGGAAGTCCAACGGCTAATTTCTGAAGATGTACTCACTGGATGATCTAGTGTTACTATTCTTGCCAGATCATCTGTTGTTAACAGCTTTTCTGATCTGTTGGTTTAACGACTAGCGCATGAGTTTGAGGCTATAAATACCCCTCCACTCAGTCTTTTGAAGGTGTGGAATACTGCTAGAGTCTAGAAAAACACAGAGACACTTGAGAAGACATCTAAACCAACAAAGTGCTTAAAGTGATCATCCAAAGCAATTAAGAACAAGATTAGTGAGTGATTAATGCTTATAGGCCTAGAGAGAGTGTTGTTAGGTGATTGCTGCCTAGAGAGTGGATCAAAGAGTGATTATAGCTTGTACCATGTGGTACATCGGCGCTTAGAATCTTGTGACTCACTAACAACTTGAGCTGGAGTTGCTCAAGCTTGTTGACCCTCCGACTTGGTGTGGAGTGGCGGCAAGGCACGTGTACAGGGACATGGAGACCCTTGCCTTTATGCCTCAAGCTCCAAAGTGACCACGACGGTAAGTGACCGGAAAAGAGGCTAGTGGTGAGACCTTGCCTTGGTGGTTTGGTGGCTCATCTGGCTTGAGGTCTTGCCTTGGTAGCTTGGTGACTCAAGAGTCGTGACCAGGTATTGACCGGGAGCATATCTTTGGTGGACTAGGGGTGGCGTTTATGTCATTGATACCACGGGATAAAAATCCCTTATGCCGAGTTTGCTCTATCTACCTTATTTACGTTTCTGTATTTTCATACTTGCAATCTACCTTTGCACATTTATCTTCCTAGAATAGTTTTCTAGGATTGGCTATAGGTTGCAAAACTCTTTTGAGCGGTAGAGTAGACACACTAGATAAATCTAGAGCATATTTAGGTAAAATTTGATATAGGTTTATTTTGTGAAGCTTTTAGAGCCAATTCAGTTTAAGTGTCCTAATTCACCCCCTCTTAGGACATCACCGATCCCTACAACAGTCTCTATCATTGTGTCTGGTGTATCTTTTGTACCACACAACTCTTAGCACGCTGAGCTAGCAACCTTATCACACAAACATCTAGTCCACATACTCACTCATCCAAGATACATACGCCCTGAGTCTAACCAAGTGAGGTCATTGCTTTGCATGTCCATGACCAAGGACATAGCTATTCGAATAGATTTACACTCTGCAGAGGTTTTATATTGTACCCACACGATATGCTTAGCCTACAACCGTTACAAGCAGAGGAGCGAATCGTACTGAGATACTTCAATCATCTTCCCTTGTCAGACCATACTACGGGACACACCAAGTGCTACATGTCTCGTAATGGGTGCACTCCCCCACTAACCATCGTAGTGTGGCTGGGTCGATAAACATCCCCACGAGTACATGACAGATGCTTGGGTTCTCGTTGCTCACTGGCTCTCCTAGCAGGATGCCTAGCTTGGTTGGCAGAAAGAAAAGTCTAGTCGTGCCTATACAGAACGCATGATTGCACTTGGGTGACTGGCTCAGCATGACGACACAATGATTTAGTACTTATATAGCCGGGGTAAGCATCTTCAGATAGCAATGAATACCACAAAAGTAACTCAAACCCTAAGAGCATCCTCAGCTTATGGAAGCTTTCTATTGGATTGGAATCCTTTGCGGAGGCTCCGATTCGCAGATCGGCTCCCGGAGTGGTGGTGAATCTTGCGGTTGATGAACGTGTCTCCAGTAAGGGAGAAGAGGGGTGAAAACATAGGGAAGTCCTCCAGGAAGCTAGTGGGAGTTCCCACCTCTGATCTCTGGCCTTCAAATAGGACGAGTAGAGCTCTCTTTCTCTCTCTAGGGTCGGGTGGAGAGAGGGAGAGTGAGAGAAAAGTGAGAGGGAGAGAGCAAAAGGTAGTGATCGATCCACTTAACCCAAGCCTCTATGTATTGGCAGTCAGACCGCGAGCTCAGGCGGTCAGACCGCAGGAAATCCACATGGCAACCCTTGTGGCAGCACACCTGGTGGTTAGATCGCAGGTGACACCGGTAAGATCACGAGGGGGGGGGGGTTCTTTTGCTAAACTTTTCCTAAGTCCCCCCTCATCATTTCCTTCTATTCTTTTCCTTCTCCAAGGCATGTAGGGATTCTCCAAAGTGCTCTAAACCATCTCTAAGGTTTGTGAGACATGTTTTATCGATTTTGATAGACAAACACGTGCAAGCACATGCGATGATGATTATGCATGCCTAATTATATAATTAGCATTTTGGGACGTGACAAACCTCCCCCCAAGAAGAATCTCATCCCGAGATTCGGTAGACTTAGGGAGAAAGTACTAGTGATGAAATGGAAAAGAATTCTCTCCTATTGGGGAAATAATCACGTCGACCTTCATATATGGAACGAAAAGACAACGGAGAACCTTCACATGAGCTAGCGGTCAGACCGAAGCTAGGCTCGGTCAGATCATGGTTCGGTTAGACCGTAGAAATAGCGGTTCGACCAAAATCTATACAGAGAGTTTTGGACTCCTACGGTCATACTGACAGTGTGATGATGATCAGACCAACAACCAACGGTCAGACCGCGGGCCTTGGACGATCAGACCTCCCAGGGAATAGAGAGTTTTGAGTTCCACATGACACTGGTAGTCAGACATGCAAACCAATAGCGGTCAGACCGCTAGGAGCATGACTCTCCCGGTTGGGTGGTTTTTAGGCACAAACCTTTGGAACAAAACTTCCATTCGACATAGCGATGAATATAAACATGTAAGACGTTCCAATGTGCAAAAATTACAACGGTATTTACAAGTTCTCAAAAAGTTCAGGATATTCAGAGTGGATTTTACCCTCACGCTCCCAAGTCACTTCATCTTTGGTGTGATTGCTCCATTGGATTTTGATGAACTTAATTGAATGCCGCCGAGTTTTGTGTTTCGCTTCATCCAAGATTCGGATTGGTCACTCACAATATGAAAGATCCGACTGCATCTCTTAGTTTACAACTTCGATCGCTTCTATTGGAACTCAAAGGCATTTCTTCAATTACGACACGTGGAAGGCATTGTGAATGGTGGAGAGGGACGAAGGCAAGTCCAATTGATAGGCCACCTCTCCACACTGAGCAACAATCTAGAATGGTCCCACATATCGAGGTGCTAGCTTTCCTCTGACTTGAAAGCGTCAAACTCCTTTGAGTGGAGAAACCTTGAGATACGTAAAGTCTCTAATCTCGAACATAAGTTCTCCCCGGTGGCGATCCGCATAGCTCTTCTGTCGTGACTGAGCCATGAGGAGACACTTCCAAATAGTCAGAACATGCTCTTCTGCCTCCTTGACCAAATCCAGGCCTAGAAAAGCTCTTTTGCCGGATTCAGACTAATTTAATGGTGTTCGGCATTGACGGTCATAGAGAGCTTTAAATGGGGACATCTCAATACTTGATTGATAGCTATTGTTGTATGAGAACTCGACAAAAGGCAAGCATATCTCCCACTTCTTCCCATATATGAGAGCACAAGCTCAAAGCATGTCGTCCAGAATCTGATTCACCCTCTCTGTTAGACCATCAGTCTGGGGGTGGTAAGCAATGTTGTGGAAGAACTCGGTTCCCATAGCTTCATGAAGGCTCCTCCCGAAATGAGAAGTGAACTGAGTGCCTCAATCAGAAATGATCTTTTTTTGGAATCCCATGGAGGCAAATAATTCGAGTGAGGTATAACTTCGTATATTGCTTGACCGAATACGTGGTCTTGATGGGGAGGAAATGAGCGAACTTTGTCAATCAGACCACAATGACCAAAATCGACTTATAGCCTTGAGAAGTCCTTGGCAATCCAGTAATGAAATCCATCCCGATCTCCTCCCACTTTTAGGAGGGAATAGGCAAAGGCTGGAGTGCACCGACTGGCTTGAGATGTTTGGCCTTCACCCTTTGACAGATGTCGGAGGGTTAACTCCTGTCACAGGGATCCTGAGGGACCCCTTTTTAGAGATTCGGGGGGGATGATGCTGAATATGTTTGCCGGAGAAATAAATGGGTATAAATGCGATGGCTGGCGGGGAGGAATGATCTAGTGCGGAATGAAGTAAATGCACTAGGGTTTAGACAGGTTCGGGCCGCACGGAGGCATAACACCCTACTCTTGTATGGATACTATAAATACCCTGAGAATGTCCCTCAAGGATGTTGCTGGTTACAAAAATGTTTGTCTATCCTAGAGCCTAGAGCTCCTTGTTCTTCGGTCTATGTGTATCTATTGGCTTTGGGTGCTCTTGGGCTTCTCGATCTTCTCTTCTCTTCTCTACTCTCTTCTCCTGGGATTTTCCCACTTCCGAGAGATTGTCTAACTTGTCGAGCTTGTTCAGAGATTGTCTTTGTCCATGCTGCCGGCTGCTTTAAATACCCACCGGCAGTAGCGTGCCCCGAATGGGGGGGGCATGAGTTCCAAGGCACCATAAATGGAAAGGGCGTCATCATAGCCTCTGTGTGAAGTGACCGGGGGTGGAAAAGGTGCCCCGCGTCCGGTCATCCGTCACCATAAATGCACTGGCAACAGGCGCCGTGGAGAGGGCCCATCGGGCAGCCGCAGAGCTGCCCGGCGTGCCCGTTCTATCTTGTTCTCCTGCCACCGCAGTGCGGCAGACGGAACGCCTCGGCCCTCACGACGTTATCCCGAGGCGTGCTGGATGGCACGAGATGGGACCCGTGCATTTAATGTCCTCACGCCCTTATGCCAGAATATGGCAGGAACTGACACCGAGCGTGGCGGGAGCAGTTGGAGGTGACAGGCCACGCGCGCTCTTAAATGCGACCTCGGGCCTTTGACTGGCTGACACCTTATCAGTGGACCCCTGTGGGGGCCACTGTCAGGGGGTTTCCTGGGTCGTCGGGGAACTGAGTGCTCGGGGGTCACTGTTCACCTCCCCGAGCACTCTCTCCCGAGAATGCCTTTTCTTGGTCCTCGGGGAACCGAGTGCTCGGGGGTTACTGTTCACCTCCTCGAGCACTCTCTCCCGGGCATGCTTGTACGGATCCTTGGGGGACCGAGTGCTCGGGGGCCGCTGCACGCAGCCCCGAGCACTCTCTCCCAGAACTTCCTTCAGTGGGTCCTCGGGATACATGGGTGCCCAGGGGGCCACCACTCGCGGCCCCGGGCACACTTCTCCCGGTACTTAGCTTTCCTGGTCGTTGGGGGACTCGAGTGCTCGGGGGTCACCGTATACCTCCCCGAGCACTTTCTTCCCGGCACTTAGACTTCGCAGATCATCGGGAAACCTGGGTACTCGGGGACCACTGACCGTGGCCCCGAGCGCCCTCTCCCAGGACTTAATATTTTTTACCTTGCGGAGGAGACCCCGCGGAATGGTGCCACGTGGTGGATTGCCGGCCTGGCCTCGAGATTCGGGGACCCCCGGTCCCTGATTCACCGACAGCAGACATCACATCCAGCAATGTATCGAGCGATCTCTCTCTTCATGCGAGTTCACAAAAATCTAGGCTTGAGGTCATGGTACATCTTAGTACTCCCTGGATGAATAGATAGCAAAGAGTCATGAGCTTCATCCAGATTTTCTTCCTCAATGTGTCGACTCTTGGAACCACTAGCTTGTTCCCAAACCACAAGACACCTTGATCATCCTCAGATAAATAGATAGCCTTGCCTTGCTTCATTTTGTCTTGGATTTGGGCCATGTCCTTGTAATCCTTTTGAGCTACTTTGATGTCATCCAGAAGGGTAGATTTGATCTACAAATTTGCAAGAAATCCCTCTAGAACCATCTTGAGTCCAAGCCATCAGAAATCATCACAAAGTGTGGTGACCCTGGACTGGAGTGAGAGGAAATTGCATCGAGCCTTTCGACTCAGCGCATCGGCGACCACATTCGTCTTGCCAGGATGATAATGCACTTCCAGCTTATAATCCTTGATCATCTCAAGCCATCTTCGCAGTCTCATGTTCAGATCAGCTTGAGTGAAGATGTATTTGAGACTTTTGTGATTCGTATAGATACGATACAATAATGGTGCCAAATCTTCAGAGCGTGCACCACTGCCGCAAGCTCTAAGTCATGGGTTGTGTAGTTCTCTTCATGGCACTTCAATTAACGTGAGGCATAAGCCACAACTCTGCCCTCTTGCATAAGGACACATCCGATGCCTATGCGGGAGGCATCACAATAGACGTCGAAAGCTTTGTCCACTTCAGGCTGAGCGAGAAGAAGAGCTATCATGAGCAATTTTATTAAGTTTTGGAAAGCTGACTCACATTCACTCGACCACTCAAACACACACTCTTGCTTCAATAGCTTAGTCATTGGCTTGGCAATCTTAGAGAAATTCTTGATGAATCAGCGGTAATAGCTCACTGACTGGCTTGAGATATTTGGCCTTCACCCTTCGGTAGACATCACATTCAGCAATGTATTGAGCGACCTCTCGCTTCATGCGAGTTCACCAAAATCTAGGTTTGAGGTCATGGTACATCTTAGTACTCCTCGGATGAATGGATAGCAAAGAGTCATGAGCTTCATCCAGAATTTTATTCCTCAATGCGTCAACTCTCGAAACCACTAGCTTGTTCCCAAACCACAAGACACCTTGATCATCCTCAGATAAATAGATAGCCTTGCCTTGCTTCATTTTGTCTCGGATTCAGGCCATGCCCTTGTCATCCTTTTAAGCTAGATTGATATCATCCAGGAGGGTAGATTTGATCTCCAAATTTTCAAGAAATCCCTCTAGAACCATCTTGAGTCCAAGCCATCAAAAATCATCACAAAGTGTGGTGACCCTGGACTGGAGTGAGAGGAAATTGCATCGAGCCTTTCGACTCAGCGCATCGGCGACCACATTCGCCTTGCCAGGATGATAATGCACTTCCAACTTATAAGCCTTGATCATCTCAAGCCATCTTCGCAGTCTCATGTTCAGATCAGCTTGAGTGAAGATGTATTTGAGACTTTTGTGATTCGTATAGATACGATACAATAATGGTGCCAAATCTTCAGAGCGTGCACCACTGCCGCAGGCTCTAAGTCATGGGTTGTGTAGTTCTCTTCATGGCACTTCAATTAACGTGAGGCATAAGCCACAACTCTGCCCTCTTGCATAAGGACACATCCGATGCCTATGCGGGAGGCATCACAATAGACGTCGAAAGCTTTGTCCACTTCAGGCTGAGCGAGAACATGAGCTGTCGTGAGCAGTTTTATTAAGTTTTGGAAAGCTGACTCACATTCACTCGACCACTCAAACACACACTCTTGCTTCAATAGCTCAGTCATTGGCTTGACAATCTTAGAGAATTCTCGATGAATCGATGGTAATAGCCCACAAGTCTGAGAAAACTCCGGATATCAGTGACATTCTTGGGTTGAACCCAATTGAGCACATCCTACACCTTGCTCTGCGACACCATTTTCAGACAACACATGACCCAAAAAAGCGACTTCCCTGAGCTAGAACTCTCACTTGCTGAACTTGGTATATAGTTGGTGATCTCGAAGGTGGCCAAGTATAACACGAAGGTGCTCTGCATGCTCTTCCTCAGTCTTGGAGTATATAAGAATATCATCGATGAAAACCACAACAAACTTCTCAAGTTCCTCCATAAACACAGTGTTCATCAAATACATGAAAAATGCTAGTGCATTCGTCAAGCCAAAGGACATGTCAGTGAACTCATAAAACCCATAGCGAGTAGAGAAAGCTATCTTTGGAATATCCACTGGTCGGACCTTGATTTGATGATAGCCTAGCCTCAAGTCATTCTTCAAGAAAACCTGAGGACCGGTCAACTGATCGAACAGAATATCGATCCTGGGAAAGTGGATACTTATTTTTGATAGTGACATCAGTCAATGGATGGTAATAAGCACACATCCGCAGAGTACCATCCTTTTTCTTCACAAAGAGTGCCTGGCATCCCTAAGGTGAGGAGCTTGGGCGAATGAAACCCTTTGAAAGCAATTCTTGAATTTGTTTCTTCAACTCAGCTAACTCATTTGGCGACATCTTATAAGACTTCTTCGAAATTGGGGTCGTTCTATGAAAAAGATCAATTGAGAATTCTACCGCTCAGTCGGGCGGCATTCCTGGCAACTCTTCTAGGAAGACATCAGAAAATTTACAAACAACTGGAATACTTAGAAGATCCATGGCTGAGATGACTTTCAGGGCATAAAAGTAAGGATGGATCTCCTTAAGCCTCAAATAGACTTGGGTGCCGCACAAGTCATTAAGAGTGATAGTCCTATGAGTACAATCAATAACGGCCTTATTTTTGGCAAGCAAATTTATTCCCAATATGACATCCACTTCTCTAGTATCCAGCAGGATCAAGTTTGTAGGAAACCGAACTCCCTCAATTAGAATCTCATCCAAAGGAATGACACGATTGATTCTCAACAATGCACCGAGTGCATCAATATGATAAGAGGAAGGTAAAATCTTGGTGACCATACTGTGACTTGAGACATAATACTCCTTGACAAAACAATGAGATGCACCAGAATCGAAAAGCACAATTGCAAGGCATGAATTCACAAATAACATACCCATCAACACGTTGTCTTCCTCATGAGCTTCCTCGGTGGCGGCGTAGCACATTCGGCCACGCTTGGGGACATGTGTAGCTTGAGTAAACATGGCCAAATGGGCCATTCGGGTCGACCCGGCACGGGCCCGACTTGGCACGGCCCGGCTACGGCACAGCCTGAACGGCCCATCTACTGTAACGGGCCGTGCCGTGCTGACTTGTGTGCCTCCCCCTCGGCCCACAGCACGGCCCGTCGGTGACCGTGCCATGCCGGGCCGGCCCGGGCACGATTTCGGCCCGGCGGCACGGTCGGCCCAGCTGGCCAAAATAGATAAAAAAATATATAGAAAATGAATATATATATATATATATATATAATATAGACAAGAATATATAGAAAATAGATAAAAATATCAAAAATAGATAAAAAAATAGCTACAAAATTAAAAATATATAAAAATAGAAAATAACCAGCATATGCGTGCCGGGCCGGATCGTGCCGGGCCGTGCCGTGCCGGCCCGTCGTGCCGCGCGTTCGGCCCAGGCACGACCCGTGGCCTCGTGCCGTGCCGGCCCGGCCCGTCTCGAATCGGGCCGTGCTGTGCCTGGGCCGTGCCTACAGTGTCGTTCCTCGGGTCGGCCCAGTAGGCACGGCCCATTTGGATATTTTTAAGCTTGAGAGGCTTGTTGTGGGGGCTGATCTGACAGTGATAGACTTAAAGCAGTCACCATGGCTTCCGACTTCGAATAAGGGCAATCATGCACATATTGCCCAACGTGCCCACATTTGTAGCACGGGCTGCTAGGGCCACCAGTCACACTCGTTTGAGAGCTGGCGGGTCTCGAAGGATGTCCTTGCAGAGCGGAGATGGATGGACATCATACTATCCACATCGGCCGTGGAGCAGTTGAGGCCGAAACATGAGATGGAGGGGGGTTGACTCTTCGTCTGTGTGATGGTGACAGAACCCTCTTGCGCTTTTTCTCCTCCTGGTGGTTCTTCAGCTTGAACTCCACCGTGAGAGACATGCTCACTAGTTTGTTGAAGTCGGCAAACTCATGTACCGACAGTCGGTCTTGCATCTTGGAGTTAAGATTGTTCACAAAGCGGTATTGCCCTCACCCTAAGCATACTATGCAAGGTGGTTGAACACATGCACATACTCCATCACTGATCTGCCTTCTTGTTTGAGGTCCATAAACTCTCGCCTCTTGATCTCCATAAGGCCCTTAGGAATATGAAAGTCACGGAATGCTTGGCGGAACTCCGTCCAAGACACCCAGTGATTGGCAGGGTGCATGGCCAGAAAGTTAGACCACCACACGCCCACCATGCCTTGGAGCTGATGGGCAGCGAAGAGTGCCTTCTCGTGGTCCTCACACTGAATGAGCGTGAGCTTCTGCTCGATGGTGCGAAGCCAATGATCAGCATTGAGGGGGTCCTCAACACATATGAAGGTAGCCGGCTGAGTCCATAAAAAATCCGAGAAGTCATCTCGATGCCTGGCCCCACCTCCTCCATGAGAACATCTACCATGTTGCACACAAGAACCTCGAGGAGCGTTGTCTGGACTTGACGGTTTTGTTTGATTTGCATCAGAACATCCACCATACTCGGCGGTGGAGGCGGGTTATTCTCATTGGAACCCTCAGAAAGGTCTCCGAGATTTTGGCGGGTTCTCATCCTTTTGTGACGATAAAGTGAAGAGGAAAAAGTCAAATTCTGACTTAGTATAATAGCATAAGCCGGATATCATTTACTTAGACCCATAACACCATATATTTGAAAAAAATGCATGCATATGAGCTATAAAAAAAAGGTGTATTCGATTCCTATCTACACGTTTCTTTTTCAAACGCGCCTCTCCGCAACAAACATCAAGATCATAGGCATTCATGCATACAATTGTTTTCAACCATCACCCTTCACGCTACCTTTTACTTCTCACGTGAACTGTGTGAGTTGCACAAGCATCGTTTCATACGTTGTTGCCAACGTATTCACGTCCCGTACCATAGTCTTACAAGACACCCCATGTAATCGCCATATGGGTAGACGACCATATCTACCATCGTATGGTGGATGTTTATACGTTATTGCTAACATATTCACTTCCTGTACCATCGCCGTACAGGACACACCAGGCTCCTACCTCGCACTGGTTGAGCTCTCGATATTTACCTCCATCGGGGTGCGTTTCATACCTTTTTTGTCGTTGCAACATGATTCATAAAAAGAATCATCCCAACACGAAACTAAACAATATAAGCGTCGCACACAACAAAGCATTACACTTTGGGGGCATAATATGGCAAGCTCGTACATATTAATCATGAGGAAGCATAAAAGAAAATTTCGTGGGTTGCTTAGTGGATTTGACACTTTACTCCATGTTCTAAGTGTTTTTAGGCTACTTTATTAAACTAGGCTCTGATACCAGCTGTGGAGGAACCGTCCAAATAATATTCTAGTTAATCATCAAGTCGATCATTTACATAATCACGACTTCTAGTTCACATACTTACTCATCAAAGGTACACACACCCTGAGTCTAACCAAGTGAGGTCATTGCTTTGCATGTCCATGACCATGAACATAGCTATTCGAATAAATTTACACTATACAGAGGTTGTATATTGTACCCACATGATATGCTCATCTTACAACCGTTACAAGCAGAGGAGCGAATCATACTGAGACACTTAAATCATCTTCCCTTGTCAGACCATACTACGGGACACACCAACTGCTACATGTCTCGTACTGGGTGCACTCCCCCCTTGACTATCGTAGTGTGGCTAGGTCGATAAACATCCCCGCGAGTACTTGACAGATGCTTGGGTTCTCATTGCTCACCCGGCTCTCCTAGCAGGATGCCTAGCTTGGTTGGCAGAAAGAAAAGTCAAGTCCTGCCTATACAGGACGCATGATTGCACTGGAGTGGCCAGCTCAGCATGACGATGCAATGATTCGGTACATATATAGCTAGGTTAGGTATCTTTAGCTAGCAATGAATACCACAAAAGTAACTCAAACCCCAAGAGCATCCTCTACCTCAGAACTACTCTACTTGCCCCCGCCAAAACGGTTTTCACCTATTTTACATACCACCCGACATATCCCACACCACATCAAGGATTCCACAATTACCAAAGATTCATGGCATCTGAGTTGAATTGATTAAACAGTAAAGTGACATCTCCGAAGAGATGTATTCCACTAGCGATATATCCGAGGAGATGTATTCCATCCTAAGCATACTAGATATCATGTCATCTGACGTTAATATAGATAACGATAGGTCAATCTTAGGGTGATATGTATTATGGATAAGACATTTAAGGCATGATAATTGTTTGATAGCATTTAACTACTGCAAGCATTTGAAATAGCACAATACCTAGCACATGCGATAATAAGTCATGATTTAAGTTGATCAATTCAGTTTATTCAAAACGAAGTCTCAAAATGACCAAGGAGATAGGACTTGCCTTCTCCGAAGTCTTCTTCTAAACCTTGGTTGAAGTTGGGGTTCTCCGGTTCCTCAGCGAAATCCTCTGGGTCTGCAAACGCGATTATGATTAACGATGAGCTATACTAAAGAAGAATCAAATAACACTAAATGAAAAATGAGACCTAATGGATATCACACTATGATAGAAAGATATATCTCGAATTTAGATTAATTTATGTGAAAGAATCGCTAGAATTGGAGTCAAAATGTGTGGGGGGCCATCCAAATAATATTCTAGTTAATCACCAAATTGACCATTTACATAATCACGGTAGTCCCGACATGTGTTTTGTGCCTAACATCGGAACACATGCCTTTCCAACATAAGAGTCATAACCAAGCTTAATAAAGAGCAAGTAATTAAATTATATTACAAGTTTTTAACCATTTACAAGTTTAACAATTTACAGCAAAAGAGATCTAGGAGGATACTAAAACTGATCAACTCCTAGCCAAAAGAGAAACTATGCAGCGAAAACAAAATCCAAAGACAACAAAAGATGGGTGAAGCCATATGCCCTTAGTCTTCATCCAAAAAGCGTGACTTACAAGTAGTTGCCTACTCATTCTCACTGCTAGCATCAATGGGCGTGAAGTAGCCAAACACCGCCTCTTCCTCACCTGCAAAACCTGTAGAGTAGCTGAGTACAAAGGTACTCAGAAGACTTAATCCATATATGGTACATAGAAATAACCTAACTTCAAGGATTATGCATTGGGCCATTAGCAAGGAAAAAAGCCACAAGGTTGATTAAAACATATGGGCACGCAACCTAGACACATATGTGTGAGCATCTAAACATAACCAACATACCCTTCCAAACTTGTAACAACCAACCTGCATATGTAAATGGAACCATAGCAATACATCAATAGCTAGCCATCAACATTACCCAACATACCATCCATACCACCATCCCACATTTGTAACTCTACGTCCGATGCAAATGGACAGAAGCATGCTCATGACCGAGAGCACGGAAATTCAAATTGTTTTTACACCCTGCAGGGGTACTCCTTTACCTACACGACTCGAGGACCATACGGCCCACGTGTCCACACAGGCCCACACGAGGGAGTACTCATGTCAACCTTTCCCAATAAGCCCAACTGTTTGATCATGCGTCGATAGGTGCAGGGGTCATCCAGAACTACTCCTGGAGCAAATTGGATACCCCTACAAGCCCGCTTGCTCACACCATCGACTCGCATACCAAAAGGCCACAACTACAAAGGTATTGGATTTATCATTCTCATATGCGACATGTAATAAGTATGAAAAGTGCTAAATCCAATTGCACCGATGGACAGTGCTTAACCGATGCAAAGCGGTCTATGGTGCATGGCTCCTCTCTCGAACTACCCTGAGGAACTCCTCCGGGGCAGAAGACACCCCTAACACCGCTCACATCTCGTCTCATCCTCACATCTCATCCCACTATCGACATCATGATCAATATTCATGAATAAGTAAGCCCTAAACTCGCGAACAATGGTTGCACCATCACTCGACTTCTACCGAGGACCTATGCATTGCTCAGATGCTTAGATGCTTGCTTGCTGCTTTGGGGTTTGCCTAATACTACCCGCACAACATCACAAAACTCCAGGAGGTTGGTGTTGCCTTCACTCGCTTCGACCATTGGCGCAACACCCTCTAAATGAATCAAAATGCAATGCATAAATGAATGAACGATGAAAAAACGCGCAAATGATGTATGCTTGAAGTATAATAGAGCGTCGAGCTTCAAAAACATTTGCAAAAAACCACTAAATGATTAAGCTTTCAAAGTTTGAAACCCCAGACAAGGTAACTTAAGTATACCTAGCTTTAACAGGCTAGCGGTCAGATCAATATTTAGGTGGCGGTCTGACCTGTGGCCAGCAGAGAGTTTTGGCCTCTGACGGTCTGACTGTAAGCATGCTTGCGGTCAGACCTGCCCAAGAGGTGGTCAGACTCATGTATAAGTTTTCAACTTGGATTCTCTTGTCGCAACTGCTGGTCAGACCGGCCCTAGCAGCGGTCAGATCGCTAGACCTTACTGGCAATGCCTTTGCGGGGTCTCCGGTGAGGATTTCGATGAGACCTTCGATAATGAAGGGTACCGAAATGCTCTATGAGACTAGTGGAGTGTTTCTAAAGTTATTTGGACATCATTCATCGAGGTAAACTCGAAATACCCCATGGATTGGATCTAGGCTAGGTTAAACTTAGGCCTAAATGACACGAGGGTCGAATTGAGCTCGAAAACAATGGGAAAATGGTAGGGGATAGCTCACCTCAGCTTATGGAAGCTTTCTATTGGATTGGAATGCTTCGAGTACGCTCCGATTCGTGGATCGGCTCCTGGAGTGGTGGTGAAGCTTGCTGTTGATGAACGGGTCTCCAACGAGGAGACGAGGGGGAAAACTTGGAGAAGTCCTCCAGGAAGCTCGTGGGAGTTCCCACCTCCAATCTACGATCTTCGAACGTGATGAGTAGAGCTCTATTTCTCTCTCTAGGGTCGGGTGGAGAGAGGGAGAGTGAGAGAAAAGTGAGAGGGAGAGAGCAAAAGGAAGTGATCGATCCACTTAATCCGAGCCTCTGTGTGCTGGTGGTCAGACCGTGAGCTCGGGCAGTCAGATCGCAGGAAATCCACGTCGCAGCCCATGTGGTCGTGCACCTGACGGTCAGATCGCGGGTGACACTGGTCAGACCGTGAGGGGGCTCTTTTGCTAAAAATTTTTCTAAGTCTCACCTCATTGTCCTCCTTCTATTCTGTTCCTTCTCCAAGTGAAAGTGCATCTAGCCCTTATGTATGGTTTTGGTAATTAATGACAATACCTATGGACTAACAATGGTGTTGAGTTTGTTAGTATGTTGTTCCATAGATAATGCATTGAGAGATATGCATGAGGTCTAACTGATTCTTGGGAGATGCATAAGTGATGAATCATGGATTTCATGAGAAATGACATGAGAACAAAAGAAATACATTGTTGTCATTGAGCTCTTAGTGATACTCATAAGGAGAAGAAAAAACTCAACAACATTGGCAATAAACTTGAAGACTAAGTTACTTGTGGAGATCAAGTAAATAAAGGTATGACATTGTCAATAGAGTTTTATTGACTAACCTATGTACTATGTGCTTCAGAATGAGTGGGGTTAGGTTCTATATGAAGATTCACAATATGCATGAATGCTAATAAGTTACGTGTGGAGATTAAGTAACTTAATGTATAAAAAGTTATCAATTAGGTTTTATGGACTAACTCATGTGTTTTGTACTTGAGAGTGAGTTGGAGTTAGGATCCATAACAAGGCATATGTTGAATTGAAATCATATATGCCAAGAGTGAAGAATAAGAGTGGACTCCATATTTGATAAAGTGAATTCCTTGAAGATATCTAATACAAAGTGGTTTCCTATGGCAAGACGGTGAAGGGAAAGCAAGACTCGGATGCGATGGACCACCCGTAGTGAAGGGCAAGCAAATGACTTGGCACCGAAGGACCAAGACGGTGCTGAAGAGCGAGTGAAGTCTTTGCGCCAATGGACCGTGTGAGGCGAGGGAAACCTATGAATGATTCACATCAATCATAAGAAGAATCAAGAAGAGATGGAGTGAAGATTATATGAAAGTTGGCAATCCTCAAGGTTTGAATAAAAGAAGCGGTACTTGAAAGTTATTCAAAAGCTCAAAGTGGTTCAAACGAGTTTTATCTTTGAATTTGAGTATAGGTATGCTGCACTATTAAGAGATATGCAATGTAGAGGTAATTGTCGTGTCTCAGTGCTCAAGAGTTTCTAACCAAACCCAAGTGAGAGTTCTTTTTCGAAATCCCGGTGCGGAAAGCGTTCAACTGTCCAAATTTAGTTTCGAAGTGTTCCTAATATGAACCAATATTTTTGAGGTCATGAATTCAGTTGGGATGTGTAGCCCTTTAAATAAGCTTTTCATAGAGTCTAAAATCATCAAAATCGGACGTCAGGATCAAAAGTTATCACTATTTTTAGAGGCCTAGCTGTGCTAAACTTGGATACTCCGGGTTGACCCGGATTCTCCGGGTTGTCCGGAGTCTCCAGGTAAGGTTCCGAGGGGAGGTCTCAATTTGGGGCTGTTTAGTTCACCCGGAGTCTCCAGGTGGACCCGGATACTTCGGGTTCCAGAGTCTCTGGGTTGAGTTCTGGCCAGGGGTTCTCGGTTAAGCTTTCTTGTGCCGGAGTAACGGCTAGTTTTTGGGGGGTTGGGTATTTATACCCCTTCACCCCCATCCTTTGGGGCTGCTGCAATGGCATGAAAGAAAAACCTTTTAGAGCAAAAAGAACTCATTCCCACTCCATTTTAGTGAGAGATATGAGAAGAAAAGTGAGTTGGGTTGAGAGATTGAAAGATTGAGTGCAAGTGAGCTAAAATCCATTCTTGAGCACTTGAGTTCATCGGCAAGAAGTTCGTGAAGCATTTGTTACTCTTGGAGGTGAAGCCTCCTAGCCAGCTAGGTGTTGCCTGGTGAGCTCCCGTGCGTGTCCTGAGCCGCTAGAAAGTTTGTGAAGGTCGATCTCGCCCTCGCAAGGGAAAAGATAAAGCTAGTTGATCGAGGAAAGCGGTTGAAAGAGATCCGGCTCATTGGAGTTTTCTCAACGGAGATGTAAGATTCATGGTGGTGAATCCGAACTTCGGGAAACAAATATTTGTGCCTCCACTTCGGTTTGTTTACATTTAAGTTCTTGCTCAATATTTGTGCATATTGCTCGATCTACTCGTTTGTATGTTTTTGATTGTATATTCTCCGTGAATCTACTTGAAATTATAAATTGGAACACACAACTTCATTTGGTTTGAGCTAAAACTCTTTAGGCGTTGTTTAATTTCAGTTTTGAGCTAGTTTCTGTACATACACCTGAGATTCCGGATTTACCCGAAGGTTCCGGAACTGTACAACCCGGAGTAACTGGATTAACCTGGATACTCTGATGAACAGTGTTTTCAGGATTTTTCAATTAATATTTTCTTGCATATTTTTTACTAGAATTGAATAATTTTTTTCACCTTAGGATTATAACTTTCACACTTATTTAGGGTGATTGTGCACTAGTTGAGCATAGCATATTTAGGTTTTTCACTTGTGAAAAATCCGTTAGTTTATATTCCGCTACAAGTTTAGGCTAACGGTAAAAGGGGACGAATTTTCAGAAAAACGCCTATTCACCTCTCTCTAGGTGACATCATTGTCCTTTCAATTGGTATCAGAGCCAAATAAATTCACATCTTGAGTTAATCTACATTATCTCATGGTTGTAAGTTTATTTTTTGGCACAAGTATTTCTATTTTAAATTCCTTTTGTGCCTTAACTCAAAATATAGGGTAAACTTCTATAGATTTTTGAATAAACTAAGTGCTTGTTATAAGTAATTCAAGTATTTGGATGCACATATATATAGGAAGCTCATCATATATTTTGTGCTTTGAGACTAATATTATTTCAAGTGAAATTTGTGTTTAGTTTCTTGGTGAAATGAACATCCTCAAGGATGTCAATGGGGGTCGATATTGGAGACATGGCTAAATTTTTGAAGAGCTATCTAATTGATTAAAGAGCTAAGTTTTGTTGAATTATACATATTATTATTCATTGCTACTTTATGAAGGTAACTCTCTATCACAATGTCTTTAAATTCATAGTTTATATCTTTGTGATAGATTATTTGTTCTACACTTTTTCTGCAATTCTCCAGAACCCGGATGTTCTGGGTCAGGCCGGAATATCCCAGTGCTCCAGATCCGGAGTATCCGTGTCAGTTTGGAATATCCGGGTTTGACAGAAACCGAAAGCTCCGGATTGTATCCGGAGGTTACGGATTCTGAAAGTTTCTACCTCTTTGCATATGTAGATTTTGTATCTATGCTTGTTTTAGAGCTTATGTTATCCTAGTATGTGTAGACGTTATTACAATCTTTTCATGCCTATTTTATATTCATACATATTTTGATTCCTTGCTAAGTGTGCTATGAATTTGTTTCTAGGGTATCTAGTTTTTTCTGCCAACTAGTGTAAGTTATATAACTAGTATGTGTAGGATGCATTACACTTTCTTGTGTTGATTGTGGTTTTGAGTCTGATTTGAGATTATTCGTTTCATTGAATTTTCTTTAGCTCTTTTGGAGATATTAATGGATTATCATATTATGGGGGGTATTATGTTTCGTGCATCTTAAATATCCATAAAGTATGAATATTTGAGCAATACCATTTAGAATTGATGCTATTGCTTATCTAGTATCTATGTGATATGTCAAGCTCATATAAAACTCAACTTTGCAAGAATCCATTAATTGATCCACATTTGGTTCTAAATTGAAACATGAGATTCTTATAATTCTTTAGTGATATTTTAATCTCAAGTTTTTAATTTGAATCATTTATCATTTAGATCAGATCAACTATGATTTTTATGTGTTTACTTGTAATAATTAACTTTGTGAAGAATATTTTTGAAGTATGATGTTTAATTTTTCAAATCTTTATTCTCATGATTTTTGAAAGAAAGTTGATCTATGTCTTATTGCATTTATCGACTTGTGAATTCATATACTATTATTTTCTTACAATTGGTGACTCGAAAGAACACAATTAAAATCAAAACGGTACATATATTTTTGGTGTTACACTTTCTCCATTTCGGTCATCCTGCATCTCTTCCAGTCCATTTTTGGTACTAGACATAGAGTGTGGTTTTTGTTTCTGCAGATGCAATAATAAATTACCACACCTGTTAATGTGTGCACTGTGTGGTTTTTGTTTATGCAGATGCTAATGATAAATTGTCACACGTGTTAGTATATGGGAACATTTTATCGGTAGGGATTATTTGTTTATTTGAACTAGTCAAATGCACGTAGAGAAGTTAGTTTTTACTTGATAATGACATTTCATTTTTACCATCAGAAATCTGCTCTCTTAGTAACCACCTTCCAGAGAACTAGCTAGTCTGATTTGATGTTACTCTAATGGAATCTCTGGTTAGTCTTAGGTTTGTTTGGTAGAGTTTTTTTTATCTAAATTTTTTGTAGGAAGTAATTTTCTAGAGGAAGTGATTTTGTGGCTGAAAGTGATTCTCTATGATTCTTAAAATAAAATATATGGAGAAAATGATTCTGTACAGGAAGTGAATTAGGGGAAGCTATTTTTTTCAGCTCCCTAGCTTCTAGTTCATTTTAGATAATCACTCCTACAAATTCCACTCAGAGAGCTAAAAGCTGAAAGCTGCTGTTTGGCAGAGCTCCCTGATTTCAGTTAGAAAGCTGCTCTGCCAAATATGTCTTTAGATTGTGGTTTGATCCTACGTTAGTTAGCTAGTGCTTGCCTTTTCGTCATAAGCAGGGTTCCAAAATTCGACGGTTATCGAGAAAAAATCGCGATAACCGCCGGTCCACCTTAGTTTCAGAAACCGAACGGTAACCGAATTTGAATTCAAAAAATTCAAAAAAAAAATTAAAAAAATTCAAAAACAAATCTTAGAAAAAACTAGACACAATTCTAAGACCTTCTGTGAGAATTGTTTTTCAAAAATAATGTCATTTGCATCCTATTCTATAGGGAGGAAGTTTGAAAAAAATGAAAAAAGTTGAAGCGTGCAACTCAGTTATTAACTCATGTTAAGGAAAAGTTTAACATGCAAACTCATATTTTCTTGTGTAGAACGTATCTTAAGAGGATCTTTAAAATTCATTTCACTTTATTTAGAGTTTTATCAATTTCTCTATGATTTTTACAAAGTTCATAAGCATAAAGTGAATATATTAAGAAACAACACTGTAATTAACTTTTTCATGTCTGCTATTATTTTTTCTACGTAAATCATAGTATAAATAAACTAATAAAAGTGGTTTCACTAATTTTTGAGGTGTGATGTGTCAGTTATGAATTAATCTAATCGCAACACATTTACATAATACTGCATGTTACAATAACTAATTCATGAGTTTATGTATTTTTAAAAGACATAGGATTATGTAAGAAGACTAACAAAATTAGTTTCATGATTTTTGGATTAGCAAAGAGTAAACTATGCATTTAACTTGGTTTAACAAATACATTTTTTCACAGAAAATTTTAAACTTTTTTATGAGTATAAATACTTTTATCATGTAGATCATGTCACAAGAAAACCAACAAAATTTGTTTCACTTGATTTGAAGCTCAGATGAATTAGTTATTGATTTTACAAGATTAAGATAATTTTTGGGTTTTTTTTGTTGAACTTCACTGAAAATCGAGAAAACTGAGCGGTTACCGAGAAAACAAAGTGGTTACCGACAGTGCAGAAAATTCGAGAAAATCGCTCGATAAATCGCAAAAACCGCTCGGTAACCGGTCCAATTCGACTGGTTACCGAGCGGCTAATATCGCGATTTCCCATAAATTTCAAATTTATTCAAATAAATTTTATCTGAAATTTTTTAAAAATTCGAATAGTTACCGCGGTAATCGCGATTTTTCCTTGGTCATAAGTGGTGCATGCCTCGTGCTTGTGCAATTTCCTTCACGCAGCACCACTAGCATGAAAAATAACAAAGATTGCTTAAGTTAACGCCCACCTTGATTGTCAACTGATCATCCTAATGTTACTGTTTCTGATATTTCTCCATGTTGCGATGCAGGTACACATGTGTAACAAGCTTGCCAGTCGGCATGTGAGAGTTGGCCTTGCAGACCCTAATAAACTTGCCCGTTGTGATATATGTGAAAATTTTCCTGGTACGAATTTGGTTTCATGAACCCTCCTTTTTACGTTTAATCAATTAACCTTGGTTTTTCTCTGGGTTCATATTGTTTGTCCTGTCAATGTAACTTTCTTCTACTGTGACATAGATGGCACATCACTTTGCCTGAGCTGTGACATGACCGCTCATGTCGGTGGCAAGCAAACCCATAGAAGATAGGTGCTCGGGCCTGTTTGTTTTTATTTCGATAGTAATAATTTAAATTTTGATTCTCAAATCTAGATTGTTAGAATCTAAATTGTATAATCTGTTAAGTTTTTTTTATCGTACTAACAGTCAGTAGAGCACGATTTTACTGAGCCAGACCAAGTTCAAGGTGTGACATCCTCTTAATGAAATTCCAAGAGGATGTACTTCCTCTTGGTGCTCATTTAAATTGTATAATCTAAAATATATAATACTAGATTATTAGAATTTCTTCCCCCTCTCCTCCTCCCCTACAAACTCCCTCTCTCCCTGCCGGAGTCTCTCTCTCCTATAAACTGTCACCGTTCCCCTTCACCACCTACTGCCACGTTGCCCCTCCCCATGGCCAAATTTGCTTCTGCTTCCTCGTCCCGCGTGTGTCTTCGTATGTGGGTGGGGATGCCGTTGCCCACATTCATGATGAGGCTGTTGCTGTTGTGGATGCTGCCGCCGCTGAAGCTCGGTTCAAGCAGACGACGTTACGAGTCAGGAGATAATGCCGGAGCCCGTTCGCGGGCAGGGTAGGTACACACGCTTCTTTTTGTTGCTCAAGCCACATATTCCTACCTGCGCTTCACCACCGCCCTATGCTCTCGATTTCTTCTCTATGTACCTGGTTGTCGTGTTCCCTACTTTGACATTGATGAGGAGCCTGTGGTGGAGGTTTTTGTCCCAACACTGAGGAGAAATCGGCAGACGAGGTCACATAGGTCCCATTTTGCGAGTTGCTGAGCCCTCTCCAAGACTCCGGCTACCTCTTGCGGTCAACCTAAGCGTGCGCTCTATCTCAGGGACAGTTTTCTATTCCCTCCAAAGCGAAACGTTATGTTTGTAATGACAATTGTGGGTAAATATATGCTATAATCTGATAGAAGCAGTATTTTCTTAGATTGTGGATTGTGGTACAATCTAGTCTCAAATTGTGGATTTTGGATTGTAGAATCGTCCTATTTATTTTAGATTCTGATTTTAGAAGTTAGAATCCATAATCAGAATAAAAAGCAAATAGACCCTAAGGCAGCGGGTTGAAGTAAGATTCTATTCTATAGCCAACCTCAGATGCACTTTCATGCATTTTTCTAGTTCTTAAAGTGGGAAATTTTGATTAGCTTCTAGGAGTTAAACCAGGCCATGTGGATGATGTAGCTATGCAAAACCAATGACCCAGAAAACCAGAGTCCAGGTATTAGTGACTGACTAGTCATTAGTGACAGGTGATATTTATCATCCATCACTAATGTGTCATCATTAGTAACGTATTTGGAGTGATAAGTATGAAATCCGTCACTAATAATATTTATCACCTATCACTAATGCGCTGTTACGAGGTAGTGAGTGTAAGTTTATATCATTATTGCATATTTGTGTGTTTAACATTGTCCTACTGCTATCCTTCTCCACCACAGTTTGCAACCAAAGGTAAACATCCTATGCTTGCATTCTTTAACCTGTCCAAACCAAACGAACTAGCATATATAAAAAGCATGATATTGATAAAGTGCATAAGTAGTGGTTCAATAAACCATACACAAAAATACCCTTCTCATCTCTTCCTCTACAACTTGAATTGTCACCAATATGCCCTCCTGTTCATTGGCTGCCACTTCTCTTGCACAACTTCTATAGCAACCTCTTCTACAAGAACACTACGGCAAAAATTAAGAAATGTGCTCCGGGTAGTCCTCTTTTCTAAAAATTCACGAATCTTGAAGCAAATAGTTAGTTCAAGGCGAGGGGGCGGCAAATATGGTAAATAAATTAAAACTAATTGAAGGCGTTAGGCATTTCTCAACACAGCTAATCTAGATTTACTTGTTCCTGATCATCGGATTCATGAGATTGTTATTAGACTACCACAAATTCGTCACTTACCTTAAACTAACTAATTACTTTAAGATTCGTGAATTTTTAGAAAAGAGGAGCACCGGAGCATGAAATATAAAACTAGATACATCACTTTCCATCATCAATCCAATCTCGGAGCCGATCTTTTATGTAGGTCCTAAGTCTTAGGACGGAGCACCTTGCATATACATGACCAAATCTCACAACAAACTAGACGACACCACAATAGCTACATCCTGCTCTCTACTGATCAGTGGCATGCATGTGCTTCTCTTTCATGTCCCAAAAATCTCTTTTTTGTCCACTTTTCATTAGACAAACAGTGCAAACACACTAACACTGACTAATCACGAATTAAGCTAACACTAATTAACCAAAAGGAGACCTTAATTTGTTGAACAAGCCAGAGCCTCTCAACTTTACGTCCTGCTCGAACCTTTTCGATTACACGACATGTGGCGGGATGAGTGAATTGTTTCATGAATCCGCCGCATGTCGTTGTTTCGAAGGGGTCCAAGCATGGAGATATAGTTTAGAGGCGCTGCACTGGAATTATTCCGCGATTAAGCTGGCACTAATGAGAATTAAGCCCCTCCTCTTAATCGGTGGCATGCACCCGGCCAGGAAGCACGAATGTCCCTACATGCAGAAGGGGCTCATGTCAAACGACGGAAGCGCCTGCGGCCCACCGCTGCAGTTGCTGTCCGGCGACGATGACCCCGCCGAGGCTGACGAGGAGTTTGAGGCGTCGGCCTTGAGAGGGCTCAGGCGGCCGGGGTTGAACGGCGGGATGTTGGCGCCGCCGGCCGGCGCGGGCGGCGGCGGGTGGCGCCACCGCGGGAGCGGGCCGGCGACGAGCAGCGTCTGGAGGAGCGGGCCAGCCGACACCACGGCCTCCACTAAACGGCCCTGCTCCGGCAGCCGCCGCGCGAGCGCCATTTCCAGCTCCGTGTCGTCGGCGCATGCGACGGCGTCCGGCGCGTGTTCGTCCAAGACAGCGGCGCCTCCTACTCCTCCTCCTGCAAGGACGCCGGCGTGGAGGCTCTGAGGCGGTGTCGCCTGAGCCTGGTGGTGGAGGAGGAGTAGGAGGGAGTGGCAGTGCCGCCGGAGCTCGTCGCGCTCGGCTGCCGCGGACGCTACGAGCGCGGCCAGCCGCGCGGCCTCGGACTCCATGCGCCGGAGCTCCGCCTGGTGCGCGGCGCGCGCCGCGTCGAGCTCGGCCAGCGCGCGGACCAGAGCCCGCCTGAGCTCCGACGCCGTGGAGAAGCAGCAGTCCAGCTGGTCGCCGCCGCCACCGGCGTGGTCGTCCAAGGGGTAGTCCCACGCGTAAGCGAGCGTGGCGGCGGCGGGCTGGAGGTGATGGTTGCCGTGGAGCAAGGGGTGGCTGCCGTGGTCTTCCATACAGGAAAAAAGAAAGAAAGAAAGAACGAGATGTATTGGCTTTGTGATGGTGGTAGGGTATATATAGGGGATCTTTTTCTTGGTTTCTTTTTGTTCCCTTTAAATTAAATCCATGTGGATTTATTTTATGGACCTGACTAATGCACAGCCGTGCATGCTGTAGTTGGTCTGCATACACACCCCGATTAGGAAAACACCCAATTAAAACGTCACCGTTTCTAGCCAATCTGTCTGCCTGTTCACGGCAAAACCAAACAAAAAAATAGGAAAAAAAATACATATGTTCTTTTACTATTCACCAGCTAGATAAGTATTTTTGTTAAAAGTTGTAAGCAAATCGAAATAAACTCAAAAGCAAGTTGGAACAAATATGCAAGCAAATTAGGATGAATTTAGAGATCATAAAAGCAAATCAAATAAAAGATTTATTTCGGTTAAAACAATAGAGCTTAGGTTTAAGATTAAAAAAACCAAAATTAACACAAGATTTGCACATAGATAATTGATTATGAGAAGCACAATTAAGACAGGTGCAAACAAAATGGAAAACAATTTGATGTATTTCGCTTAGCAAATTTGTAGCAGTGTATGGGTAGTTTGGTAGAACTGCAAACAAACATAAAAAGCAATTTGATTTAATTTTGTTGGCAAATTTAAAGCAACATATTGGCAAATTGGTACAAAATGCAAAAAAAAAAAAAAACAAATAGGAGCACAAGCTCCTCGTCACCCAAATCGAAGCAATCCTATCGGGGTACGTCGAGCTCCTCATTGCCCAAATCAAAGCTCTACCACCGGGATCGAGCTTCTCATCACCGGCATGAGTGGAGGATAGGAGGGAGGGAAGGGAGGGAGGGAAATGAGGCGATGGAGGATGCGGTGATGTCGGGGTCCGGGAAGGAGAGGTTAGAGTGAAAGGAGGAGAGGAGGAGCGGGTCGAGGAGGTTGGGGGCAGCAGGAGCGCACGGAGGAGGTTGACGACAAGGTGCTTGCATACAACGGAGGAGGGCACCAAAATGATCTCGGTGGCCGCGGTGCAAGCGAGCGCAGAGACGTCATGACTGGCGGCACACTGTTGCGGATGACTACCAGAGCGTGTCCGAGGAGCAGAGTTTGGTGGTGATCTGTGTGATTAGGAGGTCCATCGTGCCAACGCGACGGAGGGGATCCGGCGATCGCTGGAGCTGGGGGAGAGGAGTAGTGGCCTAGATCTATTGAACTGTATGGTGTTTTGGTGGCCATTGCCCTCAATATCGCTATGAGACAGTAGTGTGTCGGTGCGAACTACTAAGTGGTGAGTGGGTGGATCAGGTGGCTACGCATGAGAGGGTTTACATCCCGTGGCTAGCACGGCGTGCGGACAGAACAATCAATCCTTGCATGCTCGGAATTTAATCTTAACTTTAATATATTGGTGGATACTATGATATGTATTTATTTTGGTAATCCATATTTTTGCTTCATCACTAGTACTGGCCTCTGCACATGTGTGGTATATATAGTATGAGGTGTTTTATGATGCCGGTATTGTATTTTTTTTCTCTTTTTACGCTGATGTAACAAAAGTCACAATATTCGTGTAGGCTCTTCAAATGGAGAGTAGGTTTATTGCTAGACCTGAGCAAATTTCAGAAAATTATTTGGCTAATGTTTTATTGAGTATTCATATCAATTTCAAGAAAATAATCTCAGTAGATTAGTCTCAAATAATATAATAGGTATAAAATATTGGAGTTCAATCAGGTGGCAATCTTTCTCTAATCCAAAATTGACACCTCTAGATCTACCACCACTTGATCAAACTTAATTAAAGTATTAACAATTTGATTTTACTTAAGAGGTGCTTTGATTAAGCACCATTTGCTTGAAATAAAAGAATGAAGTTTGTGAAGCCGTATACTTCTTCATGAAAACATTCATTTCTTTGGTACCATTTAGTAGAAATTAAATAGTCAAGAGTTGTTGATGACTAGGTAGACATTAGCCAAGTTTCACAGCAAAGCGCGAGCGATATATATATGCTATTATATTACAATAGGATTCGCAAAGTTATGCTTTAAAGAGTGTGTCACTGTACAAAATGATGTTTGTTTGTCAATGTAGGGGTTATATCTTAGGATACAGAGTGAACCAATGTGCTTCGTACAATTGCACCTAATTGTTACTTTGCACTAGATATGTTCTGAATAAAAGTTAAACAAATCATGAGTCAACATTGTGTTCTCTTATATATAAAACAAGATGCAATTATACGGCTTTTGTTGTCCCTTTACATAGATTTCAGGAAGTAGCTATAGTAAGTCATATCAATTTGTTTTTAGAAAACCGTAATTTAGCACATATAAATCAGCTAGCTGGGGAGTGTTTGAAAATATAAACCCTTGTGAGATTGGGGGTGCCTATCTCATTGGTGAACGTTTTTATATAGGTGATGAGCTCATGAATCCTTGAGGACGTAGTAGTCTTCTAATTAAGGACTTTTCCATGGTTGAGTGTCACTACCACATACATCTCGTCTACATGCATATGGTGGTCACTCTATCGAAGCTTCTCATGATAATTTAGAACTACATGCTATATACGAATTCAGTCCGCCCTCTCATGACTTAGCTTAGCCATCCAAATCATAAGTGATATCAACCACGATTTGAGATATTATTTTTCTTTAATTATGGTGTTGCTTCAGTAACATTATAAAAAAACTATTTTTCAAGACACTTAGAGTAATTTTCTACAGAAGATTTATACGAAAAACCACCTGAACAATTGGCGAGGATCTCCTGCGGTTACGGACCGTCTGTGGAAATATCTATTATCACAGACGGTTCACAAAAGGAACCGCCTGTAAAATTTTTACAGATGGTTCCTTATGTGAACCGTCTCTGGAAATGACCATCCATTAAAAAATTCATAACTTTTGTATATGAAGTCGGATAAGAAAAAAATCTATATGAAAATTGTAGCTCTTGATGAGAACTACAACTTTGTAATTGATATTTTTTTATTTGAAGTCATTTAGATATCCAAATAATCGTTTGAACTACATTATCGCAGACGGTTCACATAAGGAACCGCATGTGGAAATGGGTGACGGCTTATCTTCAAAAATTCATAACTTTTTCATACGAAGTCGGATGAGAATAAAGTTTATATGAAAATTGTAGCGCTCGACGAGATCTACAACTTTGTAGTTGAAAAGTCTTTCATTTGAAGTCATTTATATGTCCAAATAATTATTTAAAGTTTCGGATTGCAGATATCAAAAGAATTATATATGCTCATATGTTCAGTAGTCGTTCTCTGATATGATGGTGGGGAGGGATCGCGCGACCCGACAAGTTTTGAGTTCGAGTGCCAAAAACTGCGTAGCGTGTTTATTTCGCGCGAAAAAACGCGTGACTTGTGACTTGCGACGTCGCGACCACGTGGGGTTCCTGGTCGATCAATTTTTTTTTTTTTTGCTTTTTTTCGGTTAAAAAAATATCGATTGAGGGACCGACTATCGCAGACGGTCCGCTTAAGGAACCGCCTGTGGAAATTGGAAGTGGATTGTGGAAACCTAGGCGGTTCACTTAAGGAACCGCATGTGATAATAGATTTTCACATGCGGTCACTTTTGCGCCTGTAGAAATCATTCATTTCTACAGACCTTCGATCGCAGGTGGGTGCACTAAACGTCTGTAAAAACGAGGTACCACCTGTCTCTAAAAATAATTTTTTAGTAGTGTAAATTTCGTTTTTGTGCAGACAAATATATAGTGCACTAGTAAATTGAAGCATAGTTCCTTTACCTTGAATCGTGGGTCAAGGTCCTAAGGTCCTTAGGGTTTAAAAAATGTTCCAGTTGATTCTCCGATCAGTGCAAGTCTGAGTTCATCTAAGACATTTCTTTCCTCAAACAATAGGAGAACTGTACATCATTGCATTAAGATATAATTTTAAAGATTACAGAAACACTATGCAAGTACAGAAACATGAAAGCTAATAATGAGTCATGAGCCTAGGTTGGAACTTACTCAAAAAGTAAGCTGCCTTTCTTTTTGAACAACCTCTTCGTCCTTCTTACCTTGCTTTCAGTTCTCCTTTTCTTCTTTATGCAATGTGTGCATGAATCCTATGTTTCCATGCGCGAGAAGGGAATCTAAGATGGGAACTAAACCATGCCATGCATCATACTATAGCTAATCATGCATATTAGCCCTTGGTTCTGCCTTTTGTCCCTACACATCTCCAATCATCACCGCTGGGCAAGTCATCTTTCATCCTGCCCAACTTTAGCTTAAATACTGCAGCTACAAATAGTTGTTTACCTGTTTGGCATCTAGGGAGGGCAGAGAAGCTGCAAGTGGTTCACATGTGAAGTGTCTTAATCTATCTAACCTGTGGGAACAAGACGCTAAAAAGAGGCATGTCTGTATTGATTACATCTAACATCTCGCATCACTTTCACAGGTACCAGCTTCATGGAAAAAGATGGACCAAACTAAAGCTGCATGTCACCCCTGCAAGGCCAGTGTAGACACATATAGTATCTCATATCTGACTTGGGGAATGTCCACATGAGCATCTGCATGTGCAGTTGTGAGTTGGTAGCCAGCAGGGGTACTTGTCAGGTGGAACTTCAGAGGACCAGTGGCACATGTATGTTGACATCAAAGTTTCCCTGTCTAATATGGAGAGGGTCATATTACGGGTTTGTTTGATAGAGCTTTCAGAGTATTTTTTTAGCTGGAATCAAAGGAAACTCTACCAAATAGCAACTTTCAGCTTTCAACTTTCAGCTTTTAGCTTTCTAAGTGGAATCCGTTGGAATGATTCTTTGAAACGAACTAGAAGCTGGGGAGTTGAAAAAAACAGATTCCACTGATTCACTTTCCGTACAGAATCACTTTCTCCGTATAATTTATTCTAGAGAATCACTAGAAAAACACTTTCAGCCACAGAATCACTTCTCTCAGAGAATCACTCTTCAAAGAGAATTTAAATTAAAGAAAACTCTACCAAACATACCCTACATAGCTTCCACAGCTCCAACCCCGGAAAACAGGTGATGATTTTGTTGACAGTACAGGTCATTTGGTTTTTATTCTCATTGTTTTAGTACTTTCCCATATATACAACATTGTCCTTCCTGGCAGGGGATAAACGTATCTGTTAGGACCCCCTATGTTTGGTGGTGACCTACATACATTATTTAGATAACCCAACTCTCTAATGGCTTATCAACAATGTCTCACTTACATGTGGGCTCCGGCCCTGAAGACATTTTTTCCATCTTCAATATATGTGATGATTAGCTGCAAGCATGTGTTTTACTGTACTCATCACAGACAGCGAGTTAGAATGGCAATAACATGAGCCAGAATCAGGTCAGATGTTTGCAACATTCAGGCAAGAATCCAAGAATTGGTTAGGTACAATGGACTCTAGGGAGGCTTGCAGGACCATGCATCATTTCTTCACCAAAACAGCCCAGTTCAACAAATTTATTACCTTGATTTAGTGATACATATAGCTGGGGTGGGGTTTGTTGTGGTGCCATTGAAGAAACCAGATATAACAAAGGGAGACGGGCTATAAAAATGGAAGGGAAATTTTAAATGAAACAGAAGATGCCATGAAATTGAATTTAGACAATTAATGTAGGTACAGTACAACCCACCCTAGGTTCCCAAGATTCACTAATGCCTAATTGGTTGCATAAGATAGTTGAACAAATGTGTAGGACCGAGAACGGCGACTAGGAGGAGGATGAATAGGCGACTTATAAATTTTTTATGAAATAGATGGCCTACTCCTTATTCATCCAATACTCCTAAAAACACACAAATGAAAGCATAAATTTTAGAGAGACAAAACGAGAAAGAAAGTTCCAATACAACATGACTCCACGGATGGAATATGAAACATATACTCTATTCAAGATCATTTTATGTGTCTTTGAGCATAGAAGCTTGAAATTTGAATGAAGAACAAAGCAAAAAGACAGTCACTAAAAAAAGTAACTTTCTAAGTTGATGGTCTAGAGAAAAGGGGATTCAAGACCCTCTTAAATACATGAATATATGAATATTTATGCCTCTAGTAATAAGAAGAACAACTTCTCAAGGTTGAAAAATCGTAGCTCAAAGGTAAAAACGAAAATCAACAAGAAGATCACAACAAAAAAAAAGAAAATTTGCAAGGGAACCAATAGATAGAGACTAGAAGGAGGGGAATTCAAGCATATGCAAAAATATAAACTTCATTACTCAAAGAGGTCAGTCTTATTTGAAGTAGACTATAAGGATTTTTCTTTCAAAATCTCTCACCTATTTTATAGACTAAGCACTCATCTTCTTCTCCTATAAAACCCTAGCACTAGAATCTCAAAGGGGTGGCACAAGGGGCTCAAGTTTGAAACATACACAGTTTAAAGCTCGATAAGCTCACTCATGACAACCAAGCAACTCTCACAATCCCCATCCTTAACCTTGACCCTAGACCTAATCAACTCAGGCTCAGAAGAAACAGATTCATACTTAGGCTTAAGCTCCTTCAACTCACGTACAACTTTCTTAAGTAACATATCCTGACTAACGAGAGCATCATTCAAGGTATCAACTTAAATGGAAAGCTAGTCGTAGGAAGGTAATATCTCGGAGGGATCGAGCTTGGGATCACTGTCGTTGTTGTCATCCGTCATGAAACAGAGGCCGGTGAAGTCCTTGACCTTTTTCTTGTTCTTCACTTGTTGTTTCTCCTCCTCCGAGCTTGATGAGGTGTCAATGTCGCTGAGAGCTGCCACAAACACCCTAGAAGCAGCCTTCTTGGCCATCTTATCGTGATTCTTCTTGAAGAAGGGCTTCTTGTTCTTCTTCTTGTGTTTGTTGTAGTCGTGGTCACTATCCTCCCTCTTCTTGAGCTTGGGGTAGTCTACCATAAAGTGAGTGGTATCACCACACTCAAAACAAGCACGGGAGCCCCCTCTTCTCCGGTCTCTCTTGTCGTTGTAGAAGCGAGGTAACTTCTTCATGATGAGAGCAATCACCTGCTCCTTTGTGATGGAAACCAAGAAAGACAAAGCAAAATCACTCGGTGAGGTGTTAGCATAAGAGAAGCTAGCTCTAGTCTGATTGCCACCATTTGGTCCAAAAATCAACGCCATGTTCTGAGACAGGGTGTTTTCGAGGCCAATCCGAGCCGTCTTGGCTATCTTGGTGGACTTAAGCTTGCTGAAGAGTTCATCATAAGTTAACGTGTCATAACTTGGTGACTCTTCAATGCTCGAGATCTTCACTTCCTATATGCTACGGTCAAGAGTATAGAGAAGCTTGATCATCCTCTCATGGTTAGAGTAGGGTAAAATACTAATGGATCTAAGGTTGCTCATAATTTCATCACAACGAGCAAACATAGCATCCAAAGATTCACCGGGCCATTGCACAAACATTTGGTATTATTAGTTGTAAGTGCTTTAGTGTCTGACCTTAATCTAATTTGTGCCTTCATGGAAGACACTCAGAAAAGTATAGATCTCTTAGGTAGTACAGAGATGTTGTACCCTGTTAAACTCATTTTGACTCAAGCTAGTGAACAAAATATTTCCGGTCTTATTGTTGGCCTCATATTGTTCGATTTGAAACTAAGTCGTACGAGCAGCAGGGATCTCGTAGTTGGAATCAACTTCTTCTCATATTGCACTTCCTTGCTTAGAAGAGAAGCCTCCATGCACACCTTCTAGTATGAAAAGTCTCTTCCATCGAACAACAAAATTTTCTCACTTCTCTCTGTATCACCTACGAATCACAAAGCCGGTTAAGGTCAACAAGTGATCAAACCTGGCTCTGATACTAATTGTAGGACCGAGAATAACGACTAGAGGGGGTGAATAGGCACCTTATAAATTTCTTGTAAAATAGATGACCTACTCCTTGTTCACTCAACGCTACTCAAAAACACATAAACAGAAGCATAAACTATAGAGAAACAAAGCGAGAAAGAAAGTTCTAATGCAACATAACTCTATAGATGAAATATGAACCATATGCTCTATTTAAAACCATTCCATGTGTCTTTGAGCATAAAAGCTTGAAACTTGAACGAAGAACAAAGTAAAAAGACAGTCATTGAAAGAAGCAACTCTCTAAGTTGATGGTCTAGAGAAAAAGGGATTCAAGACCCTCTCAAATACATGAGTATATGAATGTTTATGCCTCTAGCAATAAGAAGAATAACTTCCTAAGGTTGAAAAATCACAACTCAAAGACAAAAATGAAAATCAACAAGGAAATCACAATCGAAAAAGAAAAACTTGCAAACTTGCAAGGAAACTAATAGAAAGACTAGAAAGAGAGAAATTCAAGCATATGCAAAAATATAAACTTCATTACTCAAAGAGATCAACTCTATTTTAGGTAGATTACAAAGATTTTTCTCTAATTTTTTTTCACCTATTATATAAGCTAAGTACTTATCTTCCTGTCCTCTAAACCCTAGCACTAGACTTTTAAATGGGTGGCACAAGGGGCTCAACTGGCCAGCTCTAACTCTCTCATAACCATACTCCTCTATTTATAGGCCTATGAAACCTGACCTATAAGTTTTCTAGTTTGTTACCAAAATATCCATATCTTGTAGTACACTCCTACCTACCACTAAGTGTATTTTGGTCTATTTTATTCTCCGTCCATCGAACGACAACAACACCTTCATGACTTAACTTCGTCTCGACGCAAGCATCATGATGGTGCCACATACTCATCCCGTCCTCCCATGGTTTTGGGGCCTAACCGTGAAACCCTCTGCACGCTTCTCAAAGTGTGACTCGCCACTTACTTACACCTTAAGCAAGCACTCTGATGTCGACATGTGTACTTCACCTTGCGATCCTGACCGCCGACAAGTCTCTCCCGCTCTCGATCCCTCGGGTCACCTTGTCACTTGCACCGGCATCCCTTTCGTTTGAAATTGTCAACATGCCATCTTCATTCTTCGTTTCATACTTTGCTTGACCTCCACGTGTATAGCTAGGATCACTCTTGACTCTATCCGGCCTCCTTGATCATCGAACACCAAACATCCGCTTAGTCCCGATCACCTGCTGTCGACCATCAAGTTGCATCCATCACCTGCACACAATGAGACAAGAAAACATGTATCTCCCAACACCATGTGAACTCATCACACGTTAGTCCAAATCAAAGTCTCTGCATAAAGACCAAGTTGCACAAAAAATATGAGTACCGGATGGTCTGACGCTCACACCAGTATAAGCACCGGACCATCCGGTGCGCACACTCCCTCTGGCTCTGTCGTCCCTCTAGAAAAAAAATGCTCCGACGTTGCTCCGGTGTTCAGTCATACCCATCATCGGACCTTCCGATGAGAACAACGCAAGTCAGGCCATTTTGCAGCATCTCTGTTAAATGGCCCGATGTTCAAAACCTCTCAACATCGAACATTCCCATGAGTAGATCAACTATAGTACCGAAAACTTGCACCTCTGTTAAATACTCCGATGTGTCCTTCTACAAAGCACCGGACTATCCGGTAAGAATAATTTTTCTCACACCAAATTATTCGATGAGCACACTTTTTCTAGACTACAACTAAATGTACGATAATGACATAACTAGGTTGATATTTGTGCCAGATTATCACTTTGAAGAAGGGAATCATATGACTGCATAACATCTTCAACACCTAGTGTCATAGCTAGATGATTGTAGAAGAGCCTGCTTATCCAGAGCATTCTTGACAGGAGCCCAGTTAAGATATGAACATAATGAAATTTGGTGCCATTTGTGACTGTGAGGAGGCTAATTAATGATCAAATAATTATATGTTGTTGTTTATCGTCCAGCAAAATCTCAGCTCATTATTTGCCCCATGTCTTTTTTTTTTTTGAGGTATTTGCCCCATGCCTTGTTCAGGATAAAGTCAAGAAAAGTGAGCCCTCATTTTCCAAGCTATGTAGCTAGTTTCTATACACGTAGGAGGCTCTAGACCACATATTCCCTGTTTCAGCAGTATTTGAGTACGACCTCCCTAAAAAAGGAGCTGCCTGTAAATGCAAGGTAGAGATAGGTCTCTTGACTTTTTGGGCTAATGCATCACATAAAAAAAGAGTAATATACTCCCTTTAATTTCAAATATAAGCCATCCAAGGCATCACATACCATTTTTTTTAACCGTGATAGTGCTTCAGTTACCACTATCAGTCAAGGAAATATAGTAGCATGTGAATATCTTGATTACCGTTTGGCGGTTCAAAAGCCACCTTCCCTACAGCAACCCATCATTGGTCAAATCTACATCCTAAATAGAACTATTTCTTGTAGTCCAACCTTCGTTTTCTTTGTTACCTTATCGTTTTTTTCTTTTCACTATCCTTTGAGATAAAACTTTGACCATTATTTTTTGTAACTTTACATTAAGATATAAGTGAAGTATTATTCTTTGGCCAATTGTAAAATATTGTTACGGGTGATCATAATTTACGACATCGAACACAAATATTTACGTTCACTTGGCAATTGATTTACTATGAATCGGTCATCAATTGGTGCTGTAAATGTGCTGTCGTAAATCTGTGGTCCATGTATCATAAATTTGAACTTTCGTGATCATAAATTTAGATGGCCACAGAATAGCTTATTTTGTGGTAGCTATTCTGTAGCCAACCATAGAATATACCTAGTAAGATTTAATAATAATTTTCATATTATGGAATTGTTCTTAATGACTAATCAAATATACTATTTTTATATAAAAATACGTATAACTTCAAACATACAACCGATCAAACTTTAGAACCGCTAGTATATACTTCTAGATTAGTTTTGATATTTGTGCTGGAGTGTTACCATTCGAAGTAGCTGGAGAGGATTTTACTTCAACACATAATCTTAAAACTGTTTTAGTGACAACCGTAGTACAAATGGTCTCTTGTATGAGTAGTTTTGTATTCCTTAACAGTACCATTGCAACTAGCGTCCACTACATAAAAAAACTCATTAATGACAGGTGGTAACGCTCGTTAGTGACGGACGCCATACTCATCACTCCGAACACGTCACTAACGTGTACTTATCGACGAATCAGGTTCAGACCCGTCACTTATGTGTATTAAAATGCAGTTCAAGATTACACTATCATATGATAATTAAAGGGTAATTATAGGGTACAATCTGGCAAAATAGCACTTGCAGACGATAATTATAGGGTATATTGCACTATTCCAGAGAGAGAATCCACCTGATGCATCTCAAGACAAAAACAAGATAAAACATCTTAATAGTGAACTTTCGACAGACAACTTGACAGTGGGAGAACATCATCGCTATGCCTATCATCAGATTAGAAGAGAGATGTTCCCTTGCCCTTCTTATCTCCACCGATTTTGAAGTGCTTGCACCTCTGAAGTTGCAATGAAAGTGTCAGATACATGGAACACCAAATACAGAAAAAAAAAAGCTGGAACAAAAATGATGGTAAAGGAGAGCAAAACGACCATAATCGGGTGCTGAGAATAGTGCTTGCAGCTTTGGCGCTGCAGCTTCAGCACAAGCAGAAGTTTGATGCCAAAAATAATCTGATGAACATGCAAAAGAGGATAAATAAATACACTTGTCGTCTTATTCTCATCTATAATAAGCTATGTAAAGAACCACCACAATGGACTGCCAAGCCTGAAACTAAACTTAGTTTACACTCGTAGTCAGTTTCTAGTCTTTCTATAAATTCACACCAAAGGACTCGTATCAATCAAAATAACACTATCCATATTGTTCCTATTGCTCATTGACTAGAACCATGCCACATAACACTTTGGTAACAATTCTAAACTGCAATGCAGTTCAAGAGTTCAAGATTACAGGCAATCACTCATCAACAAATATTACCATTACTAGCATTTTGCCCGTGCGTTGCAACGGGAGGCAAAATTCATACAAACTACTGAACCATGTATCTGATCTAGAGCTTCCTCAAAGGACAAAGTTAGGTGCCGACACAAACACTGTTATGCAAAAGTAGAGGACTAACCAAGTCATATCCATAACTGAAGTTTAAACATAATGCTACATCTCTAGAGAAGCGACTACTATTATATATATATATGAGGTTTTGTGAATGTTGGTTAACAAACTAAGATAGAAGTACATATTTAGAGATTTGTTACTTTGACGGCTTTGTGACTTGTGACGAAGGAAAGTCATAGCGATGATGGCGCTTCGTGTATTGATCAATCAAGGTGATATTTTGGCTCCTGCAACACATGGGAATAAGTCAACTGGAGATATGAACACTCATCGAGACAATGAGCATTAGACATGTAGGTCAATAACTAAAAGTTAATCACATAGGTCATACACCGTACACTTGCTAACACCCTCTATCGAACCATTCAAGTTGCATAGTTGAAACATAACATTTTTCTGTGGAAGGCAGTAATAGAATATTATGAACCAAACAAAATTGTTTGTATACAGAGCTAAAGCTTACCAACCATCATCTTGTGTAGAATATCCTAATGTCTTCTAACCAAACAAATAATTGGAAACAGGGTAGATTTGCAGACATAATCTAAATATGAAAGAAAGATAAATGGATGCTGCTACGTGCTTGATTGATTTGGGACACTGAAAAGGCCTACTTGTTTCTGCCTGCATGCACAACCTATGTGGCATAACCAATCTCTACACACTGTAAGTCAATTTCATCTGGAGAACTTTGCAAAATCAGGTAAAAGGTTTTGAAGAAATTAATTGTCATCGGAGAATTGGCACTTATTCAGAGAATAAATCTGCGAAGCTGATAAAGTGTAACACCCATACATCACAATACAACTGATATAACCTGTGCTAAAAAAAATAACACTTGCATGCCATTTCCTTCACGTGGCAGTGATAGTGTCTATTGCTAGAAACATATGTGGAGATGGGTAAGGGAGCACAACCAAAAGAGGTTAGATAATTCGACTAATTCAACAGGAGAATATTACTTGTGTGCTAGCGAACAACTTGAAAAAAGGAAAGGTCCTACCTGAAGCTTTTCTGGGGACTGAACAACTTTGGACAATAGCTCAGAATTTTCTTGCGTCTGTTTCATCAACTCAAAATCGGCTTGGGAGATCTGCACAAGGGAAAATACAATAAGTAAATACAACATTATTAAGCAAGTGTTGCTTTTTATAGAATATCAAAATTCTGGTTTAATTTAACATGAGCATTATGAAGTAAAGCTGATGCAGCTGAATACCAATAAGTTAGGAAGAAATGTCAACAGTAAATGGCCGATAAAAAATATATATCTTCCAATTACGCTGAAAGACCACATACTCATCTCAAAAGCATGCATCCACATTTTGCCCTTCTTTGGCAATAAGTATATATGAGTCCCATAGGATCTCAATAAGTTTTTTATAAGTTAAAAGCAACTCTTAAAGCAATAGAGAAATTGATCATTGTCCTTGGTTAAACAAAGATTCGAAACAAAATGGGGCATGAATATCCTGAACATGGAAACAGACTATCGCCTACACAAATGAAGTTGTCAGGACCAAAACAACCTTAGCTACAGGCTATAACAGTTCTCTTGATACTGCTACATAAATCAAAATATTCCAGCATACAATCTTGAATACTTTAGCATCACTTTGTATACAGTGTTGCATATAATATGCATTTAAGATTAAATGGAGTTATCCTTGCAACAAAAGGGAAAGTTCAATTCCTAGATTGTGTCCAATTTGAGACTATGTAGAGATGATAAAATAACAAACATATTGTGATCATTAACCACTTTAACTTTAGGACCAAGCAGTGACAGCATGGATTCCCCTAAACCATAGCCATGTGCTTATGCCAAACACTTTTTACAAAGTGGTTGCCTGCAAAACTAATGTGAAATTACTGCATCCTACAAGCACTAAATAGTCACAACACAAGCAATCATCAGTAAAATGTGAACTGCAAATGTACGAGACAAATTTAACAGTCTTTGCAGGCATCACACTGTACCATGAAATCATCTGGGTTGTACGGCATTTCACATTTGCAATACCTTGAAACTGAATAACACACCCAAATTATTAGGCAAGCAAGCTCACAATGCACTCACAGAAAGGAACCATCAATGAGAAATGGCTTGAGGAACTATGTACACAGCAACGCGGTCAGGGATGAATGAGCCGGTGGCCGCTTTGTACTCAAATCGGCAGAAGAAGTCCTTGGGCCTGACATTGTCGAGCTTGGTGTAGTTCCTGAAGGAGTGGACGATGCACTTGCCCTCGATGGTGTGGGCACTCTGCAAGTCAAAGTGATCGGAGAGGAAGAGCTCCTTGGTGCCGTGGAACTGTCAACAAGGGCATTGCATCGGGATCAGCTTCAGCATCAGATTTCTCGCCGCAAACACAGACACACGCACACGGCAGCGACGGGAGCGGGGGCAGCTGGCACCGTTGTCTCCTATGTTAACTGAAGATGCAATAGCAAGAGTATACATTGGGAATATTAGTATGCGACATCATATTAAGAAAGGAAAAAAGACAAACAGAAATCTATCAGTTGCTACGATTGTCATCATGACACTTAGGGGTGGAAATGTAAACACAGAATTCACTGCAGATATTACAGAGGAGAGCACAAAGTCCCTACTTTTTTTAGAGAATATTTATTTCACTACAACAACGGAGCAGTTAGTGGCAGATCAATTTACTTGCAGTTAGCCAGTTACCCGTGACCTTGGTAGAGTCTGGTATTGTATTAGCTACAAACTGGGGGTTTCATGCCCTTTTCAATGATGTATATGCTTAACATATGAAAGAAACATCCTCTCAAAAAAAATAGACAGAGAACTAACAATGAAAAATAAAAGACCAGGAACAGGAACTGGACAGTTTGCGGCTATTTGTTTATGTATGGGAACTTTTTAACTGCAGATTTCTTAACCGGTGATAGAATTGGAGGTCACGTCACTTAACAAATTCTCCTCGGATATTTTGCATGGTGATTAATCATAACAGGTTATGTTGCTGCAGTTTGTGTATTGGTGCTCAGCAGTAGGAAGAGTTTTTGTCAGCTAAAGCAAATATTGTTTCTTGACGATGAGCTCAAACAATGGTCAAATGTCTTACATGATCTACAAGATTGCTTGTCTGGTTGTGTGACTTTGTGTTCGGCTCCAACACTTACATTCTTTATCATGTTTCTCGTACTCAACATAGCAATACAGTTTATGGTCATCCAACAAAAATGTAGTTTTCCAGCAACATAAAAAAAAAATGAATGCCTGAGAAATGGGAATACATCAAAATGTCTACGTCTTGGAAAATGCCTAAGTTGAACAATCTCTGATCAGTATGGTAAAATGAATTCTTGTTCAATGACTCATTTGCATGAAGAAAGAGATTATTTAATTTCTCTTTAGCTGAACAAAGTTCAATTTTAGAGCAACATTGTTTGGAATCTGGATCAGAGATCTTGCATGGAATATTCAAGCCTGAAAATAGGTTTTGAATGGCTTGCGATGTTAAACTTTCAGATTCCAGAGTCTCAGTAAAACAGAAGTTCTATAGATTTAACCTTGAGAATGAAGTTCATTCAGGGCTGCAAGATAAGCATTTGGTTTCCACCTGATTTTTACTACTTGCTACAGTCAAATTTCCCAGAAAACTATGTTCCATCTCTAACTATGGATTAAATTATACAATTTTCCATTTTTGAGGAGAACGATCAAACTGTACCTCCACATGGTTGCAATAACAGTTTGAGCTTGTGACCGCATATAGGTGATGGTGTATGAATCGATGTCCTTGCCCTGCTTGGTATTCGCCATGGACGTGGAGCGAGGGATTGGAAGGATACTCGAGGAATTCCCGTTCCAATACTCGAGGAATTCCCGCATCCTCTGGTAGAAGCGCATCACCCGTAGGGCATCAAGGTGGTGCTCCAAGTTGTCGAGCACCTCCAGCGCCTCGAAACCTAGCTGCTGGTCGAGGTCTTCGCTGCAAAATCCCCACCGAAAGGCCCAATCCAGGTCACACCCATAGCGGTGCGGGGGAAGGAAATTGGGGGTGGAAGCAGCGAGCGACGTACCCAACAATGGTGGCGAGGAAGAGGGAGAGGACAGTGGGGAGGAGGTCGGGCTGGGGGCTGGCGATGTATTCGGCGCGGAGGTTGGCGTTGGGCGCGATGCCGTAGCTGTGCAGCGCCTCCACGATCTACGCCGGCTTCATCTCCCAAAACGGGAAGTTGCACACGCCATCTTCTCCGCTTGCCTCCGCCTCCCGTCAAATCGATCGATCCCCGCCGCGCAGATCGATCCCGCAGATGGACCTCCACTCCACGCCAATCCGATACGGAGGGGGTGTGGCACGGAGGTAGGCATGGAGGCAGAGGAGCACAAGGGAGCAGGGGGTTGGGACGAATACGAGTGTCAGGGGAGGCGGCGGCAGTGGGGCGTAGGAGGCGGCGAGGGTTCCGGACGTGTTGGCACGGGTTGCGATGGGAGCGGGCTCTCCTCCTTGGGACCACACGACAGCGGAGAAGACAAGGCGGCGGATGAGGATGGGGCAGGTGGCGATGAGGATGGGGATGGGGCAGCGATTTCGGGAGCAGGGCTAGGAGGATTGGGCGTGAGCGGAGAAGCTGGGGGCAAGGAGAGGGGAGAGAAGGGTGGGGCGGTTGTGCGGGCGTACGGACCGCGGGCACTGGAGTCCGATCGGGAACGAACAGCGATCGGAGACGGACGATGGCTAAGGAATCAACAGAGGGTGAACAAGTCTTGCTGTTTTTTTAAGTAGGAGAGATCTCTAGTTAGACAGAGAACAAAACAATCCACTGGTTCAAGCTTTAGCTTCACTGATCATGATTCTAAGCTCTTCTTTACAAATGACTATGAGCAATTATTAGCAGTCATAATGGATAATACCAAAATCAGTAAAATATGCTAATGTTTATCAAATAATTGCATTGAGTAAGAGCCTAAGAGATGTTTCAAGACTTCAAACCTTTCCAATGATAGCTGCTTTTGTGAAGTCCAATTCAAGTGGGTTAATCTCCCAATCAGCCTTGTTTGTTAGAGGAGGCGGGGTTGTCTTCGGTTCAAACTGGCTTCAAATTTTTCCCCTGCAGGAAAAAGAAAATCAGAGAAAACCGAAGTATCAGAGAAATATGGATCCAAACATTGGGAGAATGGAGAGGTACATAGGATTAGAGCGATATGAAGCAGCACTGCTGCTCCAGGTTCACGATGTGGTTGCGACCTTCGTCGTTGGCCTTGCAGTCCTCGGTCGATGGGCACGCGTCCTCGAAGAAGAGCTCGCCGCCGTCCTGATGCAACCTCGCTGCTACTCAACAAAGAGTCGTGGCTCAGACTCGGCCTCGCGAGCCTGGCCAACAGCGCAGGCTCGCTGCTGGCGGGCTCGACGGACCGACGCAGCCTCGCTGCCGCACCGGTGTTGGCGGAATGGATCGAGGCTGCCGGTGTGGATCGACTCCGTGGCGGCGTCGGCTGCTCGAATGGAATCGGGGAGGAAGAGATAGCAGAGGGGGATCGACGAGAACGATGGGGCGCCTCCCCTCGATCTCCGCCGCAGCGGAGGCCGCCTTCCTCCACCTGACAGTGGCGCCGACCACCGCCTGCGCCTCCTTCAGCAGTGCGCGCCATACTAGCACTCGCCGCCACGCGCATTGGCCCTCGCAGCCCACCACCACTTGTGGGGGGGTGGGGGCAGAAACCCTCTCCTGCCCTCGCCGGCGAAGGAGCCCGCGACGACGCAACCCTCTCCAGCGTCGCTACCGCCCGTCGCCGCCGTCACTCTCTCGCGCGTGCGGATTAGACAGGGTGAAGCACGAAATGGTCTGGGTGAAGCAGATTAGACCGTCTCAACAGTATTCTCCTAATTTCGTTCTTCTCTATTCTACTCAACTCCTCAACTTTACATTCTCTTTATTTTCTCTCATATTTAATAATTTTTTTAAAATAATTTATAAAAAGAAAAGAAAAAGAATTCCATCCTAAAAAGAATGACCATAATCATTCTTTCGTGATGAAAACCGTGAAGGTAAACCGTTAAACGCCGAAGGGAACGAAAATTCCTTCGTAAAAGGATTCTGGGCCCTGACGAGAATCGATTGGGGATGGTCTTAGGGTTAGGTGTCGCCGTCGTGTAGTTTTTGTTCTGGGCGTGGGCGACGGCATCCGTCTTATCGGAATCGGACGATTCATGTGTGTTGCGCTCCATCGCGAGCCTGCACGCGTTTGTGGGCTCCCGCGATGTTAATTGGGCTAGCAAGAAGAGCTGTGCATTAGTTACAGATATCTTTATAACCTATCGTTAATATATATGTCATTATTGTCTGTCAGTAATAATTAAGTCATTAGTGATGGCTGATTAATAACTTATCACTGTTATCATTAGTGATGGGTCTGAGACATATCTAATTCAGGGTTGTTATTAGTGAAATGTCCTCATAGAACCTATCACTAATAAGATATTAGTAACATGTAATGAGCAGCTGCCACTAATATCATGTTACTTTGTTAGTTTCTTTTATAATGGTCAGTCATGAATTGTTTTGCACCTAGCATCATAGAAAGTCGGATGGAGCCAAACATGTCATTTTTCTGTGATGATGTCCTATTGCCTTTCATAGTACTATACTAGGTCCTTTTAGTTTCTTTGAATGCCTTTTTTTAATCGAGCGTCCATATTGCATATAACAAAACATATATGTCAAATAACAACTTCAGTAAAAATTCCATAGAAACTTCTTATGAAAGTAATATAGCAACTTCTAGGAAACATAGTGCAACAACTTCTATTAAAAGTTAGATACTAACTTCTACGAAATATACTGTAGCAACTTAAGTGAAAATAAGTAACTTCGGTGAAAGTTAGGTAGCGATTTACTACTTTGAGTATCAAATTTAGCTAATATTAGTAATAACTCGAATATTTTGTGTGGGTATTAGATAGCAATTCACAATATATAGACAGAGGATAGTCTTATTCAAACAACTTGATATGTGTAGACCTATGTTTGGTAGTAATTATGTGGAGATTGTGCGATAACTTCAATAAACATTTGATAACCTCTTTAGATGAGGCAACAACTTCAGGGAACATTTATAGAAATTTATGTGCAGACTATGTGGCAACTTCTTATGAGCTAGCATCTTTAGTAAACACCTTGTGACAACTTATTGTGAAGATTATATATCAACTTTAATAACATAAATGTCTAGTAAAGAACACAAATGTACAAACGAAATAGAAAACAAATAACATATGAGAGAGTTATGATTATCCAAAGCGATTGAACAGACTAGTACAACCAACTAAGTAGCTTTGCTCCTTGCTGACGTCAGCCCAGATAATCCCCCTTATTCTTTCGCCCGAAGCCGTTTCTCGTATCCCCTTAAGCCCAGGTAAGTAAAAACAGAAAAAGCACCCAGCACGGTCCACGCACGTGGAGCCCGAATTGCCAGCCCATTTGGGCCATGGGCCATGCCGAAGAGCCCCCTACTGCATATTCCACCGCCGCCTGCTGGGAGGCTTAAAGGCGCTGTTTGGTTTTTGTCCCAACAGGCTATATTAAAATTTGGCTAGAGATCAAATCAGGTAGTGTCAAATTTTGATTGTTAAAATGATGTTTGGTTTAAGGTTAAACCAAAATTTTGTTAGCTCAAAATTTTGACGGACGATTTAGTTATTCGAGATTTGTCCAAAAACGTTATAGAAAATTTTGGTTGGCTAAATGTTTTCAGCGTATGACTAAATTTTGGTTTCAAATCAAATGGAGGCCAAATTTTCAAAACACGATTAAAATTTGATTTGACTCCCTTTAACCCCTAACCAAATAGCCCCTAAGTCCGCTAGGGCCGGCACGTGACAGCAGCAGCAGCGGTGTTCCTCGGGGAGCTCACGAGGGATCATGTTGTACTATGCGCCTCTGCAGGATGCTTATTGCTCGTCGCAAATTCGGTTAACAGGGGCGCTGCGAAATTTTGTTAGCTAAGCATAAGCTTACTCTGAATCTCTGATGTGAGCTTTGTGCCAAGTTTACTTTGATGGCTCTTTGGAACCTCAAGAATAGGTGAAACACAGGATATGAATGTATCTGTAAAATAAAGGATTAGAAAATAGAGGAATTCTGTAAAAACCGGTGTTTGGAACGCAGGAATGAGAGAGCACAGTAATGTGGAGAGTAAATAGTAATCTCTTTTGTTTAGACTAAAGCTATGCACTAATATTACCATTTATATGCCACTGACAAGCGGGACCATTAAATCGATGGCCACGGCTGCCTCGGTCTTCAGTGTTGATGGAAAATATGAGGTTAGAGTGGATGTTTTGTTTCCTTTGGAATTCTTATGTTTTTGGGGGAATGCTACAGGAAATCAAAGGAATCGAATGGGGCTTTTCCTGCGTTCCAAAGGTATGTACAGTGAAAATTAATATAGGAACGAGATTCCTATGCTTTTCCTTTGAAAATCCTTTGATCCAGAAAGGCCCTGAATGAGCTCTTTGCTCTCCATGCCAACTCTCATATTTGAGCTGCGTAACCTGAAAACTAGTGCTAGTCTTTTTTTTTTTTTAAATACACATGTGAAGTGTATATAGATCTGTTGCCAGAGTCCTAATTTTAAGAATTTTTAGAGTTAGATATTCTTAGTTTTAGAAATTTGTAGAGCTAGAGTTGTACGAACACCGAAGATGTTTGTGTAAGTTATTTTATTTTTATTTTAACATAAAATGGAGATTTAAACTACTTTTCTGTGCAGGCACAACAGGAAAACGCAAGGCTTCTCGGGGAGTTCATCAGTATCGTGTGGCTTCTATAACTGCCACTTTTAGTCGCTTCTACTGTGGCGAGGACGTACTGGTTTAAGGAGGGTGCGGAGAGATTCTCCAAGTCACAACAGCAGCCGTCGGTGTGGAGTTCGGCAGTGCGAATACTCTCATGGGTACCACGGTGAAAGAAGTGTGAGCATTGCCATGTTATTACTATGTTTCTTGAAGACACTTATTTTGATATCTAGATGGCTTCGAATGAAGAGATTTTCAATTATTAAGTTATAGATCATCAAGATCTATAACTTTAATATAAAGATTGTTTCTATCCAGCTTTGCATGAATAAGCTACACATTTTCAAAAATCTCAGTACAAACTTAGAATAGATGATGAAAATGTACTTTTAATGGTTCTAGTTTGGAACCGACACAAATAGTGACGGTTTAAGTTTGGAGCAGATGATATGTATGTATTATCGTTACTGTTCGTTCTAGTTTGTAACAGGTACTGATAATTTGGTTCTCTGTGTCAGATCCAAGCTGAAAATAGACAATAATACTAGTTCCAGCATCATTTATCTGTGTTGGTTCTTAGTGCTAGAATCATCTATGACGGGTCGGGCTAACTAACCGACACGATACGGTTTAGGAAGCAACACATATAATCATCACCGATTCCACAATTTGTTATAGCGCTAGCCAGTTGATCCAGTCTCTATGACACGTGAACACTTGTTGCCAATTCAAACGTCTTCCCTTTCAATGAGTTAATTGGTGTCCCTTTACATGACGATGATCACCGGGTCACTCAATTATAGAGGAGAGGACTGGTTCAGATGCAGTCACGCTCGTTGATCGCCTGCCAAGGAATCATCTCCTTGAAGACTTGCCATGGCTATCTTGATTAAAGAGTTTATGTAGATGTTTCATAACTAGATCGGCCTTGCTGAATCAGAATCTTACAATGCAAGGAAGTGACTGCAGCGCAGTCCATCACAGACATATCTCCATACATATATCATCGATCGATCGGATAAAAGAAATCGCCGAGAGCAGAAAGATGATGTGGGAACCTACAGAGAGGGAGAACCATGTCGCAGAGCGCGGGCTCGTCCCCGTCAACGGCGGTGACGAGGTGCAGGTGCAGCACGAGCACGGCGAGGCTAAGATGGACGGCTTCGTGCGCAGAGACCAGTCATGGTAAGCATATACGATTCATGTGTGCGTATAATAAAGCAAATGGAATTGTGTTTTTCATGTCGATCTTCTTCTTGTTTCGCGCTTGAAGTAGGTACGCTAGCAGTGATATCCCCAGTGATCTACTCGTCAAGGTAGGAGGCGTCAATTTCCACCTCCACAAGCACCCCATGGTCTCCCGGAGCGCCCGCCTGGCCCGACTCGTCGACGAGGCATCGGCCCTGCTCAGCCCCGACGCCGTATTCGTCACCGTGGTTGACCTGCCCGACCTGCCGGGCGGCCACGGCGCGTTTGAGCTGGTCGCCAAGTTCTGCTACGGCATCATGGTTGATATCATGGCCACCAACGTCGCCGTGCTGCGCTGCGCCGCCGAGTACCTGGAGATGACGGAGGACCTGGAGGAGGGCAACCTCGCCTTCCGCGCAGAGGCGTTCCTGGGTTACGTAGTGGCGTCTTCGTGGCTGGACTCCGTCGTCGTGCTCCGGTGCTGCGAGGGCCTCTCGCCGTGGGCCGAGGACCTGCAACTCGTGCGCCGCTGCAGCGAGTCCGTCGCTGCCAAGGCGTGCACCAACACGAGGGCCGTGCGCTGGGCCTACGCTGGCAGGATGTCGCCCAAGACGCCGAGGGCCGGCACGTCGAGTGACAGCCGCCAACAGCTCCTGCCGCCGGCTGACTGGTGGGTAGACGACATCTGCGTGCTAAGGATCGATCATTTCGTGCGCGTCGTCACCGCCATCCAGGCCAAAGGCATGCGCTGCGACCTCATCGGCGCCGCCATCACGCGCTATTCCTCCAAGTGGCTCTCTGCTGGCATCAACAAGGAGAGTTCCACATCGCATGACAGCGCGCCGTGGACGCAGGCCGGCGTGCTCCAAATGGTAATTGCCGGTGAGGGCGATCTGCAGATGGAGATGGCTAATGAGCAGAGGATGGTCGTGGAGAGCTTGATTAGCATCATCCCCCCGCAAAAAGATTGTGTCTCGTGCGGCTTCCTCCTCCGGCTGCTCCGCCTGGCCGTCATGCTCAAGGCGGCGCCGGCGCTGGTCACGGAGGTGGAGAAGCACGTGGGTATGCAGCTCGAGCAGGCAGCGCTGCCTGACCTCCTGGTGCCTTCATACCCCTACGGCCGCGCCGACGCCGCGTACGACGTCGACCTCGTGCAGCGGCTGGTGGAGCAGTTCGTGGTACAGGAGCAGTCGCCGACGGCGGCGCTGTGCAGCGAGGGCCGCGGGAAGGAGAAGCAAGAACAGCAGCAGAACGCGAAAGCGCTGCGTGTGGCGCGCCTGCTCGACAGCTACCTCTCCGAGGTGTCCCGGGACCGGAACCTCGCCCTGAGCAAGTTTCAGGCCCTGGCCGAGTCGCTGCCGGAGTCGGCACGCGTCTGCCACGATGGGCTGTACCGCGCCATCGATTCGTACCTGAAGGCGCACCCGGCGGCGACAGAGCACGAGCGGAAGCGGCTGTGCCGGGCGCTGGACTGCGGCAAGCTGTCGCGGGAGGTGCGCATGCACGCGGCGCAGAACGAGAGGCTGCCGCTCCGCGTGGTGGTGCACGTGCTGCTGTCGGAGCAGGCCAAGATGACCAGCGCGCTGGCCAAGGTGGGCAAGAAGGAGGAGGACGTCAACGCGTTGAGGCAGCAGGTGGACAGCGTGAACGCCAAGTACAATGAGCTGCAGCGCGAGGTGGAGCTTCTGCAGAAGCAGGTGGAGCGCATGCCGCCGCCGTCCGCAGCGGGGAAGCAACAGAGCGTGTCGGGATGGACCAGCGGGTGGAAGAAGCTCGGAAGACTCGGCAGGATTCCGGGCGCCAGTGGCAACGAGGGGCAGTCGGTAGTGACCGCAGCGCCCGACAAGGAAGTGAGCCAGGGGCCTCGGCGGAGGAGGAACTCCGCCTCGTGAGCTGTTGTCCAGTGGCTCATTAGTTCCTGCAAACTTGGTTAATGTCTCTCCGCTCTATAATACAAGTTGTTTAAAAATAAGTCCAGTTAAACTTTATAAACTAGACAGTTACCATCAGGGTTTGGTTTGTCGATTGGAGCTCGGTAAGACGGTAACTGAAAAGTTACGGTTACTGCGGTAACCCATCGAAAATTAAAAAAATTCGGATAAAATTCATTTGGCAAAATTTGAAATTTGGAGAAAAAATCACGATTTTAGTTACCGAGCAGTTTTTGCGATTTATCGAGCGGTTTTCTCGAATTTTTCGTATTATTGGTAACCGCTCAGTTTTCTAGGTAACCGTTTAGTTTTCTCGATTTATCGAGAAGTTTTCTTGATTTTTAGTGAAGTTTAAAAAAATCTAAAAATTACTTTAATCTTGTAAAATCAATAATTAATTTATCTGAGCTTCAAATCAAGTAAAACAAATTTTGTTGGTTTTCTTGTAACATGATCTACATGATAAAAGTATTTATACTCATAAAAAATTTCAAAATTTTCTGCGAGAAATTGTATTTGTTAAACCAAGTTAAATGCATAGTTTACTCTTTGCTAATTCAAAAATCATGAAACTAATTTTGTTAGTCTTCTTACATGATCCTATGTCTTTTAAAAATACATGAACTCATGAATTAGTTATTGTAACACGCAGGATTATGTAAATATGTTGCGAATAGATTAATTCATAACTGACTCATCACACCTAAAAAATTAGTGAAACCACTTTCATTAGTTTATTTATATTATTATTTACATAGGAAAAATAATAGTAGACATGAAAAAGTTAATTATAGTACTGTTTCTTAACATATTCACTTTATGCTTGTGAACTTTGTAAAAATCATAGAGAAATTAATAAAACTCTAAATAAAGTGAAATCAATTTTAAAGATCCTCTTAAGATACGTTTTACAAAAAAAATATGTGTTTGTATGTTAAACTTTTCGTTAACATGAGTTAATAACTGAGCCGCACGCTTCAATTTTTTTATTTTTTTCAAACTTCCTCCCTATAGAATATGATGCAAATGATATTATTTTTGAAAACTTTGTTCACAAGGTGTTAGAATTATGTCTATTTTTTTAAGTTTTTTTTTGATTTTTTTTTGAATTTTTTGAATTCAAATTCAGTTACCGTTCGGTTTCTGAAACCGAACCAGATCGAGATGGTCAGTTATTGCGATTTTTGCTCGGTTACCATCGGTTTTTTAACCCTGGTTACTACACATAAATATATTAAAATTTATCATATAAAATGGTATTATCCGTTATAATATAGCCCTATTTATTAGGCTACACATGTGAAAGATTAACCTAAACTAGACTCATGATAGCATGAGCCTCCAGATTCATTAGTGGTTGAAAGTTTAATTACATATTACTCTGTACGTATAAAAAGGTCCTTCCTCCACACCATATAAGGAGAGGAGTGATTCATTAGTTGTACACACAATCATTAATGAATGGAGTGGTACCATTACATATTATCTTCTGTGTACACTCTCCGGTTATAAAAACATGATGTTTTGGAAAATAATCAGCCAAACTTTTAAAACTTTAATTAACAATAACTTTCAAAATATTTAATTTGAAAATATTGAAATCATATGCATAGATTTGTCCTAAAAATGCTTTTATAATATCACAAATTTATTAAATTTTATAAATATATCCTAATAAAAAATAGTAGTCAAAACTATATTATAAAAGACATGTCATATCTTATCCAAATCATGGTGTATTTATGACTAAAAGGAGTAATTAGTACTGACAATTGAAGTATTTGTTATAATCATGGATCTCACGTAACCGCTTACTTAGTTCTATTGAATAGAGATTCGACCTATCTATATAGAGCAGGCAGGGGTGCCCTTGCTGAACAAATAGCCAATAGGCATATAAATATTGAGATAAAAGCTTTAGACTACACCTTATGTTTCCTGTCCAATTTAGTTTCAGGTTCTTCAATGTTTCAATCGTCAGCAACGTGACGACTACTTGGAGTTGCTAAAACTACAAAAGTTTTTCCGTTCTCAAACTATGTTTCAATCCTGTTAAGTTTGAGTGTACTTACAACTAATTAAAAACTATACAGTGATCTTCGAAAAGACAGAACGACGTCAGTGCTAGCATGTATCTTTAATGGGAGACATCGAAAAATGACACTGCACAGTGAAAATTCCACTGAGTGATACCAGGCTACTTGGTCTCCTGTCGCTTCCAGTTCCAGCTAACGGCAAGGCTAACAGCAAGTCCAGCACTAGCACTCGCCGCCGTTATTGCCCCAGCTCCGAACCTCCTTTTCTTTGTAGCCTTTTTGATCTTGTCCAATCCCCCGGATTAACACGCCAACAAAAGTCTTAGAGTGGGCCGTTCTCTTCAATAAATGCTCATATAAGACTGTCCAATCCCCCGAAGTAGTTCGAGGTTGCGTATGCACCCAAGTAAATTGTGCCATTGAGCAGTTATTTTAGTTTCTGCTTTTGTTTGCTTGACCAGTCGGCGTCAAATCGACCACAGATCTAACGAATCCTATGGAGTAAGATCTATATTGTGGCGGACCTTTATGTTGTAATTTTAATTAAAATATGACCGTGCTAGTATTTTTTTAATCTATACGTATCAACTACTAATTCAGTGACTAATACATGAAGCATCGTAAATCCAAGATCGGGCTCTGACAAAAGCAATTTTTTCCATAGTCTATGTGGGCTCGTCAGAATACTATAAACTTTCAGAAATCTTCCATTTTTATGATAGAGTGGATGGTTGTTTTTGGTAGGCTTCTATTCAACACCCTCTTCCTTTAGTCATCTTGTTCGTTTTCTGATGGTAATTCCTATCAAAATACACTACTATATAAACTGCAATCAGGGCTGGTTCAAAAGTATGGGTCATGATATTAACCTGCAATGATAATAAGCTATCACTGTTGATTCTTGGCTAAAACCGGTCATGATAATCCCACACAAAATAGCTCATCATTCACATATTCACTTATTCACCATTTAAATATCACATATGGTTCACATACAATTTATCACTCACATATGATTTCAGTATTCATTTATATAGAAATTAAAAAGTGGGTATTAATATCTAAAATTACATACCTCAATATCATTTAGGAGGACTATGTCTCTATTATCGCAGAATGCATGTGGGTAGGTGAAATGAGCCATCTCTAAAACCAAATGCACCTTCCACCTCTTGCTCTGGTGAAATCTACCCTGTTATGATCTCTCAAAGTTTGGTGGCTAATCCTATATATGTATGATAGGGAAAATTTCATCCAGGCAGAGGGAGAAGGAATGTGGCTCCAATATTCTTAGGATGTGCACCCTAGAAAACCTAATGAACCTTCCTCTCCCTCTGCCCAGATGAAATCTGCCCTGATATGATATCTTAACAGTGGCTAGCAAATCAAACTTCGAAACATCATTAGTCTCACAAACTTAAAAAGGACATCAGTTCAGGGGCACAAGTCATAAAAGCAGCAACGCATGGACTATCACAAATACACACATTCTTGTTCCACACCTCATAGAGTATGAGAGAGATTGAATAAGATGTGTGATTGTGATAGTCATGCTACTACCCTCAACCATATAAGTGCATAATCATCACAGGCCCATGCGACATAAAATTTCACTAAAATTTCTATAACAGAAAACTAATACACTAAAATCCTAAAATTCACCTAAATCATTCAAAATTATTTAGGTGTGCCTTAGTTGTGTGTCCTAAAATTTGAATATGGTATTATGGGTAGTAGGGTATATGTAATTTGCCCGACCTAAACCCTAATACCACACAATGTCACATTCAAACTTGATTAGGCACGGTATAATCATTGGCAACATCTAGAAGGGCAAACTGCATCTAGCTATCCTACATCATCATTTTTCAATATGTAGCCTCATATCATTGACATATTTCATCATAGATAGGATAAACACAACTAACATTCATCTCAATTTCTATAAAAGAAAACTAATCCACTAAAATCCTAAAATTCACATAAAATTAATCTATAATTGACCTAAAATCATCTAAAATTCACCTAAATCATTTAGAACGCACCTAAAATCCTCTAAAATTCATATAAATTATCTAGCATCAATTCATTCATCCATCCATGCATGCATCTAATAACATCACCATCATTCATCCATTTATACCTCAGGGCGTCGGGATGGAGGAGGAGGCTGGAGTCATTGTGACGGAGGTTGCGCGGTGGAGGAGGCCACATTAGCTTGTGCTAGAGGAGGTCGTGGCCGGGGCAGCGACAACGCGGTGAAGGAGGACAAGGAGGGCACAATTGCGTTAGTGTCATAGATGTTGATGGTAGTCCGCGACGGAAGTTGAGGCGTCAGTGTGGAGGATGCTAGCATCGGGATGGATGTGGAGGTGACATCGGCTCTGAGGTGTGAAGGAGATCACGTGGTGGAGGACGCCATAGTGGCTTGTGGTGGAGGTTGGGGCCGGGGTGGCGGTGTTGGGGTGGAGGAGGCCGGGGAGTGCATGGAGTGGGGCAAGAGCCGAGGCATCAGTGTGGTGGCTTGGTAGCAGCTCTATGTTGAACAAGAGCAGAGAAGGAAAGTTATTTAGGGTAGTTATAATATCACTGCTGGTTCTCGTGACCAACCTACCTCAAACATCCATTAAAATTGTGTGTACCCTCCCTGGCCTGCGCATTTCATCCACCCGTCGTTCTTCCTCCACCACTGCCACCCATCGTTTTGGCCTCTCCTCCACCACCGCCACTCGTCGCTTTGGCCTCTCCTCCGCACGCGTGCTTCCCATTGTCATTGGAGGAGGAGGAGGCAATGGTTGCCTCCTCCAATGACCTCTCCTCGCATGATGATGACTGGGAGCATTTCTAGGATGGCACTCTTCCACTATGTGCGCTGACGTTCACGTATGAGGACGCCGACACTGAGGATAACACATCCTCCAACAAGGAGGAGGAGGAGGACACCGGTACCAATGACTCGTCCTTCGAGGATGACGAGGAAGAGGAATGGATCAACCATGAGGGCTCAACCAACAAGGAGGAGGAGAAGGAGGATGAAGGACGGGCCACTACAATAGGTCGAAACGACCCCATCATCATCGACAACAATGATGATGGTGAAGGCAACAACATTGATTGGAAGGAGCTCAAGAAGGATACGGACAAGTCATCATCGTCAGATGATGAAGATGATAGCAGTGTCACCAGAACCTTCAACTTTAGCCACGCTTGAACCCTAAGTGGCTGGCTGTTGAAGAGGCTTAGGCCAGCCTAGGCGTAAGGTAGCTAGCATAGCCTTGTAAGTGTCGATCTTTTGCAATTCGAATGGGGTTTTGTGTAATCCGGACCTCCTTTTGTAATCAGGATCTTATTTAGTGTAATTAGAAACTTATTTCTTAGTGCAATCATGATCTTACTTAGTGTAATAAGGAATTATTTTGTAGTTACCTTCTTAGTATAAATTTTGTACTTCCAAACTTAGTGTCTTATTTTGCACTTCCAAGCTTGGGCAACATGTGCTCCCTAGAAGCATATCCTCTATCACTACCCGTTCATGGTAGGAACTGGTAATGACAAGGAGTATATCTCTGTTGATTTTTGGCATAAACTAGCAGTGATAATGAGTATATTCCCACCGGTTCCAATGGACTCATTAATTATTTGGCCGTTGGTGGTTGTGAACCGGCAATGATACCTTATCATTGCCGGTTCTAGCCAAACCGGCACTGATAGCGGATCATCTATTGGGGTTTCTGTAGTAGTGATATGAGAACTGATGAACCTGCAATGCAAATAAATTTTCTGTGTTTTCGTCCATGTAACTTTTTCTTCTGCTCCATCTTGTTTAAAAATAGTGCAGCCTTTCCAAGAATACACATGAGAACAAGGTGTTTCTACAAGAATTTTCAATAAATACCATAGACTTGTTCATTAGTTTTATGGCCACTTTGAAGAACAGATTGATAAGTCTTACCTCACATCTTTTGTTAATGATGTACATCTCTCCGCAATGGTAATGTTTCTTTGAGGTCTCAATTTTATTAAATACTACTCCGTCCAGTCATAAATACTTGATATTTTGGACAAGGTTCAGTCAAACTTTTAAAACTTTGGCTATCAATAACTTTAAAATATTTAGTGTGGAAATATAAAAATCATATGTGTAGATTTGTCTTGAAAAATACTTTCATACACTAGTATAGAAATTGCCTTAAGTGCCGGTTACAAATTGCCATCAGTGCTAGTTTTTGAACCAGCACAATGCAATTGGCAGTGATAATATGGGATTATTACTGCCAGTTCTTGAACCGGCAATAAAAATAGGCTATCACCGTCGGTTTGAACCATGAACTGGTAGTGATAGCATAATATCACTATCGGTTTGAGCCATTAACCGGCAGTGATGTATCCACTATCACTACCAGTTTGAGTCAAGAACCGATAGTGATATCAACACTATCACTGCTGGCTTGAGCCACCAACTAGTAGTTATAGTGGAGACTTGCCGGTTCGTAGCTCAAGTCGGCAGTGGAAGTGGTGATATCCTTGCCGGTTCTTGGCTTGAATATGCAGTGATAATTCCACACCTAAAAAAAAACACTACATATGGTTCACATACAATTCATCATCACATATCACAAATGATGAAAATACAGGTAATCATCACTTATCACATATGGTTGACATGCAATTCATCGTTCACATATGGTTCCATCATCTATTTATATAGAAATTAAAAAGTAGGCATTAATAAGTAAAATTACATACCTTAACATCATTTAGGAGGATTTTGTTTCCATCATCGCAGAAAAGTATGTTGCCTCCAATTCTTAATGAATTTACATATGATGATTACAGAAAGAATATTCACAGTTATGATATTGATGCAAGAATAGCCAATTCATCCTAGCCCACCCTTAACCTGATCATCATGGGCCAACAACATAATCACTATCTATCATTAAAAATAAAAAAGTAGCAAGTAGCAAAACAATTCATTTGCCAATATGTGGCCTCATATCATTAGCCAATGTACTGCAATTGGAAAGCCGTAGTGAGAAATATAGTGCTGAGATAGATCCCAAAATTATAAGTTCAACTCCAGCATATAATAAGATGTGTAACTGTGACAATCTGTCACACCCAGTTTTATAAAGGAACAAAACCAGATGCAAACCACATGTATGTCAGGATCAAGTTTCATACATGCAACGACTTTGTATCACATATAGTGCCATTATTACAATGTTTAACTTAAACAAAAATAGAAAGACCTCAAAGTCTTTAACTAAAGCACACTAGCAAAACACAGCGAAGCTCCCATCTTCCATAGGCAATCGAGGGGGGGGGGGTCCACCAGCCTAGCAATCTTCATCTTCATTGGCGAAGCAGTCTAGTTCTTCTTCATTGTCTGAGCAGCGTTTGATGTACATTTGGATGGAAATAGCAAGTGTGAGTACATGTCGTACTCCACAAGTGTAAGAAATAAATGACATGCAAGCTTAAATAAAGGATCATGCTATAACATGTTAAATTTGCAAAAATACCAACTATGCTATTGTAGAGTTATAAAAGCATCCTATTTAGCTATGTGATTCATCACTAAACTTGCAACTCCTAGAAACATCTCCATATGTTTCTCAACTACCCGAAAACCACTTCATATTCCCAAACCATCCGACTTGATACTCTCCACAGGTAACCAAGAACTATCCAACCAAACCAACTAATCATGTGAGGATCCAAGTCTCTCATGATAGTGAGCACGGTTGATATATCAGATTTTACACTCTGTAGAGGTTGTCTAGCTTTCCTCACGAGTCGTGATTTCCTTGTTGCCGTGTCGGCCAAGCACTTAACACATGCCTATGGTGTGTCGCCAGGAGATCACTACAAAGCCGGTACAAAGTTTCATCCAGTATGTGCACGCCCGCTAGGTTTCACCGCCGTCAAAGTGGTTTTCACACCACCCAGAAGCCCCCTTTTGCGCCTTGTAGTTTCTAGCAAGTTTTCACCCTTCCCTTTCACTACACATCTCATACCACTAACCAAATGGTTCTGGCCTTAGCCGTCCCCACACATCCACTCTTTCGTTTGGCACGCACAAAAACTGGAATCCACTAATTAATAGGCTAGGTCTGTGTCGGTGTATCTGGAACCGGGGGTCCCTGAGTTCCGAGGCCAGGCCAGCCATCCGCCACGTGTCACCATCCCGTGAGGTTCCTCCTGCGAGGTGAGGAAAATCTAAGTTCCGGGAGAAGGTGCTCGGGGCTACAGTCCCTGGTCCCCGAGCACCCCAGTTCCCCGATGACCCGCAAAGTCTAAGTTCTGGGAGAAGGTGCTCGGGGCCACAGTCCCTGGTCCCCGAGCACCCCAGTTCCCCGATGACCTGCAGAATCTAAGTACCGGGAAGAAAGTGCTTGGGGAGGTGCCCGGTCACCCCCGAGCACCCTAGTCCCCCGACGATCAGGAGAGCTAAGTTCCGGGAGAGAGTGCTCGGGGACTGCGCGCAGCAGTCCCCGAGCGCACGGTTCCCCGAGGGCCAGTGTGAGAGTGCTCGGGGCTGCACGTGGCGGTCCCCGGGCTCTCGGTGTGTTTCGAGATAACATCGCTAGGATCAAGGCATTCCGCCTGCCGCCCTGCCGTGGCAGAGGAACAAGACAGGGCGGGCACGCCGGGTTGCTCCGTGGCTGCCCGGTGGGCCCTCTCTATGGCGCCCGTTGCCAGGGCGTTTATGGTGACAAGTGACCGGGCGTGCGCCGCGTTTTCCACCTCCCCGGTCACTTCGCCCAGAGGAAATGATGACGCCTTTCCCAGTCATGGCGTCTTGGAACTTGCGCCCCCTCCTTCCCGTTCGGGGCATGTCGCAGCCGGCGAGTGGATAAAAGAGTCGACACACCCAAGAAGGAAGACAGGCCCGCGATCAACCAAGAATAGACCGAAAGAGAATCCGACCAAAGATACATCCAAGACGTCCAAGAGACCGCAAGCATCGAGCACAGAAGCACCAAGAACCAAACCGTAGTCCCTGCCCAAGAACAGGGAGCGTCAAGCTCTTAGTTAGACACAATATTCTTGTAACCAGCAATATCCTTGAGGGACTTTCTCAGGACAATTATTACATCCACACAGGAGTAGGGTATTACGCCCCTGTGCGGCCCGAACCTATCTAAATCTTCCGGTGCATTTACTTCTTTCTGCACTAGGTCATCACCCCCACCACCAGCCGTTGCATTTACTTTCATTCATTTCTCCGGCGAACTTATTCAGGATCATCCCCCCGGCCGAATCTCTAAAAAGGGGTCTCTCAGGATCCCTGCGACAGGAGTTAATCCTCTGACAGCTGGCACGCCAGGTAGGGGGGAACATCCCTGAATCTGTTTGTTTGTTTTCTTCCACAGGAAAAAATGGCCGGTGGACACCGCCTCCAGTGTTCCGGCTCCACTTCCAGTGAGGAAATGCAGCCCCTCGCACAGGAGGTCCTAGCCGCTGCTGCATCCCAGCAACAGCCGCAATCTGCACGTGCGGCTTTCCCCTCCCAAGGGGACCAAGGCGCTGGGCCCAGCAGGGCCGCCGTCGCCGCAATCTGCACGTGCGGCTTTCCCCTCCCAAGGGGACCAAGGCGCTGGGCCCAGCAGGGCCGCCGTCGCCGCCATCGGTGCACCTTCCAACCCCCATCAGGCGGTCGAAACTCCGGCCGCCAGGTCCGCCTCTCGACAGTGCCGGGTGCCACTCCGGCGTAGACTCGCTTTCAGCGAGGTCGGCCCGGGAAGCGCGCTGCTCGCGGCGCATGCTCTCCTCAGGCATCCGCCTGTCCAGGCGACTCCGAAAACCCCAGAGGGTCGCTGGATCCAAGAAGTCGCTGCCCTGGTCGGTACTGCTTGCCGCCAGGTACTGGCTGGCAATTCTCGCGCCACCACCCAGCGTGGCGCCACTCGGACCGGCCCATCGACGGGCAACGTTCGCATTGGCCGGGGGGCCTCCAGGCAGAGCACCACCCCCTGGCCGCGTCCGAAGCCCAGGACCTCCGCTTGTGTCTCAACGAGCGGAGGGGCCACGAAGATGCGCGCGTCACTCTCGAGCGCCAGCGGGAGACCCAGCAGGAGGCCGAGGCTGAGGACCAAGCTTCCTCTTTTCCGACCCGCGATCGCCAAGATTCCCCGGCTCGCCGGCGTTCTCCACCAAGGAGCGCCGCCCGCGCCACGGGGTACGGCACCGGCTGCCGTGCCTTCTCTAGTGAACTCCGATGGGTCAAATGGCCCTCCAAGTTCCGCCCTGAGCTGCCGGAGAAGTACGACCGGTCAATCGACCCCGTCGAGTTCCTCCAAATATACACTACGGCCGTCCAAGCGGCCGAGGGCAGTGAAAAGGTGATGGCAAATTATTTCCATATTGCCTCGAGGGGCTCTGCCCGTTCTTGGCTCATGAACTTACCCCCAGGATCTATTAGCTCCTGGGATGACCTCTGCCACCAGTTTGTGGCTAATTTTCAGGCCACATTCACGCGCCCCCAGGATCTATTAGCTCCTGGGATGACCTCTGCCACCATTCTGCGCGAGGTGTGCTCGGCAACCCCGAGCGAAGAGGCCGCTCCGATCACGTTCAGTATAGCCGACCACCCCACCAATACTGCAGCCGTGGGGCGACTACCCCTGGTGGTGTCCCCCACCATCTGCAATGTCAAGGTCGGCAGAGTGCTGATTGACGGGGGTGCAGGCCTCAACCTCCTCTCCAAGGAGGCCTTTGAGAAGCTGTAGGTGTCCTTCAGGCGCCTAAAGCTGTCGCTTCTATTCTACGGAGTGACACCCGGGCACTCCCTGCCCCTCGGGCAGGTCGAGCTGCCCGTAACCTTCGGGAGTCGGGACAACTTTCGCACAGAAAACGTCCTCTTCGACGTCGCGGAGCTCCCTCTCCCCTACAACGCCATTCTCAGGCATCCGGCGCTCGCCAAATTCATGATGGCCGCGCATTATGCATATCTCACGGTTAAGATGCTGGGCCCAGCAGGCCCCATCTCCATGACGGCCGACTCCGGCGGCACCGTTTCCTGCGCCGAGCAGTTATACATGGCTTTGGTCTCAGCCCAGGCCGAGGTCAAGGGCTGCACAGGGGGCCCGGGACCCTCTTCATCTAAACCCCGACTAGCCGCCGACGCCTCTGTTCCTACGAAGGAGGTCGTGGTGGGCGAAGGCGCTTCCCAGGTCGTCCGAATCGGCGGTGACCTGGGCAGCAAATAGGAAAGCGCGCTCGTCACCTTCCTCCGGGCTAACGCCGACGTGTTTGCATGGCAACCGTCCGACATGCCCGGGATCCCTAGGGAGGTGATTGAGCACCACTTGGCTGTGCGCCCGGACGCACGCCCGGTGAAACAGAAAGTCCGGTGGCAGGCGCCCGAGCGCCAGGAGTTCATCCGGGAGCAGGTCAGCAAGCTCCTCGACGCCGGATTTATCCGAGAGGTCCTCCACCCCGACTGGCTGGCAAATCCAGTTATCGTCCCGAAGGCCAATGGTAAGCTCCGCATGTGTGTGGACTACACCGACCTAAATAAGGCTTGCCCTAAAGATCCTTTTCCCTTGCCCCGCATAGATCAAATTGTAGATGCAACCGTGGGATGTGATCTTTTATGTTTTTTAGATGCAAACTCTGGGTATCACCAGATTCGCATGGCCGTAGAGGACGAAGAAAAAACTGCTTTTACCACCCCGGTGGGAACTTACTGTTATATGTCTATGCCTTTTGGTTTGCGCAATGCTGGGTCTTCTTTCCAGCGCGCCATTCTCATTACCCTTGATTCGCAAGTTGGCCGCAACGTCGAGGCCTACATCGACGATCTCGTGGTTAAGTCCCAAAATCGCGCCACCCTGCTCGACGACCTTGCCGAGACTTTCAACAGTCCCCGCACTACCGGCCTCAAGCTCAACCCCGAGAAGTGTGTCTTCGGGGTCCATGCGGGCAAGCTCCTCGGTTTCTTGGTTTCCAGCCAAGGAATCGAGGCCAATCCAGAGAAGATCAGGGCCATCGAGCAGATGTGACCCCCGGCTCGACTCAAGGAGGTTCAGCATCTCGCCGGCTGCATGGCGGCCCTCGGGTGCTTCATCTCTAAACTTGGAGAGCGGGGGCTCCCCCTCTTCAAACTCCTGAAGAAGACCGGTCGTTTCGACTGGACGCCGGAGGCCGAGCAAGCCTTCCGCGATTTGAAAAAGTACCTCACCTCACCGCCCGTGCTGGTGGCTCCCTCTGAAGGCGAGCCCCTACTGCTCTACGTATCGGCCACTCCTCAGGTCGTAAGCATGGTGTTGGTGGTAGAGCGCGACGAGTGCGCGGGGCCAGGTGCTGGGTCCCAGCTCCCGGCCGTCCCCGGGCACTCCCCAGTCCTCGCGGCTCTCCCCGAGCAGGGGGTCGAGCCCGAGCACTCGGTTCCTCCCGGCCAGGGAGACGAACCTGAGCACCCGGTCAGCCTCGACCACACCGCCGAGCCTGGGGGCTGCGACAGCCCCTCGGGTGAGGCTGCGGTCCGGGCCCGCCGGGTCCAGCGACCGGTGTACTTCGTCAGTGAAGTCCTCCGGGAGGCCAAAGCAATGTACCCCCAGGCTCAGAAGCTGCTCTACGCCGTGCTCATCGCCTCGCGGAAGTTGCGCCACTACTTTCAAGTGCACAAGGTCTCAGTGGTTACCACGTATTCACTGGGACCCATCCTCCGGAACCGAGAAGGCACCGGGCGAGTTGTCAAGTGGGCGGTGGAGCTGGCGGAATTTGACCTGCACTTTGTCGATCGCCAGGCGATCAAAAGCCAGGCACTCTCCGACTTCATGGCAGAGTGGACACCCGTCCCCGAGGTCGCCCCAGAAGAGATTTCTGCGTATCCCGGGCACGACGCGCCCTGGTACTGGGTTATGCACTTCGACAGTTCCCTCTCGCTGAAAGGTGCAGGGGCCGGAGTGGTTCTCACCTCCCCAATGGGTGAAGAACTCCGGTACGTCGTGCAGCTACAGTTCCGCGCATCCAACAACATGGCGGAATATGAAGGTCTCGTCGCTGGCCTCCGAGCCGCGGTGGGCCTCGGGATTCGTCACGTACTGGTCAAAGGGGACTCCCAGCTGGTGATCAGCCAGGTGTCCAAAGAGTACTAGTGCACGGATCCTCAAATGGCGGCGTACGTGGCAGCAGTCAGGAAGCTGGAGAGGCGCTTCGATGGCCTGGAGTTGCGGTACATCCCTCGCCGCGACAACGCTCTGGCCGACGAGCTCTCCCGCCTGGCCTCCTCCTGCGCGCGCGTCCCTGCCGGAGTCTTTGAAGAAAGACTCACGCGGCCTTCCGTCCTGCCTGCCGAATAGGACGAAGGGGAAACCTCGAACTCAATTCAGGGGACCCCGGTGGTGCCCTCAGTGGGAAGCCCCGTCAGGGTGCCGCCGTTCGGCGAGTGCGCTGCACTTGCTGAATGTTCTCAAGATGCCTCATGGATGGACGACATCCGAGGGTACTTGAAGGAAAAGTTCCTTCCCGGGGATGAGGTGTCTGCCGAAAGAGTTGCTCGGCAGTCCAAGCGCTATGCCATAGTAGACGGGGATCTCTACCGGCATAGCGCAGGAGGTGTCCTCCTGAAATGCATCTCCTGGGCAGAAGGCGGCGAGCTCCTCGCTGAGATCCACGAGGGCGAGTGCGGTGACCATTCATCGTTCCGCACGCTGGTCGGGAAGGCCTTCCGGCAAGGTTTCTACTGGCCTATAGCCCTCCAGGATGCTTCTGAGCTGGTTCAGCGCTGCAGGGCGTGCCAGTTCCATGCAAAGCAGATTCACCAGCCAGCTCAGGCTCTTCACACCATCCCCCTGTCATGGCCTTTCGCGGTCTGGGGGTTGGACATTCTAGGTCCATTCCCCCTAGCAATCGGGGGCTATGAGTATCTCTACGTCGCCATCGACAAGTTTACCAAGTGGTCGGAGGCGGTCCCAGTCATCAAGGTGACCAAGAACACGGCGCTCCAGTTTATCCGCGGCATCACTAGTCGCTTTGGTGTCCCGAATCGGATCATCACCGACAACGGCACCCAGTTCACGAGTGCCCTGTTCGGGGACTACTGCGAAGACCTCGGCATCAAGCTCTGCTTCGCCTCCGTCGCTCATCCTCAGAGTAACGGGCAAGTTGAGCGCGCCAACGTGGAGATACTGAAGGGCCTCAAAACCCGGACCTATGACGTGCTCGCAAAGCACGGGAAGGGATGGGTGGACGAGCTGCCCGCCGTGCTATGGGCTAATCGGACCACGCCAAGCCGCGCCACCAGGGAGACTCCATTCTTCCTCGTGTATGGCGCTGAGGCGGTCCTCCGCTCCGAGCTCACTCTAGGCTCCCCTCGGGTGCATGCATACTCTGAGGGTGAGCAAGAGCAGCAGAGGCACGACGACGTCAACTACTTGGAAGAGCGCCGGCGGCGTGCCGCCGTCTGGGCATTTCGGTACCAGCAAGGTTTGCGGCGCTATCATCAGCGCCGCGTCCAGGCACGGTCCTTTGAGGTGGGGGATCTAGTTCTCCGACGCGTCCAGTCGTGCGAAGGAAAGAATAAGCTGTCCCCTGTGTGGGAGGGTCCCTTCACCGTAATCGGGGTCCCGCGAGAAGGCTCTTTTAAGTTGGCGGCCGAGGATGGGCAACCGCTTCCAAACCCGTAGTACATCGAGCACCTGCGCAGGTTCTACCCGTAGATGGCTATGCTCGCGGCTCAGGTCAACCAGGCCGGGGGCTTGCCCCCCGCCCAAGTTGACCGGGGGCTACCACTAGATGGGTAAGTCACCCAACCTTGTAAAATTTATCAATTCAGTGTAAATGTTAATGTGCAATCATATGTCAATTTCGCTTTTCTGGATTTCGTATGTTTGATCTGTCTGGTGAGATGCTCGATTGTGCGAGGAAAGTTCACTCTCTCTTTTTCCCCGCTGATAAAATAATCCCGACCGGTATGCGCGTGGGCAGCTGCCGCTGACTTACGTCCGATGTGGTAGGCTGTGGTGTTCGGTGTCATGGCGGATCTCCGGGCACTACCGAGTCCCTGGGCGCTCTGGGTAATCCTATCGCTCGAGCCGCTCGAGTAGTCCGGAGCTCAGGCCCCAGGGGCGGGCTGTCGGTGCTCGGTCTAGTCTGTCATACCCGGGCGCCACCGAACCATAGGACCTCTGGGTTATGCCTCTGCCCGCTCTTGTCCACCGGTCTGGGTATTCGAGAGGTCTCGGGTCAAAAACGAGAGCAGTCTATAACAAGTACCGCACTAACAGAGCGCACCAAACAAGGATTTTCTCCTCTCTCTCTTAAGTCACAGATCGATAATCAAAGCAAGGCAGCTCGACCGCAAGGGCCTCGATGCCTAGGTCACTGCTCGGCCCCAAGGGTCCGTGGGTGGTCCTACCGCTTAAGCATGAGTGGTCGAGATCACCCGACCCCGGGCTCCTCGCATGCCCCTTGATGCTCGGGCGCCCCGGCTACGGGAACTAAGTCCCCGGCCACCCCAAGCTCGGAGCGCACGCCCCTCCTGGATCGGTTGGCCGGAAGGCCGACAGCTGTACGGTGAGTGGTTAAATTCAGACGAATTTACATTCAAAAGTATTTTGTTCCCGAGTCATCCTCGGGAGCCCTCGCATTCTAATCTGCCCAGGGAGATGGTCTCCTCGTGCACAAAACCCTACCGTGTGTCCGCTTTTTCCTAGAACGACAGAACGGTCCACAGAAAGGTGCACCGTGCGTGCGGTAGTGTCTGATCGAAGTCTTTCATGGTGGTCATGGTGTTCGGTCCGCTTTTAAGGGCCCCAAGCACTACCGAGTCCCTGGGTGCCCTGGGTAATCCTATCGCTCGAGCCACTCGAGTAGTCCGGAGCCTAGGACTCAGGGGCGGGCTGTCGGTGCTCGGCTCGGTCCGTCTTAAGCCCGGGCACCACCAAACCATGGGGACTCTTGGTTGCATTTCCGCCCGCACGTGTCTCCAGTCTGCTGACTGAGTGGTCGCAAGGTGAAAAAGTGTTCACCGGCCATGGCGTGCTCCGTGCTGGATCAACCTAACTCCCGAGCAAGGAAGTTCGTGTCTTTGTCTTTTGACTTAGCCGATGCGGACTCGCGAGGGCTCGGGGGCTGAACACGCCGAGAAGGATGATCGGGACGACTTCGTTCTCGGGGACGGAAAGGTCGGGGTCGGACCGACTAAGTACTTCCCGGGACATCAAGGCAAAACATCAGAAAAGGCACTAAGTACTCGAGGATATCGGAGTTGCGAGCCCAAAGAAAAGCTTCCATTATGTTCACAAGGGGAATACAAGCATTTCTAAGAGATCACTCCCGTATTTACATCAAGACAAAAATAAAAGAAGAAGAAACTACTACAAAAGCCTAATCGGAGGCAGAGTCGGCGTCGGAGTCGTCTTGGCCATCCCCGGGGGCTGGCAGCGGCGGCACTTCCCGCCTGAAGCCGGCCACCACCTCGGTAGCGGTGCTCCGAACCGCTTCCCGGGCGGCCTCTCCCTCGGCTTCGACTACTCCTTCCCGCGCTGGTTCCAGCGGGAAGTTCGAGTCTCTGCTTTGGTAGCAGGCCAGAACGTGCTCGGCCACCGCTTGGGCCAAGCCGCGTCCTTCCCGGGCGGCAAGTTCCTGGACGGCCCAGGGCAGCGCCTCGAGGCGCTCGCAGACTTGCTGAAGTCCCAGGACATGTCGTCCGGGGGCATCGCTCTTCTAGTCCGCGACGAGTCGCCCAAGGCCGGCCATCTCCACAGCCCGCCGCATCCGCTGGAGTACATCCTCCAACATCTGCTGCAGGTTGACTCACGAGACAAAGGCAGCCTCGAGCTTCTCCTTCGCGGTCCATAGTTGCTCCTCGAGACCCTGGCCCCCGGCCGCACCAGAACCGCCGGCGCCGGGTGCGAGGCCGGCAGCTTGCTTCGCCTGCGCCACCAGTTCGGACAGAGCTCGCTCGCGGGCGGTCAGCTCCGCCTCGTGCTTAGCATTCTCCTCCTCCCTGGCAGCGACTGCCATAGCCGCCTCGGCAGCCTCCCCCTCCCGGAGGGACAGCAAGTCCTCTCGGGCGCCCAAGTCTGCCGCCATGATTTCGGCGTCGAACTCCCGGTAGGTCAGGTCGGCCTCTAGGGCCTCCGCCGCCATCTCGCGGTTCGCGACCGCCTCCTCCCGCTCCTGCACCCGCCTCTCCCTGGCAAGGGCCTCGGCAGCCTGCTGCCGTGATGCCTCAGCCAGGCGGGTGGTGTCTTCTCGCTCCCGCGCAGCCTCTGCGCGGGCGCTCCCCAAAACCTCCCGCTCCCACGCGATCTCCGCCCGGGTATCTTCCAAAAGCTTCTGCTCCCGCACGGCCACCGCGCGGACTTCTTCCACGGCGTTTTGCTCCTCTTCGTTCGTGGCACGCTGCGTGGCAAGGCGGGATTCGAAGGCGCGCCAGGCAGCCGCAAGCTGCGCCCTCTCCGAGTCTAGTCTGGCGCGCTCCGCTTCAAGCTGCCCCTCCTTCACTTCCACTGCCATGCCCAGCCCCTCGACCGCCACTTGGACGCCCTCGATCGCGGCCAGGAAGGGGTCGGCAGGCCGACCGGGCGCCGGTGGAGCGCCGGTTCCCTGCAAGGCCATCATCCGCCCCGGGCTCTGCACGCCCGGGGTAGGTTCCACCGGCGCCGAGGGTTCGGGCGATGGCTGCGTCCCCGCCTCGGACGCTGCATCCGCTGGCTCTGCCATGGCCGCCGCTTCAGCCGTCCCCGCCCCGGTCGCCGCTTCCACCATCCTCCCCTCGGCCGCCGCGTCCGCTGGCCCCGCCACCATCGCCGCGTCTGCTTGCCTCGACTCCACCGGCCGGCTTGGCTCGGGTGCTGGCGCCGGCGCCGGTCCTCCTTCAGCCTCGGTGGCGCCGGTGGGCGGCCTGCAAGAGACAAACGAAGACCAAAACCGAAGTTTAGTTCGGGCGAAGTGTGCCCAAGAAAGAACGAAGAATGAAATTTATGCGGTCGCAGTCCCCCGGTACTGCCATTTGGCCGCCGGGAGCCTGAACTCTGGGCCCGACAGTGCCGGCCTGGAGTCCTCCCTTCTCCTCTTCCACCGGGTGCTCGGCGGGGCCGCTGCACGGTCTCCGGGCGCCGGGGCCGGCCCCATCCTTTCGAGGCGTGGCTCCAGAACCGGAAACGCCGCCACCGCCGATGGCGAGGGCGGGGACTCCGACACGGGAATGTAGACCCGGGGGCGCTTCCCCCGGTCCTCCGGTGCCGCCACCGCTCCATCATCGGTGGAACCTCCTCCTCCTTTGGTGCGACGGCTGCTGCGCTCAGCAGCCCCACCGCTGGCCCGCGGCTCACCGCTCCCGTCGCCCGGGCCACCAGTCTGCACCTGGCTGCTCGCGGCCCCCTCGCTGGCCACCTCATCTAATCCAGGGAGCTCGGGGGTCTTGGGGCTCCGGCTCCTCAGCCGGTCGACGAGCCCCTGGGCGTTAAACTCCGGCAGCTTCGCCAGGATCGTCGTGCGCTCGGGGTTGGCACAGAGCGCCATTTTCGGCCACGGGAGCTCCGCCCAGCTCGTGTCCGCCACGCCGGTCACCACTCGGATCATGCCCCTCAGCTCCGCCGGGCCTAGGTCCCAGCTTGCGCCGATTTGTGTCCTGCTGATGTCTGCGGGCCCGGTGTAGAGCCAGCACAGCCGGGCCCGCTCCCCAGGGGCGCAGGAAGTCCGCCACTACCATTACCGAGGTCAGCCCGGTGTCGTGCAGGAACCTGATGCGCTCGAACACCGGCTCCAACCTCGCGTCCTCCGGTGGCGGCGCCTCCCACGTCGACTTCTGGGGCTCCGCCGCCACTTCCGGTAGGGCGAGACGGTCATGGGGTCGACGTCGACGAAGAACCAGTCCCCCCGCCACTCCTCCCACTTGCTTCGCAGCACCTGGGGGATGTACCGCTCCCCCATGCCGTCTCGCAGCCGAAGGTTGCAGCACCCCGCGACGTCCGCCGTGGGGTACCCCCTCTTCTTCCCGGCCGGTCGCAGGACAAAGAAATGTCGAAGAAACATCACCGAAGGTGCCACTCCCACGAACATCTCGCATAGGTGTGCGAACACCGCCAACACCACGACGGAGTTGGGGCTCAGGTGCACCAACTGGACACCGTAAGTGTCGAGGACTTGGAGGAGGAATGTCGAGAACGGCGGCACTAGTCCCGCCGCCACGAAAGACGTGAATAAGACGATGCACCCGGGGATGGTCGTCGCCGGCGGTAAGTTCACCGACGTCACCACCGAGGCCCCCTGCTGGCCCTCGGGGACTAGCAGCTTCCTGATTTTCTCCGCCGCCTCTTCATTCTTCAGGCGAGACTCCGGTAGCACGCTGTCCGGAGTCCTGTCACGGTGGCTTCCTCCGGCTCTCGGCATCTCGTCGGGTGGGGAGGTTGTCTGGTGGTGGAGAGAAAGGAGGAGAAGCGCTCTGATCGCCCAAGGGGTTCTAGGGGCTGAGGAGCGCGAAGGAAACGAGAGCAAGATCGCAAGATGGCGTAAAGAGGGGGGCGGATCGATCCCCTCCCCCTTTTATATCTCAGAATTCAAACGTCTCCTACCAACGGTGCGCTCGGCAGGACGACTTCCTCGGTCGACGCAACCGCCAGGCGAATCTCGCACTAGTCGTGCGGCGTCAGCGGCTGCCAGGCGTATTTTCCTCGATCTGTGCAGCAGACGCGCGTGCCGCCCGTCCCATTGTTATGCCCTTGGGGAGTTGTGTGGACACGCGTCCGCTTGTCTCCCCGTTGGGCCGTACCAGAGGCCTGGATCTAAAGGGCCACCTCTTGAAAGCTTGCCATGTGGCGTTCGCGCCAGCCTCGGCCTCGTCCGCGACGAAGGGCCCATCCGCAGTCTCCGTGCCATCGCCTGCCAATGGGCCCGGGGGCTACTGTCGGTGTATCTGGAACCGGGGGTCCCTGAGTCCCGAGGCCAGGCTAGTCGTCCACCACGTGTCACCATCCCATGAGGTTCCTCCTGCGAGGTGAGGAAAGTCTAAGTTCTGGGAGAAGGTGCTTGGGGCCACAGTCCCTGGTCCTCGAGCACCCCAGTTCCCCGATGACCCGCAAAGTCTAAGTTCCAGGAGAAGGTGATCGGGGCCATAGTCCCTGGTTCCCGAGCACCCCAATTCCCCAATGACCCGCAGAGTCTAAGTACCGGGAAGAAAGTGCTCGGGGAGGTGCCCGGTCACCCCCGAGCACCCTAGTCCCCCGACGATCAGGAGAGCTAAGTTCCGGGAGAGAGTGCTCGGGGACTGTGCGCAGCAGTCCCTGAGCGCAAGGTTCCCCGAGGGCCAGTGTGAGAGTGCTCGGGAGAGAGTGCTCGGGGCTGCACGTGGTGGCCCCCGGGCTCTCGGTTCCCCTAAAAATCTGTGCAAGAGTGATCGGGAGAGAGCGCTCGGGGAGGTAAACAGTACCCCCGAGCACCTGGTGCCCCGAGGACAAGGATAAGCATTCTCGGGAGAGAGTGCTCGGGGAGGTGAACAGTACCCCCGAGCGCTCGGTGCCCCAACGACCCGGAAAGGCCCCCGAGGGGCCCGCCGATGAGGTGTCAACCAGTCAGAGGTCCGAGGCCGCATTTAATGAGCGTGCGCGACCTGACATTCCCAACTGCTCCCGCAGCAGTGTCAGTTCCTGCCACGTTTTGGCAGAGAGGCGTGGGGCCATTAATTGCACGGGTCCCGTCCCGTATCATCCGGTGTGTTTTGGGATAACATCGCTAGGATCAAGGCATTCTGCCTGCCGCCCTGCCGTGGCAGAGGAACAAGACTGGGCGGGCACGCCGGGTTGCTCCGTGGCTGCTCGGTGGGCCCTCTCTACGGCGCCCGTTGCTAGGGCGTTTATGGTGACAAGTGACCGGGCGTGCGCTGCGTTTTCCACCTCCCCAGTCACTTCGCCCAGAGGAAATGATGACGCCTTTCCCAGTCATGGTGTCTTGGAACTTGCGCCCCCTCCTTCCCGTTAGTGGCATGTCGCAGCCGGCGAGTGGATAAAAGAGTCGACACACCCAAGAAGGAAGACAGACCCACGATCAACCAAGAATAGACCAAAAGAGAATCCGACCAAAGATACATCCGAGACGTCCAAGAGACCGCAAGCATCGAGCACAGAAGCACCAAGAACCAAACCGTAGTCCCTGCCCAAGAACAGGGAGCCTCAAGCTCTTAGTTAGACACAATATTCTTGTAACCAGCAACATCCTTGAGGGACTTCCTCAGGATAGTTATTACATCCACACAGGAGTAGGGTATTACGCCCCCGTGTGGCCCGAACCTGTCTAAATCTTCCGGTGCATTTACTTCTTTGTGCACTAGGTCATCACCCCCACCACCAGCCGTTGCATTTACTCTCATTCATTTCTCCGGCGAACTTATTCAGGATCATCCCCCCGGCCGAATCTCTAAAAAGGGGTCTCTCGGGATCCCTGCGACAGGAGTTAATCCTCCGATAGTCTGTCTCATACCAGGTTTCGTGGTTGGTACGATATTTCTTGGGTTGTCGCTCCACGAACCGGTTCTTACTTAGGTCACTTGAGCAAACACTAAACTAACAATATCACTATGACCACCATTACCAACAACTCTTTGCTCAAGGCCTAAGGCTCCTTGTTGCTATACCATTACCAGTATTTTCAACTCATAGTTGCATAATCCATTAGTCATGTTTAACCATCAACCCATCCATACCCTTGTGTGAAGGTAAATATAAGCTACCCCGCATAACCACTACTAACAACTAGGCGATAAGGAATATATGGAACATGATACTACAAGTAAATAGGATTCAGTATTAATAGCATGCATGTTTGAAATAAAGAACACATTTAAAAAACTCGGATCAGAATGTTCAAGAACACTTGCCTCTTCCAACTTATTGCGCAGACTCTTCAAAAACTTGGTCCTGGAGGTTCTCGAGCTGCTCTTCGTTTGCTCTCAAAACATACTAGAAAAGCACACAACAAAACTAACTAAGAACAGTACACCAAACATCATTAAAACACTTTAAAAATACTATAGTTGGATAAGCATGATTTTAGAAGAATTTAGACGCAAGAATCGCCTAAATAAGAGATAGAATGAAAGAGAATGAACTTTCGGGAGATGGATTAAATTGAAAAGGAAAGACTGGTTTACTGGAGTTATCTTCCTATGGGAATAGGCATTATCGCACAATCACTGCGTCAGGCTTGACAACATCATTGCATAAGGTTCAAGAAGTATATGGCTGACTAGACTTCGCTGACTGGCTAAGGAGGATGATGTGGTGCTGACTTGACATGATATGCAAGCACCATCTTGGGTTAAAAAAGGGGTACATTGAGATCTAGTCTCGACCACCTATGATAGATCAAAAGGCCGGAGGTTGCACTTCTGGGTTAAGGATACTGCTAGCGACTCTGCGTAGTGGAGGATGCTTGGGTTTCGTCGGAGATGGCGACCGGGCACGTGGCCACTAACATCGATATTGGGCTTTAGTGGTGTTTCAGCAAAACGAGGGAAGCATAGCGTAGAACGCAGATAGGCTAACTCAAAGGTATGGTCGGTTTTGGAAGGGGTCATCTAAGGTAGCGGCAAAACTACGATAAACTCTCACAGCCTCAATCGTGGCTGTGTCCAGATGCAGCGTCGAAGATGCACATGTTCCCAGAGATTGGCTATGAAATTTGAGAAACCGTTTGAACAAATACGTTCATATATCCTGGGAAAACAATGCTATAGCATGGTTTTGGGTAGATCATCCCCTGAGAGGGAGAACGATCAGCGGAGATGAGATGGGTGGCGATTGCAATATGCTGCGGCTGGCATCATGTTTCGGTCATGTAGAAGACTTCATGGGACATGTCATGACGCAGATGACACATCCATACGGCTTCCGGATTGACAGGGAACGCGACAGCAAATTCGGTGCGCGCACAGAACGTGTCCAGAAACCAGACAACGGGCATGTCGACCTTGATCCCGGTGGTTTGGCTGCTCTACTTGATGACCCAGTTGGTGCGGGCGTGGGCAACATCATGTTTCATGCGATGGTGAAGGGGCATGGTGATTTGACTTCTGGTCAGCCGGGAACATCGATGTCAATCGGTGATGGCGTGGCTGTCCGCAACGGCAACGACCGTGGCGGCGTAGATCGGGCTTTGGCCAGGGTTAGGGCTTGACTAGGGACTTAATATGATGGTAAAATAGGGATAAGGAAGGAGAATGAGGGATCCTCACCTTGCTTTGACGATTGGGCAAGGAGGATTCATGAAGACAACGACGGCACCGGTGGCGGCGGTGGCACCGGCGAACGGCAGTGTACGGACAAGGAAGCTGTGGTGGCTATGGCTTGGAGGCATGGAGAGGGTGTAGGGGAGGACGTGTAACACCTATTTATAGGGCTAGGGGCGGCTGGTTGAGGTGGAGTCCAAGCTGGACATGAATCGGGTTCGAGTTCGAGTCGGTTAGGATTTTCTGTTTCGCAACTCTCTATTCCAAAGATGATATCTCCACTGTCCTGACTCCAAATTGGACGTTTCTGGACTCTAAATTGTAGTACTAGAAAAGATATACAACTTTGTTATTCATTAGAATTTCTGGAAATGCCATTTTGATTTCTAAAAATGCGTCACAAGATAAACTATTTGAACTGAGACTTATCTGCATAGCACTGATTTTGTGGGCCGTAACTCCTAGCTCCATTATCCAAAAGTGGACTTCCATAGGTTCAAATCGAAGCTCTCGATGAGACTTACAACTTTTGGTATTGTCAAGATTTGCATTTGATGCCGTTTTGAACTCCGAAACTGCATGGAAAGATAAAACTGTCTAGGACTCCGCAAATATCCATAGATTTCGTGGATCATTTGTGTTGGGCCTTCTAGATGACTTGTGTACCGGCCAAGGGCTTGGGTTTGGGTAGGATTGGGTCCAAAGGCACTTTAGGCATATCTAGGATTTTAGAAAAGAATTTTTTGAATTTGAATTGAGCTTAGAGTGAATTTGAGATAAACGAAAAATGAGGTTGAACAAAAATAGGAGTAGATAAGGAATTTAAATTTAGATCTGGGTAGAATTTGAGAAATAGGAGAGATTAGCTTTAAACAAGAATTTAGATAAGATTTGAATTGAACTAGAGAAGGATCAAGTATGATCAATGATTGAATAGATGATGAATTCAAAGATTCTGAATTCCAACCATTAATATCCTTAACTAATTTACTACTAAGTTTTGTAAAAACCTTTTCGAAATCTTTTTCACTCAAAACACCAAATAGAAAGAAAAATAAAAAGAACTCTAATGCATTTACTTGGCTTCTAGCAAAACCCAGCATGATATGCACACAAAATAATTACTTATATTGATTGATTGTTCATGAAAATAGGTTTAAACCTATTCTACTGGTGAAGCTACTTACTAATGTTGGAATTTTTTTTACAAAGTTGTAAATTCTGAAAACCAGGGTGTTACACAGTCATGCTACTACCCTCAACCATATAAGTGTATAATCATTACAAGCTCATGCGAGCTAAAATTGAACTAAAATTTCTATAACAAGAAACTAATAAACTAGAATCCTAAAATTCACCTAAATTATTTAAAATTATTCATTTGTGCCTTAGTTATGTGTTCTAAAATTTGAATGTGATATTATGAGTAGTAGGGTCTAGGTAACTTGCCCGGCCTAAACCCTAATACCACACAATATCACATTCAAACTTGATTAGGCATGGTATCATCGTTGGCAACATCTGGAAGGGTAAACTGCATCTAGCTATCCAACATCGTCATTTTCCAATATGTAGCCTCATATCATTGATAGGATAAACATAGCTAAAATTCAACTAAATTTTTATAAAAGAAAACTAGTCCACTAAAATCCTAAAATTCACCTCAAATTAATCTAAAATTCACTTAAATCATTTAGGAAGCACCTAAAATCCTCTAAAATTCACATAATATTATCTAGCATCAATTCATCAATCCATACATCTACTAACATCACCATCATCCATCCATTTATACCTCAGGGCATCGGGATGGAGGAGGAGGCTGGAGTCATTGTAGCGGAGGTCGCGGGGTGGAGGAAGCCATGACTGCTTGTGCTAGAGGAGGTTGGGGCTGGGGCAGTGGCGGCAGGGTGAGTGAGACCGGGGAGGGCGAGACGACGTTAGTGTCATAGAGGCTGATGGCAGCGGGCGGCAGAAGCCGAGGGGTTAGTGTGGAGGAGGCCGACATCGGGATGGATGAGGAGGCGATGTCGGTTCTGAGGTGTGTAGGATGTCGTGCGGTGGAGGATGTCGCAGTGGCTAATGGTGGAGGAGTTCGGTGCCAGGGTGGTAGCATTGGGGTGGAGGAGGCCAGGGAAGATGAGGCGACGTCAGTGTAGTGGAGGTCGGGAAGTGTGTGGAGCAGGGTGGTAGCCGAGGCATCGATGTGGTTTTTCGGTAGCAGCTAAGTGTTGATGAAGAGTGGAGAAAGTAAGTTGTTGAGAGCGATTATAATATCACTTCACTACCGGTTGGTCACTAGAACCGGTAGTTATAGTATTACAATTGGTTGTAGTTACAACCGGCAGTGACAATATCATTAGCGGTTCTATTTACCAACCGGCTGTGATACTATATCTATCGAACATGAAGTTATACTATAACTGCCCCTACATAATTTCCGCGCGCCCATTCACCTTTTGCGCGTGCCACACTGTCTACCTCCAACATCCATTAAAATTGCTTGTGCCCTTCCCGACCCGTGCACTCCATCCACACGTCATTCCTCGTTCAGCATCGCCACCCATCATTTCAGCCTCTCCTCCACCGCTGCCACCCATTGCTCCAGCCTCTCCTCCGCATGTGTGGTTCCCACCATCATTGGAGGAGGAGGAGGTGGCAATGGCAGCCTCGTCCGATGCAATCTCTGATGACCTCTCATCCTCACGTGATGACGATTGGGAGCAATTCTAGGATGGCATCCTTCCACCGCGCGCGCCGGCGATCATGGATGAGGATACATGTGCCGAGGATGATGCATCCTCCTATGAGGAGGACACTGGTGCCAAGGAATCCTCTGAGGATGACGAGGAGTATTGGATCAACCATGAGGGCTCAACCGATGAGGAGGAGGAGGAGGAGGACGAAGGTGGAGCTACTATAGGAGGTCCCAATGACCCTATCATCGTCGTTCTCGATGATGATAGCGACGGTGAGAGCATCGACTGGGAGGAGCTCGAGAAGGAGATGGACAAGTTGTTATCATCGTTAGATGATGAATACGATAGCAGTGCTGCTGAAACCTTCGTCATCAGCCATGCTCACACCCTAAGTGGCCCGCCGTCAAAGAGGTGTAGGGTAGCTAGCATTGCCTTAGTGTCAATCTTTTGCACTTCGGATAGGGGTTTTGTGTAATACGAACCTTCTTTTGTAATCAGGACCTTATTTATTGTAACTAGGAACTTATTTCTTAGTGAAATCATGATCTTTCTTAGTGTAATAAGGACTTATTTTGTAGTTACCTTTTGAGTGTAAATTTTTCACTTTCAAGTTTAGTGTCTTATTTTGCAATTCCATGCTTGGGCAACAGTGCTCTCTAGTAATGTCCCGTATCATTGCCAGTTAATGGCCTAAACTAGCAGTGACAAGGAGTATATCACTACCGATCTGCGGTATGAACCGGCAATGATGAGGAGTACGTCACTACCGGTTGCAATGGACTCATTAATTGTTTAATACTTGGTGGTTATGAACCATCAATAACAATCGGTCATCTATGTAGTAATGATATGAGAACTAATGAACCTGCAATGCAAATAATTTTTCTGTGTTTTCATCCATGTAACTTTTTCTTCTGCTTGATCTTACATAAAATAGTGCAACCTTTCCAAGAATACACATGAGAACAAGGTATTTCTATAAGAATTTTCAATAAATATGGTAGACTCGTTCATTGTTTTTATGGCCAGTTTGAAGAACTTATTGATAAGTTTTACTTCTCATATTTTGTTAATGAAGTACATCTCTCCCCAATGGTAATGTTTCTTTGATGTCTCTATTTTATTAAATACTACTCCCTCCAGTCATAAATACTTAACATTTTGGAGAAGGCTCGGTCAAACTTTTAAAACTTTGACTATCAATAACTTCTAAAATATTTAGTGTGGAGACATAAAAATCACATGTGTAGATTTGTCTTGAAAAATATTTTCATACAATACTACAGAAACCACCTTTAGTGTCGGCTCAGAACCACCATCAGTGCAAATTTTTGAACTGACACTGCACAATCGGTAGTGATAGTCTAGGTTTACCGTTGCCATTTCTTGAACCGACAGTTAAAATAGGTTCAATTCTGGTTTAAACCACGAACCGACAATGATGTCTTCACTATCACTACCAATTCGAGCCAAGATCCGATAGTGACATCACACTATCACTGCTGGTTTGAGCCACCAACCGGTAGTGATAGTGGAGACTATCACTGTTAGTTTGTGGCTCAAATAGGCAGTGGAAGTGGTGATATCATTGCTGATTATTAGCTTGAACTAGCAGTAATAATTCCACACCCATAAAAAATTAATACATATGGTTCGGATACAGTTCATCATCACATATCACAAAGGGTGAAAATACAGGTCATCATCACTTATCACATATGATTGACATAAAATCCATCATCATTCATATATGGTTTCGTCATTTATTTATATAGAAATTAAATTTGATATTAATAAGTAAAATTACATACCTTAGCATCATTTACGATGACTTCATCTCCATCATCGCAGAAAAGTAGGGGACCTCCAATAGTAAATTCAACCTAAATTCCGAAAAAAGAGACAACCTTCTATCACTTCAGATTGTAAATTTAACTTCAATTCCCATAGGGCCTAATATTACGACACAAAATATCATAGAGATGATGTATATGTGGACTCATAAGTGACAGAAGCAAAATAACATTTCTATCATCACTTTGCACCTTCTTTTTTGTTATCTTAATAAATTTACATCTGATGATTATAGAAAGAATATTCACAGTGATGATATTGGTGCAAGAAAACCACTTTATGCTAGCCTACCCTTTACCTCATCATCATGGGTCAACAACATAATCACAATCTATCATTGAAAATGGACAAAAACAACAAAGTAGAAAAACACTTTATTTGCTAATATGTGGCTTCGTATCATCAGCCAATGTACTACAACTAGAAAGCCACGATGACAAGTACAATGCCGAGACATAAATTCAACTTAAATTCTCGAAAAGAGACAATCATCTATCACTTTAGATTGTAAATTTAACTTAAATTTTCCTAGGGCCTCATATTAGGGCACAAAACATCATAACTATCATGTATATATGGACTCATAAGTGTGGTACAAGCAAAATAATCTTCCTATGATCACTCTGCACATTCTTTTTGTTATCTCAATGAATTTACATCTGATGATTATAGAAAAAATATTCACAGTGATTATTTTGTGCAAGAATAGCCACTTCATCCTAGCCTACCCTTTACCTCTTCATCATGAGCTATCAATATAATCACCATTTATTACTAAAAATAGACAAAAGTAGCAAACCAATTCATTTGCCAATATTGACGCAAGTACATAAAGGAAGGAGGAATGACGCCAGGAAAATGAGAGCAAGCTATTGCACCGAGGAATCAAAAAATAATAATTATTCATTTGTGCCTCATTTGTGTTCCAAAATTTGATTATGTTGTTATGGGTAGAAGGGTTTAGGTAATTTGCACGACCTAAACCCTGATACCATATAACATCATATCCAAATTTAATTCGACATGGTATCATCATTGGCAATATGTGACCTCATATCATTACCCTATTTCATCATTGAGAGGATAAAAATAATGAAAATTCACCGAAATTTTTATTAAATTAATATATAATTGATATAAAATCATCTAAAATTGACCTAAATCATTTACTAAGCACCTAAAATCCTCTAAATTACCTCGTGGTGGAGGAGGATGCTGGCGTCAGGGTGGAGGAGGCTACCGCGGCTTATGGTGGTGAAGGTTAGGGACGGGGCGGCGACGGAGGGGTGGAGGACACCATGGAGGTCCATGATAGCGCGGGGCTTCGGGGCAGAGGAGGCCATGGAGGCACAACGATGTTGGTGTTGTGGAGGCCCACGGCAGCGCGAGCCTTTGGGACAAAGAAGGCCATGAAGGCGTGGCAACATTAGTGTCATAGAGGCCCACGGTAGCGCAAGGCTTTGGGAGGAGGCCATGGAGGCACGACGGCGCCAGTGTCATGGATGCCCATGACAGCACGGGACTTTGGGACGGAGGAAGCCAGGGAGGGCTAAGTGTTGAAGAAGGACAGAGAAGGATAGTTATATAGGGCAGCGAAACTTGCACTGCCGGATCAACTAACCAACTGGCAGTGAGAGACTAGCACTGTTAGTTCACAATTACAACCGATAGTGGTAGTCTGAAAGCACGAGGTGTGGCAACAAAAGTGTCAGTGATAATCTATCACTATCGGTTGGTAACCAGAACCGACAATTATACTATAAACATAAATATAACTAAAAATTGAAAATAACTAGTAGTCAAATTTAATATTAAATATAAACCACATACTAACATAATACATGAAAATGTTCATTACACAAAAGTTATATACTAATACATATATAAAATTACATTACAATAGTTAAGTAACCCTCCTGATGATTAAACTGAGCTCAGCATCATTTGCCTTATCGTACATGCTGATGTGGCTCATGAAGTTGAAGTAGACACTGTCTTCATCAACAGTGTACATATGACGATGCAGATACTCTACATCTCGATGTTCAAGGTGGAGAACGTAGCAATTGTTGTTGTGAGAATCAAAGGCAATCCGAAAGGTGTTGTTGCATCCCAGGGCATTTCAGAGAGTAGCAGCTACGGTCACCCACCGGCTTCAGGTTGGATGAACCTGGTGTCTGAAGACGATTAGCAATCATTCTTGAGGGCCTAGAACAAGATCTAGGTTATGAGCCATCATCTGGCTGACCCTAACCCTCCTTCTAGGTGGGGTGGCCAAAAAGATGACATATAAGAGTAGCTCTATAAAAAATAGCACAAACATAAAATAGAGAACAAGAACTTAAGGCAAGAATATAAAAAATCTAAGGAAGAACGAAGCATCAGATGATGAAAAGAAAATATCATTTCTTCACATACCTCTAGGAATAAAGTAAGGAAGAACAAAGAACTCTGTGCCCACTAGTGTCAGAGTGAAGTCTCACTTGCGGTGTAGTAACAACGGCCAGGATTAAATAGATGTCGTAGTTGTACCAGTTGAAGTTACCAACCGACAGTGATAGACGGATGCCTCATTTCAAGCAATGATATTACTGCCGGTTGCACATCGATTCGCGCCCCTCTATCACTGTAGTTTGGATTTATCAACCGGCAGTGATGGCCATCAATGTCGGTTGGTAATTCTAACCGGCACTGATAGATTACTCTAGGAGTTGGGACCCTACTCTGATACCAACTGTAGGGATCAGTAACGTCCTAAGTGGGGGAGGTGAATTAGGACACCTAAAACTTATCGGCTCTAAAAACTTCACAAGATAAACCTATATCAATTTCTATCTAAATGTGTTCTAGGTTTATCTAGTGTGTCTACTGTACCGCTTAAAAAGGTTTGCAACATATAGCTAATCCTAGGAAACTACTCTAGGGAGGTAAACGAGCCAAGATAGATTGCAAATATATAAATACGGAAACGTAAAGAAGGTAGAGAGAGCAAACTCGGCACAATGGATTTTTATCCTGTGGTATCGATAGCATAAATGTCACCCCTAGTCCACGTTGTAGTAGCCACCTAGGCTATTGCTCTCGGACGGCACCCAATCACGAACCTTGAGCCACCTAGGCCTCAAGTAGGTTGAGCCACCAAGTCACCAAGGCAAGACCTCACCACAAGTCTCTCTTTCGGAGTTTGAGCCACCAAGGCAATGGTCTTCATGTGCTCGTACAAACATCTTGCCGCCGCTCCACACCAACTCAAAGGGTCAACAAGCATGATCCACCAAGGCTCACGGTGCTGGCGAGTTACCAAGACTCCAATATGCCAGCGTACCACTTGGTACAATGTAGGATCACTCATCGATCCCCTCTCTAGGCAACAACACCTAGCAACAACTCTCTCTAGGCCTAATAGCACTAATCACTCCCTTAATATTGTGCTAATTGCCTTGCATGATCACTTTTAGCACTTTGGTGGCTTGAATGTTTTCTCAAGTGTATATGAGCTTCTCTGGACTCCAGCACACTCAAATGGCCGAGTGAAGGGGTATTTATAGCCTCAACCTTGCGAACTAGCCGTTAGTCCAACGGCTCAAACAAACTGTGAACACTAGATGATCCGATGTTAGCAGCAGTACAAACACTGGACCATCCGACATGTACAGCAGTAGCAACTAGCCATTGGAACCTCACTCAAACTCATTTGTGAACACCAAATGTTCTGGTGTAACTTTGAACTCCATTACTGGACTATCTAGTGTGTATACTTGAGCCAACGAATCACACCAGACAAGCCGTTGCAACATCTCCTGGAAAATACTCTGGTGTAGCCAACTACTCATTGCAGGATCATCTGGCATGTACAACATTTTCACCTTCATCTGAGAATGCTCTGGTGTGTACAAGCTTCTGAGTGCCAGACCATCAAGCATTCAAACTCCTTCTGCCACCAAGAAACAACTCCTGGAAAATGCTCCAGTGTGTTTATCACTTCAACGTTGGACCATCCAGTGTGTTCTTCAATTTTCTATTCTAAGTAAAAAACACTCTGGCATGTACATTGTTGGTGAAAGAAAATGTTTTCCACGAACAAGTGTGGCGAGAGCCTCTTCTAGAGAGGAGACTCAAGCTTGAAGGTGAAGTGGAGAGAGAGGAATACCAAGTGTGTTGATCGTAAAAAAGATTGGTCCTTGGCCTGATGGCTATGGGTTTGTATTTATAGAGTCATTCGGGGTGTAAGCATACAAACATGCCCTTATAGAGATAGCGATGCAAGTTACCGCCATGCTACAGGGACTTAGGGCTAGTCGAATTACACAACTTGGGTTTGGGCAGAATACATTTACCCACAACTAGAAGATATTATCTACTATGACAAATAAAGTGGTGCAGATGATCCAAGGGTGCGATACTTGGCCGATCATCATTTGCAGCACAATGTTGCACTGTCCCAAATGTCAAGACATCCTCCACTTGCACTAGGATGTCAGGATGACCACCACTTGACTAGCATTAAATACCAGTCACTTCCTTATAGGCGAAGGACGGCTTGTGGGCCTCTGCTAGCTGATTTTGCTCCAAGGCATGATGACCCACTCCTCGGGCTGTGAAGAGCTTGCCCAGCCTTCGGGAGGCTGGGGCTCCGGGAGGCTCTAGAGCCCAGAGACCTAGGAGGCCTTCGAGGACCCGAGGTTCATAGGTGTAGGCTGACAAGGCCAGAGGCGTCGGGGGTCCTTAAAGACGCCCCCCAACAATCCCTTCCAGAGACCAGCAACTTCCCCTGTCTCGAGAGGCAGTGGCGAGAGGGGTTCATGGTCTCCAGAAGCTAGACTCCCGACCTAGGATCTGGAGCCCAAGGGCTCCAGAGGAGTTCTTGATGGCGACCCTTTAGTAATGTTTGCATGCTAGGATATTTCCCCCTAACAGTACCCCCTCATTTGCTAGCCCCAAGGTATGAAAGGGGAGCAGATGTAGAAGGAACTAGCTCCAGCCCAGCATCATAATCAGTATATATTTTAATATAGCTTATCACCATAGAGGAGCCTCTCAGAGATGACTGTGAGTGACGATGGTGAAGCCTGATTGTGATAGCATAATCTGGAGGAAATTGCGTGGTTTGTTAGGTACGCTGAAGGAAGGGGCCCATGACCCCCTCAGCGGTTTACTGTGATGAGACTTTGATGGAATCAATGTGCTACGGGAGACTATGCGAAGCAAGCCCTTCAGCTCCCTTGATGGTGAGTCCTCTGGCCGCTTGCAGCGTCAGGGTGGTGGTTGCGTATGACAGCGAGGTGTTCTCGTTTTTTGGTACGAGTGATGGATGACATGCGATAATGGCAGTGCGTCTGACGAGGTAAGGTGTAGGTTCACAGTGAGGACCCATCCAAACAGTATTCAAACTAATCATCAGGTGGATCATTAACATAATCACAACCTCGACGATTAATCAAAATACCGCTCCGGCAGTTCCGGCATGTGTTTTGTGCCCAAGGATCGGAACACATGCCTTCCAACATGTACATCACAACATAGCTTAATAAAGAGCGAGTAATAAACATTTATATTACAAGTATTAAGCATGCAACTGATTTCAACAGTTTACAACAAAAGCGAGCTAGGAGGAGACAAAACCCCTCAACTCCTAACCAACAAAAGATCTACGTAGCGGAAGAAAATAAACTATACAACAAAATGATATGGAGCCACATGCCCTTAGGCTCCATACCAAGAGCACCGAGTTCGGAGCAGAATGTGCTACTCCTGCTTGCCACCCTGATCGGCAGGCACAAAGTAGCCAAACATCGCCTCTTAAGGGCAGCACCCTGAGTACGAAGGTACTCGCAAGTCTTACTCAGTATGGGTATATATATTCCCGACTCCAAGGATCATGCATTAAGCTGGTAGAAAGAATTAACATGGTTAAGTTAATTAAGCGGTAAGCAACCTAGACGTAGGAGTGAGCAACTAGCTTAACTAACATATATGAAACAACTCCGCACCACCAACTGAACATATAGAAACATAACCAACAAGTGTATCAAAGTATAACTGGTGCAAACTCGATCACCATGCCCAAACCACCACACTGTATCCAAACCACATCCACATACCCGAACCATAACCACACCAAACCATCTCATATCCGAACCAACACCACTATCACTCCAACATAACTCCAACATAAACAATCCACAAACACGTAGCCGAACCATCGCCCACAACCGAGACTCTACGACTGGTGCAGATAAGCGATAGACATGCTCATAACCGAGAGCGCGGCAGTTCGAACTGTTTTTACACCCTGCAGGGGGATACTCCTGGACCCACATGACACGAGGACCATTCGGCTTGTGCCACCGGCCAAAGTGCACACAAGGGGGTACTCGCAACAACCTTTCCCAACCAGCTTCAACCGTGTGGGGCATGCAACGCTTGGCGTGGCGGTACTAGAACTACTCCCTGAGAAAACTAGTACCGCTTACAAGCCCACCAGCTCACACCGTCATTGTTCACGCCCACAAAGCCACAACTGCAAAGGTATTCGGCTTGCCTACCATTATATTAGCGTGTGGTGAGTAAGGTAAGTGCTAAAGCTGACTACACCGACGATCGGTGCTTAACCGGTGCAAACGGTCTACGGTGCCCGGTTTTCCTCTACCGTCCTACCCAGGGGAACTCCACATCCGGGCAGGCTAAACACCCTCCTGGCACCACTCACACCTCGCCTCATACTCACCACTCACCAACCATACCATCACCAACAATATGTAATTGTAAACAGTAGTAGATCCTATCCTCGCGAACAACGGAGAACGCCGTCGTTCGACTTCTACTGAAATACCTAAGCATTGCTAAGCATAGCAAAGACCTTTAGACATTGACATGACCTCTAGGCTTCAAGGAACATACATGCACTCCTGACCAAGGTAGAAGAATGCAACAGTATAGGTTCTACCCAAAGGTACCCGACACATGCATACATACATAAGCATAGATAACACTTTAAACTTTCAAGTTAATGTGGTGAAATATGATAGCCTTGCTGCCCTAAATCAGAAAGATACAGCGCAACGGGATCGCCTTCGGCCTCTGGGGTCGATGGATCGACGTTCTCTAAAAAGGATCAACTCGTGCAATGCAATGAGTATGAATAAAGTGCAAATATATGCTATAATATGTATATAATAGATGAAAACATTTTCCTAGATAGAAAAAGTCATAAGGAAACTAGCAAAATTGTATTCATTAATTTTGGACTTATGATGAATTAACGGTGAATTAATGAAGCTTTAACCTAATTAATTAATCTCAGAAATTTAATTAGTTATTTCATGTCTGTGGATATTTTTAATAGGTAGAGTAGATTATTATGAAACCAAGAAAATTTGTTTCATAATTTTTGGAGCTATAGAGAATTTATTACGAATTTTACAAGTTTCAGCAAGCAGTAACTGTGCTGTCTGGGTATACAGCGGTCAGACCAAAGGTATATTGGCGGTCAGACCGCTAAGAGTCACGGTCAGACCGCTGGAAACGTGGTCAAACCACCCCCATGCAGAGGGTTTTGGCCCCTGGCGGTCTGACCGACCTTGGGGTAGCGGTCAGACCGCTGGGAGTCGCTAGGGGCACTTTGGGAGCTCACCAGCGACGATTCCGGCGACATTTGGAGTGGGGACTTGGACCTAGAGCATCACATTGGCTTCCTCTACCGTGTAGGACAACATGTATACGCCGAAATCGACCAAAACTCGGCTATTGCTTCTAATTCATCAAGAACTCATGAACTTCAAATCCGTAGCTCAAAATTCGAAATCCAACCATCCAAAAGGTGGATTCTTGTCATGGGAGTTTAGGGGACTTACCCAATGGCCTTTACCGAGATTGTGGACCGCCGATTGAAGGAGGAAACGGAGGGAAAAGCTCGGGGGCGAAGAAATCCGGTGTTCTTCACATTTCCACCCTAAACACCAAAAGACACCAAATCCGGCTCAAATCCTTAGGGAAAACGAAAATGAATTGGAGGGATGGATAGCTCATGAGCTTGTGATCGTGTGAGTACCACATGCATACCTTAATTCCTCCTCTTGAGCTCGGATTTGAGGGAGGAAGAGAGAGTTTGAGGGAGAGGGGGTGAGAGGGGGCTGCTCCCTTGCTTTGGCTGGTTGGGAGAGGAGAAAGGAGCACGTGGGGGGAGTGAGGGAGCAGGTGGGGCTGCTGCCCAAGTGGAGGGAGAGATGGTGGGGCCGGCCGGTGGGCCCACGTACAAAAGAGAGAAGTCCGTTTGATTGCGAATTCAATTCTTTCCTCTCCCGAATTTCTTTCTCTCATCCAATTGATTTCAAACGAAATGCTCTAGTGCGCCAAAATAATTTACCTTGAAATTAATTATGATGCTAATGATACATGATTAAGCTTAATCACGCGATTATAGAATTTGGGACGTGACATTCACCTGGGGTCTTGTGCCCACGACCCTCGCATGCTCCGAAAGAGGCTCGAGCCATGAATGCGATGATACGTGCACGCAAAAAACTAGGGTCTCACCGTGGGATGCCGCCACGTGTATGTGGATTGATCGAGATGTGGCCGTGGGCCCCAAGGAGAGTAATTGGGAGTGCTGCGAAATGACGCTCCTGTTTCCTTCTCCCGTAGCGTGTGACTGATTGGCCTGGCTTATAAAAGCTGAGGCCTATCTAGTTGATCCTTCACCGCTATGTGAGGGAGTGATTCTTCTTTAGCTTGATCATGGCGTCTTCTCCCTCCTCATCATCGGAGATGTCGATGGTCTCGACTGGTTCACCACCTCCGATGCCAGCTCTGACTTCAGCCGCCGTGGCGTCTCTGGGGACGAGCAATCTCGCGATCATGCTTGCAAGGCTAGGAACAGTGCTTGCAAGGTTGGAGCCGACGATCGCTGAGCTCCCATCCTTGCAAAGGGGACCGCCTCCCGCTGCTCCGGTCCAACCTCCAGTCCGGGTGGTCACTCTCGTCGAGATCATTGACATCTCTGACGATGATGAGCAGGTCGACTGGGATCTCCTGGAGAAGGAGATCAACAAGGAGGGGGAGGAGGAAGTGGAGAAGAGGGTGGCTCAGGCGGAGAAGAAGGATTCCAAGGAGGAGGGAGAGAGGGCAGTGGAGGAGGTCTCTTCGTCCTCATCCTCGTCTTTCGACAGCTCAGGGGCTGGCTACTGTATCAGCTTCCACAGTGGTAGGCCGCAGATGAAGCGCATATGGCGCTTCATGCGCCCTAGTAGCTAGGGCTTGTAGTTTCCTCGATTGTTACCTTGTACTCTTTCTCCCCTAGTTTGCTCTCTCAGGATTTGTTTCTTGTAAGCATCTTTTAGATGTGTAAGTTGTTAGTAATATAACTAAATCCTTGGAACTGCTTAGTGTTTCTCGGAGTGACTGGGGTAGCGAGAGGAGTCCTCTCTCAGGATTTGTTTCTTGTAAGCGTCTTTTGGTTGTGTAAGTTATTAGTAATATAACTAAATTCATGGAACCGCCTAGTGTTTTTTCTTGGATCGAGGTGTTTGGCAATCCTCCAAATGTTCGGCCAGACATGTTTTGTGTTCTTCCGTGCCCCAGTGTTACGCCTTCACTGGCCCCTTCGCACACTGCAGTTTTTTGGCGGCTGAAGTAACAAACCGTCACACAGATTCAGGTCTAAAACTTGATCGAGGCAGATGCCATTGTAGTGGAGGCTAGGTAGCTCTGGAGGCCTAGTGGTGGTGGACAGAGGTAAGGTTAATGATTAAGGCCGAGGGAGGCAACTTGCAACCCCCTCATCCCCGGCTGCCACCAGGTTCTAGCCTGACATACCCTTTCTTCCATCTGATGCTGGTATATACCCCTTTATAAATTTGTTCCAGATTTCTGACTCAAGGTGATCCATCTGGAGATCAGCGACCGAGCTCCAGAGGTAGGGCTAGAGGTGAGGCCGACGGTTGGGCTGAGGGAGGCAGTCTGTGACCCCCTCGGCACCTTAGCCGCAGCAAGGCTCTGGAGGTAGAGCCATCCAGGGCCTCGCAGTGGGTGCCGATGGTGAGGCGGATGGTTGAGCTGAGGGAGGCAGTCTGCGACCCCATCGACCCCTTAGCCGTGGTGAGGCTCCAGAGGCAGAGCCATTCGGGGCCCTGTGGTGGGGGCCGGAGGTGAGGCCGACAGTTGGGCCGAGGGAGGTAGTCTGTGACCCCATCGGCAGTCGCGGTGAGGCTCCGGAGGCAGAGCCATCTGTGGACCCGCGGTGGGTGCCGGAGGTGAGGCCGATGGTTGGGCCAAGGGAGGCAGTCCATGACCCCCTCAGCCTCCTAGCAGCGGTGAGGCTCTGGAGGTAGAGCCATCCGGGGCTGGGCCGAGGGAGGCAGTCCATGACCCTCTCGACCCCTTAGCCGCGGCGAGGCTTCGGAGGTAGAGCCATCTGTGGCCCCACGGTGGGTACCGGAGGTGAGGCTGATGGTTGGGCCAAGGGAGGCAGTCCATGACCCCCTCAGCCTCCTAGCCGCGGTGAGGCTCTGGAGGCAGAGCCATCCGGGGCCCCGCAGCAGGGGCTGGAGGTGAGGCCGACGGTTGGGCTGAGGGAGGCAGTCCGTGACCCCCTAGGTCCCTTAGCCTCGGTGAGGCTCTGGAGGCAGAGCCATCTGAGGCCCCGCTGCGGGTGTTGGAGGTAAGGCCGATGGTTGGGTCAAGCGATGTAGTCTGTGACCCCCTCGACCCCTTAGCCGCGGCGAGGCTCCGAAGGCAGAGCTATCCAGGGCCTCGCGGTAGGTGCTGGAGGTCAGGCCGACAGTTGGGCCGAGGGAGGCAGTCTGCGACCCCCTCAGCCCCTTAGCCGCGGAGAGGCTCCGGAGGCAGAGCCATCCGGGGCCCCACAGTGGGGGCCGGAGGTGAGGCCGACTGTTGGACCGAGGGATGTAGTCCGCGACCCCCTCAGCCCCTTAGCCGCGGCGATGCTCCGGAGTGGTTTTGATGCAACCTCTATGGCACTCAGTGAGCGCCTTCGTGTTACCAGAGGGTTTCTTGTACTACTACGTCATCTAGGTGTAGGTATGCCTTTCATTGCTGTGTACTAATTGAGCAAAGGCATAACTTAAGCTAAGTCTTGCTACCTACTATTTGAGCAGAGATGTAGCTTAAGTTTGACAGTCTACTGTTGCCAGCGGATAGCTAGTTGCAGCATATGTCATGCCTATGTAGGATGACTATTCTTAGTTCATGCCAAACTAAGATATAACTTAAGTTTGGCTGACTGTTGTTTGTACCTAGTAGCTATCTGTCGTAGGGACTTTCAACAGCTAGGCTAGGTACCTCCATCGTACGCTGTCCTTACTGTATGAAGGTTTAACCAACTAGGAAAGCTATTGCTAGGTGGTCACAGGCGTACCTTTGCCAAAAAGGCCTCCACCGTGGGGTCGGAGGCCCAGAAGCCCTCCTAGCTTCGAGACGGGGGAAAGGTTGGTCCTTCCAGCCTGGGTCGTCCGCCGAAGGGTTTTGGTTGTGCGGACCTTCGGAGCACCCAGGGCCCTTGCCAGGTCCCAGCGTCTTTTTACCTTGGCCGACCCTACCCGTATCGAGCCAGACAATGGAGGTCCGCCGAGGGCTCCGACCGTCCGGAGCCTCAGGCGGAGGCCCCCCATGTTGGTGACCGGTAGGGCTCCTTTATGGCCAGGGTCGTTGGTGTGGCTCAATCCTCATAGCTGGGGTATTGTATTGTCGGTGGCGGAGTTGGCGGTGGTAGAGCGGGGTAGGAGGCCTATAGACCTACCCGGGGGCCCACTTCGGTTTTACAACCCCTGTGTCGCCCGTCGCTAGTTTTCTCCCCTGTCAGGCATCCTGCCTGCCTTCTGAGGTACTCCTCCTAGAAAGTTATTAGGGTTCGACAGTCATCTATATAGTGGACATGTTCAGGCCCGTGTAGGATGCACTGGTACCCTTCCGGTGGTACCGGAGCTTGTGGTCGGTGTCGGGGGCGCCGATGGGGGCTGCATGCACCGGAGCCCGTGGTCTTCCCGGAGCCCATGTCCACAGGGGGAGGCCGATGGGGCTATCGGGCGACCAGGATCTTGGAGCCGGAGTGGTCTTGACTATGCCTCCCAGATCGGGGTGGATTCAGAGCCTCTTGTACGCGATCGATGTTGCATTCACTGCGATGATGGTGCTGGCGGGGTCTGCGCGCCCCGGAGTCCCGAGCCTCCTCGGAACCCTCTTCCACCGGAGGGGGTCGAGGAGGTTGCTGGGCAACCAGATGCTCTGAAGATGCCAGTTCGACAAGGGTGCCCCAGGCGTTGTCACAAGGGATGCCTCGGGGCTGGGCCCAGGAATGAGTGCCCTTGGGTTCGAGCGCCCAGAACTATTGGAGGGCGGCCTGTCTAGCTGCAGCCTCGGCTGTAACCTCTCGTGGTGCGGCGAGGTCCTTACCGCGCCATTGTTGGAAGGCCTCCGTGCCATCTTGGACCTCCATGCCAACCCAAGCTATCGGGTCGGCGTTGGCCGATGGGTCGCCGTTCCGCCCAGCTGCGAAGCTGGCGGGGGCACATGGTGTGCTTGGTTGCAGCTTCCATGCATACTTCTTCATGGGTGCGCCGATGGGAATGACTGCTAGGGCTAGCACCTTGGTGATCTTTGGTGGCGTCATACCTCTCCTTGTACTTCTATGTTCGAATCCCCACGGATGGTGCGCTGTTGGTGAAAGAAAATGTCTTGCACGAACAAGTGCGGCGAGAGCCTCTTCTAAAGAGGAGACTCAAGCTTGGAGGTGAAGTGGAGAGAGAGGAATACCAAGTGTGTTGATCGTAAAAAAGATTGGTCCTTGGCCTAATGGCCATGGATCTGTATTTATGGAGCCATTGGGGGTGTAAGCATACAAACATGCCCTTACAGAGATAGCGATGCAAGTTACCGCCATGCTACATGGGCTTAGGGCTAGTCAAATTACACAACCTGGGTTTGGGTAGAATACATTTTTGCCTAACTAGAAGATACTATCTACTATGGCAAATACAGTGGCGCTGATGATCCAAGGGTGCGATACTCGGCCGGCCGTCAATTGCGGCACGATGACACACTATCTTGAATGTTAGGACATCCTCCACTTGCACTGGGATGTCAGGATGACCACCACTTAACCGGCATTAAATACCGGTCACTTCCTTGCAGGTGAAGGACGGCACGTGGGCCCCTGCTAGCTGATTTTTCTCCAATGCTTGATGAACCACTCCTTGGGCTTCGAAGAGCTTGCCTAGCCTCCAGAAGATTGGGGCACTGGGAGGCTTCAAAGCCCGGAGACCTGGGAGGCCTTCGGGGACCCAAGGTTCATAGGTGTACGCTAACGGGGATAGGGGCGTCAGGGGTCATTAAAGACGGCCCCCAACAATCCCTTCAGGAGACCAGCAACTTCTCCTGTCTCGAGAGGCAGTGGCCGGAGGGGTTCATGGTCTCTGGAAGCCAGACTCCCGGTAGAGGATCTGAAGCCCAAGGGCTCCGGAGGAGTTCTTGATGGTGACCCTTTAGTAATGTCTGCATGATGGGATATTTCCCCCCAACATACATTTTATTGAGCATCGGACCATCCGGTGAGTTTAGTCTTTTCTGAACTCGTCCAATTCAAACTTGCTTGAGTTCCGCTTCGGTGGCTTCTTTATGTATTGCATCTATGAGACCTACTAAAGCATATATTTGACAGATATGTTTGTTCCATTGATTATGTTGTCATTAATCACCAAAATCACATACATGCCCTAAAAGGTGTATGTTCGCTACTATCTCCCCATTTTTGGTGATTGATAACAACACAACCAAAACAAGTGGAAAATAATAAATGATGCTAATTGTAAAGTGCTCAAACAATGAATGAAAACAATTATAAAATGTACAAGGCTTTACCACTTTGCTTGGATGCATGGTAAGAACTACTAATGATACCAATTGCAAGAAAAATCAATGATACCAATTGAAAATGAACCAATTGTATGGGAAAGATCCCATCTTTGTCATACATTGTTCTTACCTTCACCTTGTCCCCCCTTTTGTTCTGACTATCATGAAGACAATTCTCCCATTTTCTCGATCACCATTATCTCCCTTGATCGACCCAAATAAGAACTTCTTGCTTTACGCGCTTCTTCAATTGATATCACTTGTAATCCTTCCATGCGCGCTTCTTGCATCATGCTTCTACCTTTGTCAACAATATTCAACAGTCTTGCATGTTGCTTAATAATCATGCAACTTGAACTTGCTTTAGTCAACAAAATTCTCCCCCATTGTCAACAATCTCAAAAATGCTACAAACACATGTTAAACTAAAGGGAAAATGTTAGAGCACACGGGAGATCTTCATGAACCATGAGAAACCAAGTTGACATGTGCCTTGGTTCATATGTGATCAGTGATTGAAAAAGTGTTGATTTAGTTTGATGATTTTTGGATTGTATAAGCATGTTTATGTTTGTGACTAACCCAAAAATGGAGTTAGAAGTTGCTGTCTCTGACTGTAGGAAAATTTGTCTCACTGGATGGTCCGATGTGTGGGTTTTTACACATGCCGAAATGTCTGGTGTTAAGAGAGGATGAGCACCAAAGCATTTTCAACTTAGAGTAAAAAATTGTGTGAGCATCGGAAGGTCCAGTGTTCAAACACTGGAGCTTTTAGCAGAGATGTTGCAAAATGGCTTGACTGGGGTTGTACACACCGGACAGTCCGTTGATGAGCTATTTTAGCACCAGAGGCTTCACCGGACCTTGTAACGGAGATGTTGCAAGATCATGGTATGGTGAAGATGTACACACCGGAAGGTCCGGTGATGGGCATGATTGAACACTGGAGCATCGCCGAAGCATTTTTTAGAGGGACTCTAGAGCTAGAGGGAGAGTACACACCGGATGGTCCGGTGCTTGTAGTGGTGTGAATACCGGACCATTCGGTGTTCACATTTTTGTTGTGATTTGCTATTTCTGCATGGATTTCAATATGGGCTAACTGCAAGTGGTGTTTACATGTTGGAGATGCATGTTTGCTTATCTTGTATTGTGTAGCTGATGGATGCGACTTGGTGGTCGATGACGGGAAGATCGGAGCCAAGCAGGATGCTTGGTGCTAGACGATCGAGGAGGCCGGGCAGAGTCAAGGGTGATCCTAGCTGTGCACATGGAGGTCAAGCAAAGCATGGATAGAAGGATGGAGATGGCGTGTTGATAAAGTCAAGCGAAGGGGATGTCAGTGCAAGTGATAAGGCGGCCCGAGTGATCAGGAGTGGGAGAGACTTACCGACGGTCAAGATCACAAGACTTAGTACAAGCGTCGACATCAGGGTACATGCTTGAGGTCAAAGCAAACAACAGTGAGTCACACTTTGAGAAGCGTGAGAGGCAGTTTTGCAGTTTGGCCTCAAAACCGTGCATAAGCGGAGTGCACATAGCATCATCGTGAAACTAGCGTCAAGGCAAAGCTAAGTCATGAAGAAGCCGTAGCCGTTCGATGGATGGAGCAAAAAATAGCCCAAAATACTCCGGTGGTAGGTACGAGTACACTACAAGAGCGGGGTATTTTGAGAATGAGGAAACTTGGCATCCAAGGAAACTCCCAAGGCCAATAAATAGAGGGGTATGGCTATAGGGAGAGGATGAACTAGCCACTTGTGCTTAAGAGCTAGGGTTTTAGAGGAGAGGAGAGGATAGACTTAGCCTTTGTAATAGGTTAGAGTTTTTGTAAGTGGAAATACTTTGTAATCTGTCTAAATAGGGCTAACCTCTTGATGAAATAAAGTGCAAGTTTCCTCCCATGTTTGAGTTCATCTCATTCTAGTCTCCTTCTATTGGCTCTGTGATTTGTTGCAAGTTTTTCCTTTTGGATGCGATTTTCGTTTTGATTTTTGGACTGAATTTTCAGCACCTTGTGAAGTCATTCTCTATGTTGCTAGAGGCATAAAATTCACATGCAAATGCGTATAAGTGGGTTTTGAATTCCCGTGTCTCTAATCCATTAACTTGGAGAGTTTCTTCTCTTAGTGACCTTCTCTTGTTCTCAGAATTGTCTTCTCTTATCTACAATCGTTTGTGGCAATGACTGATGGGATAAGTATCAATGGACCCTAGAGTTCATCCACTTCCGTGAGAGCCATATCCCGAAGTTCTCTCGTGAAACTAAGGTTTTTCTCCGTTTTGCTTCCGCTTGTGTTTTGAGGTAAGTTGGGTGATCAAAATAGGAGAAGACTATCGAATTTCGAAAGAAATTTTGTGAGGTGCCTATTCACCCCCTGTAGTCTCTGTTCTCAGTCCTACAATTGGTATCAGAGCTGGTTTGATCACTTGTTGACCTTAACCGACTTTGTGATCCGTACACGATAATGGAGAGAAGTGGAAAGATTCTGTTGCTTGATGGTCAAGATTTCTCGTACTGGAAGGTGCGCATGGATGCTTATCTCCTAAGCCAAGGAAGTGAAATTTGGGAAATAGTTTATTCGAACTATGAGATCCCTGCTACTCGCACGGCTCAGGTTCAAATCGAATAGTATGAGGCCAACAACAAGGCTAGAAATATTTTGTTTAAAAGCCTGAGTCGGAATAAGTTCGACAAGGTCCATCACCTCTGTACTTCCCAGGAGATCTGGTCTACTCTGATTGTCTTTCATGAAGGCACTAATCAGATTAAGGCTAGATGCCAAAGCACATACAACCAAGAATATCAAATGTTTGTGCAAGGACCCGTTGAATCTTTGGATGCTATGTTCGCTAGATTTGATGGAATTGTTAGCAACCTTAGATCCACTGGTGTTTTTCCCTACTCTAATCATAAGAGGGCAATCAAGCTTCTCTATACTCTTGATTGTAGCATATGAGAAGTGAAGATCTCGAGCATTGAAGAGTCATTCAGTTATGACACATTGACATATGATAAACTCTTTAGCAAGCTCAAGTCCACCGAGATAGCGAAGACAGTTTGGATAGGTCTTTGAAACCCCCTGTCTCAGAATATGGCATTGGTTTTCAGATCGAATGGTGGCAATCAGGATGGAGCTAGCTTTTCTTATGCTAACACTTCACCAAGTGGATTTGCTTTGTCTTCCTTGATTTCTATCACAGAGGAGCAGGTGGACACACTGGATGATGAAGACCTTGCTCTCATTGTGAAGAAGTTCACTCACTTCAAGGCAGACTACCCCAAGCTCAAGAAGAAGGAAGAACACGACTATGACAAGTACAAAAAGAAGAACAAGAAGTCATTCTTCAAGAACCGCAACAAGATGGCCAAGAAGGCAGCCAAGGCGGCCTCGAGGCGTTTGTGGTAGCTCTTAGCAACATCGACACCTCTTCTAGCGAGGAGGGGAGCTCAGAGAACGAGGAGCTGTTGGTGAAGGACAAGAAGAAGAAGAACAAGGACTTCACCAAACTCTGCTTCATGGCGAACAACAACAACGACAGCGACATCGAGCTTGATCCCTCCGAGGTATTACCTTCCTATGACCGGCTTTCCGTCCGAGTCGATACCTTGAATGATGCTCTCATTAGCCAGGATAGGTTACTTAAGAAAGCGATGCATGAGTTAAAGGAATTTAGGCCTAAGTATGAGTCTGTTTCTACTGAGCTTGCATTGCTTAGGTCAAGTCTGATGATGAGGAGCGTGAGAGTTGTCTGGTGGTTATGGCTGAACTTGCCGAGCTTCATAATGTGCATGCTAAAGTCACAAGTCGACTTGAGAGTGCCGAGAAGAAGCTCCTTGAGGAGGAGTCTAGGTCTACTCTCTTAGGCACTTGCAAGAATTGTCCTTTGCTTGCAAAGGATGTTGAGTTGGAAGACAAGCGCATTAGAGAGCTAGAATCTAGATTGAAGAGTGTTGGGAGTTCTAAGGATGTGCAACCGAATTGCTCCACCTACACCATCTTTTAGGACAAACTTAGATGGGTTAGAGGGCAAGTTTAGAAGCTCTTGACTGAGAATGAGTATCTCCTTTCTCTGGTGGAGAAATGCTCAGAAGTTAAGAGAAAATGAATTTGATCTTGGCCAAGACCAAGATGTGTGCTGATAAGACGGGTTTAGCTTTGAGGTTGGGTTTTGAGAGAGTAGCTTACAATGAGGATGGTAAGACTGTTTTCACCACACCTACTACCATTGAGGTTGAGAAATCCAAGATCAATACTCTACCACAACCCATAAAGAATAAACCCATGCCACAACCCACAAAGAAGAATTCTTCACCACAACCCAAGAGAGCTCTACAGCCCAAGATGAGGTTCCCTATGAGAGAGTTTAGAGTGACTGGCAGTCGAGTTCCCGAGAGACACTACCACTACACCTATTGCTAGAGAGAGGGTCACCTAGATTGGTTTTGCTTTCGCCGTAGGAGGGATGAACGATGTGAGTGGGAGTGGAGCACCCGAGACATGTACCACTCCTCTGTTGGTGTACCTGAGCCTTTTCCTCGCTCCCTCCCATGAGGTTTAGACGCTTTTTAGTTTCCTCCTAGGGGTGTTGCCCCACGTGGATTTTACCATGACTCATATGGTTTTGCTCCACGTGTAAAAGGCTTTGAGTTCCAGCGCTTTGGCGGACCACGCTTTGCTCTTCGTGGTTCTCGCCCCCAGCGTGCTAGTGTTGATTTATATGCACCTACTTTTACTACTTCAGGGTGGATGACCTGGTACTAGATTCCCAAGAAGTTTAGGACTAACCCCAGTACTGAGTCATCCACCTACTATTCTTCTCGCTTATAGGTGGTAGTGGAGAGCAAGTGACTCATTGACTCTGGTTGTTCGCGCCATATGACCGGAGATGCATCACAGTTCTCCAGCCTCATCCCGACGAAGTGACACGAGTACATCACTTTCGGGGATGATCGGAAAGGAAGGGTGAAAGACAAAGGTATGGTAAGAGTAAATGAGAGTTTTACTCTCAAGGATGTGGCTTTGCTGGAGCATCTGGGATACAATTTGTTTTTTGTATCTTAGTTGCTGGATGAGGACTTGGAAGTGCGTTTCAAACGTGACTTCTTGAGTTCTTGATTCTTCAGGCGCTTTGATTTGCCGGATTGCCAGAGTTGGATGAGTTTTTGGAGCTTATTTTTATGAGTCTCTTGGTTCTTCTCATTGTTTGATTGCTCAACCTTCTTCTAAGCTTTGGATGTGGCATAGGAGGCTAGGGCATATGAGCTTTGATTTGCTTACTCGTTTGAGGTGCCCTAGGCTTGATCTGAGGATTGTCCAAGCTCAAGTTTGAGAAGAACTTTGTTTTTGCTCCTTGTCAGCATGACAAGATGGTTGCCGCCTATCACCCACCAGTCGACTGAATGACAGGGAGAACTTCTCCATATGGACACCGTTGGTCCTTCTCGGGTTCATTTGGCGGGTGGAAAGTGGTATATTCTTGTCATTGTTGATGATTTCTCTCGCTATTATTGGGTCTACTTTCTTGTGAGCAAGGATTAAGTGTTCTCACACTTTCGGAGCTTGGCTTTGAGATTGTTCAAAGAACTTCCTGGTGCATTGAAAGCATTTCACAGTGATAATGACACCAAGTTCAAGAATTATCTCTTTGATGCTTTCTATCTTGAACATGGCATTGAACATCAGTTTTCTGCCACACGTGTTCTTCAGTAGAATAACATAGTTGAGAGGAAGAATTGGACTTTGGTGGTGATGGCTAGGATGCTGCTCGATGAGCATAGGACTCTTAGGAAGTATTGGGCTGAGGCTATTAGCACCGTTTGCTACATCTCCAATCAAATTTTCTTGCGCTCGATCTTGAATTTGATTTCTTATGAGTTGTGTTTTAGGAGGAAGCCAAAGGTTTCTCATTTGAGAGCTTTTGGCTATCGATGCTTCATCCTAAAGTGTGGCAATCTTGACAAGTTCGAGTCGCGTTCTTTCGATGATATTTTCTTGGGGTATTCGCTTCATGGTATTCTTACAGGATTCTTAATCTTGACACTAATACCATCATAGAGTCCTGTGATGTGACCTTTGATGAATCAACCCCTTGTGCTAGCCCTGTTCTTGAGTGTGCAGGTGATCAGGCTATCACCGAAAGTATCTTTGTAGATGACGACCTTCCAGTTCTCGGGGATGGTGAGGATGATCCACTACTTCCTACTACCACTCTTGTTACTGAGCTGGTTCCTGCCTCTTCTACACTGGCAGAGGGTCTTGCAGCCTCTACTTCCACTTTAGCTGCCATCGAGCCTGCACTAGATACATTTGAGGGAGAGATCGTTTCACAGCGTGAGCTCCTCAATACATTCAACAGCAAACCCTCCACAGATGATGATCGAAGAACTTCATGAGAGAGTAACAAGGTCTAAATCTGCTCATCATGCTCATTCCATTGATTCTGCATTTGTTGCTTCCTTTGAGCCTCATGATGTTGGATATGTTTTATCTTATTCAAATTGGGTCAATGCCATACATGAAGAATTAGAAAACTTTGAGAGAAACTAAGTTTGGGTCCTTGTAGACCCACCCCTAAATATTCACTCCATAGGCACAAAATGAGTTTTCAAAAACAAACAGGGGGATGATAGGTCAGTAGTGAGAAACAAGGCTAGACTTGTGGCTCAAGGCTTCAGTCAAATAGAGGGGACATACTTTGGAGAGACCTTTGCACTGGTAGCTAGGCTAGAAGCCATTAGGATCCTTCTTGCATTTGTGGCAAACAAAAGAAATTCATCATCGGTTGTTTGGCGATCAAATCTTGTACCAGTGATCTATAGTTAAAATAACCATTATCTTCTTTTGGCTAGTGGAGAGCAGTGCATCCTTATCCTCGAGGGCCTTTTGGTCAATGGAGTGGTCGACCGCTAAAAGCTAATCTTTTGCGATTGTTCTTGGGTACTTACAGCTGTAAGCATGCTAGTCCACGCCTCGATTTGCTTCTTCATGGCCTTGTTAAAGGCAAAACGGAGTTAACTCGGTTGAGAAGTGAAGCATGGGTATATGATCAAACCATGGAAATTCATTACCTAGACTCGAGCTTCTATCACCGCCCAAGGGTCTCGACTGTGTTGGGCTTGAAGCATGATTTAGGTGCATCTATGGGAGGTTGTTCCATTTGAGGAAGCAGAGGTCATGATAGGGGAAGCTGGAGCCAGTTGACTAGTCGGATCGCTTGCCGTCTATTCCTTCGACTTCTCCAGGCGTGGCGACCTATAATCGACAAGGTCATTAACGGAAAGAGAGGTCTCGAGTCAAGATTGCTACTCATGTCAAATCTTTTGGCGACCGAAATGCTCGAAAGGACATCCGACTTCTTCCTCTTGGTCGATAGCTTCTTCTTCATCATACCAGTAGCTGGAACTGGTTGTGTCGGAGGGGCAACCTGGGGTTTGCCTGCAAAAAACCAACCCACAATGATTCATCATCATTCTAAACTTATCAAGCAAATCCTTAGAGGAATGACCAATGTGAGGGGCCAACTTGATACGAGGTACCTTTCTTACCGAGTCGTTAGGCACGTCAGTCACTCAAGGAGGCGATCGAGGAGGAGTTCCAGATGTCTCCTGCAAAAAGGCCACCCATTTAGATCGGGCGTCAGTTGTTATCTGCTCGATAACTAAGAGTAGCAGCTAAATAAGTGGTCACCTTAAGACTCAATTTCAGTACTAGACTTCTTCTTCGCGTGCGCTTGAGGGGCAACGGATCATATGGTGAGGGCGATCTCTTGAGTCGAGGAGACCCTTCGGCCCTTTGATCGACCAGCGCTTTCCCCTTGGCCTTAGCTTCTTCCGCAACAGTACTTGTTGCAGGGTGAGGGCTTTGCTTGTCACTGGCGCCGGAGGAGGGGCACCCTCAAGAACAAGGACCCTAGCCATGGGGATGTTGGTCTCTTGGTGGAAGGCGGGAACCTGGAATCAAAAAGATGAATCAGGTCAAGCAAGCAATAATCAATATTACTTTCTTAAGCTAGAAAATTACCACCTGTGGTCAAGGATTCCTTAGGGAGTAAGGCTGAATAGAGAATGGTTGTGTCTCTTTAGCAAATAACTTGCTCAATCAAGCAGCAGTATCTTGTAGGGACAGGGCTGAAAAAGAAAGAAGAAAGAGTCACTCGAAAGAGCTCGACTAAGGCAACAGAAGTAGCAAAATGCTAGCTAAATCTTACATCCGGTCATGTCCCGGGAGCTATCATCATCTCTGGCATAATCCTAGGCAAGGTGATCCCATACTTTCAAGGGGCTCGACCTCCTACTAATGAAGTCTTTGGCCACATGCCACCCGATTAAATCACTCTGCCTAAGTTCGTTGATCTTCTTGACATAATGGGCAGTGTGGTCAGACTCGTGGTTCTTCTTTGACCAAGATGGAGTTGGGTTGGTATGAAGGCCCTTAGAAACTAAGGGAGAATTGACTGGGTCAAGGTTGGAGACGTGAAACCAATGTTTTTTCAGTCTTTTTGCCAGGAGGAGGTTAGCGAAACTATAGGAATTCTTCATTCCATTCCGCAGCTGGACACCACACCCTCCGACACACTTGTTCTCAATATTCCTATTCAAATGATAAAAATACTGGAATAAATTCAAGCTTAGCACGATACCGAGGAAGGCTTCACACATGTGAACAAACACGCTAAGCATGGTGATCGAGATCAACCAAACTTCTGTTAGGAGCCTTATCGCGTCCAATTGCTTGGGAGAGGCATCGACGACCATCGTGTCAGACTTCTTTTTAGGTGAGGAAGGAGCGGCGGCGTTCGCGGAGGCGTTGGAGGCCTTGTGGCTAAGTTTCTTTGCGGCGGCGTGTGCTTGGGCGAATAAAGATGAGAGCTTGTGGGAGAAGACTAATGGCGAGAAGATGAAAAAGTGGCTATAATCCAAGTTTGTACGGATAAATAGCCAGATTTACCGTCTCTTTGGTAACCACTCCTGTTACTGTGGCACCTCATTCGGCACGAAAGACGGGGTGGTGGCGTCATGCGAATCTTTGCACGCCCATCAGCATACATTAAATGCATCTATACCCAACGGTTCGAATTTTGGATTTGTTTTCTTTAACTCTACTCAGAGTCGGGTGTCGATAAGTCAAGTTTTCACACCTTTTTTTAGTCTCGAGTGCGGTCAACGGCAGGACGCTCGACCCAATTGCGTTTCCACTCGATACTTGAAACAAGACCTTCCCTGCTTGATTCTTTCGACTACGATCTTGATCCACTTTACTCGACCAAGCCTAGACTTGGCGGTACTCGAGTGGTCACCTGTGGGAGCCCTCCCTTCTGAGCAGAGTTAGGGGGCTACTGTCGAGTATCTAACTATAGGGTATATATGCATAAGAAGTACACCGTATACAGACATGGTACATCATGCTTATGTTTAACAACTTCGGATATTGCGAAACTGAATTTGCGGAGCCTGATATACTCAAAGATCACTAAGACATATACTAGGAAGGCCTTGATCGGGTTACCCGATCAAAGACAGCTAGTATCCGTGCCGAATTTATCTGCTTTGCCTTTACCGAAAAGATGAAGAACTCCCTATCAACTACGGCCGGGACTAAGACGGTGCCACGACCCCATATAAGGTGGGGTCCCTAACCCCCGAGAAAAGGAGGAAAAAAGGAGAATGCATACGCAACTGGACATGAGCGACACCAAGACCCTAGCAATCGGAGATACTCGGCGACTTCAACCCTATATTAGTTTAGATATAATTCGCTCTATTGTAATAGGTCTAGCCACATTGCTCGTACTCGAGACAATCAATATATAGCAACATCCACACAGGATGTAATGTATTACTCCAATCGGGAGTCCGAATATATATACATTGTGTGTCTTGTTTTCTGTTCGATCCCTGATCTCAACGGTACACCAGTTTAATTATGGTTATATTATCCGGCACTAATCTTCATCGCAAGCTGCCTCATATTTTCTGGAAAAGCAAGCAAACAACGCATCCGCTTTTGACAGACCAGGGCCTTCCACTTCTCAACATATCATGATCGCTAATTAACAACACCGAGTAAGATTCAAGTTCCAAACACTTTGGAGAACCGTAGTACTGTGTTTATGCAGGAACCAGGCCACCTGCAATAGTAAGTTGTTGAAGCTAATTAGTGTTTCTTAGTTATCGAGCCTAGCATGTGTTCTATATTCACCAAAAAGCGAGAGGGACGGCCTACACTGCAACGTGACTGGGACCTATGAGAACTTCTGAGGACTTGGTAGGTGATAATCAAGAGAGTTAATAGATTTAAACACGCTTATCATAATTAGGACAATAATATATATCTTTCTGGCTGGAACCACAGTTGGAAGCTGCCGAGACAGAGCTTCATTATTTATTTGGCTAAAACTCGCAGATTTATCATAGCATTATTTGCACGACAGCCAGTGGAGGACACAAACAGGGACAGTAGGGTGCTGACCAACGAAGAGATCTTACGTGTGGAGCGTTCTCCGTTCGGGGCGGCAGCCTGGTGTCCTGCAGCGGTGGGCACGGCCGGCATCAAACAAGATTGGAGGGGGACCAAGGGGTGAGAGAAGGGGGTTGTTAGTTTAAGATGTGTGCTGCCACGTGTCAAGGTCCAAGGACGGTCTAGGCTAAAGACGTCCAAATAGGCCGTGCCTATTGGGCCGGCCCGAGGCACGGCACTGTAGGCACGGCCCGATCACCGACGGGCCGAGCCGGCACGGCACGAGACCACGGGTTGTGCCTGGGCCGAGCGTGCGGCACGACGGGTCGGCACGGCACGGCACGGCCCGGCCGAGTCGGGCCGGCATGGGCACGGCCCAGCCTGGGCCGGCACGTATTTTCTATTTTTTATATATATTTTTAATTTTTTAGCTATTTTTAATATTTTTTATCTATTTTTTATATTTTTATCTATTTTCTATATATTTTTTATATATTTTTTTATTTTTTTATATTTTTTTATCTATTTCGGCCCGTCGGCCCGACCGGGCCGTCGGGCCGAAATCGTGCCCGGGCCGGCCCGGCACGGCACGATCACCGACGGGCCGTGCCATGGGCTGAGGGGAAGGCACGCGGGCCGGCACAGCACAGCCCGTTACTGTAGATGGGCCGTTTGGGCCGTTTGGGCCGTGCCGTAGCCGGACCGTGCCGAGTCGGGCCCGTGCCGGACCGGCATGAATGGCCCATTTGGCCATGTTTAGTCTAGGCTTGATGAGAAGTAGACTTAGTCTCATACGATTTTCTGGTAGTTCGCTTGTTAGCAAGTAGTACTGTAATGGTGTTTGCGGTAAGTTATTAGGAAGATTATTATTGCATATTATGTAATTATGGCTTGTTGTAACCTTCCTAGAATATCTCCTGTAATTGAGGATCTTGTGTACCCGTGTGGCTATAATAAAAACAGCACCCCTGCCTCCTTGGTGTGTGCGGTGTTCCTCATCCTTCTCTCCCTTTCAACTTGGTATAGAGCCAGTTCTTTTTTTCCGATCTCCGCTGCCCAGCGTTGCCTTCCGAGCAACGCACCCTCATCCACACGATAGTATCGACGCCACACGTAACATGTTGACGACCAGCGACTCCTCTTCGTCCACCACTTCCGGCATCCTCAACAACACCCTTGCGCCGGCTGTGGCTAGCCCCTATGCCACTATCTCCATGCGCACTCACGTTCCCGTCATCCTCGACCTCAACAACCCGAACTAACAAGTGGGCGTCCTTCTTCAAGTCCCTCTGCGGCAAGTTTGGGCTTCTTCACCACATCGACGGCTCCTCGCCGACCGCCTCCTCCGATCTGCTTTGGGTCCAGGCTGATTATTCCGTCCTCGGATGGATCTACGGCTCCGCCCACGACAACGTCCTCGACATCACCATGGAACCGAACCAGCGCACACGTGATCTTTGGGTGGCCATTGAAAACCTCTTCAATGACAACAAAGAATCGCACGTGATCTACCTCAGCAATCAGTTCCACTCCTTCGTCCAAGGCGATCTCACGATCTCCGAGTACTGCCAGCGTCTCAAATCGCTGGCCGACTCCCTACATGACGTCAGGCACGCCGTCTCCGAGTCGCAGCTCGTCCTCAACATGCTGCATGGTCTAAACCCTTCTCGAGCGTGGCCGATAGCATCGCCAACGACACACCGTTTCCATCCTTCAGCAAGGCCCGCTCCACCCTTGTACTGAAGGAACTGCGGCTCGCCAATGAGTCCAAAGTCGTCAAGGATATGGCGCTTCTCGTTGGCTCTTCCGCGTCCACCTGTGGCACCGGTGGCTGCCGTGGCTTAGCGCCTGGTTCTGCCGCACCACAACCCGGTGACACGGGCGCCACATGTGGCATGTCTCGCGACTCACGCGAATTTAAACGCGACGGCAAGGGGCGACGTGGTCGCCAGCAGCACACGGGCGGGCAGCCAACCGCTCCACGTGTTGCACCAGGACCACAACCTGCCGGACCTTAGGTCTGCTTCAATCCTTGGGGCATGCAACCCGGGAACCAAGGCTGGCGCCTAGCACCAGGGCTCCTTGGCGCGTACCCGTAGGCGCCCCAAGCCCATGCGGCCTTCGCGCCATCCCAGGTCTCCCCGCCGTCCATGACATCATGGGATCAGGCTGCCCTTGTCGCCGCCATGAACCAGCTCGCCGTTCAGGGACCCGGAAACTGGATTCTCGACATGGGTGCCACATCCCACATGTCTTCTCATGATGGTATACTCCACTCCCGTCTTTCTAATTTTTCGCCGTCCACCATCACGGTTGGCAATGGCTCTCAAATTCCTGTCACATGTCGTGGTCATTCTATGCTTCATGCATCTTCATCTAATTTTCTTCTGGGCAACGTTCTCATTGTCCCGTCTATTGTTCGTAACCTTATTTCAGTTCAACAATTTACTCGGGATAATCATTGTTCCATTGAATTTGACCCCCTTGGTTTCTGTGTCAAGGATCTTCAGACCAGGCGCGTGATTCTTCGCTGCAATAGTTCGGGTGACCTCTACACCTTCCCAGCCGCCACCACCACAGCAGCCCAGGCCAAGATCGCCACTTCATCTTCGCTTTGGCATCAGCGTCTCGGTCACCCCAGTTCCGCGGCCCTCGACACCCTACATAGATCATCCTTTATTTCATCTAATAAAGTAGGCCATACTATTTGCCACGCCTGTCAGCTCGGCAAACATGTTTGCCTACCCTTTACAGTTTCCAATTCACAAACATTTATGCCTTTTGAGTTAATTCATTGTGATGTGTGGACATCTCCTGTCATGAGTAACTCTGGTTTTAAATATTATTTGGTCATTATCGATGATTTCTCTCATTTTTGTTGGACTTACCCACTTACACAAAAGTCCCAGGTCCTTCACCACCTCCAGAGTTTCCACCGTCATGTCACCGCACAATTTGGCCTCCCGTTGAAAGCACTCCAAGCTGACAATGGCACTGAGTTTGTGAACAACACCTCCGCTCAGTTCTTTTCAGACCACGGCATACTTCTTCGTCTCTCCTGTCCCTACACCTCGCAACAAAATGGCAAGGCTAAACGTGCACTTCGCACCCTTAACAATGTCACCCGCACTCTTCTGTTGCACGCCCACATGCCACCCTCCTACTGGGCTGAGGCCCTCACCATGGCGACTTACCTACTCAACCGTCGTCCATCCTCCGCTATAGAAAACTCCACACCTTTTGAGAAACTATACTGTACGCCTCCTACATATAGTCATCTCCGCGTGTTTGGATGCTTATGCTACCCAAACATGTCCTCCACTGCTCCCCACAAACTCGCACCACGATCCACCACCTGTGTCTTCTTAGGATGCCCTAGCTCTCATAAGGGGTATCGTTGCCTTGATCTTACCACTCGCCGGATTATCATCTCACGCCATGTCGTGTTCGATGAAACTTCTTTTCCTTTTGCTAACCTTGTTACAGGTCAGCATGGCGTCCACACTAACGCCGCTCTGGACTTCCTCATCGACGACGACAATGCTCGTTCCGCTGTGCCGGCGCTGTACACTGCCGGTGTCAAACCTGCACGTCCTACGGCTGCTCCATCTCTTCCAGATGTTGAGCAACCGCAGTCTACCCCAGCCCCTCCTAACGACAACCAGGTGGCTGTTGGCATGCCCCTCGCGCACACTGACGTGCCCCCGCCCGACGCGTCTCCTACCGCGACCCCCCTGATGCACATGGCCCTGGTGCTCCGGACTCACCTGGCGAGCCACCGTGTGCCAGCAATCCCATCAGGTACAACACCAGCCTTCCCGTTGGGTTTGCTGCTGGATAGGCTGGCGCCGCCGAGCTTGGTGCTGGCCCTGTTGGTGCGGACGACCATCCAGGTGCTCATGTCTCCCACTGCCAGACCGCGCCGGACAGGCCGATCCCGCGACCAGCTCCAGGTCCTCACCCGATGGTGACGCGTGCTACCTCCGGCATCGTCAAACCTATCGACCGCATGAATCTCTCCGCCGTCCACACTTCGGTTTCTGCCATTCCGGTGAATTATCGAAGTGCTCTCACTGATTCTAATTGGTGTGCAGCGATGGTGGATGAGTACAAGGCCCTCGTTGACAATAAAACATGGGTTCTCGTTCCTCGGCCCGCTAGTGCTAATGTTGTGACCAGCAAGTGGATCTACAAGCATAAGTTCCACTCCGATGACACTCTCACTCGCCACAAAGCACGATGGGTCATCTGCGGGTATTCTCAGCAACATGGAATCGACTATGATGACACCTTCAATCCAGTGGTCAAACCCTCTACTATTCGTGTTGTGCTGAGTATTGTAGCTTCACGCTCCTGGCCGATCCATCAGCTTGATGTCAAAAATGCATTCCTGCACGGCAACCTTGAGGAGACTGTCTATTGCCAGCAACCATCTAGGTTCGTTGATCCGTCTGCACCTGATTATGTCTGCCTCCTCAAGAAGTCTCAATATGGTCGCAAACAGGTGCCTCGTGCTTGGTACCAGCGATTTGCCACGTACATTCATCGGATTGGCTTTAGCACCTCTACCTCCGACACATCCCTCTTTGTTCTCAAAGATGGACAGGACACGGCCTATCTGCTACTCTATGTTGATGACATCATTCTGACAGCCTCTTCAGGAGCACTACTGCAGAAGCTGACTTGGCTATTACATTCAGAGTTCGCCATGACCGACCTCAGCGACCTCCATTTCTTCCTTGGGATTTCAGTTCATCGCTCCTCCTCCGGCCTATTCCTCTCGCAGCGCCAGTACGCCTTGGATCTTCTCCGGCGCACTGGCATGGCCGAGTGTCACTCGACTTCGACACCCGTTGACACTCGCACCAAGCTGTCTGCTACAGACGGCAATCCTGCGGCGGATCCTTCAGAGTACAGGAGCATCGCTGGGGCCCTTCAGTACCTGACCCTGACAAGTCCCGACTTGGCTTATGCAGTTCAGCAGGCATGTCTCTTTATGCATGATCCGCAAGAGCCGCACCTCGCGTTGATCAAGCGCATACTGCGCTACGTCAAGGGCACTATCAACTCCGACCTACACATTGGCACCTCCCCGGTGTCTTCTCTCACCGCATACTCAGATGCAAACTGGGCCGGCTGCCCTGACTCCCGGCGTTCTACCTCGGGCTACTGCGTCTACCTCAGCGACAATCTCATCTCTTGATCTTCAAAGTGCCAGTGCAAAGGCTGAGTATCGCGCTGTTGCACATGCCGTCGCCGAGTGTTATTGGCTACGGCAGCTTCTCCAAGAGCTGCACGTCCCTCTTGCCTCTGCTACTGTGGTCTACTGTGACAATGTGAGTGCCATCTACATGTCATCTAATCCAGTACAACACAGGCGCACGAAGCATACTGAGATCGACATCCACTTTGTTCGCGAGAAGGTGTCTCTTGGTCACGTTCGAGTTCTTCACGTGCCTTCCTCACATCAATTCGCAGACATCATGACTAAGGGTCTCCCTGTTAAGCTATTCACAGAGTTCCGGTCCAGTCTTTGCGTCCGGACTCCTCCCGCTGCGACTGCGGGCGGGTATTAGGAAGATTATTATTGCATATTCTGTAATTATAGCTTGTTGTAACCTTCCTAGAATATCTCCTCTAATTGAGGATCTTGTGTACCTGTGTGGCCATAATAGAAAAAGCACCCCTGCCTCCTTGGTGTGTGCGGTGTTCCTCATCCTTCTCTCCCTTTCAAATTAAGTAAACTCTATAGTGATCCTTGAACATGCAGTTGTCTCCTGAAGTAGCATGCTAATCGACAAGGAGTACGAACTAGGCAACTAGCTATCGAGTTTCAAATTTCAACAAGAAGCCAAACAAACAAGAAATTAACAAGACAGTTGGCTAGGAATCACTCGCATGTGCTCATTGCAACAGCATTGCAGCCTGTGCATGTGAGCGTCACTACTACAGAAAACATTTGTACGGATGGTTCATAATCCACGTGGGGGATATTTTTCCGAACCGTCTGTAGAAAAGAATCTGTACAAATCAGATTTGTACAGACGGGTTTTGAACCATCTGTACAAAAGATTTGTATAGATTGCTTCAATCACGAGCTGTCTGTACTATGGAACATTACAAACGGCTCAAAGTTTTGAGCTGTCTGTGATATAGTAATAGTACAGACGACTCCAGTTTCTAGCCGCTGTGATATAGGAACATGAGCCGTCTGTTGTGCATTTGTACAGATGGTTGTAGGCCTAGAACCGTCTGTAATATCATATATACAGTACTGAATTCATATATTTCTGAATGTAAACTGACATATCAGCAACAGATAATACACACAGCAGTAAAATGTCATACACACAGCAGGTCATTTACATTCAAACTCCATACACACAGTAGATCATACACACAGTAGATCAAACATATTCATTCAATATCACAAAGTCATACACATATCATGTCACAAAGTCATACACATAAACAGAAGTAAAATGTCAATACTACAAAAGCCTCACAACATTTGCAAAGCATTCTTCATTCTTGAGCTAACCCCGTGCCTGACAATATAGAAACCAACAAATTAGCTTTAGCACATTGAATTAAAAGGAAGTAATGAGTTCATTTGCTTCATTTTAGCTTATAATACATCAATAGACTGCAAGATACAAGCACCAGCCTCTGTTGAGATTACAAACCTTGCCTCCTAAAGTTCTAGTGATCATAAAATTCGCCACTTTCCTTTAAGATCTCCGCATTTATGAAATGGATGAGCCATTTTGAATATACATGAGATCCAACTTCTCGAGATTATTTGTAGAAAATTTATATGTTTGTAGAAGAAAATTAAAATAGTTAGGCACAACGATGAAAAATGTATTTTAATATACTATAATTACACTAACCGGTGGATATACTGGTGGACTAGAGCTAACAATTTGCATCATATACTGGGCAACATAGTACCCGCAGAGGTTGGTGCCCTGCGGCTGCCTGTGACACTGCAGAAATTTGTGCACGGTAAATTTAGTTCTATAGAATGCATATTATAACAGTAAATTGATTTGCGACAGAGGAATTATTACCGAAAACTTATGTTGGTGGGTCACCGATGGTTTATCTCTCCATACAAGCCTGCTCATCGAAGCATACTTCTCCAACACCCTTGTCAGCAAGTTTGTCAGATCCGAATACCTCTTTGGGTTGTAGTACATCGAGTCAAGGTATATGCAGTGTTGTTTGTGTGTATAGATACAAACTAGCATCCAATGGCCTCGGTAGTTGTACGGTAGAAGAACAAGGTCCTTCGATCCACAGAGAGCAACCATGGCCTCCGCGATGTATTTCTTGACCTCCCCCGGAGACCAAGTGATTGTTGACCCACATACGACCTATGGGTCAAGGAATCCAATTCTCGGATTCTCTCTCCTGACTTCTTGAATCATATGTCTACACATAAGAGAAATGTAAATGAATGAGCATATCAATAAGTTAGATGGTTCATTAAGCGTAGACCACGATTAATAACACTTACAATGTCTAGCATCTCATTAGGTCAATGTCTAGGGAAGCACGATGGTAGAGTTGGAATAAATCCTCAAAGGTCACTAGGAAGCTTCCACCTGGTTTCAGGAAATGTTGCTGCTGGTACTTGGCGCTGAAACAAGGAGAAAGATGTTTCTCCTCATGGAACCTCTTCATGTATATACCGTGCAGAATCATACTTGCCCAACCCAATTGCTCTAACGCTTTCTTTCTCAGTAACGGCTCGCCTGCCACGTAGGTGTTTGACAAAGGTTCTTCTTCTACCTCCTTGCTCTTGCCCTTCTATTTGCTGGCTCTGCGCTTTCTTGGAGGTGTCATTTTTGCGAACAGTTAGCCAGATTTAATGGACAATTGTTGTTGCTCATGTGGTACAGAAGGAGATTTGACCTTCGGCGAAGTATGATGAAAAGAGAAGTCGCTGCCGTTGCAAACTGGAGATAGAAGCCGCGGAGGAGGTGAAAGGGCAACTAGTGTTATGAACTTCTTCGGCCACTGGATGAAGGAGTGGATGGCCACCCCAAGTGTCCTGACGTCGTCCTCTGGGGGAATAGGAAGTGGGAGGGACGTGCAATTCCTATATACCATGTCCATTGACACCCTAGCGTAACCAGGCTACAGTGAGACTCCGTGAATTGTCTGTTCCCCGCCACATGGAAACGCCAAGCCTGTGCCAACCTCAATGATGTTATCGGAGCCAACAGTGGTAGGCAGTATGAGCTTGCACTTGGTGGCCGTCTCTATGTCGTCGACGGGGTATCTCTCGCTACGGACCTCTTTTGGGTTGTCGTCGACGGTGGGGTCACCGTCAAATCTTCCAATAGGGAAGTCATGTTGATCGAGCATGTTATCTGGATCGTTCCCTGGTGCATATGCGCAGCTGCTCCGGTGCCGAGCCGGTGGAGATTCAAGTGTCGTGGCTGCTTCCTGCTACCTCATTGCCCGTACTTGCTCCTCGACCCGTTGTTTCATCCTTTCTGCAAGCATATCCATCTATTCTTTCATCCTTGCTTCGACCTTAGCGACAATCTGCATTCTCATCCGTTCACATTCGGCTGCTTCGTGCTCAGCTTTGTTTCTCCTTCGGCTCCTATAGCATCCCTTTGTTCCATATTGTCATATGTCACATCCCTCAGCCTATCACTTCTTTTGACTTGTGGGACTCCATTCACCACTTTGGATATATGATCATACCTTGTATCACCACTACCACCACCACTTCTCGACACATCCTTGTAGGTTTCCGCAGGAACTTCTTGTGAATCCTGACTCAACTCTTCTTCTTGACTGCTAGACAACACCACACCCACTTTTGCAGCAAAGTCATGTGAATCTTGGGAATCATCATAGTCCACAGATTCACTGCCCTCCAATTGCACATGGTCCTGGCTACCCATAACCTCATCCTCTAGCTGTTTATCTGTCTCTATGTGTGAAGATGTTTTTATTGCTATAGCATCCCTAACCTCTTTCACTGTTTCATGACACTTGTTTTCTCCCTTTGCTGCAGTACTTTCCTTCTCTTTTGATTTTTCAGGCTTTGCCCCACTTGAACTTGCTTTATGTAGGGAGACTTTCACTTCTATATTTTGTAAAGCAGTTGCCATGGCTCTATCCATCTCGATCTGTTTTTGTTTCCTTATAATCTCTGTAGGGCCTCCCTTATCCTGAGTATCCTGGTTCTGTGATTACAGAGGCAATGTTAGCCTATTGTGCTCTTCCTAGCTTCTCCCATTATCTCCAAAGATGTAGCTATATTATTCCTTAGTCTCTTGGGGCTTCTATCACCTTGTGTGTCATCTGTTTTGCTACTCTGTTCTGCTTATCTCCCTCTTTAGACTTATCAAGGTTACTTGAATTTTCCTTGTCTTCCTTTCCTCCTTCTGCGGGTCTTTTGTAATTCCCATCTTTTAGCATATATCCAAGCTCCACTACATGCTCAACCTGGAAGTAAATGTCATATATGAAAGACTTTACTGTTAGTTCAGCTGACTGAGGAATGGCCTGAATACTCTTCACCAGCACCTTAATTCTGACCATCAAGTTCCCTGACACTTTCCATGTCTATTTCTTCAACTGCTCCTAGCATAGATCCCACCTCATTCAGACCATGGTAGTTTTTCAAGTCATCAGGCACATTTCTTGCTCTTACCCATATAGTGTGTAGTTTCCCTTTAGTCATCGCTTGACTTGACCACATGGACACCTTAACTGATGCACCGGAGGTAATGAGAAAAAGCTTTGTATACTTGTGGAGTTCCTCGATTCTTTCAGGATTAGGAAATTTCATCGGAAACTTCCCCACATCATGTTCCACAGCTTTCCATTTCCAGTTCCAGTTAAACATTAGCTCAAAGTCTTTTTCAAGGTCACCAGCTGATATATCACCATCTAGGACTTCCACCAGAGCCAGCACATTCATCTTCTTGTTGATTGTTGATGGTTTGGCATTCTTTTATGAGGATTCTATTATCAAAAATAGCAACAAAGAAACTCCCACCAGGGACAGCCCAACCAACCAATTTGGCAACTGGCTTAGCTTGCGATGGCCACACACACCTCTCAGTAACATGTGTATCTTTACCACATATAGTACAGAACACAGATTTCTTACACTCTAATTCCATGTCCTGGTTCATCACATCTAAAACACTGACCTTTAATTCAGGTACTAGCTGCTTCCTCGATTGCGTCCTCAGCAACCTCCTTTTGTTTGTCTTCTAACACTATCCCTCTTTCAACTTGCCCAGCCCTGCTAGTGCTCATCACATTGAGATTACTGGTCTTCTCATGCATACCTATGGCACCCACAGGAGCACAGCTAGAAAATGCAGAGTTGCAATTATCCTCTTTTTGAACTGGCATATACTTTTGATTATAGTTACGATCAAACTGATTGCGATTCTGAGGAACCCTACGGTTCTGATGCTCAAACCTACCGAAAGCAGGAGGGCCCTGGGGCATACCTTGACTTGTCTGGTTTTGTTGCAGCCCCATTGTCCTCCCCTGCTGAACATTTGCGCCACAGCTCTGGGTCTGAAGATGAACACCTTGCCCGCCATGAGGTGGTGGTCCTGCAACAGCACCTTGAAGTTGAGGGCGCTGCGGGGGACCCCTGTAACCTTGGTGTTTCTTAGTGAAAATCCTGATACGAGCGCGCGCTGCGACTTCCCAACTCCCAAGTCGCGGCGCGCTCGTCCGTGTCCGAGTTGGTCGCTGCCGGCGAGGGAGGTCCGGGTTAGGGTTAGGATTGAGGGTTCGCAGGTGGAGTGCCTGGCGGGCCTAGAGGGAGGTCCGGGGGCGGTGGCCGGCGAGGCGGAGGTGGCCGGGAGGGGGGGAGGGGGCAGCTGAGGCCGGGCGGCGAGGGCGCCGCTGGCCAAGCGGTGGAGGACCGTGGTGGGCAGCGTCGACGGCGGGGCGAGGACCGGGATGGGTTAGTGAAGGGCAGGGCGGTGGTGGGAGGACGGGGGAGCGGCGAGGTGGCGGAGCGCAGCCGGTCGCGGGTGGTGGGAGGCGGAGGCGGGGAGGTGGCGGAGGGGCTTGTCGTTTTGCTGTCTGAAATCGCCCGCGCGTTGGGAAGTCGCGCACGCTGATTAGCGCTGTCCGTTGCTGAGGCCGACCTCCTGCACCTGACAGCGGACCGCCAGGAGGACCACCTTGCAGACCAATGCGGACCACCATGAGGACCACCCCGCTAGGGGTGGAAACAAATTGAATACGTATGGAATCAAATTCGGATAGTACGATTTACTGTATTTTAATCCGAATGCGAATACGGATCTGGATACTCTCGGATGCGAATACAAAATGGATAGTCCGAATTCGAATTCGCATTCAGATATCTACTCAATCTTCGAAATTCATGTCTGGAATTTAAATTTTTGATAAAATTTGAAAGAAATTTGGTAAAACTTGACTAAAATTTGTTCTAATTTGATTGGGATAGAATTTTAGAAATTTGGTTCGAAATTCATGTCAAAAATTTAAACTTTTGGCCAAATTTGACTGGAATTTGATGAAATTTGATCAAATATGACTAAAATTTGATCAAATATGACTGAAATTTGTTCCAATTTGATTGGGCCGGAATTCGCTTACCTCTAAAATTTCTAAAACTTTAGGAAAATTTGGTTCCTTGGTTGGCGGATACGGATACGAATCAGATATATCTCGAATTCGGATATCCACATTTGAATCTAAATCTCGAAAACGAATTCGGATGTATCCATTTTAGTATCTATTTAAAAATAAATACAGATACGGATATCCATATTCGTATTTTAACGGATACAGATATCGGATAATTCGGATATCCAACCATCCATTTCCACCCTTACACCGCGCTGCCCTTGAGGAGGACCGTGAGGGGATGGCTGACCTGACCAGCGCTGCCCTTGCTTGAATCGCTCCCCAGCCCGCCCATGCTCCATTGGTTGAGCGGAGAAGATGCCCGCAAAACACAACGGTGGCGTTGGAGCAGCTGGACCACCGATTCCCAACCGCGGCCACTCTTCCGTTTGCGCAGCCAACCGATGCACTGTCTCTGCTATTGTGCCAGGAACCCACCTCCAACCACCGCCGAACCCAAATTTCTCTCCGCCCCCAATTGTGACACAGAATCGAATCAAGGGGATTTCGTTCCCCTTCACCAATGTAATCTGACAGAATAATCCTCTCACCTGCGACCGTTGATACGTCACACTATAGCTGGGCCCTTCTTCTTTTGTATTTTCCGGTCTTCAGTCTGAAACTAATGTATATTTATGTTACTACTAGAGCAGTAGCGCGAGCGTGCGCCCTCCTCTTGACGAGCAGCCGGCGAGCTGGGCCTGCCGGACTGGTTCTGTCGCCTGAACTCATCCTGAAGTCTGTGGCATCACGTTCCTGGCTTCAGTTACTCGCTGCCAGCCGTCCCCTCCTCTACACGATCTTGAATTACCTGACTACCCGGTACGTATATCCGTGGCATTTAATTTAGCCGCATATTTTACACCACAAGCATATATACTTTTATTAACTTTAACAAAATTTAGATCATTAATTATCAATATATATTAATCATGAGTGCGCGCATATCTACATGGGTAAAATCAGTTTTGTTATCTTGAAATTATGTGCTCCGTGTGGATTCATGGGTTGTTGCTTAGTTTCTTCCAGGTTACAACTTTACATAAGTAATAAGTTGGTTCCGTCAAACAGGTGGATTAATATTGCAGGAGCAATGGCTGTGAATCCGCTAGACCTCTGGAACCATTGGGCGATCCAGATCCTGGTGCTTTTGAGCCTCGCGCTTCAGGTTGTCGTCCTCCTCCTCGCGGGGATCCGAAGGGGTGAAGCTTCCCTCGTGCTGAAGCTCCTCCTCTGGCTTGCCTACCTGCTGGCCGACTCGACCGCGACATACACCATCGGGCACCTGTCCCTCAGAGCCACGGCAGACAGGCACCAACTCGTGGCATTCTGGGCACCCTTCCTCCTCCTGCACCTCGGTGGCCCGGACAACATCACGGCGTATTCGCTCCAGGACAACGAGCTGTGGCTGCGCCACCTCCAGACTCTCACCGTGCAGGTCCTCGGAACTGCTTATGTGCTCTACAAGCACATCGCCGGCAATGGCTCCTTGGTTGTGCTGGCCTCCATCTTGATGTTCGCAGTCGGTGTTGTAAAGTATGGCGAGAGGACATGGGCGCTCAGGCGTGGCAACATGGATAGCATCCGGGGCTCTCTCAAGAATCAAAGTATGGGGAGAGGATATAATCACTTTCACCCACAGGATCGGGGGTTGGACAGAGAAACGAGCTAAGTATATGTGGTTGTTCATGGAGATGGAGCTCTCCCTCATGTATGACATCCTGTATACCAAGGCGGCAGTCATTCACACCTGGTATGGCTACTGCATCCGGCTCTTCTCACCGCTCGCCGTTGCTGCCTCGCTCCTCTTATTCTACTTCAGCAGCAGAGATGGTCATAGCACAGTTGATGTTGTGGTCACATATGTCTTGCTGGTTGGTGCCTTGCTCCTAGAGACAACATCTCTTCTGAACGCACTGGGGTCGACCTGGACATTTGCTTACTTGTGTGCCACGAGGTGTTGCTGGCTTCGACACACCCTCTTGTGCAATGGAAGGTGGGACCGGCTTCGTCGTGCGCGTGTATCTCTTAGCTTGCTTGTCAGGAACACCACTAGAAGAAGCAGTAGATCAGCGAGAAGGTGGTCCGGCACAATGGGGCAATACAATATGCTGCACTTTTGCAGTCTTTGTGATAAACCGGGTGGACCTCTACTTGGAAGGCTCGCTAAGATGTTGGGATTCAAGGAGTTGTGGGACAAAAAGCACTATTCTGGGAAAACTCAGATTTCAAAGAGGATCAAGGACGAGGTGAACGAATATATAGACCGATTGGAATTGCGCCAATACGTTGAGATCAATAAGGAAGGCGTACTTCGGAACAGGTGGACTGAGATAGCACTGAAGCGTTGTAAAATATGGGATAAATACTTCAGTGACCTTATCGGGGTTGAGTTCCAGGAGGGCATCATCGTCTGGCACATCGCCACGGACATTTTCCTCGCCCGCAGTGGGGCCAAAAATGAACCGGAAAAAGTGGAAGCAGTCAGGGAAATGTCCAACTACATGATGTTTCTCCTCGTGGAGCGCCCATACATGCTACCAGGCCTTTCTCAATATAAGTTGTACCAGAAAACATGCGAGAGGTTGGTCAAAATACGGACAACTCCCCATCCCAGAAAAGGCTTGTCTACTATGCTCAAGGATTTATTCCGCCTGCGTAACGGCCCTAATTCTGACTCAAGGTTGACGCTGCAGAGACAGCAGGAGTTTGCCAACATCATATTTAAGCATTATCCACCCTTATGCCCCGAAGCTCCTCATCTTTCTTATGCACCCTTAGGCCCCGAAGCTCCTCGCCAAGAAGCTCTTCGTCTTTCTTATGCAACTTCCATCGCCAAAAAGTTGCTCAACAGGGAGCCTCAGATCTCCTCATTGCAGCTGCTCCTTGAGGTTTGGGCAGATATTTTGGTCTACGCAGCCAACCGATGCAGCAGGGAGTACCATGCCAAGCAGCTCAGCGATGGTGGTGAGTTGACCACCGTCCTGTGGCTTATGATAGAGCACCTTCGCCAAGTTTCTCTCGATGCAATAGGGAAGTCGTGAATCGCTGCTGGGGCGCTCCTGGGAGAAGGCACCCAGCAGCATCACTGCCGTTGCGGCAGTCCCCTTCAACTTGGTAGGGACGACGCTTCCTCTGATCTCGTTGTGCTTACGGAGCTTCAGTGCCGCTACGGCCGGACGAACCCAGGATTAGGCAAGATGAATCGATCAATGTCAAATAGTTGTTATATCTCACATCCACCATAGTTACTTCTATCTATTTCCCTTTTTTAATTAGAGACTGATTCATGTGTTTTCTAATGTTGTTTACGGTTGCTCTATTTCGTTGTGTACGTCCAAGCTATGCAGAGGCCGGATGTGAAATCTTATATGGTTGTATCTCAATGATTAGCTTGCTTGTCAGGAAGACCACTAGAAGAAGCAGTAGATCAGCGAGGAGGTGGTCCGGCACAATGGGGCAATACAATATGTTGCACTTTTGCGGACATTGTGATAAGCCGGGTGGACCTCTACTTGGAAGGCTCGCTAAGATGTTAGGATTCAAGGAGTGGTGGGACAGAAAGCACTATTCTGGGAAAACCCAGATTTCAAAGAGGATCAAGGACGAGGTGAACGAATATATAGACCGATTGCATTCGCCCCAGGATGAGAAGTCCAATAAGGAGGAGGTCAATAAGGTAGGCGTACTTCGGAAAAAGTGGACTGAGAGACCATTGCGGCGTTATAAAGAAGTCGCTTACCTTATTGGCCTTAGCGGGGATGAGTTCCGGGAGGGCATAATCGTCTGGCACATCGCCACGGACATTTTCCTTTCCCGCAGTGGGGCCAAAAATGAACCGGAAGCAGTGGAAGCAGTCAGGGCAATGTCCAACTACATGATGTTTCTCCTCGTGGAGCGCCCATACATGCTACCAGGCCTTTCTCAATATAAGTTGTAGAAAACATGCGAGAGGTTGGTCGAGGCTGAGCGCGGAACTCCCCATCCCAGAAAGGGCTTGTTTACTATGCTCAAGGATTTATTCCGCCTGCGTAACGGCCCCAATTCTGACTCAAGGCTGATGCTGCAGGGACAGCAGAAGTTTGCCATCATCGTATTTGACAAGCATCCACCGTCGCGAAGATCCAAAGCTCTTCGTCTTTCTCATGCAACTTACATCGCCGAAAAGTTGCACAACATGGAGACAAGCAGGTCGTTGCAGCTACTCCTTGAGGTTTGGGCAGATATTTTGGTCTACGCAGCCAACCGATGCAGCAGGGAGTACCATGCCAAGCAGCTCAGCGATGGTGGTGAGTTGACCACCGTCCTGTGGCTTATGATGGAGCACCTTCACCAAGCTTCTTCCTACGGGTCGTTAATCGCTGCTGTGGGCGCTCCTGGGAGAAGGCACCCAGCAGCCTCACTGCCGTTGCGGCCGTCCCCTTCATCTTGGTAGGGACGCTTCCTCTGATCTCGTTGTGCTTATGGAGCTTCACTGCCATTGCGGCCGGATGAACCCAGGATTAGGCCAGATGAATCGATCAATCTCAAATAGTTGTTCCATCTCACATCCATTGATGTACTTGTGTTTCTTGCTGTAGAACCAACGCTAAGTCCTCTCAGTTCTCATTTTGCCTCTTGCCAGAATGTTGTCCGTTGTGTTGCAACAAGATTAAGTCATCACACACATATATAGAATGTGTTAGGCTCTCTGTACGACTGTACCACTTGTTACATCATGATACCTCTGTTTAAACATTGCATCCCTTGGATCTAGATCTAATATTGTGAAATATGGCACTAGAGTGCGCCGTATCAAGAACAATATAAATCAAGCTCTAAATTGTATAAGCAGAACTTCTGCAAGTAACTCGAGCCCTAAATTATCGGATTATTGTCCTATACAAAAATGTCTAATGCGACAGGTTTTATTGCCCTTAAATCCTGTCAAACACTCATAATTTCTTCTACTTATTGTAGATTAAATGTTTTGGCTTGTGTTTGCTTGGGTTGTTATGGACTCACATCTTTAAGATCACTGGCGGATCCAGTAAGAGCGTCGACCGGGTATTCCCAGGCACTCAAAAAAAAAATCATGATTTCAGTTATACCCTTAAACTATCCATATCATTGTACTAATAATACTCTAGTGCCATATCCTTGTAGTAAATTTTATGGTATGTCAAATTCGTACATGCAGGTCATCAGGTTCTCTAAAATCAATAAAGTGGTTATGTCATGCATAGAACAAGAACATTCCACAGGCTACACTTTTACAAGAGCCATAGAGGACAACCGCAGCTGCATGTTTAATTAAATGACATCATGGTGCATCGAAAGAGTGAAAGGAATAGATGCATGCTAGAAAGTGAATTAAGGTTTGTTTGTTTGCTGCTTCTATTTTTGGTTTTTTGAAAAATTATATTTTTGATTTTTTTAAAAGCTATTTTTGAATTTTAGCTGTTAATTTTTACAATAAATTTTTAACTTTTCAGCTGACAACTTCTCAGAAAATTTATTCTCAGAAAAGAGTCCATTGGGACAAAATCGGGATCCAAAACCATCAACATGTGAATAGTAACTTGCTTTAGGCAAATCGAGGATTAAGCAAACCAAAAAAAAAAAATGGGTTAATTGGACTACGAGCAAACTTTAGGAGAGTAAAGTGAACTTCTTCTTTAGATCAAATAGACAATATCCTGTGTACAAGTTAGAACAAACAGACAAGGGTGCAACGAACAATTCATCTACTTGGCTTCGAGGTCATACATGATAGACGAATTGTAGGAGCCAAAACCTAGCCGAAATCATAGTACTCCGTATTTTGTATATGTGCAATACATTGAAGAACATCCACAATATGTTGGTGAAATCATAATACTCCGTATTACAATATGTGTAAACACTATGTGAAAAATAGATAAAAGAGACACAATTTAGTGACTGGTCATTACACAACCCGTCACTTATATCGCCTCGGGTCGGGACCGGGTATAGACCCGTCACAGATATCAGGTAATAGGTGACGGGTCATAACACTACCCGTCATCTATCTCATACGTGACGCGTCATTACTACAACTGTCACTTATGACCTAGTTATAAGTGACAGATGTCCCTGCACCAGTCATAAGTGACAGGTCGTGTCAAGACCCATCACTTATAAGTTGGCATAGGTGATAGGTCTCTCTGGGTCAGTCATAAGTGACGGGTCGTAATATGACAACTAATAAGTGACGGGTAATCTTATCACCCGTCACTTATTACATGGATCTGTTTTAAGAGCTCGCCAGTTACTGTGCGGGCAAAGAGTTACTGCACAATGCCGCCGCACAATGCTGACGATTTTCACTAGCTCCGCTAGAGATTTTCTAATATCTTGTTGATTTGAAGTTTGAATTGGTGCTAAATTTTTGAAGGTTTGTATCTCCCTTTTTCCTCCTCCTCTAATCCTTATTTGGTATATTTGTTGTGCTTTGAGTTGTAATCGGCTATTTTGCATCTTTATCCAAAATCTTAGTACAAATGAGTTGTATTTATGTTAGATTTGATACTAGGTTTGCCCGATCTACCACGAGATACCACAGATCTAGTGTATTTGTATGAAATTTTTAATCGCATGCTTAACCACGAAATTAAGGTAATTATTAATGAAGAATGAATGTTTTTACATTAATTGTAGATGACGGATAGAAGTTGGATGTATCTTAAGATCCGAACTTGTCCGGAGTACCTGAGCGGGGTAAAGCATTTCATAAGTGCTGCCTTGGCGGATATGAAAGATCGTGGTAAAATAACAATGTATTGTCCATGTCACGACTACAGGAATGATAAGAAGTTCCCAAAATTAGACAATATCCATGCACACTTGGTCATGCGTGGATTTAAATAGAATTATATATGTTGGAACAAACATGGCGAGGAAGGCCTTAACGAGGGAGAGATGGATCGGGCCCTCCATACCGACAGTGTGGATCAAGAACTTATACCCGGTGAAATGGATCATAATCTTAGGGATGAAGACATATTAGGTTTCAATGATAATGATCTCGAGAATTTTGTGGAGAATGTGGACCAGATGGTGTGGGATGTCCAGCGGCACGATGAGTATACAAATGGTGAGTTTGCTAAATTTCAGGAATTTGTACGGGATTTCAAGACACCCATTTATCCCAATTGTAAGGAGAAGTATACGCGGATATTTGGGAACCTAAAGCTTCTACAGCTGAAGGCAACTCATGGTTGGACTGACAAGAGTTTCAAAGTATTGCTGGATCTGCTAAGAGACATGCTACCGGAGGGAAAATTGGTGCCTGAGGGTGTCTATGATGCGAAGAGGATAATTTATCATTTAGGACTGGAAATAGAAAAAATACATACATCTAAGCAGGATTGTATTTTGTTTCGTGGGGAGTATGCAGAGCTGGATCAATGCCTCATTTGTGGAACCCATCGATATAAGCGTAGAAATGACGGTGGTGATAGGGATGGAGGCAAGAAAAGTAAAGGGCCTCCTAGGAAGGTGGTGTGGTATTTTTCTGTAATTCCCCATCTGAAGTGTCTGTTTGCCAACAGAAATGAGGCCCAATTGGTGCATTGGCATAAGAAGGGTCGTAAGAATAACACAATGATACGGCACCCAGAGGATTCCGCTCAGTGAAAAATCATTGATTCCACATTTGGTTGGTTCGCTGAAGAATTAAGAAATGTTAGGTTTGTTATGAGCATAGATGGAATGAATCCATTCGGTAACATGAGTACCTCACATAGCACCACTACTACAGAACCAGCCTTTTATGCCGGTCCATCACTGCCAGTTCCTCATGGGCCGGCAGTGATGAGGCATCACTGCCGGTTCATAAGCCGCATGGCTTGTTGTATTGTCGATCTACAACTTTCCACACTAGCTTTGTAACAAGCGGAAATACATTATGTTATCGATCTTGATATCAGGACCGAAACAACCTGGCAACGATATCGATGTGTACCTCAGGCCTTTAGTCGATGATCTTAAGAAACTCTGGTCAAAAGGCGTCGAGGTTTGGGATCAGTACAAGCAAGAGTACTTTACCTTGCACACCATGTTGTTCGTCACCATCAATGATCTGCCAGCACTTCGTAACTTGTCAGGTCAGAGCAAAAGAAAAGGTGAAGCTTGCCCCCATTGCTTAGATGACACATGCAGTTTGAGGTTGAACAACTCAAAGAAAATAGTGTACATGCAGCATCGACGTTTCCTTCCCAGGAAGCACCCGTACCGAAACATGGACAAACAGTTCGATGGCACAAGGGAGAAAACATTACCTCCGAGGCATTTCAACGGGGAAGATGTCCACCGATGACCTTTATGTATATATTTCAGCCCCCACGCGCCCTCCTCCGCCCAAGTCATTTCCCTCTCCCACGCGCTACGGCGAATTTGAATTTCAGTGTCAACTTTGTAATATTAATGTCAAATTTGAATTTTAGGTTTCAAGTTATTTGAATTTGTAATATTAATGTCAAATTTGAATTTGTAATATTAATGTCAAATTTGATTTTTTAATATTAATATCAAATTTTCAGTGTCAACTTTGTAATATTAATGTCAAATTTGAATTTTAGGTTTCAAGTTATTTGAATTTGTAATATTAATGTCAAATTTGAATTTGTAATATTAATGTCAAAATTGATTTTTTAATATTAATATCAAATTTGTAATATTAATGTCAAATTTGAATTTGTAATATTAATGTCAAATTTGAATTTTTAATATTAATGTCAAATTTGTAATATTAATGTCAAATTTGAAATATTAATGTCAAATTTGTAATATTAATGTTAAATTTGTAATATTAATGTCAAATTACATAAAAAAATCAAATTCCATATAAAAAGTAATGAATTTGAACATGGAAGAAAAGTTATAGTCACCTATGATTTTCTCACCGGTCACTGATAAGTCATAGGTGATGGATGATAATGTTCACTCGTCACCTATGATATGTTATAAGTGACGGGTATAAATAATAAGTGATGGGGATAGTGTTCACCCGTCATTTATCACTAGTTAACTATATATAGGCTGCCTCCCCGTTTCATTTTTTCTAAGTCCTAACCCTAACTTCAGCCTCCTCATCCCCGAGCCCGTCGCAATCGCCGTCGAGCCCGTCATCATTGCCGCCGAGCCCGTCGCCGTCGCCACCCACCACGCCCTCTCTGCTGCGCCGTTCCAGGAGCCAGGCACCATCGCCGTCCTCCACTCGTTGCCACCATCCACCTCGTTGTTCTCCGTCCACCTCGGCTCCAGTCACCTCGCCACTGCCCTCCAACCGAGCCGAGCGCAACATGATCTCCCCCACACTGATGTGGAGCTCGCCGGCCCCTTCCCCCTCCCTCTCTCCCTCCACTGCTAGTCCAGTTCAGTTATTGCCCTAAATCTTGGTGAAGATCATTTACCAGTGAGCCGTGCCTTGCCTTGATTGATTTTGCTTTTAGCCGAATTACACTGTGAGTATTTAGGTTCACTCCTTTACATCTCTCTGTTATTCTGGACGGCTTGGTGAAGAAAGAAAAATGCTTTGTGATGATCCAATACACTGAAATTTGGCTAGTTATTTGAGTACAATAGGGGATGACCTTTGTGATTCTCTGAATTTTGATCGGCATAGGCAATACTGAATATTGTGTTTTGTCCCTCTTTATTGTTGGAATAACCACGACATGGCTGTGTCCCAGGCATGTGCGTCTGTGTTCGCGTCGTGTGCGTCGCGTCGCGTGAGTTGTTTTTGTTCCAGCTTGTCAGCGCAGGCTAGCTGCGAGTGTTTGTGTGCGTTTGATGCGCGGGTATGTGTCCATGGCGAGGTCAGTCTTCGCCAGCGGGTTAGCTGCAGGAATGAGTCGCGGATGTGTCTTCCGGATAGCTCGGCGAGAGAACAGGTCGTGCGCATGAGCAGGAGAGGCTCACGTACGAGCTGGCCGGGTCGCTGGGAGATGGCGTGGTGCGTGCGAATCGATCGAGGCCGTTGCTCGACGCTGCGTGGCCTGGGCTATTAAGCCGGCATGTAATCGTTGTTTGTAAGCTGCCAAGTCTGGTGGTGAGAATAAAGTTGCCGAGATACAGGCCGTAGCGGAAGTCGCGGCGTTCGTCGCCGGAAACCACTGTTCATCTTCTTCCTTGCATTCCAGTGAGCTGTGAGAGTGTGTGCTTTCCTGGGAGGCTCCAACATTTGGCATCAGAGCCAGGAAGATGTCGACACCACCGAAGATCAGAGAAAGCTCGAAGGCCGGTGCCGTCGTGGAGCGCGTCGTCGCCAACTCCGGCGCCGTGGAGCTGCCGCTGCTAACCAGGACCAACTACCATGAGTGGTCCTTGGTCATGCAGGTGAGCCTGGAGGCGATGGAGCTCTGGGACGCTGTGGAGGCAGTCACCAAGGAGCGCGCCAAGGATCGGCGGGCGCTGGCCGCCATCTTGAGCGCGGTGCCGCCGGAGATGAAGGCCGGGCTCGCCGTGAAGAAGTCGGCGAAAGAAGCGTGGGAGGCGGTGAAGGCGATAAGGGTCGGCGATGATCGTGTGAAGTCCGCGAGCGTGCAACGTCTCTTGAAGGAGTTCGAGAACGTCGCGTTCCACGACGGGGAGTCCGTCGGCGACTTCGCGATGCGCATCAACGGGCTTGTCGGTAGCCTGCGCGAGCTTGGCGAGACACTGGAGGACAGCCGCGTGGTGAAGAAGATCCTGCGCGTGGTCCCGAAGAAGTTCAAGCAGGTGGCGGTGGCGATCGAGATGCTCACGGACCTCAACACCACGTCCATGGAGGAGCTCGTCGGCCGACTGCGCGTGGCGGAGGATGCTGACGTCGAAGAAGCTACGGACGGCGTCGGGCGGCTGTTGCTCACTGAGGAGCAGTGGGAGACGCGTCGGCGTTAGCGCGGCGGCAAGGAGCGGGCGCGCGGCCGTAGCGGCAAGATGGGCGCTGGCCGTAGCGACGGCCATGACAAGGATGACGAGGACACGAGCAGTACGAGCTCAGGCGCTAGCAGGCGTCATCGAGGAAGGTGCTTCAACTGCGGCGAGCCGGGCACATCGCGAGGGATTGCCCCAAGTCGAGGAGGGAGAGGGCGCTGCTCGCCGATGCCGACGACAAGCCGACGCTGCTGTGATGGCGGTGTACGCCATGTCATGTTTAGGGGGAGTTTGTTGGAATAACCACGACATGGCTGTGTCCCAGGCATGTGCGTCTGTGTTCGCGTCGTGTGCGTCGCGTCGCGTGAGTTGTTTTTGTTCCAGTTTGTCAGCGCAGGCTAGCTGCGAGTGTTTGTGTGCGTTTGATGTGCGGGTATGTGTCCATGGCGAGGTCAGTCTTCGCCAGCGGGTTAGCTGCAGGAATGAGTCGCAGATGTGTCTTCCGGATAGCTTGGCGAGAGAACAGGTCGTGCGCATGAGCAGGAGAGGCTCACCTACGAGCTGGCCGGGTCGCTGGGAGATGGCGTGGTGTGTGCGAATCGATCGAGGCCATTGCTCGACGCTGCGTGGCCTGGGCTATTAAGCCGGCATGTAATCGTTGTTTGTAAGCTGCCAAGTCTGGTGGTGAGAATAAAGTTGCCGAGATACAGGCCGTAGCGGCGGCCACGGCGTTCGTCGCCGGAAACCACTGTTCATCTTCTTCCTTGCGTTCCAGTGAGCTGTGAGAGTGTGTGCTTTCCCGGGAGGCTCCAACATTTATTCAGTTTCTGTATACCGTGCTTGGGACTGTTTTGTTTTCAGCACTTTGCCGGTTTGTTGTGATCCCTGGACATATGCTGTTGTACTCCTTGATTGGTATCTAAATAGAGCAGTAGAATGTGATGGTTGATCTGCTGCTCTGTCACTTTCAGTTTCTGAAGGAGTTTGCACTCTTCTTTTCAGTAAGTGATAACCTGCTCAGTAATAATGTCCAAGAAGATTTGGTAAAATCAGAGAATCATTTTCAGGGTCAGCATCTAGGTGTGATCTCAGTTTCTAGTTCAATTTATGATGTGTCTTATGGACAGTTAGGGGGCAGAACTTTATTTGTTTTGGGGTCAGCTGTTAAGAATCCTCTGAGAGCAATAGTTGTCTTAACTTCTTACTGTTCAGTTCTTTATCTAAACATGGTAAATGATCTCCTGGTTTATGTTCTGTTCGCTCTTTCTAGTGAGATCATGTTTATCCACCATGTCCTGTTTTGCTATTTTATATGTGGGATTGTGTTAACGCTCATATTATCACACTATATATATGCAACTTGTTTCCTCGTGAACAAAGGAGGAAGAAAAAGAAGAAGTGGTCACAGTGCTATAAATGTAAGGATTGGGGACATGTGAAGAGAGATTATTCAAAACTCAAGAATTACGTGCTAAATGTTATGGTTTTCAAGAAAGATGACTCAGAGAGCGACGCTGATCTTATTCTCGTACTATCAAGTGAAAAGTCTTGTGGTGAAGCGTTGCGGTTAGATTCGGTAAGTTCATATCATGCAACATCTAAGAATGAGTGGTTCTCTTCATACTCTGAATGTGACTTTGGTATTGCTCACTTGGGAGATGACACGGATTAACGTGTCATGAGAGTTGGCAATATCAAGCTGAATATGTATGATGGATAAGAAGTACTACTTGAAGATGGGCGGCATGTGTCGGGAGTTAGGAGGAATCTGATCTCTCTTGGAATTCTGTATGAAGAAGGTAGGTTGTATCAGGTGGTGGCAAATAAAAAGACCTTGAAGGTGATGCACGATGACAAGACTGTGATGATAGGTGAGAAGATGGGAGCTCATCAGTATATATAAGCTGAAAAGTGAAGTTATGGAGGTGGGAGCTGCAAATTTTGCGAAATTCGTACCTGGCAGCGAGGCATCCTCGTTGGGTTGTTTGGTATGAGTAGCAGAGATGGATGATTCAAGTCTGGGTACACGGAGGTTCGCACATGATAACTTCAAGTTTGGTGTGCATATTCGTCCAAGGTGAAGTTTGTTGGGATATGTGTCGAATATGTGTACGGGGTCGGTTACAGATATACTGTTGTAACTGCAGATCGATGGAAACAGAATATGGAGAGAGCCGAACCTCATTAAAAAACATCACGTCTCGTATGTTGAATTTGTGTTTGACTTATCGATCTTGATGATACTTCTGCTAAAATCCAAAAAAAAGTCTCGTAGGATTTTCTGGTAGCTCGCTCTTGCTAACAAGCAGTGCTGTAATGGTGTTTGTGGTAAGTATCCTTGAACATGGATCGGAGTAGTTGGCTCCTGAAGTAGCATGCATGCTAATCGACAAGGAATACGAACTGGCTATCGAGTTTCAAATTTCAACAAGTAGCCAAACAAACAAGAAATTAACAAGACAGTTGCCTAGGAATCTCCCTCGCATGTGTGCAATAATACCAAGGCAGCAAGTACATGTGAGCATAAGAACGTGCTTGCGTCTTTAAAAACCAACTTGTCATTTTTCTGAAAGTAAGGACTCGTCGTTAGGTACCTTCACTGTAGTATATACATTTGGAGTCAGGAGATTAGGTAGATAAATACAGTCTCAACCCCCGCGCGCCCTCCTCCGCACAAGTCATTTCCCTCTCCCACGCGCTACGGCGAATTTGAATTTCAGTGTCAACTTTGTAATATTAATGTCAAATTTGAATTTTAGGTTTCAAGTTATTTGAATTTGTAATATTAATGTCAAATTTGAATTTGTAATATTAATGTCAAATTTGAATTTGTAATATTAATGTCAAATTTGAATTTGTAATATTAATGTCAAATTTGTAATATTAATGTCAAATTTGAAATATTAATATCAAATTTGTAATATTAATGTTAAATTTGTAATATTAATGTCAAATTACATAAAAAATCAAATTTCATATAAAAAGTAATGAATTTGAACATGGAAGAAAAGTTATAGGTGACGGGTGATAGTGTTCACCCATCACTTATGATTTTCTTCACCGGTCACTGATAAGTCATAGGTGACAGGTGATAATGTTCACTCGTCACCTATGATATGTTATAAGTGACGGGTATAAATAATAAGTGACAGGGATAGTGTTCACCCATCATTTATCACTAGTTAACTATATATAGGCTACCTCCCCGTTTCATTTTTTATAAGTCCTAACCCTAACTTCAGCCTCCTCGTCCCCGAGCCCGTCGCAATCGCCGTCAAGCCCGTCATCATCGCCGCCGAGCTCGTCGCCGTCCCCACCCACCACGCCCTCTCCGCTGCGCCATTCCAGGAGCCAGGCACCATCGCCGTCCTCCACTCGTTGCCACCGTCCACCTCGCCGTTCTCCATCCACCTCGGCTCCATTCACCTTGCCACTGCCCTCCAACCGAGCCGAGCGCAACATGTTCTCCCCCACACTGATGTGGAGCTCGCCGGCCCCTTCCCCCTCCCTCTCTCCCTCCACTGCTAGTCCAGTTCAGTTATTGCCCTAAATCTTGGTGAAGATCATTTACCAGTGAGCCGTGTCTTGCCTTGATTGATTTTGCTTTTAGCCGAATTAGACTGTGAGTATTTAGGTTCACTCCTTTACATCTCTCTGTTATTCTGGACGGCTTGGTGAAGAAAGAAAAATGCTCTGTGATGATCCAATACACTGAAATTTGGCTAGTTATTTGAGTACAATAGGTGTTGACCTTTGTGATTCTCTGAATTTTGATCGGCATAGGCAATACTGAATATTGTGTTTTGTCCCTCTTTATTCAGTTTCTGTATACCGTGCTTGGGACTGTTTTGTTTTCAACACTTTGCCGGTTTGTTGTGATCCCTGGACATATGCTGTTGTACTCCTTGATTGGTATCTAAATAGAGCAGTAGAATGTGATGGTTGATCTGCTGCTCTGTCACTTTCAGTTTCTGAAGGAGTTTGCACTCTTCTTTTCAGTAAGTGATAACCTGCTCAGTAATAATGTCCAAGAAGATTTGATAAAATCAGAGAATCATTTTCAGGGTCAGCATCTAGGTGTGATCTCAGTTTCTAGTTCAATTTATGATGTGTCTTATGGACAGTTAGGGGGCAGAACTTTATTTGTTCTGAGGCCAGCTGTTAAGAATCCTCTGAGAGCAATAGTTGTCTTAACTTCTTACTGTTCAGTTCTTTATCTAAACATGGTAAATGATCTCCTGGTTTATGTTCTGTTGGCTCTTTCTAGTGAGATCATGTTTATCCACCATGTCCTGTTTTGCTATTTTATATGTGCGATTGTGTTAACGCTCATATTATCGCACTATATATATGCAACTTGTTTCCTCGTGAACAAAGGAGGAAGAAAAAGAAGAAGTGGTCACAGTGCTATAAATGTAAGGATTGGGGACATATGAAGAGAGATTATTCAAAACTGAAGAATTACGTGGTAAATGTTATGGTTTTCAAGAAAGATGACTCAGAGAGCGACGCTGATCTTATTCTCGTACTATCGAGTGAAAAATCTTGTGGTGAAGCGTTGCTGTTAGATTCGATAAGTTCATATCATGCAACATCTAAAAATGAGTGGCTCTCTTCATACTCTGAATGTGACTTTGGTATTGCTCATTTGGAAGATAACACGGGTTAACGTGTCATGGGAGTTGGCAATATCAAGTTGAATATGTATGATGGATAAGAAGTACTACTTGAAGATGTGCGGCATGTGTCGGGAGTTAGGAGGAATCTGATCTCTCTTGGAATTCTGCATGAAGAAGGTAGGTTGTATCAGGCGGTGGCAAATAAGAAGACCTTGAAGGTGATGCACGATGACAAGACTGTGATGATAGGTGAGAAGATGGGGGCTCATTAGTATATATAAGCTGAAAAGTGAAGTCATGGAGGTGAGAGCTGCAAATTTTGCGGAATTCGTACCTGGCAGCGAGGCATCCTCGTTGGGTTGTTTGGTATGAGCAGCAGAGATGGATGACTCAAGTCTGGGTATACGGAGGTTCGCACATGATAACTTCAAGTTTGTCGTGCATATTCGTCCAAGGTGAAGTTTGTTGGGATATGTGTCGAATGTGTACGGGATCGGTTACAGATATACTTGAGTTGTAATTGGGTAGAACGAGGAATAAAATTGTAATCGGACTCCTATTTCTAGGCTCTTAAATAGAAGGCACCACTGTTGTAATTGTAGATCGATGGAAACAGAATATGGAGAGAGCCGAACCTCATTAAAAAAAATATCACATCTCGTATGTTGACTTTGTGTTTGATTTATCGATCTTGATGATACTTCTGCTAAAATCCAAAAAAAAAGTCTCGTAGGATTTTCTGGTAGCTCGCTCTTGCTAACAAGCAGTGCTGTAACGGTGTTTGTGGTAAGTATCCTTGAACATGGATCGGAGTAGTTGGCTCCTGAAGTAGCATGCATGCTAATCGACAAGGAATACGAACTGGCTATCGAGTTTCAAATTTCAACAAGTAGCCAAACAAACAAGAAATTAACAAGACAGTTGCCTAGGAATCTCACTCGCATGTGTGCAATAATACCAAGGCAGCAAGTACATGTGAGCATAAGAACGTGCTTGCGTCTTTAAAAACCAACTTGTCATTTTTCTGAAAGTAAGGACTCGTCGTTAGGTACCTTCACTGTAGTATATACATTTGGAGTCAGGAGATTAGATAGATAAATACAGTCTCAAACACGTGCCTGCAGCATGCCAAATCCAGTGTGGCGGTGAGTAATAACTCACTGAGATCTGATTTAATCTAGTATCCAGCCTGACAATGCCAACCAAGAAAGATAGGGTGTAAGTGGGGAAATAAAATATCACGTATTACACCGTGAATAGAGGAAAAATAATCCTACGAGATCTAATCTTATACATTTAGAGGTTAGACCTTATTCACGAAAAATAATACTATGAGATCTGGACATATTCATTTGAAGGCTAGACCTTATTCAAGAAAATAATCTAAAGACACCTGGTCTGAGACGCAACTCATGGCGCTACACATGGTGTAAGTTACCATAAAAATCATGGGTGAGTGAAAGGAAATCATAGGTGAGAGAAGGAAGAAAATAAAATACCACGTATCACACCATAAATAGAGTCTTTCCTCTAAATACATTAGGCAAGTCTCATAGGATTATTTTCCATGTAAGTAGATTATATGGGATGGTTAGAACACACCAATATCCATATGTATTGACCTGGATTCCGATTTGAACATGAATCGGATTTATCACTAGAATATTACTTATTAGCGATGGTAGATTAATTTCTTTGCTAAAAATGATCGAAATATAGTTGCCAAAACTTTAATAAGAATCACATACTATTGATCAACTGTCATCATTAAAGTATTAATGATCATATATACAAGTTCTGTAGTTGAATTTTTCTCGCCAGAATAGTGAATAATCCTTAATAACGAAAGAGCGCAACATCATCTATGTATTTAACACTACCTCTATCTCAAAATAGACGATTTTTTAGTCTCTTTTACAATGTTCAAAATACATGACGTTCTATAATTTTGAGTACCTTTAGCTCAAGTTTTTCAGTCTTATCTTCTCCATTAAGTAACTTCATTTTCAATACAAATCTCATTTTCCACACAATAAATAATATTAAAAAAAGGTAAGATGCTCATTTTATCGATCACCTTAATACTTGCGCACTACTCTGAACGTCATCTAGTTTGAGATAGAAGAAGTAATAAAAACAGATAATTAATCATCCGACCATAATAGAAAGAATAAAATAGCCTAAAAGTTCTCACAGAAAAATAAAATATCCAGCTCTTAATCCCCGCATCCCATAGGCCCTGTTTGAGGGAGCTTATGGCAGCTTCTGCTTCTCAGAAAAGCTAAGAAGCTGAGAAGCTCCCCCAAACAAGCTGGTTGCTGAGGAGCTTTTCTGAGAAGTAAAAGCTGGTTTCTGGTGAAATAAACTAAAAGCTGAAAAACTGGCTGAGGGTGATTTTTCTGAAAAGCTGGTATGCTGAAAAGTTAAAAATTAAGCCCATAAGCCAAACCGCTTATCTCAGAAGCCATAAGCAGCTTTTCAGAAAAAGCCCATAAACTCCAGCTCCCCAAACAGGGCCATAATCTTAGATAGACACAAGATCCTTAATCTCCATTGGATGGACTACAGCCTGTTGGCGACCAAGCAGACCCTAGATGGCGTCTGCTCCATTGGTGCCATCGATCAAGAGATATCTACCGGAGCCAATCCAGTCCCTTCCGCCGCCACTGGCTACTGGCTGTAGTGTCATTGTCATCCATCTCCTGCCGTCGCATCCTTGGTCTCAAATAATATGCAGCATCGACTGATTGCAACCTTGGAAGTACATATGTATGTGTTTTTAGCAATTGTCTGATTTTAAGATCAACTTTTAGAAAAATGAATTATTCTATTATTAAGAGGCAAAAAACTATGAAGATAAGTATGCACAGTTGTTTGGTTGTGGAACGGGGGACTATCCTTTTAGGTACTTGGGAATACCAATGCATTATAGGAAGATTAGGAACAAAGATTGGAAAGTAATAGAAGACCGTTTCGAAAAGAAATTGAGTAGTTAGAAGGGCAAGTATTTATCCTAGCTATGGTGGAAGGCTAGTACTGATTAATTATGTTCTTAACCGTCTGGCTATATTTATGTTATCTTTTTCTAAAGTACCAAAAAGGTTCTCAAGAAATTAAACTTCTACCATTCCAGGTTCTTCTGGCAAGGGGATAATCATAAGAAAAAGTATATATTAACGAAATAGAACATTTTGTGTAGACCAAAGGAACAAGGAGGCTTGGGAATCTAAGATCTAGGAATCCAAAATAAGTGTCTATTAAGTAAGTGGTTATTCAAGCTGATAAATGAGGATGGGCAATGGCAACGATTGCTTAGAAAGAAATATCTAGGTAATAAAACGATAACTCAAGAGGAGAAAAAATCAGGTGATTCACAATTCTGGGTTTAGATTAATGAATGTCAAATATATGTTCCTTTCCTATGGAAAGCTTACATTATATAATGGAACATAGATCTGTTTTTGGGAGGATAAATGGTTAGGTTCTACAACTTTGAGTGAGCAATTTCCCATCTTATATAATGTTGTCACCAGAAAAAATGCTACTACGGCTGATGTCCTAAGCTATGAACCGATTAATGTTCCCTTTCGCCGATACTTAGTGGGTACGTAATAGATTGGAAGCATGGAATTGTTTGATAGCTAGGATTGGAAATATTGAGTTAGACAATGAACCGGATAGCTTTAGCTGGTCTCTACACCAGAGTGGACAATTTTCGGTTCAAACAATGTACAAGGCCATACTAAATGATGAAATTACACCGAACAACAGCTTGCTATGGATCTTGTGCCTTCCTTTAAAGATTAAGATCTTCATATGGTTTATCCTTAGGAGGGTCATTCTTACAAAAGATAATTTAATCAAGAGAAATTGGTATGGAAATAAAAAAACGATGTTTCTGTAATTGCAATGAGACGATACAACACCTTTTCTTTTATTGTTTTTTCGCAAAGTTTGTATGGAGAATCATTCAAGTTTTTTTTGGTCTACAACCTCCAAACAATGTCATTAACATGTTTAGTTCTTGGCTCGGGGGAACAGAGAAAGGGCTAAAGAAACAAATTTTGGTTGGAGCTACTGCTGTTTGCTGGTCTATATAGCTCAGCTGAAATGAATTGGTGTTTAACAAGGTACCAAAACAAACTTTCATGTAGGTCATATTCAGGAGCACGTACTGGATACGGCTCTGGGCGCTTTTCCAGAAAGGGGAAGGCCGGGACAGAATGAGGGAGGCAAGTCATCGTTTGGAGACCACCACGATGGACATCTTCGCCAAGTTCAGGTGGTGGTTTAGTAATAAATTGAATGTTTGAGATGCACATGTATGTTGGTTTATATTTCCCTTTCCTTATTGTCATCAGTTGGTTCATGGGCTAGCGAAGCCTTTACCTGAGCATGCACTTTTGTAATAATTAATGGTCGGCAAAAATCCAAAATTAGAAAACATATATGAGCGTATTTACCGAAATAGCCAACATGTAGTTGTATTTACAAATTTTGCATCCGTACTCGGCACACGGTGCACTGAAAATCCATTTTCAGTACATGGTGTACCGAAAAAGGCATTTTCGGCACACCGTGTGCCGAATACGGCACTGTTGCCCGTATTCGGCACACCGTGTGCCGAAAATCACCTGTATTCGGCACACCGTGTGCCGAATACGGGGAAGAGTGCCGTATTCGACACACCGTGTGCCAAAAATTCCTTTTTCGGTACACCGTCCTGTCTACTTTTGGCCGTCATGTCACGTCACATCGCTTTATGCTTTCGACTTTATTCGATGCTTTTGGCCGGCTAGCTTTATTCCTTTGCTTTCGCTTTATTCTTTCGGCTGGCTGCTGCTGCTCCGCTGCTCACTTTATTCGTCCATGTTTGCATGCCGCTTGCATGCAGCTTATAAAATGGCTCGAGCAGAAGCGCAGCAGCAGCGCAGTGAGGAGGAGTAGTGCAAGGAGAGGAGGAATAGCAATGTTCAGCATTTAGCAGTAGCGAAGCAGCGAGGAGGAGCAGCAGCAGCCAGGATGAGTAGCAGCGCGAGGAGAGGATGACCAGATGTTTCTTGCTGTACATGAACAATATGGAAGTATATTCTCCTGAGCGTGTACAGAGACAGTTCGGTCACTGACAGTTGGTGCTAGTACCTCTCCCACGAGACGCTGGTCGGGCGCACGAGTAAGTGTGTTATTGTACGTACCATTATTACGTTAGGTGATCCATGTTACGAAATTATAACTGTTTATGTTACATACAGGAGGAGCGCACAGGGGAACGCAGGAATGCATGACTAGTCTGAGATTACTGCAGAGCACATAAACAGGTGGACGGAGTCAGCTGTAGTGGATGTCGTCGTTCCTGAAGGACAGTACGACGACGGCACGTACTAGGAGTACCTTTTGTGGTACCGTTCTTGCACGCATGCCACCTTACTCAGAGGACTAGTACCGTCGGCCCTCAGACCCTTCCCCGAGGATCGTGCCCATCTTCTTCATGTGGTGGTAAGTGATGATGTACTTCTAAAGATTTTCATTAGTTACACATCCGTATTACTAACATGACCCTCATCAAATACAGACCGAAGTGAGGTACGAAATACATACGCAGGTGGAGCAAGCATGTGGGGAAGCAAGTGGGTCATCAACGCGGAGGGATCGGAACCCTCTCCGGGACTACATGAGGACGAGAGGGTCTCGCTTGTTATCCACATTACGTGGTTTAGGTGGTTGTGCCCCGCGTTCAAGAGGGTAAGACATACCAGCATGGACCCATCCCGTGCCTCCCACAGTAGTGTACACTGGGTTCCTAGCCCCCTCAATGGACACAACCTCCTCAGACTACATAGACACCTCCACCAGTGGTATCAACTCATCACGAGGACGTCATTGACTGCACGTAGCAGACGGCAACCTGTAGCGGCAAACAAGATTTTGACTGGGCTGCTGCATTGCAGGCGTGCAGCTTCACCGAGCTACTAAGCGGCCAGTACCCCCAATATCCTCATGCACCTGGGGGTTCACAGTGGTACCAGCACGATGAGATTTCAGCAATCCAGACTCCATCGGAGCACGTACTACCGGCATCCACACTTCCGCGTGAGGATCCACATCATGGTACATGCATAGCCGAGTTAGCGGTTCTGGATACACGTTCGGTGGAGGTGCAACACGACACGATGATGATGATGACGACTAAGGGCACACATGGCAGGGGCTAGCGCAGGCCGCTGGGATGAGGGCCACACACCCGCTAGACGCTTACACTCTTGGGGATTGCATGTGGCGTCGTCGTCGTTAATGAGCCAGTGCAGTTATTCGGTGCACTTGCACTTGTTAATGACACATGTGTTATTCACTATATTGTGTACTCATATGTACTATGTCTTATGCATTGTAGTTTTAAAGTAATTACATTTAATTTACATAATATTTGTCAAATAATTAGGACACATAACTTAATTATGAGTTACTTATTAAGCATTTATACATATTAATTATGATATTTAATACATGTTTAATGTTTATTAAATAATCAGATATTCGTACTTTGGTACAGAGCAAGAACGTTGTAGTCAAAGATCAATACATATATGGTGGATATTCTAATACAAGCTATCCATGGACACCTACAATGATCGATATAGCACTAAATACCTCCTTGCAGGTTGTGCATGGAGGGAAGGATGATCCCTTCAATGAGAGCAACCTAATCCAAGCTGTGTCCAATTTGCATGCAAGACCACCCTATTCTGCGTTGACCGCTCCGCTCCTACATGTAACAACCGACAATCTTAGGGCCCTCTTGCACGAGCGCTGCCAAATATACCTCAAGGTATGCGAACTAGCCGACTATCCTTCTGTGCTAGGTTTCTCTATAAGGCATAGAAGAATAGCGATGTTGCCCGACCAGTATGCATCCCATATACAGGTTCGTTATTTTCTATTTGGTCACCCTACTTATCTTATTGTCATTGATTCGAATGCTCCTCATCTGCGTTAGGCGTTTCCGGAAGACGCATAGTTGATCAATAAAGAAATCCCATACTTCTTGGTGATACATATGCTCTTCGGTAGGGGTGTGATACCTGGTTTGCGTAGAAGACGACAAAGATCAGCGAACCTAAGGGGTACAAGGGCACCCTCTACTATTCTACCTGAAAAGTAACAAGGCCGATGAGGACGATGATTTCATGCCACCAATGCCTCGACATTCCAGCAGCCATATAGGAGAAGGTTCAACGAACACTACAAGAGGACGTTCACACACCACATCGACATGGTGCCGAACCAACAATAAAATAGGATGTGCTCCTACCGTGATAGCTCAAGATGACGACGACGACGATTTCATGCCACCTCGACCCCTCCCTCCGAGGCCTCCATCTCCGGAGGATAGTGATGACCGTGAAGATGATGTTGGATTTGATTATAGCTGTCCTCACAACTTCCAACCACCACGTCGGAGACGACAACCATCTTACCCTGATAGCCTTGACTGGCACAACTGGCATTCTTTCGCTAATTTACGTCATCACTTTTCACCGCCATCTTGAGATGATCAATGATACAAGGGTTAATATTGTGCATGTTCAAACATATACCTAAGTGTTAAGACTACCCACCGCCTTATAGACTACATGCAAGGTGAATTGCGCATTTTGAAATGTACAGTTAAATTAGCAAATAATTTCAAATTTTGTTGAAAGTTAGCAATTACATGAAATGACAACATACCGGCAAATAATTTTAAATTTTATTGAAATTTGCCAATTACATGAAGTTCCAACACACTGGCATCAAATGATAGTTAAATTAGCAAATAATTTCAAATTTAGTTGAAAATTGTCGATTACATGAAATAACAACATGCCGGTATCAAATGACAGAATCAAACCGCAGCCGGCCACAACCAAATTTGGCAATTACATAAAATAGCAACACGCGCAAAAAAAAAATTGTCAGAAAAAATAGATTTTCGGTACACCGTGTACCGAATACGGATGCTAAATTCGTAAATACAACTATTAATGTCTATTTCGGTAAATATGCTCATATATGTTATCTAATTTTGGATTTTTGCAATGAATGGTCATATACATTATTATATGTAGAGATCAGGACACTTTTATTTACTTAATGCAATAAACTCCCTTAATCTAAAAATCTTAAAGAAAATGGTTGGCGATGGAATTCAGTTGTGTGCCGACATAGCCTCAAGTACAGTGGCGACACGAACCAAACCAACGATCATAACAAATGTCATATTGTGTCCACGGACAAGGATATAGTATGGTTAGGTCAAGGACGTACATACTACGGTTCAGTCATATATGTGTCGTCTACGGACAAGGACATAATATTGCTCAGTCATAATGATTCTCTCTATACTGTGCATATCTTTTTGATGTATGAGTGGATTGTGTGACTGTATTTTGGAAGTGCTAGATGTCCACCAACTAAAAAACTTAGGAACTAACGGGATGGATAGGATAGATCTCCCCCATGGCTAATAACCTAATAATCTTAAATAAATATTGCTTTCCCCAAAAGCTTTGAGTTAGACTTCACAAACTAAACCGCTGCATAAAACACTGGCTTTCTGCCATAATCTAAAACATCTATAGCCTCAACTTTGGTTTATCCCTTATAAATCTAATTATTCTTTGAAAGTAGGACTTACTGACTATCTTATATATTGATCCTAGCTTCGTTGAATTCAAATAAAGTGCTAGAAAATAACTAAGCCGATGACGAGTATTATGGTTTGATTGACACCCAAGTTGCATGTAGACCTTAGGTTACCATTATGTTTCCGTTGTGCGGCAGTGGATCCACCGGGGTGGGGCCTGGTACAATTTTTGGTATGGAAGAATAAGAGAAGAAGAGGAGGAGGAACAGAAAAAAAGGAGGGAGAAGAGATTGAGCCCCTTAATTCTTGGCTCAAGATCCGCGCCGCTATGCTGTGAAACTCTATTATTTTAAACTTGTAAAGCTATGTAATGAACTCTGTATTATATATCTTATGTAAGACTCTAATTCCGGTATTGTATGGTTGTATTAGCTATTAATTTAAGGACTGATACGATATATACAGTGATCAAACACAAAAGGATGAGTCCGACATATAATATCCAAGGTTGGTTGATCGAAAGCATCTTGCTTGCTGACATGGCACCAACAATAACAAATGCTTCAATGATTGATGTAGCTTGTAGCCTTGTATAATGGTATCGCTTCTTTTGTATTTTCCGGTCTTCAGTCTGACACTAATGTATATTTATGTTACTACTAGAGCAGTAGAGCGAGCGCGCACCCTCCTCTTGACGAGCAGCCGGCGAGCTGGGCCTGCCGGACTGGTTCTGTCGCCTGAACTCATCCTGAAGTGTCTGGCATCACGCTCCTGGCTTCAGTTACTCGCTGCCAGCCGTCCCCTCCTCTACACGATCTTGAATTACCTGACTACCCGGTATGTATATCCGTGGCATTTAATTTAGCCGCATATTTTACACCACAAGCATATATACTTTTTATTAACTTTAACAAAATTTAGATCATTAATTATCAATATATTAATCATGAGTGCGCGCATATCTACATGAGCAAAATCAGTTTGGTTATCTTGAAATTATGTGCTCCGTTGTTGCTTAGTTTCTTCCAGGTTACAACTTTACATAAGTAATAAGTTGGTTCAGTCAAACAGGTGGATTAATATTGCAGGAGCAATGGCTGTGAATCCGCTAGACCTCTGGAACCATTGGGCGACCCAGATTCTGGTGCTTTTGAGCCTCGCGCTTCAGGTTGTCCTCCTCCTCCTCGCGGGGATCCGAAGGGGTGAAGCTTCCACCGTGCCGAAGCTCCTCCTCTGGCTTGCCTACCAACTGGCCGACTCGACCGCGATATATACCATCGGGCACCTGTCCATCAGCGCCACGGCAGATAGGCACCAACTCGTGGCATTCTGGGCACCCTTCCTCCTCCTGCACCTCGGTGGCCCGGACAACATCACGGCGTATTCGCTCCAGGACAACGAGCTGTGGCTGCGCCACCTCCTGACTCTCGTCGTGCAGGTCCTCGGAACTGCTTATGTGCTCTACAAGCACATCGCCGGCAATGGCTCCTTGGTTGTGCTGGCCTCCATCTTGATGTTCGCAGTCGGTGTTGTAAAGTATGGCGAGAGGACATGGGCGCTCAGGCGTGGCAACATGGATAGCATCCGGGGCTCTCTCAAGAAGCAACCACCCTCCAAACATACTCACTTTCACCCACAGGATCAGGGGTTAGACAAAGAAGAATTCCAGTTGCGGAGAGCTCACACGTTATTCCACATCTGCAAGCGTGCCATTGTTGATTCTTCGGTCAACATTGACTCAGATGACCATGATACCTCCGAGAAGCTTGGGAGGCAACGGGCTAGGTATATGTGGTTGTTGATGGAGATGGAGCTCTCCCTCATGTATGACATCCTGTATACCAAAGCGGCAGTCATTCATCCTGTATACCAGTAGATCAGCGAGAAGGTGGTCCGGCACAATGGGGCAATACAATATGCTGTACTTTTGCAGTCTTTGTGATAAACCGGGTGGACCTCTACTTGGAAGGCTCGCTAAGATGTTAGGATTCAAGGAGTTGTGGGACAAAAAGCACTATTCTGAGGAAACTCAGATTTCAGACAAGATCAAGAAGGAGGTGAACGAATATATAGAACGATTGCACAAGATGGGGAGGTTGAATGCACTAGGTGTACTTCGGAAGAAGTGGAGTCAGGAAGCATTGGAGCGTTGGGGATTGTATCAAGATGTCAGTGAACGTATCGGAGTTGAGTTTCAGGAGGGCATCATCGTCTGGCACATCGCCACGGACATTTTCCTCGCCTGCAGTGCAGTAAAAAATGAACTGGAAGCAGTGAAGGCAGTCAGGGCAATGTCCAACTACATGATGTTTCTCCTCGTGTTGCGCCCGTACATGCTACCAGGCCTTTCTCAAAATAGGTTGTACCAGCAAACATGCAAGAACTTGGTCGAAATACGGGACCAGGCTGAGCTCCCAACTCCCCATCCCAGATGGGGCTTGTTTACTATGCTCAAGGATTTATTCCGCCTGCGTGATGGCCCCAATTCTGACTCAAGGCTGATACTGGTACAGAAGTTTGCCAGAATCCTACGCGAAAAGGATCCATCCTTCAGCTTCGAAGCTCCTCGTCTTTCTTATGCAACTTCCATCGCCAAAAAGTTGCTCAATAGGGATACAAGCAGGTCGTTGCAGCTGCTCCTGAAGGTTTGGACAGATATTTTGGTCTACGCAGCCAACCGATGCAGCAGGGACTCCCATGCCAAGAAGCTCAACGATGGTGGTGAGTTGATCACCGTCCTGTGGCTTATGATAGAGCACTTTCACCAAGTTTCTCTCGATGCACAAGGGAGTTAAGCCGTGAATACGCTGCTGTGGGCGCTCCTGGGAGAAGGCACCCAGCAGCCTCACTCACCTTGGAAGGGCCGACGCTTCCTCTGATCTCGTTGTGTTTACGGAGCTTCACCGCCGCTGCAGCCGGATGAACCCAGGATTAGGCCAGATGAATAGATCAATGTCAAATAGTTCTATCTCACATCCACCAGAGTTACTTCTGCTATCTATTTCCTCTTTTTAGAGATTGATTCGTGTGTTTTTGGATATTGTTTACGGTTGCTCTATTTGGCTGTGTGCATCCTAATGATGTTTTGTCTACTCTACTTCTTGCCAGAATGTTCTCCGTGGTGTTGCAACAAAATTAAGTCATCACACACATATATAGAATGTGTTAGGCTCTCTGTACCACTTGTTAGATCATGCATGTTACCTTTGTTTATACATTGCATCCCTTGGGTGCAGATCTAATATTGTGAGATACGGCACTAGCGTGCGCTGTACCAAGAGCAATATAAATGAATAACAGAAAACCCAAAATAACATCGATGAAGCAACCAGCAAGAGGAATGGCAAAAGCTGACCACAAATTGTATAAGCAGAACTTCAAAAGACTATACGGAGTTGTCGCTCTCTCGCAAGTAACTCGAGCCCTAAATTATCGGATTCTTATCCTATACAAAAATGTGTAATGCGACAGGTTTTATTGCCCTTAAATCCTGTCAAACACTCACAATTTCTTCTATTTATTGTAGATTAAGATGTTTTGGCTCATGTTCGCTTCGGTTGTTATGGACTCACACCTTTATGATCACTGGCGGATCCAGTAAGAGAGTCGGCCATCGGGTGTTCCCAGACACTTAAAAAAAATCATGATTTCAGTTATACCCTTAAACTATCCATATCCTTGTACTAATAATATACTCTAAGGCCACTCCCAATGCATAGTGTCTTAGCTTATATCTAAAGAAGAAAGAGAGATTAAGACATTGATGTTAGAAACAAGCTTGCAATGCATAGTGTCTATGTGATGTTTCTTAGGTGTCATGAAGCAATTAATAGTTGCATGTAGTGTGATCAAAACTTTCATTGGTTCATGTGGCCACTTGTGTTGCTTTTTTATTGTTCTATACCGGTACATCTATTTCAATTAAAACTACACATTGACAAAAGATACGATAATGAAAGAAATATTCATATTTAATGTTCATACCAAATGAAAATTATATAAAGGAATAGATAGCATCGAAATGGTACTGTAATCAAAGATATAAGTTAAGAAGTTACATCATTCAAAATAATCATAATATTTTAATTTTGTTCAAACTTTTGCCAAATATGCTCAACCAAATCCTTTTTAAGCTGAATATGAGTTGGACGATCTCGAATCTTGGAATGTTTCTCTAGTACTTTCATAAATGCGGGCATATCTTCATGAGATATTTCTGGATCTTCAACAACCGATGTGCTCAGAATCTCATTCAAGTTCAAGTCACGAGTATTGGCCGCCTCTTCTTTCTCATCTTCGACTATCATGTTGTGTAGAATTATGCAAGCTAGCATAATTTTCTCAAGATCGCCTTGCTTGTACAAACGTGCTGGTCAACACAAAATACAAAAATGAGCTTGCAAGACACCAAATGCATGTTCAACATCCTTTCTTGCACCTTCTTGCTTTTGTGCAAACAATTTGTCCTTATCTGTTTGCGGCTTGTATATTGACTTGACGAATGTTGCCCATTCCAGGTATATTCCATCTGCAAGGTAGTAACCACTGTCATATTGTCTCCAGTTGACATAGTACTGCACTTGTGGAGCTTGCCCTCTCAACTCCTCAATGAACAAAGTCGACTGGTTAAGAACATTGATATCATTGTTGGATCCAGTGACACCAAAGAAGGCATGCCAAATCCAAAGATCATGCGAAGCAACCACCTCCAGAATGATTGTAGGAACACCCTAATTACCTCGAGTGAATTGGCCCTTCCATGCAACGAGAGATTTCTCCCAATGCCAGTGCATACAGTCGATGCTTCTTATCATGCCTGGGAAGCCACGACTCTCACCAATTTGCAACAATCGCTCAACATCTATAGTAGTGGGGCGTCTCAAATACTTACCACTGAACTTATCAATCACACCTTGTACAAACATCTTCATACACTCCACTACAGTACTATTGCCAATCTTCAGGTATTCATCAAGTTGGTCTACAGGGCTGCCATTTCCGAGTTGGCGAATTGCCGTTGTACACTTCTGCAGTGGTGAGAGCCCTTGCCGATTAAGAGCATCCTTTCTTGCAGTGAAATACGAAGACCACTCACCAAGCGCATTGACAATAAGTAGAAACAAGGGTCTGGTCATCCGAAATCTTCTACGAAAGATTTTGTCGGAGTAGAGTGGATTCTCAGAGAAATAATCATCCACTAACTGAACCAGATGAGATGCTTCCTCGCGGTCTCGACGTTTCTTCTCCCGACCACCCATGTGAACCAGATGATTGCAACAGCGGTGGATCTTCCCCCGGTGGTGGTGGCAGCGAAGGTAGATCTTCTCCCGACGGCGGCTGCAGTAGAAGTTCTTCCTTGCGGCGACGACGGCTGAGCTTCTCTAGGCAGTGGCGGAGGAGCTTCTCTCGGTAGCGGCGGCTGAGTGGATGGAGTCGCGGATCAACGCCCCGACGCGGATGGAGCTGCTCGGCGCCCCCACGCGGAAATTCACTCCTTCCTCCCAGCTCTTCGCGGATGGAGCAACAGATCAGCGGGGCAGTGTGAATTGCAAACCGTGGTGCCCCCAACGCGGCCCCGAGAAGTGTCTTCGGTGTTGGATTTCGCAAATAGCTTATTTTTCCAGGAAGACATCAGTTGCCTCTCTCTCCTCATTAGTTCGGTTGCCACGTCAGATTTTTGCCTACATAGACCTCTCTTAAATGCCTAAGACACTGGTCAGGGTGGAGCACTGGGAGAGGCCTAAGGCCCTGTTTGGAGGGCGAAATACATTAATTGTTTACTGTGAAATAATATTGTGAAATTACTAGTTTCCAAACAGCTCCCACATTAACCAGATAAAGAATTATCTTTCTTTATCTTCCTTCATATATTACCCTGTCTACCGCCGCATCCTAACTTGTTGATTCTTATCGCCCCAACCCCTTCACCACCCACTGTGAAGTGTAAACTCTAGCCCTAAATCTAACCCTAACCCCTTCCCTTGTTGTCACCTAGAAGACCTAACGAGCACTAGCATTGGGCTGATGGATGTCAAAATTCTTTGGACTGATTAATATCATTCGTTTGTGAAGTCCTCCATATAACCATGCATGCACTTTTCTGGACCCTGACTCCTGCATTTTCAGTTTTTGAAAATTAATTAAGTAAATTTTATGGTATGTCAAATTCGTACATGCAGGTCATCGGGTTCTCTAAAATCAATAAAGTGGTTATGTCATGCATAACACAAGAACATTCCACAGGTTACACTTTTACAAGAGCCATAGAGGACAATCACAGCTGCATGTTTAATTAAATTTCATCATGGTGCATCGAAAGAGTGAAAGGAATAGATGCACGCTAGAAAGTGAATTATATTTCACCAGTTCATGCATATCTACATGAAAGAAACCAATTTTCTTAGGGGCAGCCTCCTAATCTGTTGACTGAAAATTTAATTGCTCTCAGTCACTTTTGTCGCTGCCGTTGGATGAGAATCCAATGGTCAAAAGATTTTCTTCTTCCCAACACAACATCTTCAAACCGCCCCACACCATGGGGCAGCGCCAGTGAACCTCAGGCCCTAACTTTGCTGCCGTCCACCGCGGTAAGCAGTTGATTGATGGTTTCACTACTACAAAAATTATTTCTAGAGGCGGGTGGTAACTTATTTTCACAGGTGTTTAGTGCACCAGCCTGCGATCGAAGGCCTGTAGAAATGAATGATTTTCACAGACGCAAAAGTGACCGCCTATGAAAATCTATTATCACAGGCGGTTGAACCGCCTGCGAAAATAGGTTTCCACAGGCGGTTTCTTAAGCGGACCGTCTGTGAAAATTGATTTCCACAGGCAGTTCCTTAAGCGGACCGCCTGCGATAATCGGTCCCTCAATCGATAGTTTTTGAATAAAAAAAAGCAAAATTTTTTTTTTGACCAACCAGGAACCCCACGCGGTCGCGACATCGCAAGTCACAAGTCACGTGTTTTTTCGCGCGAAATACGCGCGCTACGTGGTTTTTGAAGCGCGACCCGACAGGTTTCGAGTTCGAGTGCCAAAAACCACGTAGGCGCATATTTCGCGCGAAAAAACGCGTGACCTGTGACTTGCGACGTCGCGACCGCGTGGGGGTTCCTGGTCGGTCAATTTTTTTTTCTTTTTTTCGATTCAAAAAATATCGATTGAGGGACTGATTATCGCAGGCGGTCCGCTTAAGGAACCGTCTGTGGAAATCAATTTTCACAGGCGGTCCGCTTAAGAAACTACCTGAGGAAACCTATTTTCACAGGCGGTTTCTTAAGTGAACCGCCTGTGGTAATAGATTTCCACAGGCGGTCACTTTTGCGCCTGTGGAAATCATTCATTTCTACAGTCCTTCGATCGCAGGCGGGTGCACTAAACGCTTATGAAAACGAGTTACCACTCACCTCTAGAAATAATTTTTGTAGTAGTGTAGGTCACTAGTAGTAATTTCAGAATTCGCGAATTTCAACTGCCCGTTGTACTTCCATTCCCCTGTTCAAATATGTATCTTCAGTCTGTGTCATATGTGGACCATGTCAAAAAAATAATATAAAATGTTGAAAAAAAACAACTTTGGTCTCTGGACATCTGTTATGTTAATTTCTGGGTTATTATAGGGCTCAGTTTGAACCTTGCACCATGTAGTACCCATAATAGCAGGTGAATTCAGCAAGTCATATTAAGTTTGGAGGCAAGATTTCAATACTTGTGAAGGAATGGCAGGATTTCAACATTGCACCATATATATTGGATAGCTGCAACTGGCAAGCTCCTCACCATGCAGTCCGGCCCTAAAATCACTATCCTCAATAATGCCAATGTCTGTTTGCTTCCCAAAAAACCAGATGCAACACGTGTGACTGATTTCAGACCAATAAGCCTCATCAATAATTTTTCCAAGATCATATCCAAGTTGTTGGCAAATAGACTTGCACCAAGACTCCATGACATTGTCTCAAGAAACCAAAGCGCTTTTGTCAAAAATCGATGCATTCATGGCAACTTTGTTTACGTACAAAGCTTCACAAAGAAATTGCATAAGAAAAAGAGACCGTCACTATTTATGAAGCTTGACATATCGAAGGCTTTTGATTAAGTAAACTGGCAATATCTAATAGAGGTGTGGTCAGGCTTGGGTTTGGCCACAAATGGTGTGACTGGATATGTCAACTTCTGGCCTTATCTTCCTCTCGTACTCTACTAAACGGGGCAGCGGGTCAAGACATTTTCCATGCGCAAGGCCTAAGATAGGGGGATCCGTTATCACCTATGATTTTTATCATAGCGATTGATCTGCTGCAAAGACTAGTGCGGATGGCAGAGGAGAAAGGCTTTCTGTACCCGGTGCTACCTACAAAGGCCAAGCTAAGGTGTTCCCTGTATGCCGATGATGTAGCCATATTCATCAATTTGAACAAGCAAGAGCTCAAGACCTTAAATGAGGTTCTAATGGCATTTGGGAGATGCTCCGGCCTGATTACGAACTTATCTAAGATGGAATTATTTCCAATTAGATGCCATGAACGTGAACATTGACAAACTCCTCTCAAACTTCCCAGGGTAGATCAAATCATTCCCGTGTAAGTACCTTGGGCTCCCACTGCACACAAGAAAATTAAGGAAAATTGGCATTCAACCTTTGATTGATAAGCTTGGAGGTAGACTTCCAGGTTGGAAAGGCAACCGACTTATCACCTTACGGTGTTCCTGTTGCAGAAATGGCTTGCCAAGAAGATCGATCGCATTAGAAGAGCTTTCCTTTGGAAGGGGGAAGCCCTAGAAAAGGTTACCTGGGAACATTCTCTGGTAAATTGGAGCACCACAATGAGGCCGAAAGATCTAGGAGGTCTAGGTATTTTGGAGCTGGAAAAATTTGCAAGAGCTCTAAGAGTCAGATGGTTGTGGTACCAATGGACAGACACGCAATGACCATGGGCATAGCTTCAAGTGTCGTGTGACAAAATAGATAGAGACTTTTTCATGGTTTCCACGGTAGTCACTATTGGAAATGACGAGAAGGTAAAGTTTTGGCATGAAAGCTGGGTTGATGGATTGGCCCCAAAAGTAATTACGCCGGATTTGTTCAAGCTTCCAAAGAGAAAGTATAGATCAGTTAAGAAGAATTGCAGGATGACAATTGGATTCGGAGTTTGCGCAACTTAACAACTCATGAGGAACATGCACAATTCATTGACTTATGGAGCGCGTTGAGCGGGTGGAGCATGACCAAGCTTCGGAGGATCAAGTCAGTTGGAAATGGACGCCGGATGGGGTGTATACCACAAAAAGCACATACAAAATCCAATTCATGGGGCAGCCAAGAGACTACAAACACAACATATTTGGACGGCCAAGATAGAGCCAAAGTGCAAAACATTTGCCTGGTTGGCGATACAGGGGAAGATTCTTACTGTGGAAAATTTGGAGAAAAGGGGATGTATTGATGATCAAAATGACCGCTATTGCAAACTATGTGCCACGTCATATGAAAGTACTCAGCATCTCTTGAAGGACTGTACATTTACGCTTCAAGTATGGAAACATGTTACGCAGTTGTGCGGTTGGGACAATGTGCCGAGCCTAAATGAGTTTTCCCATATCCGATCATGGTGGCGGAAACCAAAATGCAAAATCAACAAGGAGAGCTGTAGGGATTTCAATGGAGGAGTTATATATTTTTGGTGGAATATTTGGAAGGAAAGAAATCATCGGGTATTCCAAGGCCAAAGTCTGGATGAGGTCGTAACTCGGAAAATAAAAGAGGACATCAACCAAAAAAACCGGGCGTGGCAACTGTCTTAATCCGACATCTTTCTTTTGGTAGTAGGTTTGTAACGTTTTTCTTTGTTCCTGGAGGTTTCGGCCTTCAAGTCGTTTTTGGAGCCCTTGTCGTCTTCACTCCCCTTTTGCTAACCTCCGATTAAGGGTCAGTCAAACTCTTTGTATTTCGTTTTCTCCTCTTTTATCAATATATTCGGCAACTCTCTTGCCATCCTTTTGAAAAAAAAGTTGAATTTGTTGCTCCTACCTGCAAGCGATGAAATTCTTAGTGATGGTATCACCACCTGTTGAGGCTTTTGTTGCTCCTAATGGTATCCTACCCTACCATGGCAATGAAATGTTGGAAGGCCAGCATAAGCAGCAGATCGGAAAAGGCGTCATTGTCGTGGCAAAATCCTTCCTTCTGGCATCTTTCTGTCGACTGGACCCATTCTATCAAGCGACCATGTGTCTGACGATCTGTAAAAAAAAAAAAAAAAAACCCTAAGTGTGTGACCCTCCCCTGCATCAGACCGTGCGGACGTAGGAAGTTCGAGATGTTTAGTTCCAAGACTACAGATGTGGTTAGAAACTGATTTCAATTTTGCTTTTCTCCACGTTAGCTGTGAACGTGTCCGTCCAGCATGGCAAAAAATCCAAACGAGAGTCCACCGGGGTGAACCCAGGATCCAAAACCATCAATATGTGAATAGTAACTTGCTTTAGGCAAACCAAGGATTTAGCAAACCAAAAAAAAATAACTTTATGGGTTAATTGGACTACGAGCAAACTTTAGAAGAGTAAAGTGAACTTCTTTGGATCAAATATACAATATCTTGTGTACAAGTTAGAACAAGCAGACCAGGGTGCAATGAACAATTCATCTACTTGGCTTCAAGGTCATAGATGACAGGAATCGTAGGAGCCAAAACTTAGCCGAAATCAAGTTAAAATGTGCATTGGTTTACATGTGATGAGTCATTGACAAAGGTTGAATTGAGTTGAACTTGGTTTGCATGAAGGTTAAACGAACTCGGAACTTCCGGTTCAAAACCAGAACTTCCGGTGTCTTAGTGAACTCAGAACTTTCGGTCCAAAACCGGAACTTCCAATGTCATGGGAAAACCAAGATAGAGAGACATCTTCCAGAGTTGAATCTGGAACTTTTGGTGTCATGGAAAAACCAAGACTGAGAGCCCTCTTTCGGAGGTGAACCTAGAACTTCCGGTGCTCGGAACTTTCGGTCCAAAACCGGAACTTCTGGTGTCATGGGAAAACCATGACAGAGAGCCCTCTTTCGGAGTTGAATCTGGAACTTCCGGGGTTCTTGATATTTCTGAGTTGGGGTTTGAATTGAGGATTTTGGTTTTGGAATAACTAGAGATGGAATTGGAGACATGTTTGTCTCATGGTGTGCAGGTGATGGATGTAACTTGGTGGTCAACGATGAGATGATCGGGGCTAAACGAGGTGTTTGGTGCTGGACAATCAAGGAGGCTGGGCGGACTCAAGGATGATCCTAGCTGTACACATGGAGATCAAGAAAAGCATGGGAAGATAGATGAAGATGGTGTGTTGACAAAGTCAAGTGAAAGGGATGCTGGTGCAAGTGACAAGACGGCGTGAGGGATTAGGAGCGGGAGAGACTTGCCGGCGCTCAAGATTGCAAGACGGAGTCCACGTGGTATGTGAAACTTGCATCAAGGCTAAGCTAAGTCATGAAGACGTCACGGTCGTTCGATGGACGAAGATAAAAATGGACGAAAATGCCCTCGGTGATAGGTAGGAGTGTATTGGAGCGTGGTAGGTAGGAGGGGCACTTTGGGAACAAAAAAATTTGGCATCCAAGGAAGCTCCTAAGGACTAAAAATAGAGGGAGGGGTTGTGCTAGCCCATTGAGCCAGCCATTTTAATTGTGTGTGGTTGAGTTTTGAGAGAGGAAGAGAGGAGAGCTTAGCCTTTGTAATAGGTAAGAGCTTTTTTTAGAGAAAAATACTTTGTAATCTACCAAAAGAACGTGTTCCTCTTTGAGTAATGAGATTGGTGATTTTTCCCATGCTTGTGTTCATCTCCTTCTAGTCTTCATCTATTGGCTCCCTTGCTTTATTTGCATGTTTTTCGTTTTTCATTGCAATTTTCGTTTTTATTTAATGGCTTAAATTTTCAACTTGTTGGAGTCATTCATCTCGTTGCTAGAGGCATAAAATTAACATACAAATATATACCGTTGGGTCTTGAATTATCTTGCCATTAAATTATCAACTTGGAGAATTTCTTCAACCGGTACCAAGTTACTTTGATTTGAGAGATCTTCTTCGTCTTGTTTGTTTTCTGTGCGCTATGACACTTGATATGGCCTTTAATGGAACATAGAGTCCTTATCCATACAAGTGTAGTGATGTTTCTCTCGAAGAGTTTGAGTGATTTCGTGTCTCTCAGCTTTAGCTTCTGCTCTTGATTTTGGAGGTGCGATGAGTGATCAAAATTGAAGAAGACCATCTAAGAATTTGGTGAGGTGCCTATTCACCCTCCCTCTAGTCATCATTCTTGGTCCAACAATTGGTATCAGAGCCGGTTTGATCACTTGTTGACCTTAACTGGCTTTGTGATCCGTATGCGACAATGAGAGATATGGGAAGATTCCACTCTTTGATGTTCGTGACTTTTCGTACTGTAAGATGCGCATGGAAGCTTATCTCTTAAGCCATGTAAGTGCGATATGGGAGATTATAGAGTCCAACTATGTGATCACTGCTGCTCACACTTCTCAGGTTCACATTGAACAATATGAAGCTAACAACAAGGCTAGAAATATATTATTCACTAGCCTGAGTCAGAATGAGTTGATATGGTTCAACACCTTTGTACTGCTCAAGAGATTTGGTCTACTCTTAGTGTCTTTCATGAGGGCACTAACCAAATCAAGGCTAGACGCCAAAGCACATACAATCAAGAATACTAGATATTTGTGCAAGGATTCGGAGAATCTTTGGATGCTATATTTTCTAGATTTGATGGAATTGTTAGTAACCTTAGATCCACTGGGGGTTTTCCCTACTCTGAGAATGAGAGCGCGATCAAGATTCTCTATACTCTCAATTGTAGCATATGAGAAGTAAAGATCTCGAGCATTGAAGAGTCATCCAGTTGCCAGAGAGAGGGTCACCTTGTTGGGTTTTGCTTTCGCCGTTGGACAGATGAGTGGAGTGAGTGGGAGTGGAGTACTCGGGACATGTACCGCCCCTCTTTTGGTGTACATGAGCCTTTTCCTTGCTCTTACTCATGAGTTTCGGTTGCTCTTTAGTTTCCTCCTAGAGGTGGTGCTCTGCGTGGATCTTACCATGACTCATATGGTGTTGGCTTATGTGTCAAAGGCTTTGAGTCCCAGCGCTTTGGTGGACAATGTTTTCCTCATCGTGGTACTCGTCCCCGGCATGCTAATATTGATTTGCTTGCACCTGCTTCAGAGCGGATGACCTAGTACTGGATTCCCAAGGGGTTTATGACTAACCCCAGTACTGAGCCATCCACCTACTATTCTTCTCATATATAGGTGGCAGGTGGAGGCCTGGAGAACAAGTGGCTCATCCACTTCGGTTGTTCGCACCATATGACCGGAGATTCATCATGGTTCTCCAGCCTCATCCTGACGACATGAGTACATCATATTCGGGGATGATAAAAAAAGGTAGAGTGAAAGCCAAAGTCATGGTAAAGGTAAATGAGACTTTTACTCTCAGAGATGTGGCTTTGGTGGAGCATCTGGCATACAATTTACTTTCTTTATCTTAGTTGTTGGATGAGGACTTGGAATTGCGCTTCAAGTGCGATACTTGTCGAGTTCTTGATTCCTCATGCGCTTTGATTTGCCGGATTTCTCAGATTGCGAGAGTCTTTGGAGCTGATTTTTCTTAGTCTTTTGGTTCTTCTCAATGCTTGATTGCTCAACCTTCTTCCGAGCTTTAGATGTGGTATAGGAGACTAGGGCACACGAGTTTTGATTTGCTCTCTCATTTGAGTGCCCTAGGCTTGATCTGAGGATTGCCCAAGCTCAAGTTTGAGAAAAAACTTGTTTACGCTCCTTTCAGCATGGTAAGATAGTTGCTGCCTCTCACCCACCAATCAATTCTGTGATGACTGAACGATCGAGAGAACTTCTCCATATGGACATTATCGGTCCTTCTCGGGTACGTTCAGCGGGTGGGAAGTGGTATATACTTCTCATTGTTGATGACTTCTCTCGATATTCTTGGGTGTTCTTTCTCGTAAGCAAAGATGAAGTGTTCTCACACTTTTGGAGCTTAGCTTTAAGATTGTTCAAGGAACCCCCTGGTGCATTGAAAGCAATCCGCAGTGATAATGGCACCGTGTTCAAGAACTATCTCTTTGATGCTTTCTGTCTTGAACATGGTATTGAGCATCAATTTTCTACCCCACGTGTTCCTCAGTAGGATGGCATGGTTGCGAGGAAGAATAAAACTTTAGTGGAGATGGCTAGGACGATGCTTGATGAGCATAGGACTCCTAGAAAGTTTTTGGTAGAGGCCATAAGCATAGCTTGCTACATCTCCAATCGAATTTTCTTGCGCTAGATCTCAAATTTGACTTCTTACGAGTTGCGCTTTGGGAGGAAGCTGAAGGTTTCTCATTTGAGAGTTTTTGGCTACCGATGCTTCATTCTAAAGAGTGGCAATCTTAACAAGTTCGAGTCGCGCTCTTTCGATGGGATTTTCTTGGGGTATTCTCTTCATGGTCATTCCTACAGGGTCTATAATCTTGATACTAACACCATCATGGAGTCCTATGATGTCACCATTGAGTGTATAGGTGACCAAGAGATTGGTGAAAGCATCTTTGTAGATGGCGACCTTCTCAGTGATAATGAGGATGATCAACTACTTCTAATCACAAATGCATCTGAGTTAGCTCATGCTTCTTCTACACCTGTAGAGGGTCCTGCAGCCTCTACTTCCACTTCAGCTGCTTTCTAGCCTGCACCAGCAGTGTTTGAGGGGGAGATCGTTTCACAGCGTGAGGCTCCTCAACACATTCAGCGGAGACATCCACCACAGATGATGATCGGTGACTTCAATGAAAGGGTAACGAATTCCAAATCTACTTCTCATTCTCATTTCATTGATTCTACATTCGTTGCTTCTTTTGAGCCCCATGATGTTGGACATGTACTTTCTGATTCGAGTTGGGTCAATGCCATGCATGAAGAGCTTGAAAATTTTGAGAGAAACCAAGTTTGGGTCCACCCCCAAATGTTCACACCATAGAAACCAAATGGGTTTTCAAAAAGAAACAAGGGGAGGATGGATCTGTTGTTAGAAACAAGGCTAGACTTGTGGCCCAGGGTTTCACTCAAATAGAGAGGATAGACTTTGGAGAGACATTTGCACCGGTAGCTAGACTAGAAGCCATTAGGATCCTCCTTACATTTTCGACATCTCAGGATTTCAAGTTGTATCAAATGGATGTCAAAAGTGTTTTCCTAAATGGTTTCATAGAAGAAGAGGTCTATGTCAAGTAACCCCCAGGTTTCAAGCACCCCAAATACCCTCATAGAGTATACAAGCTTCATAAAGCTTTGTATGGGCTTAAACAGACGACTAGGGCTTGGTATGATCGGCTTAAGTCCTTCTTGCTTCATCATAGGTATGTGACAGGGTCGGTTGATAAAACTTTGTTTACTCTCAGACATGGCAATGATTTCCAACTTGTTTAGATTTACGTAGATGATATCATCTTTGGTAGCTCTTCTCATGCACTTGTGGCCAAGTTTACAAAAACTATGAGCAGGGAATTTGAGATGTCAATGATGGGCGAACTCACTTCTTCCTTGGTTTTCAAATCAAGCAATGCAAGCAAGGTGTCAGGACCCATCCAAATTGTATTCGAATTAATTATTAAGGTGATCATTTGATAAGTTGAGAGCTAGCGCACGCCTGTCTCTCAACGCGCCGCGTGCTAACCCACCTCTCATCACAACAATCCTAACCACCAATGATTAACCCGGATCCAATTCTGGCAGTCCCACTATGTGTGCTTTGATAATTCCCAGGAAAGCTATTATCTCCACATACCTTTACCAACATGAATATCATAACATCACAATTTAAACTAGGGTTCAAAAGATTACAAGTTGGTACATTAGACAAAGGCATTGTCTAGTGTAAACATAGATACATCGCAGCAGAAAAACATCTAATGGAAATAATGAATCGGTGACACCATTTGCCCACAAGGTAACCGACTGGGATTAGAGTAGTATATTGACTACTTGTCCCTGCACCACTCTCGGTGGGGTACAAGTAGACAGTGGCTAAGTTCACTTGCAAAACAATCAACAAAGCACGGTAAGTATGAAGGTGCTCACAAGACTTACACATATGGGTATATATTCCCGACTCTAAGGATAATGCATGTGGATGAATTAACATGGATTAAGCCACAAGGTTCAATTGAATTTTGCGAAAGGCATTTGAGCTAACTACTTAAATGTGTGAGCACCTAACTTAACCAAAATCTACCCTCCTACCAAGAGATCGTAGCCACAAAGTAACTGTAACTTGATCAAACCATCCGATACGAACCCACAACCACTTCCCACCATACCACAACATCCCAAAGTCGGAACTCTACAACCGATGCGGATAGGCAAAAGCAAGCTCATGACCGAGAGCGCGGCAATTCAAATTGTTCTAACACCCTGTAGGAGGTACATCTTTACCCACACGACACGAGACCACCCTCCATACAACCCGTCGGTTGCAAGCAATGATTCACGTGACAACTATTCACGTACTTACCCCGAACCTTTATTCCCATGCCTGATGTATGTGGAGACCACCTAGATCCCGAGTGTAAGATGACTTACCGGCACAATCTCAGGTGCATCTACACCCCGAGCGGATGGGTCAAGTGAACGCGACGACTTACATTACTAGGCTTATCTCACCAATATATTGACATGTGGTAAGTAAGGTAGTGCTTAAGCCAACAGCACCGATGGATAGTGCTTAATCCATGCAAGCGGTGTATGGCATCCGAGCTCCTCTCCTGACCTACTACTAGCACCGTCCACATCTTGTCTCATTCTCACCACTCATCAACCAATCATTTTTGTCATGGTGAAAGTGATTAATTCCTATACTCGTGAACGATGGAACCTTCTACCGCTCGACTTCTACCGGTGACCTATGCATTGCTAAGCATTTTGGAAACTTTTAAGTTGGATGTTAACACAATTATTCCCAGGCTACAAGGATATGGATCATCAATATACCAAGGTAGGAATAAATGCAACGAGATAGGTTCTACCCGACTCCCGACATCAACTATCTAAACATGCATGTATGATATATAGAGGTATCTAACAAATTGAGAAACAATTCACCAAATTATAGGAGAAATAAGATAGATCCTTGCCTTCCTGCTTCGGCGCTTCACTCACGTATGAATCTGGTTCGGTGACCCGACCACTTGAACTATCGGCATGTCACTCTCTAAATAAGACGAGATGGCATCGAATAAGCAAACGATGAAGAAAATGTACGCTTATGATGCATGAATTGCAAATGGTATGAAAAGCGTTGTATTTCAAAGACATTTGCGAAAGATCACCAAATGATTTGGGTTTGAAAAGGTTTGAACCTCGTATAAGACAATAAAAACCTACAGTGCACTATGCAGCTGGTGGTCAGACTAGAGTTAGTGGCGGTCAGACCATTGGGTTGTAGAGAGATTTGTGGTCTGGCGGTCAGACCGGACCCTTAGGCGATCATACTAACCATAGTGGCAGTTTGACTCCTGACTATGGTGTCTGATTTTGAGGTTTAGCCAACCAAGCTCAGCCCGGTAGTTAGACCGGCCATAATGGTGGTCAGACCGCTGGGCCCTACCAGTGCCACCTCGGTGAGGTTGCCAGCGAAGGCTCCGGCATTGCCTTCGACCATGAAGGGTACCAAAATGCTCTAAGAGACTAGTGGAGTGCTTCTAGGGTGGTTTGGATGACATTCACCGAGCCAAACTCGAAGAACCCTATGGATGAGCTCTAGATAAGGGTTGAACTTGGGTCTAAATAAAATGGGGACCGGTTAGGGCTCAAGAACGGTAGAAAAATGGTAGGGGAAGTCTCACCTCGGCGTAGGAAAGCTTTCTAGTGGATCAACCCACTCTGGGGAAGCATTGATTGGTAGATCGAGCCATGGGTTGGTGATTGGTCTCGAGGTGGAAGAAGACGCGGGGAAGCTCCTCCGGTGACAAGATGACAGGAGAAGCTTGGGGAAGTCTTTGGTAAGCTTGGGGAGTCACCTTCGGTGATCTCCGGCAATCGTGTTGGTTTGAGGTGGAGATCTTATCTCTCTTTCGGCTTAGGTCTTGCTCCAACGAGGAAAATCTTGGGGACAAGCTCGGGGATGACGTAGGGGGCTCATGGGCGATCTCCTTTGATCTTCGGCTTCCGTGGAGCTCGAGGTGGGGGATCTCATCTCCCTCCTCCTCTATCTCTCTCTTTCTTCCTCTCTCTCTCTCTCCCTTTCTCTTTCTTGCTCTCAGGTGGGTGGGGAAAAGGATAAGAGTGAGTGAGAGAATGGATCGATGGGGTTTTAAGTGACTGCTCTGGCTTCTGGTGGTTAGACCGCGAGCTTGGTCGGTCAGACCACCCTGGGACAGAGGCCAAAGTGGTTCTGCACACCTCTGGCGGTCAGACCGACAGGTGAGCGGTTGGATTGCCAGGGGAAATCTTTTCCCAATTTCTTTCTATCCTTTACCTCATCCTTCCTAAAAGGTATTGGGGCTTCCTAATCATCGCTAAACCATTTCCACCCATCGTATATATAGTGGACACGCGTATAAACCGAAAACATAAATTTTCAAAATGTTTTTAAATACTTAAAACTTGATTTTAAGGCGCCATGATGCTTCTACATGCTTAAGAACGAGATTAGGATTTTTGGGACGTGACAATCCTCCCTCCCATAAAAAGAATCTCGTCCAGAGATTCGGTGAACTCAGGGAAAAGGACGATGGGTCAAACATCGCTACAAGGAAAGGGATGAACACTTTTGGTGGCAAGATGTCCTAATGGGATTGACTTTCTCCAATGTTAAGGTGATGTAACTATGAGCATGCTACAACAGGGAAAAATGCATGTTCAAGGACAAAGTGTTGCATGGGCATGCATGTTGCCTAGCTCATTACTCACATACGCACTCTCCTCAAAAGTCAACAGTCAAACCGCTGACACCGGGTGTCAGACCGCTACTGTCGGTGATATGGGAACCAGAGGTCCCCGAGTCCCGAGGCCAGGACAGTGGAGTGCCACGTGGCGCCTTCCCTGGGAGATTATCTCCTCGAGGTACGAGAAGATCAAGTTCCGAGAGAGGGTGCTCGGGGCCATGAACAGTGGTCCCCGAGTACCCGAGTTCCCCGATGACCTGAGAAGGCCAAGTTCCGGGAGAGGGTGCCCGGGGCCATGAACAGTGGTTCCCGAGCACCCGAGTTCCCCGATGACAAGAGAAGTCACAGTTCTGGGAGAGGGTGCTCGGGGCCATGAACAGTGGTCCCCGAGCACCCGAGTTCCCCGAGGACCCGAGCAAACACAGTTCCGGGAGAGGGCGCTCGGGGCCATGAATAGTGGTCCTTGAGCACCCGAGTTCCCCGAGGACTAAGAAAGGGCATATCCGGGAGAGAGTGCTCGGGGCTGTGAACAGTAGTCCCCGAGCACTCGCAGTTCCCCGAGGACCAAGGAAGAGCATATCCGGGAGAGAGTGCGCGGGGTTGTGAACAGTAATCCCCAAGCACTCACAGTTCCCCGAGGACCTGAGAAGTCATTCGCCGGTGGACCCCACAGGGGCTCAACGGTGAGGTGTCAATTGGTGAGAGGCCTGATGCTGCATTTAAAAGGGCGTGTGGCCTGTCACTTCCAACCACTCCCCCACGCCTGCTGTCAGTCTCTGCCACGGTCTGGCAAGGAGGCGTGGGGACATTTAATGAGCGGGTCCCATCGTGTGTCATCCGGCGCGCCTCGAGATAACGTCACAGGGCTCGAGGCATATCGCCTGCCGCCCTGCTGTATCAGGCTCGCTCTGACCGAGCGAGCACGCGGGGTGCTCGGTGGCTGCCCGGTGGGCTCTCCCCGCAACACCCGTCGAAAAGCAGGATGATGACGACAAGACCGGATGGGGGCGCGTTTTCAACCCTCCCAGTAACATCAAGCTGCAGCCCATGATGATTGCTTCCCATTTATGGTGCCTTGGAAGTCACGCCATCCTTTCTGGGCACACTACCCGCCCCGACGGGGTATAAAAGAGGGGCGGGCTCCCCGGAGAGGAACAACTCTGGAACTCAGTGAAGATCAAGACAAACAGAAGATAAGCCGATGAAGAACAAGAGGCACGAAGCTCTAGACTTAGACAAATATCCTTGTAACATGAGAGATCCTCAGAGAGGCATTCCCTGAGCATTTATAGCATACACACAAGAGTAGGGTATTACGCTCCGTGCGGCCCGAACCTGTCTAAAATCCCCGGAGCATTTATTTCCTCCTGCATCTGGTCATCCATTCCACTTGCATCTCATTTACTCCTATTATTTCACGTACGAGGTAGATTCAAAATCGTCCCCCCGGCCGAATCTCAATGGGGGTCCCTCCGGATCCCCGCTTGTGGAGTTCATCCTCCGACAGCTACCGTGACGGTTAGACCAATGGGAGGTCTATCACCAGGCAGTAGCCTTTCCACCCGTGTTCCACACACCTCACATGTTTTAACTGCAAAACCAAAAATGACCCAACAACCACGATTACATTACACTTATGAGCAATAATATAACTAAAACGTTATATTTTCCATGAACAAGAAGCTATACCCTAACTCTACGTTACTTAAGCTCGACTAAGCTTTCGCTATCTAGCTCCAGTTCCTACGTGCATATTTAGCCTAACACCTCGGCATAGAAGATCTGCTCCTCGTACATCTCCATCGCGTCTTCTTTTTGTCGGTAGCTCCCACCATTGCATTGTTAGTGAGAAAAGCATGAATATGAGGGAGGGGACCAATGGCAAGGTGAGATACAATTGAACATAGATCAAGGATTAAAGAAGTGGCAAGTCCTTAAATAGAACACCAGAACTAAGAGTGTTTCCAACTCGCCTTTAACCCATGAGAGAATAAAGTGAGTTAAAGAACAAATTAAAGCATATTAACAAGCACAAGACAAGTGATAGCTCTAAGAAAAGGTAAGAAATAAAGAAGAGCACATCCCTAGAATGTGAAATTAATGTTAACGAGTTTCCTTAGTGAGGTTGAAATCTTTTGCTTAAAATCACCATACTACCGTAACCTACGGTCAACCATGATCTGATACCAAATTGTTAGGACCCATCCAAATTGTATTCGAATTAATCATTAGGGTGATAATTTGATAAGTTGAGAGCTCGCACATGCCTGTCTCTTGACGCGTCGCGTGCTAACCCACCTCTCATCACAACAATCCTAACCACCAATCATTAACCCGAATCCAATTCTAGCAGTCCTGGTATGTGTGTTTTTATAATTCCCAGGAAAGCTATTATCCGCACATACCTTTACCAACATGAATATCACAACATCACGATTTAAACTAGGGTTCAAAAGATTACAAGTTGATACATTACACTAAGACAAAGGCATTGTCTAGTGTAAACATACATACATTGCAGCGGAAAAACATCTAATGAAAATAAAGAATCGGTGGCACCATTTGCCCATAAGGCAACTGACCGGGATTAGAGTAGTATATCGACTACTCCTCCCCGCACCACTCTCGGTGGGGTACAAGCAGTCGATGGCTAACTTCACCTGCAAAATAATCAACAAAGCACAGTGAGTACAAAGGTACTCGCAAGACTTACACATTTGGGTATATATATTCCCGCCTCCAAAGATAATGCATTTGGATGAATTAGCAAGGATTAATCCACAAGGTTCAATTGAATTATGTGAAAGGCATTTGAGCTAACTACTTAAATGTGTGAGCACCTAGCTTAACCAAAAGCTACCCTCCTACCAAGAGATCGTAGCCACAACGTAACTGTAACTTAATCAAACCATCCGATATGAACCCACAACCACTTCCCAACATACCACAACATCCCAAAGTCAGAACTCTACGATTGATGTGGATGGACAGAAGCATTCTCATGACCAAGAGCATGGCAATTCAAATTGTTCTTACACCCTGCAGGGGGTATATCTTTACCCACACTACACGAGACCACCCTTCATACAACCCGTCGGTTGCAAGTGTTGATTCACATGATAACCATTCACGTACTCTCCCCGAACCTTTGTTCCCATGCCCGATGTATGTGGAGGCCACCTAGATCCCGAGCGTACGACAACTTACCGGCACAATCTCAGGTGCCTCTACAAGCCCTTGCTCACACCCTGGGTGCATGGGTCAAATGAACACGGTGACTTATGATACTAGGCTTATTTCACCATTATATTGGCATGTGGTAAGTACGAAAAATGCTTAAGCCAATGGTACCGACGAATGGTGCTTAATCGATGTAAGAGGTCCATGGCATACGGGCTCCTCTCCCGACCTACCCCTAGCACCGCCCATATCTTGTCTCATTCTCACCACTCATCAACCCATCATTGTTGTCATGGTGAAAGTGATTAAGTCCTATACTTGCGAACAATGGAACCTTCCGCCGCTCGACTTCTACCGGTGACCTATGCGTTGCTAAGCATTTTAGAAAGTTTTAAGTTGGACGTTAACACGATTATTCCGAGGCTACAAGGATATGGATCATTAATATACCAAGGTAGGAACATATGCAATGAGATAGGTTCTACCCGACTCCTGACATCAACTAGCTAAACATGCATGTACGACATATAGCGATATCAAACAAATTGACCAACAATTCACCAAAGTATAGGAGAAATATGATAGATGATTGCCTTGCTACTCCGACGCTTCACTCACGTACGAATCTGGTTTGGCTTCAACCTCGACCCCTTGAGCTGTCGGCGTGTCGCTCTCTAAATAAGTCGAGATTGCATCGAATAAGCATACGATGATGAAAATGTACACTTATGATGCATGAATCGCAAATGGCATGAAAAGCGCCGTATTTCAAAAATATTTGCAAAAGATCACCAAACGATTTGGGTTAGAAAAGGTTTGAACCTCATATAAGACAATAAAAAAACTACAGTGCACTATGCAGCTGGCGGTCAGACCATCGGGCTGCAGAGAGATTTGTGGTCTAGCTGTTAGACTAGACCCTTGGGTAGTTAGACCATGGGGCCTGGCGTCTGACCCCTAACTATGGAGTCTGATTTTGATGTTTAGCCAGCCAAGCTCAGCCTAGTGGTCAGACCAGCCATAATGGCGGTCGGACCGCTGGGCCCTGCTAGCGCCACCTCGACAAGGTCATCAGCGAAGGCTCTGGCGTTGCCTTCGACCACAAAGGGTACCAAAACACTCTAGGAGATTAGTGGAGTGCTATAGGGTGGTTTGGATGACATGCACTGAGCTGAAAGAGAGCTCTTCTTTCTCTTTCGGCTTGGGTCTTGCTTCGATGAGGAAAAGCTTAGAGACGAGCTCAGGGATTACGTAGGGGCTCATGGGTGATCTCCTCCTTCGATCCCCTGCTTCCGTGGAGCAAGAAAGAGAAAGGGAGAGAGAGAGAGGAAGAGAGAGAGAGAGAGAGAGAGAGAGAGAGAGAGAGAGAGAGAGAGAGAGAAAGAGAGGAGGAGGGAGAGGAGTTCCCCCACCTTGGCATAGGGAAGCTTTCTAGCAGATCAACCCAGTCCGGGGAAGCTCCGATTCATAGATCGGGCCCCGGGATGGTGATTGGTCTCGAGGTGGAAGAAGGCGCAGGGAAGCTCCTCCGGTGACAAGATGGCGGGGAGAAGCTGGGGAAGTCTTCGGGAATGGTGGAAAAAGGATAGGGGAAGTCTCACCTCGGCGTAGGGAAGCTTTCTAGCGGATCAACCCACTCCGGGGTAGCTCCGATTCGTAGATCGGGCCCCGGGGTGGTGATTGGTCTCGAGGTGGAAGAAGACGCTGGGAAGATCTTCCAGTGACAACATGGTGGGGAGAAGCTCAGGGAAGTCTTTAGGAAGCTCAAGGAAGTCACCTCCGATGATCTTCGACCATCATGGTGGTCGAGGTGGAGCTCTTCTCTCTCTTTCAGCTTGGGTCTTGCTCCGACGAGGAAAAGCTTAGGGATGAGCTCGGGGATGACGTAGGGGGCTTGTGGGTGATCTCCTTCGATCCCTTGCTTCTGTGGAGCTCGAGGTCGGGGATCTCCTCTCCCTCCTCTCTCTCTCTCTCTCTCTCTCTCTCTCTCTCTCTCTCCCCCCCCCCCCCTTTGTCCCTTTCTCTTTCTTGCTCTTGGGTGCGTGGGGAAAAGGATAAGAGTGAGAGAGAGAATGGATCAAGGGGTTTTAAGTGACTGCTCTGGCTTCTGGCAGTCAGACCGTGAGCTTGGTTGGTCAGACTGCCCCAGGACAGAGGCCAAAGTGGTTCTGCATGCCTCTGGCGGTCAGACCAGCAGGTGAGCAGTTGGACTGCCAAGGGGATCTTTTCGCGGTTTCTTTCTATCCTTTACCTCATCCTTCCTAAAAGGATTTTGGAGCTTCTTAATCATCGCTAAACCATTTCCATCCATGATATATATAGTGGACACACGTATAAATGAAAGACATACATTTTTGAAATGTTTTTAAATACTTAAAACATGATTTTAAGGCGACATGATGCTTATGCATGCTTAAGAACTAGATTATAATTTTTGTGACATGACACAAGGTATATTCGACCACCAGACAAAGTACACCAAGGATTTGCTGAAGAAGTTTGACATGAGCGATGCAAAGCCCTTAGTGACACTGATGGCTACCTCGACCGTGCTTGATCCAGATGAAGATGGAGAGGAGGTAGACCAGCGAAAGTACAGGAGCATGACTGGCTCCCTCCTGTACCTAACGATGACAAGACCTGACATTCACTGCGCCACTTTCCTTTATGCTCGCTTCCAAGAATCACCAAGGACATCCCACCACCAAATGGTGAAGCGCATATTGAGGTATCTCAAACATACCCTTGAGTATGGTCTTTGGCTCTTTGCATCCTCTTCGCTTTCTCTTCGAGGTTTTTTGGATGCGGCTTTTGCTGGTTGTAGAATTGATAGGAAGAATACCTCGGGTACTTATCATTTTTTGTGTACCTCTCTTGTGTGTTGGTCTTCTCACAAATAGTCTATTGTTGCACAGTCAACTGCCGAAGCTGAATATGTAGCTGCCGCTAGCTGTTGTTCTCAGATCTTGTGGATGGTTGCTACCTTAAGGGATTATGGGTTGGATTTCAGGAGTGTGCCACTTTTGTGTGACAACACTAGTGCCATTAGCTTAGCCAATAACCCAGTCCAGCACTCCAGAACTAAACACATAGATGTGAGATTTCACTCCTTACGAGATCACAATAAGAAGGGAGATGTTGACTTGAAATACATATATACCCAACATGAGCTTGCCGACATCTTCATAAAACCCCTAGATGCAACAAGATTTGCCTTTTTGAGGGGAGAGCTTGGGTGTGCCATCCCTATGGCATTGTGTGAGTGGTGTTATTTTTGCACATACTCTATCTTACTTTTGTTGCATTTGTATTGCATAGCATTGTGTAAGATAACCATAGTAGTTGAGTTTTGACTTGTATATCTTTAACATTTTTTGTTGCTAGTCTTGAATTTGGACTATGTTGAGTAGTTGTGCGAAGCAACCTTTTAATCTTAGGCTCATCTTGATACTTCGACATGAAACATTTCAAGCAAGCTAGCTTTCCTAAAGATGAAATTTGGCGATTTTATGAATCATGTAGACCATGAAATGCTACATTTTTTATCACCATATTCATAATTGCATTGGCTTGGTCAATACTAGTGTTAAGACTAGTTTGATCAATATTTTGCTCTAAGCTTCTAGATTCAAGAAAATGGATTGGGGAACATTGCACTATGTTCTCTATCTTTGTCAATATTTAGCTCATGATAGAATCTTAGGGGAACATGTGTTCCTTGTGTACTTTGTGTAGAATCTTAGGGCAAAGACACTACTTGACTTGATCTTGTGAAAACTTGATACTTTGTGCAATTTAAATATTCTTGAACAATCAAGTTCCATGTGCCAAAATATGATCCAATACGGTTGTCTTGATGCCTCGAGGTGTTTGTCGTACCCAGTCACACAACACTTCGTATGGATAAGAGGCAACTTGAGGATTAAATGAAATACAAAGAAACGTGTCTAGATGCTCAATTTTTTAATCACTTGATCTAACCAAGTCTTGGTTTATATGAGAGTGTTTGCAAAGCCTACTATCATGAATGCTTGTGCCTAGTTCGAGATTGAAGTTTGCTAGTTCTTAATACTTACATTGCCTCGACACGAGTGGATGCTTATGAGGTGGTTACTTTTAACATGATTTGGCTATGTGAACTTAAATGCACCAACAATTCTTCAGGTTTAGTTTGTATAGCTTCATGCTCTCGTGTCACTGTCTCTTTTTTAGCCTTTATGCGGTTGTGAGCCCTATATTCTACTCTCGATAGCCCTTTGATGTTTCTAGCATTTGCAAATGCTTTTGTGGTATACTTATGAATACTCATTAGGATTGCATGTTCATGCATTGTATTGTGATTTATCCTTGATATTTGCATTGCTAAAGGGGAAGAAAATATAAAAATATGCACTAAGCCACAAAGATGAAATCTTGCATAATGAAATTGTGCATTCATCAAGGGGGAGCATTTGAGCTTCTATTGTATTTTTGGCAAGCCTTTGTTTTTGTTCAGGCTTTTTGCATTCTCTCTTATGCCAAGTGACCCTTTTTGCTCTTTCTTCAGTTTTTGGTCACTTGGATAAGCTTCTCTTGGTGAAATTTCTTCAAACCAAAATCTTTGTGCTTTGAGAGTTATCAATACACTTATCAAGGGAGAGATTGAGAAACCAAGTTGAAATATGCTTTGGTTTACATGTGATGAGTCATTGACAAATGTTGAATTGAGTTAAGCTTGGTTTGCATGAAGGTTAAACAAACTCTTTCCAGTTCAAAACCGGAACTTCTGGTGTCTTGGTGAACTCGGAACTTTTAGTCCAAAACAGGAAGTTCTAGTGTCATGGGAAAACCAAGACAGAGAGCCCTCTTCCGTAGTTGAATCTGGAACATCCGGTTTCATGGGAAAACCAAGACAGAGAGCCCTCTTCCGTAGTTGAATCTGGAACATCCGGTTTCATGGGAAAACCAAGACAGAGAGCTCTCTTCTGGAGGTGAACCCGGAACTTCTAGTCCAAAATTGGAACTTTTGGTGTCATGGGAAAACCAAGATAGAGAGCTCTCTTCCGGAGTTGAATCCAGAACTTCCAGTGTCTGGAACTTCCGGTTCAAAACCGGAACTTCCGAGGTTCTCGCTTTTTCTGGGTTGGGATTTGAAATAAGGATTTTGGTTTTGGATTAACTGAAGATGGAATTGGAGAAATGTTTGTCTTATGGTGTGCAGGTGATGGATGCAACTTGGCGGTTGACGATGGGATGATCAGGGCTAAGTAGGGTGCTTGATGCCAGACGATTAAGGAGGTCGGGCAGAATCAAGGATGATCCTAGATGTACACGTGGAGGTCATAGAAAGCATGGGAAGATGGATGAAGACGACGTGTTAACAAAGTCAAGCGAAAGAGATGCCGGTGCAAGTGACAGGCGGCTCGAGGGATCGGGAGCTGAAGAGATTTGCCGGTGGTAAAGATCACAAGACGGAGTCCATATGGCATTATCGTGAAGCTTGCGTCGATGCGAAGCTAAGTCATGAAGGCGCCATAGCCGTTCGATGGACGAAGAGAAAAATAGAAGAAAATACCCTCGGTTATAGGTATGAGTGTATTGAAGCGTGGTACGTAGGAGGGGCACTTTGGGAACAAGAAAACTTAGTATCCAAGGAAGCTCCCAAGACCTATGAATATAGGGGAGGGGCTGTGCTAGCCCATTGAGCTAGCCATTTGAGTTGTGTGTGGTTGAGTTTTGGGAGAGGAAGAGAGTAGAGCTTAGCCTTTGTAATATGTGAGAGCTTTTTTAGAGCTAAAACACTTTGTAATCTACCAAAAGAGGGTGTTCCTCTTCGAGTAATGAGATTGGTGATTTCCCCTATACTTGTGTTTATCTCCTTCTAGTCTTCTTCTATTGGCTCCCTTGCTTTGTTTGCAAGTTTTTCATTTTTCGTTGCGATTTTTATTTTTGCTTAAGGGCTAAAATTTTTCAGCTTGTTGGAGTTATTTTTCAGCTTGTTTGAGAATTTCTTCATCAGGTGCCAAGTTACATTGATTTGAGTGATCTTCTTCATCTTGTTTCTTTTCCGTGCACTATGACACTTGATATGGCCTTTAATAGAACATAGAGTCATTATCCATAAAAGTGTAGCGATGTTTCTCTCGAAGAGTTTGAGTGATTTCGTGTCTCTCGGCTTTAGCTTCTACTCTTGATTTTGGAGGCGCATTAGTAGATCAAAATAGGAGAAGGCCATCCAAGATTTTGGTGAGATACCTATTCACCCCCTCTAGTCGCCATTCTGCGTCCTACAATAGTACTCCGTATTTTGTATATGTGCAATACGTCGAAGACATGTTATTACAATATATGTAAAGTATCCATATTGGTGAGATAAGTAAATAATTGTAGGAGGATAAAATTACCCCCCTTAATAGCTCAACATCCCACAAGTCACAAGAACATCTGCGTCCACAAATTGTCTCTTTTATAAACGTATTCTACCAATAGACCTCTTCGAAAATAATTTTTTAAAATGGATCTTTTGCATAGCAACGTGACATTTGGCATCATGCTATCGATCTTTTATTTTGGACTTGTAAGATCACACATGGTAGCTACTATAGCACCAAGATTGATGGCGCCATGAAATGAACCTACGGCGCCACTATCTATAGCGCTATGAAAAAGATCCATTTTTGAACATCTTTCCCCGGAGGGTCTATTTATAAAAATTATTTTTGAAAAGGGCTAAAAAATAAAAATTCCACTTCAGTTCGTATCTGTATTTGAGCATATGTATTCGAGTATTTTTGTGTTCTTAAAAATGTAACTTGTGCCAAAATAACAGATGCGAAGAAACAGCAAAAAGGCCTTGGATGCAATGGAAATGAACATAGCAAGGACATTGCTTCAACCGTCGCCACCCATATGCAGCAGCCACATCTCACCAGTCACCGCCGCCTCCTGCTCGTCTCCTCTCCCTGGCGGGTCTCTCCAGCTCTCCGGAGGGTCCTCCACCAGCCGGTCCTTAGTCTGATGCCGCCATCACAGCGCTGCTCCTCTCTCACTGGTCCAGTGGATGGAGTTGAGATCCGTCTGGGGACCAGGCTCCTCTGACTTCAACGTAATTGTGACTTTGTCACTGACATGTGAAACCATGAAGTCAGGGGATCCGTCTGGTCGTGGATGGATTGGCTTCGTTTTCTTGTTGGTACGTAATCCTTGCTTGCTTGGATGGATTCTCGAGTTGGTTTGTTCTCAATCGAACCAAATGCATCTTCTCTCTGTCCATTCCATTCAGTTAGTTGTGGATTTTTTGGGCTGCGGTGATGCCCTACTAATCCAGTCCAATCCACCTGTTCCTGCTTCGATTAGGTTCTTCTTCTTCGTCAGCGTTGTGCAAGATGCCAAGATCAACGCCGGTTGCCACCAATGTACTTCTTGGTATCCAAATAAGGCGCGGAAACAGTTTATTTTCCAACATTTTTGGGGGTTCAACTGATCCCTCATGCCCCAGGACAACTCCGCTCCTGGTTGTTTATTCATTGGCAGAAGGTATTCTCTCGGTGCAATTGTTGGGCACACCGTACTCACTCCGTAAGTGGCCAGAATTGTAAGAAATTCCCGGCCTGATTTTGCCCTTTTTGTCGTGGAAAATTGTCTATCAGCCCGAAAAGAATGACATAGTCGGAAACTATGACGCAGTGGCATACCATAGCATGCAGTGTGTAGTGAGCACTAGAGTACAAATACACAATTCAGGTTTGCACATATAGCATATATCTCAGGTTCCTGGTCATTTTCTATTTCAACTGCTTCAGGATGTGAGACATGCACAATGACTAATAATCCTAATGTAGAATAAGCTATTTTACTTCAGAATCCATTGATTAACTTCATAATTATGAAAGTGCTCCTGAGTATGTGGTTACGGCTATAAAAACACTCCACTGCTATTTTCTACTACAGACTCATTTAAACATTGCTCCTGGGTGGTAATTGAGGCCAATCTTTATTTGGAATAAATAATGATTGCCACAGTCTAATTATGTAACGTGGTCATTGCTTGCTCACTAGAAGAGTCTAGCAAGAGCAGCTAGTTGAAAAGGAAAAGGACACCAGGGGCTATTCGGCTTCACTTGTATGTTCTCCTCCAACAAGTCAAAGCTATTGCTCGCTTATCTTTAAGGGCTTCACATTACCGCTCAGTTGTGACCTTTCCTTCTTCCTAGCTAGTATGTTCTCCTCCCAAAGATATGTTCTCACCTGTTCTCCTCCCAAAGATAGTATGTTCTCCTCCCTCTCTCTGCCGCCAGGGACTGCCGGTCAGCTCCACCCCCTTCCTCCCGCCGCCTTCCTCTTTCCCTCTCAGCGCCGCGCCCGACAGCCGCATCAATTAGGCTCCCGAAATATGGAAGGAGCACCGCGCGTCCGCGTATATGGGAAGAATGACCGAGAAGAAGGAAATGGGAATCAAATCCACCTCTGCATTGTTTCCCCTCAAGAATCGTAGCGCGAGCGCCGCCCGAAAGCAGCACCGCCGAGCTTCCGCTGCCGCCGAGCCCGCTCGCCGTCGCCAACCCGCTCCACCGTTCTCTGACGCCAACGCGCCCCCAAAACGCGTTCGTAATCGCCTTCTTGTCCTGTTCTTCCGCTCTCCATCGCAAACCAGCCACCGGAGATCAACTCCGGCGACCTCCCGAGCCATCGCCGCCGTTTCTGCTTGTTGCCGTCGCCGCAAATTCGCCAGTTCACAGGTGAGCCCTCCCTGGACCGTCCGATCCGGCGTGGACGGCCGAGATTAGATCCGCACGTACCGATTCGTTTCTAAAGTCCCCCCAGTCAGCGTCCACTTCCGCCAGCCACGTGCGCAGATGTATCCGACGTGGTAGCCTCGTCAGCAAAACCGAGCCCAGATATCTGCCACGTCAGCTTTCCTTTCCCGTTTTCTTTTAATTCCCTCTGCTGACATCAGCTGACGTCACAATAGCCTTTTTCCATATACAAATAATTAGGGTAATTTGATAAATCTGAAAATAGGGTTTTAATAATAAGAAAATTTTGGTAAAATCTTTAAAAGTTCTGTAATTATTTATAAATGTTTTCCAGTAATAACATAAATGTTATAATTAGACTAAATGTTTTAGAAATACGTAATAATGTTTAAATATGTTTTCTTTTATGTTTCAAATTCTAGAAAATTGATCAATAATTAGGATAAAATAATAAATGGGTTTTTATTAAGTAAAATAAATTGGATAATCTGTTTTAATTCTCTTTTAGAGTTTCTTTAATTCCTAAAATCCTTTTTAGTTCCTGAAAAATCCAGAAAAATCACAGAAAATTCTAGAAGCCTCCAGAAAATTCCATGAAAATTTCTACAGTCTAATTTCACCCTTCCAAAGCCACATCTCCACTGTTTCAACTCTGATCTAATCATTTTCTTTGCCAATAATTCACCAAAAATAATAATGAGTTATTTTGTGTGTTTTTGGCTATTTCTTGGTTCTGGGTGTTTATTGTCTTTTTTTTATTTTGTGATTAAACACTGATGTCCAAAGCTGGAATTTGCAGGTGTTTAGGACCAGGAGTTCGAGGATCCCGATGAGCATTAGGGTGGAAGCAAGTTGTCTTTTAATGCATTCTGATCCTAAGTTTCTAAATGACTTTTTTTTTTATAAAGTTGCATGCTTATAGTTGTCAGTCAGAAACCGAAGTAGGACTATACATTAGTTTTCTTACATCTACTTTGTCGCCTTGGTTTTTGTGGTATCAAGGATAGTATTGCTTAGCCATGCTTGGGAGTTGGATCACACTAGTATGATAATTTTGATAATGGTTCTATGCAACATGAGATAAAATTGGTGATAATATTTTCCATTTTTGAGGAGAACGATCAAACTGTACCTCCACATGGTTGCAATAACAGTTTGAGCTTGTGACCGCATATAGGTGATGGTGTATGAATCGATGTCCTTGCCCTGCTTGGTATTCGCCATGGACGTGGAGCGAGGGATTGGAAGGATACTCGAGGAATTCCCGCACCCTCTGGTAGAAGCGCATCACCCGTAGGGCATCAAGGTGGTGCTCCGAGTTGTCGAGCACCTCGAGCGCCTCGAAACCTAGCTGCTGGTCGAGGTCTTCGCTGTAAAATCCCCACCGAAAGGCCCAATCCAGGTCACACCCACAGCGGTGCGGGGGAAGGAAATTGGGGGTGGAAGCAGCGAGCGACGTACCCAACAATGGTGGCGAGGAAGAGGGAGAGGACGGTGGGGAGGAGGTCGGGCTGGGGCTGGCGATGTATTCGGTGCGGAGGTTGGTGTTGGGCGCGATGCCGTAGCTGTGCAGCGCCTCCACGATCTACGCCGGCTTCATCTCCCAGAACGGGAAGTTGCACACGCCATCTTCTCCGCTTGCCTCCGCCTCCCGTCAAATCGATCGATCCCTGCCGCGCAGATCAATCCCGCAGATGGACCTCCACTCCACGCCAATCCGATACGGAGGGGGCGTGGCACGGAGGTAGGCATGGAGGCAGAGGAGCACAAGGGAGCAGGGGGTTGGGACGAATACGAGTGTCAGGGGAGGCGGCGGCGGTGGGGCGTAGGAGGCGGTGAGGGTTCCGGACGTGTTGGCACGGGTTGCGATGGGAGCAGGCTCTCCTCCTTGGGACCACACGACAGCGGAGAAGACAAGGCGGCGGATGAGGATGGGGCGGGTGGCGATGAGGATGGGGATGGGGCAGCGATTTCGGGAGCGGGGCTAGGAGGATTGGGCGCGAGCGGAGAAGCTGGGGGCAAGGAGAGGGGAGAGAAGGGTGGGGTGGTTGTGCGGGCGTACGGACCGCGGGCACGGGAGTCCGATCGGGAACGAACAGCGATCGGAGACGGACGATGGCTAAGGAATCAATAGAGGGTGAACAAGTCTTGCTGTTTTTTTAAGTAGGAGAGATCTCTAGTTAGACAGAGAACAAAATAATCCACTGGTTCAAGCTTTAGCTTCACTGATCATGATTCTAAGCTCTTCTTTACAAATGACTATGAGCAATTATTAGCAGTCATAATGGATAATACCAAAATCAGTAAAATATGCTAATGTTTATCAAATAATTGCATTGAGTAAGAGCCTAAGAGATGTTTCAAGACTTGAAACCTTTCCAATGATAGCTGCTTTTGTGAAGTCCAATTCAAGTGGGCTAATCTCCCAATCAGCCTTGTTTGTTAGAGGAGGCGGGGTTGTCTTCGGTTCAAACTGGCTTCAAATTTTTCCCCTGCAGGAAAAAGAAAATCAGAGAAAACCGAAGTATCAGAGAAATATGGATCCAAACATTGGGAGAATGGAGAGGTACATAGGATTAGAGCGATATGAAGCAGCACTGCTGCTCCAGGTTCACGATGTGGTTGCGACCTTCGTCGTTGGCCTTGCAGTCCTCGGTCGATGGGCACGCGTCCTCGAAGAAGAGCTCATCGCCGTCTTGATGCAACCTCGCTGCTACTCAACAAAGAGTCGTGGCTCAGACTCGGCCTCGCGAGCCTGGCCAACAGCGCAGGCTCGCTGCTGGCGGGCTCGACGGACCGACGCAGCCTCGCTGCCGCACCGGTGTTGGCGGAGTGGATCGAGGCTGCTGGTGTGGATCGACTCCGTGGCGGTGTTAGCCGAGCGGATCGACTCCGTGGCGGTGTCGGCTGCTCGAATGGAATCGGGGAGGAAGAGATAGCAGAGGGGGGTCGACGAGAACGATGGGGCGCCTCCCCTCGATCTCCACCGCAGCGGAGGCCGCCTTCCTCCACCTGACAGTGGCGCCGACCACCGCCTGCGCCTCCTTCAGCAGTGCGAGCCATACTGGCCCTCGCAGCCACGCGCATAGGCCCTCGCAGCCCACCACCACTTGTGGGTGGGGGCGGGGGGCAGAAACCCTCTCCTGCCCTCGCAGGTGAAGGAGCCCGCGACGATGCAACCCTCTCCAGCGTCGCTACCGCCCGTCGCCGCCGCCACTCTCTCGCGCGTGCGGATTAGACAGGGTGAAGCGGACGAAATGGTTAGGGTTAGACCATACTATATTTTCTTTATTTCGTTTTCTTTCTTTTTTTCCATTCTTATTTATTTTATTTTCTATCATCTTCGATAGCTTCTCTTCGAAGTAATTCGTGAAAAAAAAGAGAATCTCGTCCTGAAGAGAAATAACTTAGAAATCTTTTTGTGACGGAACCATAAAGGGAAACTGTTGGAGCGTTGAAGGAAACGAAAATCCCTTCGTGAAGGGATTCTGGACCCTAAAGGAAATCGGTTGGGGATGGTCTTAGGGTTAGATATCGCCACCGTGTGGTTTTTGTTCTGGGCGCGAGCAGCGGCAGCCGTCTGATCGGAATCGAACGGTTCACATGTGTTGCGCTCCACCACGGGCCTGCACGCGTTTGTGGGCTCTCACGGTGTTAATTGGGCTAGCAAGAAGAGTTGTGCATTAGTTACAGATATCTTTATAACCCATCATTAATATATTTGTCGTTATTGTCTGTCACTAATGATCGAGTTATTAGTGATAGCTTGTTAATAACCTGTCATTGTTATCATAAGTGACGGGTCTGAAACGTGTCAAATATGAGGTTATTATTAGTGACGCGTCCTCATAGGAACTACTACTAATAAAATATTAGTAATATGTAATGAGCAGCTGTCATTAATATCATATCATCTTTGTTAGTTTCTTTCGTAGTAGTCGGTCACGAATTGTTTTGCACCTAGCATCATAGAAAGTCGGATGGAGCCAAACATGTCATTTTCGGTGATGATGTCCTATTGCCTTTCATAGTACTATACTAGGTCCTTTTAGTTTCTTTGAATGCCTTTTTTTTTATTGAGCGTCCATATTGCATATAACAAAACATATATGTCAAATAACAACTTTAGTAAAAATTCCATAGAAACTTCTTATGAAAGTAATGTAGCAACTTCTACGAAACATAGTGCAACAACTTCTACAAAAAGTTAGATACTAACTTCTACAAAATATAGTGTAGCAACTTAAGTGAAAATAAGTAACTTCGGTGAAAGTTAGGTAGCTATTTACTACTTTGAGGTATCAAATTTAGCTAATGTTAGTAATAATCGAATATTTTGTGTGGATATTAGATAGCAATTCACAATATATAGACATAGGATAGTCTTATTCAAACAACTTGTTGTGTGTAGACTTATGTTTGGTAGTAATTTATATGGAGACTATGTGATAACTTTAATAAACATTTGATAACCTCTTTAGATGAGGCAACAACTTCAGGGAACATTTATAGAAATTTATGTGCAGACTATGTGGCAACTTCTTATGAGCTAGCATCTTTAGTAAACACCTTGTGACAACTTATTGTGGAGATTATATATCAACTTTAATAACATAAGTATCTAGTAAAGAACACAAATGTACAAACGAAATAGAAAACAAATAACATATGAGAGAGTTATGATTATCCAAAGTGATTGAACAGACTAGTACAGCCCAGATAATCACCCTTATTCTTTCGCCCGAAGCCGTTTCTCGTATCCCCTTAAGCCTCAGGTGAGTAAAAACAAAAAAAGCACCCAGCACGGTCCACGCACGTGGAGCCCGAATTGCCAGCCCATTTGGGCCATGGGCCATGCCGAAGAGCCCCCTACTGCATATTCCACTGCCGCTGCTGGGGGGCTTAAGGCGCTGTTTGGTTTTTAGCCCTAACAGATCAAACTAAAATTTGGCTAGAGGTTAAATCAGCGCAGTATCAAATTTTAGTCGTTAAAATAACGTTTAGTTTAAGTTTAAACTAAAATTTTGCCGACCAAAAATTTTGACGGACGATTTGGCTGTCCGAGATTTGCTAAAAACGTTATAGAAAAACTTTGATTGGCTAAATTTTTTGATATGACTAATTAAATTTTAGCCTCAAATTAAATTGAGACTAAATTTTCGGGACACAATCAAATTTTGGCTTGCCCGGCTTTAGCCCCTAATCGAATAGCCCCCAAGTCCGCTGCCGTCGGCGCCCGATGGCAGCAGCAGCGGTGTTCCTCGGGGAGCTCCGGCTCCGAGGCAAGCCGCCGGATTCTCCCTCGCCAGGCAGCTCGTCGGTATGCATTCTATTTTCTACCTGCTTGCCTAAACTAAAGGAAGATCTCGGCGTCATTTCCTCTAGATTTACGCTGATTTTTCAGATGCTTATTGCTCTATTTCGGCTCACGAGGGATCATGTTGTACTATGCGCCTCTGCAGGATGCTTATTGCTCGTCGCAAATTCGGTTAACAGGTGCGCTGCGAAATTTTGTTAGCTAAGCATAAGCTTACTCTGAATATTTGATGTGAGCTTTGTGCCAAGTTTACTTTGATGGCTCTTTGGAACCTCAAGAATAGGTGAAACACAGGATATGAATGTATCTGTAAAATAAAGGATTAGAAAATAGAGGAATTCTGTAAGAACCGGTGTTTGGAACGCAGGAATGAGAGAGCACAGTAATGTGGAGAGTAAATAGTAATCTCTTTTGTTTAGACTAAAGCTATGCACTAATATTATCATTTATATGCCACTGACAAGTGAGGCCATTAAATTGATGGTCCCACGGCTGCCTCGGTCTTCAGTGTTGATGGAAAACATGAGGTTAGAGTGGATGTTTTGTTTCCTTTGGAAATCTTATGTTTTTAGGGAAATGCTACAGGAAATCAAAGGAAACGAATGGGGCGTTTCCTGCGTTCCAAAGGCATGTACAGTGAAAATTCATATAGGAACGAGATTCCTATGCTTTTCCTTTGAAAATCCTTTGATCCAGAAAGGCCCTGAATGAGCTCTTTGCTCTCCATGCCAACTCTCATATTTGAGCTGCGTGACCTGAAAACTAGTGCTAGTCTTTTTTTTTTTTTTTAAATACACGTGTGAAGTGTATATAGATCTGTTGCCAGAGTCCCAATTTTAAGAATTTTTAGAGTTAGATATTCTTAGTTTTAGAAATTTGTAGAGCTAGAGTTGTACGAACACCGAAGATGTTTGTGTAAGTTATTTTTATTTTTATTTTAATCTAAAATGGAGATTTAAACTACTTTTCTGTGCAGGCACAACAGGAAAACGCAAGGCTTCTCGGGGAGTTCGTCAATATCGTGTGGCTTCTATAACTGCCACTTTTAGTCGCTTCTACTGTGGCGAGGACGTACTGGTTTAAGGAGGGTGCGGAGAGATTCTCCAAGTCACAACAGCAGCCGTCGGTGTGGAGTTCGGTAGTGCGAATACTCTCATGGGTACCACGGTGAAAGAAGTGTGAGCATTGCCATGTTATTACTATGTTTCTTGAAGACACTTATTTTGATATCTAGATGGCTTCGAATGAAGAGATTTTCAATTATCAAGTTATAGATCATCAAGATCTATAACTTTAATATAAAGATTGTTTCTATCCAGCTTTACATGAATAAGCTACACATTTTCAAAAATCTCAGTACAAACTTAGAATAGATGATGAAAATGTACTTTTAATGGTTCTAGTTTGGAACCGACATAAATAGTGACGGTTTAAGTTTGGAGCAGATGATATGTTTGTATTATCGTTACTATTTGTTCTAGTTTGTAACAGGTACTGATAATTTGGTTCTCTGTGTCAGATCCAAGCTGGAAATCGACAATAATACTAGTTTCAGCATCATTTATCTGTGTTGGTTCTTAGCGCTAGAATCATCTATGACGGGTCGGGCTAACTAACCGACACGATACGGTTTAGGAAGCAACACATATAATCATCGCCGATTCCACAATTTGTTATAGCGCTAGCCAGTTGATCCAGTCTCTATGACACGTGAACACTTGTTGCCAATTCAAACGTCTTCCCTTTCAATGAGTTAATTGGTGTCCCTTTACATGACGATGATCACCGGGTCACTCAATTATAGAGGAGAGGACTGGTTCAGATGCAGTCACGCTCGTTGATCGCCTGCCAAGGAATCATCTCCTTGAAGACTTGCCATGGCTATCTTGATTAAAGAGTTTATGTAGATGTTTCATAACTAGATCGGCCTTGCTGAATCAGAATCTTACAATGCAAGGAAGTGACTGCAGCGCAGTCCATCACAGACATATCTCCATACATATATCATCGATCGATCGGATAAAAGAAATCGCTGAGAGCAGAACGAAGATGTGGGAACCTACAGAGAGGGAGAACCATGTCGCAGAGCGCGGGCTCGTCCCCGTCAACGGCGGTGACGAGGTGCAGGTGCAGCACGAGCACGGCGAGGCTAAGATGGACGGCTTCGTGCGCAGAGACCAGTCATGGTACGCATATACGATTCATGTGTGCGTATAATAAAGCAAATGGAATTGTGTTTTTCATGTCGATCTTCTTCTTGTTTCGCGCTTGAAGTAGGTACGCTAGCAGTGATATCCCCAGTGATCTACTCGTCAAGGTAGGAGGCGTCAACTTCCACCTCCACAAGCACCCCATGGTCTCCCGGAGCGCCCGCCTGGCCCGACTCGTCGACGAGGCATCGGCCCTGCTCGGCCCCGACGCCGTATTCGTCACCGTGGTTGACCTGCCCGACCTGCCGGGCGGCCACGGCGCGTTTGAGCTGGTCGCCAAGTTCTGCTACGGCATCATGGTCGATATCATGGCCACCAACGTCGCCGTGCTGCGCTGCGCCGCCGAGTACCTGGAGATGACGGAGGACCTGGAGGAGGGCAACCTCGCCTTCCGCGCAGAGGCGTTCCTGGGTTACGTAGTGGCGTCTTCGTGGCTGGACTCCGTCGTCGTGCTCCGGTGCTGCGAAGGCCTCTCGCCGTGGGCCGAGGACCTGCAACTCGTGCGCCGCTGCAGCGAGTCCGTCGCTGCCAAGGCGTGCACCAACACGAGGGCCGTGCGCTGGGCCTACGCTGGCAGGATGTCGCCCAAGATGCCGAGGGCCGGCACGTCGAGTGACAGCCGCCAACAGCTCGTGCCGCCGGCTGACTGGTGGGTAGACGACATCTGCGTGCTAAGGATCGATCACTTCGTGCGCGTCGTCACCGCCATCCAGGCCAAAGGCATGCGCTGCGACCTCATCGGCGCCGCCATCACGCGCTATTCCTCCAAGTGGCTCTCTGCTGGCATCAACAAGGAGAGTTCCACATCGCATGACAGCGCGCCGTGGACGCAGGCCGGCGTGCTCCAAATGGTAATTGCCGGTGAGGGCGATCTGCAGACGGAGATGGCTAATGAGCAGAGGATGGTCGTGGAGAGCTTGATTAGCATCATCCCCCCGCAAAAAGATTGTGTCTCGTGCGGCTTCCTCCTCCGGCTGCTCCGCCTGGCCGTCATGCTCAAGGCGGCGCCGGCGCTGGTCACGGAGGTGGAGAAGCACGTGGGTATGCAGCTCGAGCAGGCAGCGCTGCCTGACCTCCTGGTGCCTTCATACCCCTACGGCCGCGCCGACGCCGCGTACGACGTCGACCTCGTGCAGCGGCTGGTGGAGCAGTTCGTGGTACAGGAGCAGTCGCCGACGGCGGCGCTGTGCAGCGAGGGCCGCGGGAAGGAGAAGCAAGAACAGCAGCAGAACGCGACAGCGCTGCGTGTGGCGCGCCTGCTCGACAGCTACCTCTCCGAGGTGTCCCGGGACCGGAACCTCGCCCTGAGCAAGTTTCAGGCCCTGGCCGAGTCGCTGCCGGAGTCGGCACGCGTCTGCCACGATGGGCTGTACCGCGCCATCGATTCGTACCTAAAGGCGCACCCGGCGGTGACAGAGCACGAGCGGAAGCGGCTGTGCCGGGCGCTGGACTGCGGCAAGCTGTCGCGGGAGGTGCGCATGCACGCGGCGCAGAACGAGAGGCTGCCGCTCCGCGTGGTGGTGCACGTGCTGCTGTCGGAGCAGGCCAAGATGACCAGCGCGCTGGCCAAGGTGGGCAAGAAGGAGGAGGACGTCAACGCGTTGAGGCAGCAGGTGGACAGCGTGAACGCCAAGTACAATGAGCTGCAGCGCGAGGTGGAGCTTCTGCAGAAGCAGGTGGAGCGCATGCCGCCGCCGTCCGCAGCGGGGAAGCAACAGAGCGTGTCGGGATGGACCAGCGGGTGGAAGAAGCTCGGAAGACTCGGCAGGATTCCGGGCGCCAGTGGCAACGAGGGGCAGTCGGTAGTGACCGCAGCGCCCGACAAGGAAGTGAGCCAGGGGCCTCGGCGGAGGAGGAACTCCGCCTCGTGAGCTGTTGTCCAGTGGCTCATTAGTTCCTGCAAACTTGGTTAATGTCTCTCCGCTCTATAATACAAGTTGTTTAAAAATAAGTCCAGTTAAACTTTATAAACTAGACAGTTACCATCAGGGTTTGGTTTATTGATTGGAGCTCGGTAAGACGGTAACTGAAAAATTACGGTTACTGCGGTAACCCGTCGAAAATTAAAAAAATTCGGATAAAATTCATTTGGCAAAATTTGAAATTTAGAGAAAAAATCACGATTTTAGTTACCGAGCAGTTTTTGCGATTTATCGAGCGGTTTTCTCGAATTTTTCGTATTATTGGTAACCGCTCGGTTTTCTAGGTAACCGTTTAGTTTTCTCGATTTATCGAGAAGTTTTCTTGATTTTTTAGTGAAGTTCAAAAAAATCTAAAAATTACTTTAATCTTGTAAAATCAATAATTAATTTATCTGAGCTTCAAATCAAGTAAAACAAATTTTGTTGGTTTTCTTGTAACATGATCTACATGATAAAAGTATTTATACTCATAAAAAATTTCAAAATTTTCTGCGAGAAATTGTATTTGTTAAACCAAGTTAAATGCATAGTTTACTCTTTACTAATTCAAAAATCATGAAACTAATTTTGTTAGTCTTCTTACATGATCCTATGTCTTTTAAAAATACATGAACTCATGAATTAGTTATTGTAACACGCAGGATTATGTAAATGTGTTGCGAATAGATTAATTCATAACTGACTCATCACACCTAAAAAATTAGTGAAACCACTTTCATTAGTTTATTTATATTATTATTTACATAGGAAAAATAATAGTAGACATGAAAAAGTTAATTATAGTACTGTTTCTTAACATATTCACTTTATGCTTGTGAACTTTGTAAAAATCATAGAGAAATTAATAAAACTCTAAATAAAGTGAAATCAATTTTAAAGATCCTCTTAAGATACGTTTTACAAAAAAAATATGTGTTTGTATGTTAAACTTTTCCTTAACATGAGTTAATAACTGAGCCGCACGCTTCAATTTTTTTATTTTTTTCAAACTTCCTCCCTATAGAATATGATGCAAATGATATTATTTTTGAAAACTTTGTTCACAAGGTGTTAGAATTATGTCTATTTTTTTAAGTTTTTTTTTTGATTTTTTTTTTCGAATTTTTCGAATTCAAATTCAGTTACCGTTCGGTTTCTGAAACCGAACCAGATCGAGATGGTCAGTTATTGCGATTTTTGCTCGGTTACCATCGGTTTTTTAACCCTGGTTACTACACATAAATATATTAAAATTTATCATATAAAATGGTATTATCCGTTATAATATAGCCCTATTTATTAGGCTACACATGTGAAAGATTAACCTAAACTAGACTCATGATAGCATGAGCCTCCAGATTCATTAGTGGTTGAAAGTTTAATTACATATTACTCTGTACGTATAAAAAGGTCCTTCCTCCACACCATATAAGGAGAGGAGTGATTCATTAGTTGTACACACAATCATTAATGAATGGAGTGGTACCATTACATATTATCTTCTGTGTACACTCTCCGGTTATAAAAACATGATGTTTTGGAAAATAATCAGCCAAACTTTTAAAAACTTTAATTAACAATAACTTTCAAAATATTGAAATCATATGCATAGATTTGTCCTAAAAATGCTTTTATAATATCACAAATTTATTAAATTTTATAAACATATCCTAATAAAAAATAGTAGTCAAAACTATATTATAAAAGACATGTCATATCTTATCCAAATCATGGTGTATTTATGACTAAAAGGAGTAATTAGTACTGACAATTGAAGTATTTGTTATAATCATGGATCTCACGTAACCGCTTACTTAGTTCTATTGAATAGAGATTCGACCTATCTATATAGAGCAGGCAGGGGTGCCCTTGCTGAACAAATAGCCAATAGGCATATAAATATTGAGATAAAAGCTTTAGACTACACCTTATGTTTCCTGTCCAATTTAGTTTCAGGTTCTTCAATGTTTCAATCGTCAGCAACGTGACGACTACTTGGAGTTGCTAAAACTATAAAAGTTTTTCCGTTCTCAAACTATGTTTCAGTCCTGTTAAGTTTGAGTGTACTTACAACTAATTAAAAACTATACAGTGATCTTCGAAAAGATAGAACGACGTCAGTGCTAGCATGTATCTTTAATGGGAGACATCGAAAAATGCCACTGCACAGTGAAAATTCCACTGAGTGATACCAGGCTACTTGGTCTCCTGTCGCTTCCAGTTCCAGCTAACGGCAAGGCCAACAGCAAGTCCAGCACTAGCACTCGCCGCCGCTATTGCCCCAGCTCCGAACCTCCTTTTCTTTGTAGCCTTTTTGATCTTGTCCAATCCCCCGGATTAACACGCCAACAAAAGTCTTAGAGCGGGCCGTTCTCTTCAATAAATGCTCATATAAGACTGTCCAATCCCCTGAAGTAGTTCGAGGTTGCGTATGCACCCAAGTAAATTGTGCCATTGAGCCGTTATTTTAGTTTCTGCTTTTGTTTGCTTGACCAGTCGGCGTCAAATCGATCACAGATCTAACGAATCCTATGGAGTAAGATCTATATTGTGGCGGACCTTTATGTTGTAATTTTAATTAAAATATGACCGTGCTAGTATTTTTTTTAATTTATACGTATCAACTACTAATTCAGTGACGAATACATGAAGCATTGTAAATCCAAGATCGGGCTCTGACAAAAGCAGTTTTTTCCATAGTCTATGTGGGCTCGTCAGAATACTATAAACTTTCAGAAATCTTCCATTTTTGTGGTAGAGTGGATGGTTGTTTTTGGTAGGCTTCTATTCAACACCCTCTTCCTTTAGTCATCTTGTTCGTTTTTCTGATGGTAATTGCTATCAAAATACACTACTATATAAACTGCAATCAGGGCTGGTTCAAAAGTATGGGTCATGATATTAACCTGCAATGATAAAACCGGTCATGATAATCCCACACAAAATAGCTCATCATTCACATATTTACTTATTCACCATTTAAATATCACATATGGTTCACATACAATTCATCACTCACATATGATTTCATTATTCATTTATATAGAAATTAAAAAGTGGGTATTAATATCTAAAATTACATACCTCAATATCATTTAGGAGGACTATATCTCCATTATCGCAGAATGCGTGTGGGTAGGTGAAATGAGCCATCTCTAAAACCAAATGCACCTTCCACCTCTTGCTCTGGTGAAATCTGCCCTGTTATGATTTCTCAAAGTTTGGTGGCTAATCCTATATATGTATGATAGGGAAAATTTCATCCAGGCAGAGGGAGAAGGAATGTGGCTCCAATATTCTTAGGATGTGCACCCTAGAAAACCTAATGAACCTTCCTCTCCCTCTGCCCAGATGAAATCTGCCCTGATATGATATCTTAACAGTGGCTAGCAAATCAAACTTCGAAACATCATTAGTCTCATAAACTTAAAAAGGACATCAGTTCAGGGGCACAAGTCATAAAAGCAGCAACGCATGGACTATCACAAATACACACATTCTTGTTCCACACCTCATAGAGTATGAGAGAGATTGAATAAGATGTGTGATTGTGATAGTCATGCTACTACCCTCAACCATATAAGTGCATAATCATCACAGGCCCATGCGACATAAAATTTCACTAAAATTTCTATAACAGAAAACTAATACACTGAAATCCTAAAATTCACCTAAATCATTCAAAATTATTTAGGTGTGCCTTAGTTGTGTGTCCTAAAATTTGAATATGGTATTATGGGTAGTAGGGTATATGTAATTTGCCCGACCTAAACCCTAATACCACACAATGTCACATTCAAACTTGATTAGGTACGGTATAATCATTGGCAACATCTAGAAGAGCAAACTGCATCTAGCTATCCTACATCATCATTTTTCAATATGTAACCTCATATCATTGACATATTTCATCATAGATAGGATAAACACAACTAACATTCATCTCAATTTCTATAAAAGAAAACTAATCCACTAAAATCCTAAAATTCACATAAAATTAATCTATAATTGACCTAAAATCATCTAAAATTCACCTAAATCATTTAGAACGCACCTAAAATCCTCTAAAATTCATATAAATTATCTAGCATCAATTCATTCATCCATCCATGCATGCATCTAATAACATCACCATCATCCATCCATTTATACCTCAGGGCGTCGGGATGGAGGAGGAGGCTGGAGTCATTGTGACGGAGGTTGCGCGGTGGAGGAGGCCACATCAGCTTGTGCTAGAGGTGGTCGTGGCTGGGGCAGCGACAGCGCGGTGAAGGAGGACAAGGAGGGCACAATTGCGTCAGTGTCATAGATGTTGATGGTAGTCCGCGACGGAAGTTGAGGCGTCAGTGTGGAGGATTCTAGCATCGGGATGGATGTGGAGGTGACATCGGCTCCGAGGTGTGAAGGAGATCACGTGGTGGAGGACACCATAGTGGCTCGTGGTGGAGGTTGGGGCCGGGGTGGCGGTGTTGGGGTGGAGGAGGCCGGGGAGTGCATGGAGTGGGGCAGGAGCCGAGGCATCGGTGTGGTGGCTCGGTAGCAGCTCTATGTTGAACAAGAGCAGAGAAGGAAAGTTATTTAGGGCAGTTATAATATCACTGCTGGTTCTCGTGACCAACCTACCTCAAACATCCATTAAAATTGTGTGTACCCTCCCTGGCCTGCGCATTTCATCCACCCGTCGTTCTTCCTCCACCATTGCCACCCATCGTTTTGGCCTCTCCTCCACCACCGCCACCCGTCGCTTTGGCCTCTCCTCCGCACGTGTGCTTCCCATTGTCATTGGAGGAGGAGGAGGCAATGGTTGCCTCCTCCAATGACCTCTCTTCGCATGATGATGACTGGGAGCATTTCTAGGATGGCACTCTTCCACTATGTGTGCTGACGTTCACGTATGAGGATGCCGACACTGAGGATAACACATCCTCCAACAAGGAGGAGGAGGAGGACACCGGTACCAATGACTCGTCCTTCGAGGATGATGAGGAAGAGGAATGGATCAACCATGAGGGCTCAACCAACAAGGAGGAGGAGAAGGAGGATGAAGGACGGGCCACTACAATAGGTCCAAACGACCCCATCATCATCGACAACAATGATGATGGTGAAGGCAACAACATTGATTGGAAGGAGCTCAAGAAGGATACGGACAAGTCATCATCGTAAGATGATGAAGATGATAGCAGTGTCACCAGAACCTTCAACTTTAGCCACGCTTGAACCCTAAGTGGCTGGCCGTTGAAGAGGCTTAGGCCAGCCTAGGCGTAAGGTAGCTAGCATAGCCTTGTAAGTGTCGATCTTTTGCAATTCGAATGGGGTTTTGTGTAATCCGGACCTCCTTTTGTAATCAGGATCTTATTTAGTGTAATTAGGAACTTATTTCTTAGTGCAATCATGATCTTACTTAGTGTAATAAGGAATTATTTAGTAGTTACCTTCTTAGTATAAATTTTGTACTTCCAAACTTAGTGTCTTATTTTGCACTTCCAAGCTTGGGCAACATGTGCTCCCTAGAAGCATATCCTCTATCACTACCCGTTCATGGTAGGAACTGGTAATGACAAGGAGTATATCTTTGTTGATTTTTGGCATAAACTAGCAGTGATAATGAGTATATTCCCACCGGTTCCAATGGACTCATTAATTATTTGGCCGTTGGTGGTTGTGAACCGGCAATGATACCTTATCATTGCCGGTTCTAGCCAAACCGGCACTGATAGCGGATCATCTATTAGGGTTTCTGTAGTAGTGATATGAGAACTGATGAACCTGCAATGCAAATAAATTTTCTGTGTTTTCGTCCATGTAACTTTTTCTTCTGCTCCATCTTATTTAAAAATAGTGCAGCCTTTCCAAGAATACACATGAGAACAAGGTGTTTCTACAAGAATTTTCAATAAATACCATAGACTTGTTCATTAGTTTTATGGCCACTTTGAAGAACAGATTGATAAGTCTTACCTCACATCTTTTGTTAATGATGTACATCTCTCCGCAATGGTAATGTTTCTTTGAGGTCTCAATTTTATTAAATACTACTCCGTCCAGTCATAAATACTTGATATTTTGGACAAGGTTCAGTCAAACTTTTAAAACTTTGGCTATCAATAACTTTAAAATATTTAGTGTGGAAATATAAAAATCATATGTGTAGATTTGTCTTGAAAAATACTTTCATACACTAGTATAGAAATTGCCTTAAGTGCCGGTTACAAATTGCCATCAGTGCTAGTTTTTGAACCAGCACAATGCAATTGGCAGTGATAATATGGGATTATTAATGCCAGTTCTTGAACCGGCAATAAAAATAGGCTATCACCGTCCTTTTGAACCATGAACTGGCAGTGATAGCATAATATCACTATCGGTTTGAGCCATTAACCGGCAGTGATGTATCCACTATCACTACCAGTTTGAGTCAAGAACCGATAGTGATATCAACACTATCACTGCTGGCTTGAGCCACCAACTAGTAGTTATAGTGGAGACTTGCCGGTTCGTAGCTCAAGTCGGCAGTGGAAGTGGTGATATCCTTGCCGGTTCTTGGCTTGAATATGCAGTGATAATTCCACACCTAAAAAAAACACTACATATGGTTCACATACAGTTCATCATCACATATCACAAATGATGAAAATACAGGTAATCATCACTTATCACATATGGTTGACATGCAATTCATCGTTCACATATGGTTCCATCATCTATTTATATAGAAATTAAAAAGTAGGCATTAATAAGTAAAATTACATACCTTAACATCATTTAGGAGGATTTTGTTTCCATCATCGTAGAAAAGTATGTTGCCTCCAATTCTTAATGAATTTACATATGATGATTACAGAAAGAATATTCACAGTTATGATATTGATGCAAGAATAGCCAATTGATCCTAGCCCACCCTTAACCTGATCATCATGGGCCAACAACATAATCATCATCTATCATTAAAAATAAAAAAGTAGCAAGTAGCAAAACAATTCATTTGCCAATATGTGGCCTCATATCATTAGCAAATGTACTGCAATTGGAAAGCCGTAGTGAGAAATATAGTGCTGAGATAGATCCCAAAATTATAAGTTCAACTCCAGCATATAATAAGATGTGTAACTGTGACAATCTGTCACACCCAGTTTTATAAAGGAACAAAACCAGATGCAAACCACATGTATATCAGGATCAAGTTTCATACATGCAACGACTTTATCAGTGTATCACATATAGTGCCATTATTACAATGTTTAACTTAAACAAAAATAGAAATACCTCAAAGTCTTTAACTAAAGCACACTAGCAAAACACAGCGAAACTCCCATCTTCCATAGGCAATCGAGGGGGGGGGGGGGGGGTCCACCAGCCTAGCAATCTTCATCTTCATTGGCGAAGCAGTCTAGTTCTTCTTCATTGTCTGAGCAGCGTTTGATGTATATTTGGATGGAAATAGCAAGTGTGAGTACATGTCATACTCCACAAGTGTAAGAAATAAATGACATGCAAGCTTAAATAAAGGATCATGCTATAACATGTTAAATTTGCAAAAATACCAACTATGCTATTGTAGAGTTATAAAAGCATCCTATTTAGCTATGTGATTCATCACTAAACTTGCAACTCCTAGAAACATCTCCATATGTTTCTCAACTACCCGAAAACCACTTCAGATTCCCAAACCATCCGACTTGATACTCTCCACAGGTAACCAAGAACTATCCAACCAAACCAACTAATCATGTAAGGATCCAAGTCTCTCATGATAGTGAGCACGGCTGATATATCAGATTTTACACTTTGTAGAGGTTGTCCAGCTTTTCTCACGAGTCGTGATTTCCTTGTTGCCGTGTCGGCCAAGCACTTAACACATGCCTATGGTGTGTCGCCAGGAGATCACTACAAAGCCGGTACAAAGTTTCATCCAGTATGTGCACACCCGCTAGGTTTCACCGCCGTCAAAGTGGTTTTCACACTACCCAGAAGCCCCCTTTTGCGCCTTGTAGTTTCTAGCAAGTTTTCACCCTTCCCTTTCACTACACATCTCATACCACTAACCAAATGGTTCTGGCCTTAGCCATCCCCACACATCCATTCTTTCGTTTAGCACGCACAAAAACTGGAATCCACTAATTAATAGGCTAGGTCTGTGTCGGTGTATCTGGAACCGGGGGTCCCTGAGTCCCGAGGCCAGGCCAGCCGTCCGCCACATGTCACCATCCCATGAGGTTCCTCCTGCGAGGTGAGGAAAGTCTAAGTTCCGGGAGAAGGTGCTCGGGGCCACAGTCCCTGGTCCCCGAGCACCCCAGTTCCCCGATGACCCGCAAAGTCTAAGTTCCAGGAGAAGATGCTCGGGGCCACAGTCCCTGGTCCCCGAGCACCCCAGTTCCCCGATGACCCGCAGAGTCTAAGTACCGGGAAGAAAGTGCTTGGGGAGGTGCCCGGTCACCCCCGAGCACCCTAGTCCCCCGACGATCAGGAGAGCTAAGTTCCGGGAGAGAGTGCTCGGGGACTGCGCGCAGCAGTCCCCGAGCGCACGGTTCCCCGAGGGCCAGTGTGAGAGTGCTCGGGGCTGTACGTGGCGGTCCCCGGGCTCTCGGTTCCCCGAAAGATCTGTGCAAGAGTGCTCGGGGAGGTGAACAGTACCCCCCGAGCGCTCGGTGCCCCAACGACCCGAAAAGGCCCCCGAGGGGCCCACCGATGAGGTGTCAACCAGTCAGAGGTCCGAGGCCGCATTTAATGAGCGTGCGCGACCTGACATTCCCAACTGCTCCCGCCGCAGTGTCAGTTCCTGCCACGTTTTGGCAGAGAGGCGTGGGGCTATTAATTGCACGGGTCCCGTCCCGTATCATCCGGTGTGTTTCGGGATAACATCGCTAGGATCAAGGCATTCCGCCTGCCGCCCTGCCATGGCAGAGGAACAAGACAGGGCGGGCACGCCGGGTTGCTCCGTGGCTGCCCGGTGGGCCCTCTCTACGGCGCACGTTGCCAGGGCGTTTATGGTGACAAGTGACCGGGCGTGCGTCGCGTTTTCCACCTCCCCGGTCACTTCGCCCAGAGGAAATGATGACGCCTTTCCCAGTCATGGTGTCTTGGAACTTACGCCCCCTCCTTCCCGTTCGGGGCATGTCGCAGCCGGCGAGTGGATAAAAGAGTCGACACACCCAAGAAGGAAGACAGGCCCGCGATCAACCAAGAATAGACCGAAAGAGAATCCGACCAATGATACATCCGAGACGTCCAAGAGACCGCAAGCATCGAGCACAGAAGCACCAAGAACCAAACCGTAGTCTCTGCCCAAGAACAGGGAGCGTCAAGCTCTTAGTTAGACACAATATTCTTGTAACCAGCAACATCCTTGAGGGACTTTCTCAGGACAGTTATTACATCCACATAGGAGTAGGGTATTACGCCCCTGTGCGGCCCGAACCTGTCTAAATCTTCCGGTGCATTTACTTCTTTCTGCACTAGGTCATCACCCCCACCACCGGCCGTTGCATTTACTTTCATTCATTTCTCCAGCGAACTTATTCAGGATCATCCCCCCGGCCGAATCCCTAAAAAGGGATCTCTCGGGATCCCTGCGACAGGAGTTAATCCTCCGACAGCTGGCGCGCCAGGTAGGGGGGAACATCTCTGAATCTGTTTGTTTGTTTTCTTCCACAGGAAAAAATGGCCGGTGGACACCACCTCCAGCGTTCTGGCTCCACTTCCAGTGAGGAAATGCAGCCCCTCGCACAAGAGGTCCTAGCCGCTGCTGCATCCCAGCAACAGCCGCAATCTGCACGTGCGGCTTTCCCCTCCCAAGGGGACCAAGGCGCTGGGCCCGAGCAGGGCTGCCGTCGCCGCCATCGGTGCACCTTCCGATCCCCATCAGGCGGTCAAAACTCCGGCCTCCAGGTCCGCCTCTGGACAGCGCCGGGTGCCACTCCGGCGTAGACTCGCTTTCAGCGAGGTCGGCCCGGGAAGCGCGCTGCTCGTGGCGCACGCTCTCCTCAGGCATCCGCCTGTCCAGGCGACTCCGAAAACCCCAGAGGGTCGCTGGATCCAAGAAGTCACTGCCCTGGTCGGTACTGCTCGCCACCAGGTACTGGCTGGCAATTCTCGCGCCACCACCCAGCGTGGCGCCACCCGGACCGGCCCATCGACGGGCAATGTTCGCACGGGCCGGGGGGCCTCCAGGCAGAGCGCCACCCCCCTGGCCGCGTCCGAAGCCCAGGACCTCCACTTGCGTCTCAATGAGCGGAGGGGCCACGAAGATGCGCGCGTCACTCTTGAGCGCCAGCGGGATACCCGGTAGGAGGCCGAGGCTGAGGTCCAAGCTTCCTCTTTTCCGACCCGCGATCGCCAGGATTCCCTAGCTCGCCGGCGTTCTCCGCCAAGGAGCGCCACCCGCGCCACGGGGTACGGCACCGACTGCCGTGCCTTCTCTAGTGAACTCCGACGGGTCAAATGGCCCTCCAAGTTCCGCCCTGAGCTGCCGAAGAAGTACGACCGGTCCATCGACCCCGTCGAGTTCCTCCAAATATACACTACGGCCGTCCAAGCGGCCAGGGGCAGTGAAAAGGTGATGGAAAATTATTTCCATGTTGCCTTGAGGGGCTCTGCCCGTTCTTAGCTCATGAACTTACCCCCAGGATCTATTAGCTCCTGGGATGACCTCTGCCACCAGTTTGTGGCTAATTTTCAGGGCACATTCACGCGCCCCAGTTTGGAGTGCGACCTCCACGCCATCAAGCAACAGGAGGGGGAGACGCTGCGGTGCTTTATTCAGCACTTCAGCCAGGTCCGCAACACCATCCCGCGGATAGCCCCCCACGCTGTCATCGTCGCCTTCCGGCAGGGCGTCCGCGACGAGCGGATGCTCGAAAAGCTAGGTACGCACGAAATCGAAACCACTGCGGAGCTCTTCGCACTGGCCGACAAGTGCGCCAAGGCGGCGGAGGCCTGGGCGTGGCATGCTCCGCGCCCCACCGCCGACCAGCCAAGTTCTTCCCATTCTGGCAGGCGGGAAAAGAAGAAGAGAAGAAAGCGCAAAGCCGCTCCTGTCGAACCGGCCCAGGGCCCCGCCCATAGGCCGGCCTAAGAGCCCGACCACCGGCAAGAATGCCAGGCGGCCGCCGACAGACGGGCCGCGCCCGCGAGGGCCCCGGTACCTGCAAGGGCACCAGCTCCTGCAAGAGCCCTGGCTCCCGCCCGGGCTCCTGCTCCAGCGAGGGCCCCCGCTCCCGCGGGGCCCGAGCCAGGCAAATGGTGCCCCATCCACCAGACCAGATGGCACGATCTCACGGAGTGTCGTACGGTCAAAGGTCTCGTCGAGTAGCGCCAATGGGAGCGCGACGAGTTCCTCGGGGGAGGCGACGCTGAGGCCGCCCCCGGCAACGCCGAGCTCGGTTTTCAGGAACCCGAGCACACCGTCGCCTTCATCAACGGAGGCGCTTACACGCCTTCCTCGCGGCGTGGCATCAAGACCATGCAGCGCGAGGTGTGCTCGGCAACCCCGAGCGAAGTGGCCGCTCCGATCACGTTTAGTATAGCCGACCACCCCACCAATACTGCAGCCGTGGGGCGACTACCCCTGGTGGTGTCCCCCACCATCTGCAATGTCAAGGTCGGCAAAGTGCTGATCGACGGGGGTGCAGGCCTCAACCTCCTCTCCAAGGAGGCCTTCGAGAAGCTGCAGGTGTCCTCCAGGCGCCTAAAGCTGTCGCTTCCATTCTACGGAGTGACGCCCGGGCACTCCCTGCCCCTCGGGCAGGTCGAGCTGCCCGTAACCTTCGGGAGTCGAGACAACTTCCGCATGGAAAACGTCCTCTTCGACGTCGCGGAGCTCCCTCTCCCCTACAACGCCATTCTCAGGCATCCGGCGCTCGCCAAATTCTTGATGGCCGCGCATTATGCATATCTCATGGTTAAGATGCTGGGCCCAGTAGGCCCCATCTCCGTGACGGCCGACTCCGGCGGTGCCGTTTCCTGCGCCGAGCAGTCGTACATGGCTTTGGTCTCAGCCCAGGCCGAGGTCAGGGGCTGCACAGGGGGCCCGGGACCCTCTTCATCCAAACCCCGACTCGCCGCCGACGCCTCTGTTCCTACGAAGGAGGTCGTGGTGGGCGAAGGCGCTTCCCAGGTCGTCCGAATTGGCGGTGACCTGGGCAGCAAATAGGAAAGCGCGCTCGTCACCTTCCTCCGGGCTAACGCCGACGTGTTTGCATGGCAACCGTCCGACATGCCCGGGATCCCTAGGGAGGTGATTGAGCACCACTTGGCTGTGCGCCCGGACGCACGCCTGGTGAAACAGAAAGTCCGGCGGCAGGCGCCCGAGCGCCTGGAGTTCATCCGGGAGCAGGTCAGCAAGCTCCTCGATGCCGGATTTATCCGAGAGGTCCTCCACCCCGACTGGCTGGCAAATCCAGTTATCGTCCCGAAGGCCAACGGTAAGCTCCGCATGTGTGTGGATTACACCGACCTAAATAAGGCTTGCCCTAAAGATCCTTTTCCCTTGCCCCGCATAGATCAAATTGTAGATGCAACCGTGGGATGTGATCTTTTATGTTTTTTAGATGCAAACTCTGGGTATCACCAGATTCGCATGGCCGTAGAGGACGAAGAAAAAACTGCTTTTACCACCCCGGTGGGGACTTACTGTTATATGTCTATGCCTTTTGGTTTGCGCAATGCTGGGTCTTCTTTCCAGCGCGCCATTCGCATTACCCTTGATTCACAAGTTGGCCGCAACGTCGATGCCTACATCGACGATCTCGTGGTTAAGTCCCAAAATCGCGCCACCCTGCTCGACGACCTTGCCGAGACTTTCAACAGTCTCTGCACTACCCGCCTTAAGCTCAACCCCGAGAAGTGTGTCTTCGGGGTCCCTGCGGGAAAGCTCCTCGGTTTCTTGGTTTCCAGCCGAGGAATCGAGGCCAATCCAGAGAAGATCCGGGCCATCGAGCAGATGCGACCCCCGGCTCGACTCAAGGAGGTTCAGCGTCTCACCGGCTGCATGGCAGCCCTCGGGCGCTTCATCTCTAAACTTGGAGAGCGGGGGCTCCCCCTCTTCAAACTCCTTAAGAAGACCGGTCGTTTCGACTGGACGCCGGAGGCCGAGCAAGCCTTCTGCGATTTGAAAAAGTACCTCACCTCACCGCCCATGCTGGTGGCTCCCTCTGAAGGTGAGCCCCTACTGCTCTACGTATCGGCCACTCCTCAGGTCATAAGCATGGTGTTGGTGGTAGAGCGCGACGAGTGCGCGGGGCCAGGTGCTGGGTCCCAGCTCCCGGCCGTCCCCGGGCACTCCCCAGTCCTCGCGGCTCTCCCCGAGCAGGGGGTCGAGCCCGAGCACTCGGTTCCTCCCGGCCAGGGAGACGAACCTGAGCACCCGGTCAGCCCCGACCACACCGCCGAGCCTGGGGGCTGCGACAGCCCCTCGGGTGAGGCTGCGGTCCGGGCCCGCCGGGTCCAGCGACCGGCGTACTTCGTCAGTGAAGTCCTCCGGGAGGCCAAAGCAAGGTACCCCCAGGCTTAGAAGCTGCTCTACGCCGTGCTCATGGCCTCACGGAAGTTGCGCTACTACTTTCAAGTGCACAAGGTCTCGGTGGTTACCACGTATCCACTGGGACCCATCCTCCGGAATCGAGAAGGCACCGGGCGAGTTGTCAAGTGGGCGGTGGAGCTGGCGGAATTCGACCTGCACTTTGTCAGTCGCCAGGCGATCAAAAGCCAAGCGCTCTTCGACTTCGTGGCAGAGTGGACACCCGTCCCCGAGGTCGCCCCAGAAGAGATTTCTGCGTATCCCGGGCACGACGCGCCCGGGTACTGGGTTATGCACTTCAACGGTTCCCTCTCGCTGAAAGGCACGGGGGCCGGAGTGGTTCTCACCTCCCCAACGGGTGAAGAACTCCGGTACATCGTGCAGCTACAGTTCCGCGTATCCAACAACATGGCGGAATATGAAGGTCTCGTCGCTGGCCTCCGAGCCGCGGTGGGCCTCGGGATTCGTCGCCTACTGGTCAAAGGGGACTCCCAGCTGGTGATCAGCCAGGTGTCCAAAGAGTACCAGTGCACGGATCCTCAAATGGCAGCGTACGTGGTAGTAGTCAGGAAGCTGGAGAGGCGCTTCGATGGCCTGGAGTTGCGGTACATCCCTCACCGCGACAACGCTCTGGCCGACGAGCTCTCCTGCCTGGCCTCCTCCCGCGTGCGCGTCCCTGCCGGAGTCTTTGAAGAAAGACTCACGCGGCCTTCCGTCCTGCCTGCCGAACAGGATGAAGGGGAAACCTCGAACTCAATTCAGGGGACCCCGGCGGTGCCCTCAGTGGGAACCCCGTCAGGGTGCCACCGTCCGGCGAGTGCGCTGCACTTGCTGAATGTTCTCAAGATGCCTCGTGGATGGATGACATCCGAGGGTACTTGAAGGAAAAGTTCCTTCCCGGGGATGAGGCGTCTGCCGAAAGAGTTGCTCGGCAGTCCAAGCGCTATGCCATAGTAGACGGGGATCTCTACCGGCATAGCGCAGGAGGTGTCCTCCTGAAATGCATCTCCCGGGCAGAAGGCGGCGAGCTCCTCGCTGAGATCCACAAGGGCGAGTGCGGTGGCCATTCATCGTTCCGCACGCTGGTCGAGAAGGCCTTCCGGCAAGGTTTCTACTGGCCTATAGCCCTCCAGGATGCTTCCGAGCTGGTTCGGCGCTGCAGGGCGTGCCAGTTCCATGCAAAGCAGATTCACCAGCCAGCTCAGGCTCTTCACACCATCCCCCTGTCATGGCCTTTCGCGGTCTGGGGGTTGGACATTCTGGGTCCATTCCCCCGAGCAATCGGGGGCTATGAGTATCTCTACGTCGCCATCGATAAGTTTACCAAGTGGCCGGAGGCGGTCCCAGTCATCAAGGTGACCAAGAACATGGCGCTCCAGTTTATCCGCGGCATCACCAGCCGCTTTGGTGTCCCGAATCGGATCATCACCGACAACGGCACCCAGTTCACGAGTGCCCTGTTCGGGGACTACTGCGAAGACCTCGGCATCAAGCTCTGCTTTGCCTCCGTCGCTCATCCTCAGAGTAACGGGCAAGTTGAGCGTGCCAACGCGGAGATACTAAAGGGCCTCAAAACCCGGACCTATGACGTGCTCGCAAAGCACGGGAAGGGATGGGTGGACAAGCTGCCTGCCGTGCTATGGGCTAATCGGACCACGCCAAGCCGCGCCACCGGGGAGACTCCATTCTTCCTCGTGTACGGCGCTGAGGTGGTCCTCCCCTCTGAGCTCACTCTAGGCTCCCCTTGGGTGCATGCATACTCTGAGGGTGAGCAAGAGCAGCAGAGGCGCGACGATGTCGACTACTTGGAAGAGCGCCGGTGGCGTGCCGCCGTCCGGGTGGCTAGGTACCAGCAAGGTTTGCGGCGCTATCATCAGCGCCGCGTCCGGGCACGGTCCTTTGAGGTGGGGGATCTAGTTCTCCGACGCGTCCAGTCGCGCGAAGGAAAGAATAAGCTGTCCCCTGTGTGGGAGGGTCCCTTCACCGTAATCGGGGTCCCGCGAGGAGGCTCTTTTAGGTTGGCGGTAGAGGATGGGCAACCGCTTCCAAACCTGTGGAACATCGAGCACCTGCGTAGGTTCTACCCGTAGATGGCTATGCTCGCAGCTCAGGTCAACCAGGCCAGGGGCTTCCCCCCTGCCCAAGTTGACCGGGGCCTACCACTAGCTGGGTAAGTCACCCAACCTTGTAAAATTTATCAATTCAGTGTAAATGTTAATGTGCAATCATATTTCAATTTCGCTTTTCGGGATTTCGTATGTTTGATCTGTCTGGTGAGATGCTCGATTGTGCGAGGAAAGTTCGCTCTCTCTTTTTCCAAGCTGATAAAAGAATCCCGACCGGTATGCGCGCGGGCAGCTGCCGCTGAGTTATGTCCGATGTGGTAGGCTGTGGTGTTCGGTGTCATGGCGGATCTCCGGGCACTACCGAGTCCCTGGGCGCTCTGGGTAATCCTATCGCTCGAGCCGCTCGAGTAGTCCGGAGCTTAGGCCCCAGGGGCGGGCTGTCGGTGCTCGGTCTGGTCTGTCATACCTGGGCGCCACCGAACCATAGGACCTCTGGGTTATGCCTCTGCCCGCTCTTGTTCGCTGGTCTGGGTATTCGAGAGGTCTCAGGTCGAAAACGAGAGCAGTCTATAACAAGTACCGCACTAACAGAGCGCACCAAACAAGGATTTTCTCCTCTCTCTCTTAAGTCACAGATCGATAATCAAAGCAAGGCAGCTCGACCGCAAGGGCCTCGATGCCTAGGTCGCTGCTCGGCCCCAAGGGTCCGTGGGTGGTCCTACCGCTTAAGCATGAGTGGTCGAGATCACCCGACCCCGGGCTCCTCGCGTGCCCCTTGATGCTCGGGCGCCCCGACTGCGGGAACCAAGTCCCCGGCCACCCCGAGCTCGGAGTGCACGCCCCTCCTGGATCGGTTGGCCGGAAGGCCGACAGCTGTACGGTGAGTGGTTAAATTCGGACGAATTTACATTCAAAAGTATTTTGTTCCCGAGTCGTCCTCGGGAGCCCTCGCATTCTAATATGCCCGGGGAGATGGTCTCCTCGCGCACAAAACCCTACCGTGTGTCCGCTTTTTCCTAGAACGACAGAAAGGTCCACAGAAAGGTGCACCGTGCGTGCGGTAGTGTCTGATCGAAGTCTTTCATGGTGGTCGTTGTGTTCGGTCCGCTTTTAAGGGCCCCGAGTACTACCGAGTCCCTGGGTGCCCTGAGTAATCCTATCGCTCGAGCCACTCGAGTAGTCCAGAGCCTAGGCCTCAGGGGCGGGCTGTCGGTGCTCGGCTCGGTCCGTCTTAAGCCCGGGCATCACCAAACCATGGGGACTCTTGGTTGCATTTCCGCCCGCACGTGTCTCCAGTCTGCTGACTGAGTGGTCGCAAGGTGAAAAAGTGTTCACCGGCCATGGCGTGCTCCGTGCTGGATCAACCTAACTCCCGAGCAAGGAAGTTCGTGTCTTTGTCTTTTGACTTAGCCGATGCGGACTCGCGAGGGCTCGGGGGCTGAACACGCCGAGAAGGATGATCGGGACAACTTCGTTCTCGGGGACGGAAAGGTCGGGGTCGGACGGACTAAGTACTTCCCGGGACATCAAGGCAAAACATCAGAAAAGGCACTAAGTACTCGAGGATATCGGAGTTGCGAGCCCAAAGAAAAGCTTCCATTATGTTCACAAGGGGAATACAAGCATTTCTAAGGGATCACTCCCGTATTTACATCAAGACAAAAATAAAAGAAGAAGAAACTACTACAAAAGCCTAATCGGAGGCAGAGTCGGCGTCGGAGTCGTCTTGGCCATCCCCGGGGGCTGGCGGCGGCGGCACTTCCCGCCTGAAGCCGGCCGCCACCTCGGCAGCGGTGCTCCGAACCGCTTCTCAGGCGGCCTCTCCCTCGGCTTCGACTACTCCTTCCCGCGCTGGTTCCAGCGGGAAGTTCGAGTCTCTGCTCTGGTAGCAGGCCAGAACATGCTCGGCCACCGCTTGGGCCAAGCCGCGTCCTTCCTGGGCGGCAAGTTCCTGGACGGCCCAGGGCAGCGCCTCGAGGCGCTCGCAGACTTGCTGAAGTCCCAGGACATGTCGTCCTGGGGCATCGCTCTTCTCGTCCACGACGAGTCGCCCAAGGCCGGCCATCTCCACGGCCCACCGCATCCGCCAGAGTACGTCCTCCAACATCTGCTGCAGGTTGACCCGCGAGACAAAGGCAGCCTCGAGCTTCTCCTTCGCGGCCCATAGTTGCTCCTCGAGACCCTGGCCCCCGGCCGCACCAGAACCACCGGCGCCGGGTGCGAGGCCGGCGGCTTGCTTCGCCTGCGCCACCAGTTCGGACAGAGCCTGCTTGCGGGCGGTCAGCTCCGCCTCGTGCTTAGCATTCTCCTCCTCCCTGGCAGCGACTGCCGCCGTCGCCTCGGGACAGCAAGTCCTCTCGGGCGCCCAAGTCTGCCACCGTGATTTCGGCGTCGAACTCACGGTAGGTCAGGTCGGCCTCGAGGGCCTCCGCCGCCATCTCGTGGCTCACGACCGCCTCCTCCCGCTCCTACGCCCGCCTCTCCCTGGCAAGGGCCTCGGCAGCCTGCTACCGCGATGCCTCAGCCAGGCGGGCGGCATCTTCTCGCTCCTGCGCGGGTGCTCCCCAAAACCTCCCACTCCCACGTAATCTCCGCGCGGGTATCTTCCAAAAGCTTCTACTCCCGCGCGGCCGCCGCACGGGCTTCTTCCACGGTGTTTTGCTCCTCTTCGTTCGCGGCACGCTGCGCGGCAAGGCGGGATTCGAAGGCGCGCCAGGCGGCCGCAAGCTGCGCCCTCTCCGAGTCTAGTCTGGCGCGCTCCGCTTCAAGCTACCCCTCCTTCACTTCCACCGCCACGCCCAGCCCCTTGACCGCCACCTGGACGCCCTCGATCGCGGCCAGGAAGGGGTCGGCAGGCCGGCCGGGCACCGATGGAGCGCCGGTTTCCCCGCAACCCTACTCCGGGGGGTTCGGGGTCCCCAAGGGTTGCAAGGCCATCATCCGCCCCAGGCTCTGCACGCCTGGGGTAGGCTCCACCGGTGCCGAGGGTTCGGGCGATGGCTGCGTCCCCGCCTCGGCCGCTGCATCCGCTGGCTCTGCCATGGCTGCCGCTTTAGCCGTCCCTGCCCCGACCGCCGCTTCCACCATCCTCGCCTCAGCCGCCGCGTCCGCTGGCCCCGCCACGGCCGCCGCGTCCGCTGGCCCCGCCGCCATCACCGCGTCTGCCTGCCTTGACTCCGCCGGCCTTCTTGGCTCGGGTGCTGGCGCCGGCGCCGGTGCTCCTTCAGCCTCGGTGGCGCCGGTGGGCGACCTGCAAGAGACAAACGAAGACCAAAACCGAAGTTTAGTTCGGGCGAAGTGTGCCCAAGAAAGAACGAAGAATGAAACTTACGTGGTCGCAGTCCCCCGTATTGCCATTTGGCCGCCGGGAGCCTGAACTCCGGGCCCGACAGTGCCAGCCCAGAGTCCTCCCTTCTCCTCTTCCACCGGGGGCTCGGCGGGGCCGCTGCGCGGTCTCCGGGTGCCGGGGCCGGCCCCATCCTTTCGAGGCGCGGCTCCAGAACCGGAAACGCCGCCACCGCCGATGGCGACGGCGGGGACTCCGGCACAGGAATGTAGACCCGGGGGCGCTTCCCCCGGTCCTCCGGCGCCACCACCACTCCGTCGTTGGTAGAACCTCCTCCTCCTTTGGTGCGACGGCTGCTGCCCTCAGCAGCCCCACCGCTGGCCCGCGGCTCACCGCTCCCGTCGCCCGGGCCACCAGTCTGCACCTGGCTGCTCGCGGCCCCCTCACTGGCCACCTCATCTAAACCAGGGAGCTCGGGGGCCTCGGGGCTCCGGCTCCTCGGCCGGTCGACGAGCCCCTGGGCGTCGAACTCCGGCAGCTTCGCCAGGATCGTCGTGCGCTCGGGGTTGGCGCAGAGCGCCATTTCCGGCCACGGGAGCTTCGCCCAGCTCGTGTCCTCCATGCCGGTCACCACTCGGATCATGCCCCTCATCTCTGCCGGGCCTAGGTCCCAGCTTGCGCCGATTTTTGTCCTGGTGATGTCTTCGGGCCCGGTGTAGAGCCAGCACGGCCGGGTCCGCTCCCGCAGGGGCGCAGGAAGTCCGCCACTACCATTACCGAGGTCAGCCCAGCGTCGTGCAGGAACCTGATGCGCTCAAACACCGGCTCCAACCTCGCGTCCTCCGGTGGCGGCGCCTCCCACGTCGACTTCTGGGGCTCCGCCGCCACTTCCGGTAGGGCGAGACGGTCATGGGGTCGACGTCGACGAAGAACCAGTCCCGCCGCCACTCCTCCCACTTGCTTCGCAGCACCTGGGGGATGTACCGCTCCCCCATGCCGTCTCGCAGCCGAAGGTTGCAGCACCCCGCGACGTCCGCCGTGGGGTACCCCCTCTTCTTCCCGGCCGGTCGCAGGACGAAGAAATGTCGAAGTAGCGTCACCGAAGGTGCCACTCCTACGAACATCTCGCATAGGTGTGCGAACACCGCCAACACCACGACGGAGTTAGGGCTCAGGTACCAACTGGACACCGTAAGTGTCGAGGACTTGGAGGAGGAATGTCGAGAACGGCGGCACCAGTCCCGCCGCCACGAAAGACGTGAATAAGATGATGCGCCCGGGGATGGTCGTCACCGGCGGTAAGTTCACCGGCGTCACCACCGAGGCCCCCTGCTGGCCCTCGGGGACCAGCAGCTTCCTGATTTTCTCCGCCGCCTCTTCATTCTTCAGGCGAGACTCTGGCAGCACGCTGTCCGGAGTCCTGTCACGGTGGCTTCCTCCGGCTCTCGGCATCTCGTCGGGAGGGGAGGTTGTCTGGTGGTGGAGAGGAAGGAGGAGAAGCGCTCTGATCGCCCAAAGGGCTCTAGGAGCTCAGGAGCGCGAAGGAAACGAGAGCAAGATCGCAAGATGGCGTAAAGAGGGGGGCGGATCGATCCCCTCCCCCTTTTATATTTCAGAATTCAAACGTCTCCTGCCAACGGTGCGCTCGGCAGGACGACTTCCTCGGTCGACGCAACCGCCAGGCGAATCTCGCACTAGTCGTGCGGCGTCAGCGGCTGCCAGGCGTATTTTCCTCGATCTGCGCGGCAGACGCGCGTGCCGCCCGTCCCATTGTTATGCCCTTGGGGAGTTGTGTGGACACGCATCCGCTTGTCTCCCCGTTGGGCCGTACCAGAGGCCCGGATCTAAAGGGCCACCTCTTGAAAGCTTGCCATGTGGCATTCGCGCCAGCCTCGGCCTCGTCCGCGATGAAGGGCCCATCCGCAGTCTCCGTGCCATCGCCTGCCAATGGGCCCGGGGGCTACTGTTGGTGTATCTGGAACCGGGGGTCCCTGAGTCCCGAGGCCAGGCCAGCCGTCCACCACGTGTCACCATCCCGTGAGGTTCCTCCTGCGAGGTGAGGAAAGTCTAAGTTCTGGAAGAAGGTGCTCGGGGCCACAGTCCCTGGTCCCCGAGCACCCTAGTTCCCCGATGACCCGCAAAGTCTAAGTTCCGGGAGAAGGTGATTGGGGCCACAGTCCCTGGTCCCCGAGCACCCCAGTTCCCCGATGACCCGCAGAGTCTAAGTACCGGGAAGAAAGTGCTCGGGGAGGTGCCCGATCACCCTCGAGCACCCTAGTCCCCCGACGATCAGGAGAGCTAAGTTCCGGGAGAGAGTGCTCGGGGACTGCGCGCAGCAGTCCCTGAGCGCACGGTTCCCCGAGCGACAGTGTGAGAGTGCTCGGGAGAGAGTGCTCGGGGCTGCACGTGGCGGCCCCCGTGCTCTCGGTTCCCCAAAAAATCTGTGCAAGAGTGATCGGGAGAGAGCGCTCGGGGAGGTAAACAGTACCCCCGAGCACCCGGTGCCCCGAGGACAAGGATAAGCATTCTCGGGAGATAGTGCTCGGGGAGGTGAACAGTACCCCCGAGCGCTCGGTGCCCCAACGACCCGGAAAGGCCCCTGAGGGGCCCGCCGATGAGGTGTCAACCAGTCAGAGGTCCAAGACCGCATTTAATGAGCGTGCGCGACCTGACATTCCCAACTGCTCCCGTCGCAGTGTCAGTTCCTGCCACGTTTTGGCAGAGAGGCGTGGGGCTATTAATTGCACGGGTCCCATCCCGTATCATCCGGTGTGTTTTGGGATAACATCGCTAGGATCAAGGCATTCCGCCTGCCGCCCTGCCGTGGCAGAGGAACAAGACAGGGCGGGCACGCCGGGTTGCTCTGTGGCTGCCCGGTGGGCCCTCTCTACGGCGCCCATTGCCAGGGCGTTTATGGTGACAAGTGACCGGGCGTGCGCTGCATTTTCCACCTCCCCGGTCACTTCACCCAGAGGAAATGAAGGGGCATGGTGATTTGACTTCTGGTCAGCCGGGAACATCGATGTCAATTGGTGATGGCGCGGCTGTCCGCAACGGCAACGACCGTGGCGGCGTAGATCGGGCTTTGGCCAGGGTTAGGGCTTGACTAGGGACTTAATATGATGGTAAAATAGGGATAAGGAAGGAGAAGGAGGGATCCTCACCTTGCTTTGACGATCGGGCAAGGAGGATTCATGAAGACAACGATGGCACCGGTGGCGGCGGTGGCACCGGCGAACGGCAGTGTACGGACAAGGAAGCTATGGTGGCTATGGCTTGGAGGCATGGAGAGGGTGTAGGGGAGGACGTGTAACACCTATTTATAGGGCTAGGGGCGGCTGGTTGAGGTGGAGTCCAAGCTGGACATGAATCGGGTTCGAGTTCGAGTCGGTTAGGATTTTCTGTTTCGCAACTCTCTATTCCAAAGATGATATCTCCATTGTCCTGACTCCAAATTGGACGTTTCTGGACTCTAAATTGTAGTACTAGAAAAGATATACAACTTTGTTATTCATTAGAATTTCTAGAAATGCCATTTTGATTTCTAAAAATGCGTCACAAGATAAACTATTTGAACTGAGACTTATCTGCATAGCACTGATTTTGTGGGCCGTAACTCCTAGCTCCATTATCCAAAAGTGGACTTCCATAGGTTCAAATCGAAGCTCTCGATGAGACTTACAACTTTTGGTATTGTCAAGATTTGCATTTGATGCCGTTTTGAACTCCGAAACTGCATGGGAAGATAAAACTGTCCAGGACTCTGCAAATATCCATAGATTTCGTGGATCATTTGTGTTGGGCCTTCTAGATGACTTGTGTACCGGCCAAGGGCTTGGGTTTGGGTAGGATTGGGTCCAAAGGCACTTTAGACATATCTAGGATTTTAGAAAAGAATTTTTTGAATTTGAATTGAGCTTAGAGTGAATTTGAGATAAACGAAAAATGTGGTTGAATAAAAATAGGAGTAGATAAGGAATTTAAATTTAGATCTGGGTAGAATTTGAGAAATAGGAGAGATTAGCTTTAAACAAGAATTTAGATAGATTTGAATTGAACTAGAGAAGGATCAAGTATGATCAATGATTGAATAGATGATGAATTCAAAGATTCTGAATTCCAACCATTAAGATCCTTAACTAATTTACTACTAAGTTTTGTAAAAACCTTTTCAAAATCTTTTTCACTCAAAACACCAAATAGAAAGAAAAATAAAAAGAACTCTAATGCATTTACTTGGCTTCTAGCAAAACCCAGCATGATATGCACACAAAATAATTACTTATATTGATTGATTGTTCATGAAAATAGGTTTAAACCTATTCTACTGGTGAAGCTACTTACTAATGTTGGAATTTTTTTTACAAAGTTGTAAATTCTGAAAACCAGGGTGTTACACAGTCATGCTACTACCCTCAACCATATAAGTGTATAATCATTACAAGCTCATGCGAGCTAAAATTGAACTAAAATTTCTATAACAAGAAACTAATAAACTAGAATCCTAAAATTCACCTAAATTATTTAAAATTATTCATTTGTGCCTTAGTTATGTGTTCTAAAATTTGAATGCGATATTATGAGTAGTAGGGTCTAGGTAACTTGCCCGGCCTAAACCCTAATACCACACAATATCACATTCAAACTTGATTAGGCATGGTATCATCGTTGGCAACATCTGGAAGGGTAAACTGCATCTAGATATCCAACATCGTCATTTTCCAATATGTAGCCTCATATCATTGATAGGATAAACATAGCTAAAATTCAACTAAATTTCTTTAAAAGAAAACTAGTCCACTAAAATCCTAAATTCACCTCAAATTAATCTAAAATTCACTTAAATCATTTAGGAAGCACCTAAAATCCTCTAAAATTCACATAATATTATCTAGCATCAATTCATCAATCCATACATCTACTAACATCACCATCATCCATCCATTTATACCTCAGGGCATCGGGATGGAGGAGGAGGCTGGAGTCATTGTAGCGGAGGTCGCGGGGTGGAGGAAGCCATGACTGCTTGTGCTAGAGGAGGTTGGGGCTGGGGCAGTGGCGGCAGGGTGAGTGAGACCGGGGAGGGCGCGACGGCGTTAGTGTCATAGAGGCTAATGGCAGCGGGCGGCAGAAGCCGAGGGGTTAGTGTGGAGGAGGCCGACATCGGGATGGATGAGGAGGCGATGTCGGTTCTGAGGTGTGTAGGATGTCGTGCGGTGGAGGATGTCACAGTGGCTAATGGTGGAGGAGTTCGGTGCCAGGGTGGTAGCATTGGGGGTGGAGGAGGCCAGGGAAGATGAGGCGACGTCAGTGTAGTGGAGGTCAGGAAGTGTGTGGAGCAGGGTGGTAGCCGAGGCATCGATGTGGTTTCTCGGTAGCAGCTAAGTGTTGATGAAGAGTGGAGAAAGTAAGTTGTTGAGAGTGATTATAATATCACTTCACTACCGGTTGGTCACTAGAACCGGTAGTTATAGTATTACAATTGGTTGTAGTTACAACCGGCAGTGACAATATCATTAGCGGTTCTATTTACCAACCGGCTGTGATACTAATCTATCGAACATGAAGTTATACTATAACTGCCCCTACATAATTTCCGCGCGCCCATTCATCTTTTGCGCGTGCCACACTGTCTACCTCCAACATCCATTAAAATTGCTTGTGCCCTTCCCGACCCGTGCACTCCATCCACACGTCATTCCTCGTTCAGCATCGCCACCCATCATTTCAGCCTCTCCTCCACCGTTGCCACCCATTGCTCCAGCCTCTCCTCCGCATGCGTGGTTCCCACCATCATTGGAGGAGGAGGAGGTGACAATGGCAGCCTCGTCCGATGCAATCTCTGATGACCTCTCATCCTCGCGTGATGACGATTGGGAGCAATTCTAGGATGGCATCCTTCCACCGCGCGCGCCGGCGATCATGGATGAGGATACATGTGTCGAGGATGATGCATCCTCCTATGAGGAGGACATTGGTGCCAAGGAATCCTCTGAGGATGACGAGGAGTATTGGATCAACCATGAGGGCTCAACCGATGAGGAGGAGGAGGAGGAGGACGAAGGTGGAGCTACTATAGGAGGTCCCGATGACCCTATCATTGTCGTTCTCGATGATGATAGCGACGGTGAGAGCATCGACTGGGAGGAGCTCGAGAAGGAGATGGACAAGTTGTTATCATCGTTAGATGATGAATACGATAGCAGTGCTGCTGAAACCTTCATCATCAGCCATGCTCACACCCTAAGTGGCCCGCCGTCAAAGAGGTGTAGGGTAGCTAGCATTGCCTTAGTGTCAATCTTTTGCACTTCGGATAGGGGTTTTGTGTAATACGAACCTTCTTTTGTAATCAGGACCTTATTTATTGTAACTAGGAACTTATTTCTTAGTGAAATCATGATCTTTCTTAGTGTAATAAGGACTTATTTTGTAGTTACCTTTTTAGTGTAAATTTTTCACTTTCAAGTTTAGTGTCTTATTTTGCAATTCCATGCTTGGGCAACAGTGCTCTCTAGTAATGTCCCGTATCATTGCCAGTTAATGGCCTAAACTAGCAGTGACAAGGAGTATATCACTACCGATCTGCGGTATGAACCGGCAATGATGAGGAGTACGTCACTACCGGTTGCAATGGACTCATTAATTGTTTAATACTTGGTGGTTATGAACCATCAATAACAATCAGTCATCTATGTAGTAATGATATGAGAACTAATGAACCTGCAATGCAAATAATTTTTGTGTGTTTTCATCCATGTAACTTTTTCTTCTGCTTGATCTTACATAAAATAGTGCAACCTTTCCAAGAATACACATGAGAACAAGGTATTTCTATAAGAATTTTCAATAAATATGGTAGACTCGTTCATTGTTTTTATGGCCAGTTTGAAGAACTTATTGATAAGTTTTACTTCTCATATTTTGTTAATGAAGTACATCTCTCCCTAATGGTAATGTTTCTTTGATGTCTCTATTTTATTAAATACTACTCCCTCCAGTCATAAATACTTAACATTTTGGAGAAGGCTCGGTCAAACTTTTAAAACTTTGACTATCAATAACTTCTAAAATATTTAGTGTGGAGACATAAAAATCACATGTGTAGATTTGTCTTGAAAAATATTTTCATACAATACTATAGAAACCACCTTTAGTGTCGGCTCAGAACCACCATCAGTGCAAATTTTTGAACTGACACTGCACAATCGGTAGTGATAGTCTAGGTTTACCGTTGCCATTTCTTGAACCGACAGTTAAAATAGGTTCAATTCTGGTTTAAACCACGAACCGACAATGATGTCTTCACTATCACTACCAATTCGAGCCAAGATCCGATAGTGACATCACACTATCACTGCTGGTTTGAGCCACCAACCGGTAGTGATAGTGGAGACTATCACTATTAGTTTGTGGCTCAAATAGGCAGTGGAAGTGGTGATATCATTGCTGATTATTAGCTTGAACTAGCAGTAATAATTCCACACCCATAAAAAGTCAATACATATGGTTCAGATACAGTTCATCATCACATATCACAAAGGGTGAAAATACAGGTCATCATCACTTATCACATATGATTGAAATAAAATCCATCATCATTCATATATGGTTTCGTCATTTATTTATATAGAAATTAAATTTGATATTAATAAGTAAAATTACATACCTTAGCATCATTTACGATGACTTCATCTCCATCATTGCAGAAAAGTAGGGGACCTCCAATAGTAAATTCAACTTAAATTCCGAAAAAAGAGACAACCTTCTATCACTTCAGATTGTAAATTTAACTTCAATTCCCATAGGGCCTAATATTACGACACAAAATATCATAGAGATGATGTATATGTGGACTCATAAGTGACAGAAGCAAAATAACATTTCTATCATCACTTTGCACCTTCTTTTTTGTTATCTTAATAAATTTACATCTGATGATTATAGAAAGAATATTCACAGTGATGATATTGGTGCAAGAAAACCACTTTATGCTAGCCTACCCTTTACCTCATCATCATGGGTCAACAACATAATCACAATCTATCATTGAAAATGGACAAAAACAACAAAGTAGAAAAACACTTTATTTGCTAATATGTGGCTTCGTATCATCAGCCAATGTACTACAACTAGAAAGCCACGATGACAAGTACAATGCCGAGACATAAATTCAACTTAAATTCTCGAAAAGAGACAATCATCTATCACTTTAGATTGTAAATTTAACTTAAATTTCCCTAGGGCCTCATATTAGGGCACAAAACATCATAACTATCATGTATATATGGACTCATAAGTGTGGTACAAGCAAAATAATCTTCCTATGATCACTCTGCACATTCTTTTTGTTATCTCAATGAATTTACATCTGATGATTACAGAAAAAATATTCACAGTGATTGTTTTGTGCAAGAATAGCCACTTCATCCTAGCCTACCCTTTACCTCTTCATCATGAGCTATCAATATAATCACCATTTATTACTAAAAATAGACAAAAGTAGCAAACCAATTCATTTGCCAGAATGACGCCAGGAAAATGAGAGCAAGCTATTGCACCAAGGAATCAAAAAAAAAAAAATCATTTGTGCCTCATTTGTATTCCAAAATTTGATTATGTTGTTATGGGTAGAAGGGTTTAGGTAATTTGCACGACCTAAACCCTGATACCATATAACATCATATCCAAATTTAATTCGACATGGTATCATCATTGGCAATATGTGACCTCATATCATTACCCTATTTCATCATTGAGAGGATAAAAATAATGAAAATTCACCGAAATTTTTATTAAATTAATATATAATTGATATAAAATCATCTAAAATTGACCTAAATAATTTACTATGCACCTAAAATCCTCTAAATTACCTCGTTGTGGAGGAGGATGCCGGCGTCAGGCTGGAGGAGGCTACCGCGGCTTATGGTGGTGAAGGTTAGGGACGGGGCGGCGACAGAGGGGTGGAGGACACCATGGAGGTCCATGATAGCGCGGGGCTTCGGGGCAGAGGAGGCCATGGAGGCACAACGATGTTGGTGTTGTGGAGGCCCACGGCAGCGCGAGCCTTTGGGACAAAGAAGGCCATGAAGGCGTGGCAACATTAGTGTCATAGAGGCCCACGGTAGCGCAAGGCTTTGGGAGGAGGCTATGGAGGCACGACGGCGCCAGTGTCATGGATGCCCATGACAACACGGGACTTTGGGACGGAGGAAGCCAGGGAGGGCAAGTGTTGAAGAAGGACAGAGAAGGATAGTTATATAGGGCAGCGAAACTTGCACTGCCGGATCAACTAACCAACTGGCAGTGAGAGACTAGCACTGTTAGTTCACAATTACAACCGATAGTGGTAGTCTGAAAGCACGAGGTGTGGCAACAAAAGTGTCAGTGATAATCTATCACTATCGGTTGGTAACCAGAACCGACAATTATACTATAAACATAAATATAACTAAAAATTGAAAATAACTAGTAGTTAAATTTAATATTAAATATAAACCACATACTAACATAATACATGAAAATGTTCATTACACAAAAGTTATATACTAATACATATATAAAATTACATTACAATAGTTAAGTAACCCTCCTGATGATTAAACTGAGCTCAGCATCATTTGCCTTATCGTACATGCTGATGTGGCTCATGAAGTTGAAGTAGACACTGTCTTCATCAACAGTGTACATATGACGATGCAGATACTCTACATCTCGATGTTCAAGGTGGAGAACGTAGCAATTGTTGTTGTGAGAATCAAAGGCAATCCGAAAGGTGTTGTTGCATCCCAGGGCATTTCAGAGAGTAGCAGCTACGGTCACCCACCGGCTTCAGGTTGGATGAACCTGGTGTCTGAAGACGATTAGCAATCATTCCTGAGGGCCTAGAACAAGATCTAGGTTATGAGCCATCATCTGGCTGACCCTAACCCTCCTTCTAGGTGGGGTGGCCAACAAGATGACATATAAGAGTAGCTCTATAAAAAATAGCACAAACATAAAATAGAGAACAAGAACTTAAGGCAAGAATATAAAAAATCTAAGGAAGAACGAAGCATCAGATGATGAAAAGAAAATATCATTTCTTCACATACCTCTAGGAATAAAGTAAGGAAGAACAAAGAACTCTGTGCCCACTAGTGTCAGAGTGAAGTCTCACTTGCGGTGTAGTAACAACGGCATGAGGATTAAATAGATGTCGTAGTTGTACCGGTTGAAGTTACCAACCGACAGTGATAGACGGATGCCTCATTTCAAGCAATGATATTACTGCCGGTTGCACATCGATTCGCGCCCCTCTATCACTGTAGTTTGGATTTATCAACCGACAGTGATGGCCATCAATGTCGGTTGGTAATTCTAACCGGCACTGATAGATTACTCTAGGAGTTGGGACCCTACTCTGATACCAACTGTAGGGATCAGTAACGTCCTAAGTGGGGGAGGTGAATTAGGACACCTAAAACTTATCGGCTCTAAAAACTTCACAGGATAAACCTATATCAATTTCTATCTAAATGTGTTCTAGGTTTATCTAGTGTGTCTACTGTATCGCTTAAAAAGGTTTGCAACATATAGCTAAACCTAGGAAACTACTCTAGGGAGGTAAACGAGCCAAGATAGATTGCAAATATATAAATACGGAAATGTAAAGAAGGTAGAGAGAGCAAACTCGGCACAATGGATTTTTATCCTGTGGTATCGATAGCATAAATGTCACCCCTAGTCCACGTTGTAGTAGCCACCTAGGCTATTGCTCTCGGACGGCACCCAGTCACGAACCTTGAGCCACCTAGGCCTCAAGTAGGTTGAGCCACCAAGCCACCAAGGCAAGACCTCACCACAAGTCTCTCTTTTGGAGTTTGAGCCACCAAGGCAATGGTCTTCATGTGCCCGTACAAACATCTTGCCGCCGCTCCACACCAACTCAGAGGGTCAACAAGCATGATCCACCAAGGCTCACGGTGCTGGCGAGTTACCAAGACTCCAATATGCCAGCGTACCACTTGGTACAATGTAGGATCACTCATTGATCCCCTCTCTAGGCAACAACACCTAGCAACAACTCTCTCTAGGCCTAATAGCACTAATCACTCCCTTAATATTGTGCTAATTGCCTTGCATGATCACTTTTAGCACTTTGGTGGCTTGAATGTTTTCTCAAGTGTATATGAGCTTCTATGGACTCCAGCACACTCAAATGGCCGAGTGAAGGGGTATTTATAGCCTCAACCTTGCGAACTAGCCGTTAGTCCAACGGCTCAAACAAACTGTGAACACTAGATGATCCGATGTTAGCAGCAGTACAAACACTGGACCATCCGATATGTACAGCAGTAGCAACTAGCCATTGGAACCTCACTCAAACTCATTTGTGAACACCAAATGTTCTGGTGTAACTTTGAACTCCAATACTGGACTATCTAGTGTGTATACTTGAGCCAACGAATCACACCAGACAAGCCATTGCAACATCTCCTGGAAAATACTCTGGTGTAGCCAACTACTCATTGCAGGATCATCTGGCGTGTACAGCATTTTCACCTTCATCTGAGAATGCTCTGGTGTGTACAAGCTTCTGAGTGCGAGACCATCAAGCGTTCAAACTCCTTCTGCCACCAAGAAACAACTCCTGGAAAATGCTCCAGTGTGTTTATCACTTCAACGTTGGACCATCCAGTGTGTTCTTCAATTTTCTATTCTGAGTAAAAAACACTCCGGCATGTACATTGTTGGTGAAAGAAAATATTTTCCACGAACAAGTGTGGCGAGAGCCTCTTCTAGAGAGGAGACTCAAGCTTGAAGGTGAAGTGGAGAGAGAGGAATACCAAGTGTGTTGATCGTAAAAAAGATTGGTCCTTGGCCTGATGGCTATGGGTTTGTATTTATAGAGCCATTCGGGGTGTAAGCATACAAACATGCCCTTACAGAGATAGCGATGCAAGTTACCGCCATGCTACAGGGACTTAGGGCTAGTCGAATTACACAACTTGGGTTTGGGCAGAATACATTTACCCACAACTAGAAGATATTATCTACTATGACAAATAAAGTGCTGCAGATGATCCAAGGGTGCGATACTCGGCCGATCATCATTTGCAGCACAATGTTGCACTATCCCAAATGTCAAGACATCCTCCACTTGCACTAGGATGTCAGGATGACCACCACTTGACTAGCATTAAATACCAGTCACTTCCTTATAGGCGAAGGACGGCTTGTGGGCCTCTGCTAGCTGATTTTGCTCCAAGGCTTGATGACCCACTCCTCGGGCTGTGAAGAGCTTGCCCAGCCTCCGAGAGGCTGGGGCTCCGGGAGGCTCTAGAGCCCAGAGACCTAGGAGGCCTTCGAGGACCCGAGGTTCATAGGTGTAGGCTGACAAGGCCAGAGGCGTCGGGGGTCCTTAAAGACGGCCCCCAACAATCCCTTCCAGAGACCAGCAACTTCCCCTGTCTCGAGAGGCAGTGGCGAGAGGGGTTCATGGTCTCCAGAAGCTAGACTCCCGACCTAGGATCTGGAGCCCAAGGGCTCCAGAGGAGTTCTTGATGGCGACCCTTTAGTAATGTTTGCATGCTAGGATATTTCCCCCTAACAGTACCCCCTCATTTGCTAGCCCCAAGGTATGAAAGGGGAGCAGATGTAGAAGGAACTAGCTCCAGCCCAGCATCATAATCAGTATATATTTTAATATAGCTTATCACCATAGAGGAGCCTCTCAGAGATGACTGTGAGTGACGATGGTGAAGCCTGATTGTGATAGCATAATCTGGAGGAAATTGCGTGGTTTGTTAGGTAAGCTGAAGGAAGGGGCCCATGACCCCCTCAGCGGTTTACTGCGATGAGACTTTGATGGAATCAATGTGCTACGGGAGACTATGCAAAGCAAGCCCTTCAGCTCCCTTGATGGTGAGTCCTCTGGCCGCTTGCAGCGTCAGGGTGGAGGTTGCGTATGACAGCGAAGTGTTCTCGTTTTTTGGTACGAGTGATGGATGACATGCGATAATGGCAGTGCGTCTGACGAGGTAAGGTGTAGGTTCACAGTGAGGACCCATCCAAACAGTATTCAAACTAATCATCAGGTGGATCATTAACATAATCACAACCTCGACGATTAATCAAAATACCGCTCCGGCAGTTCCGGCACGTGTTTTGTGCCCAAGGATCGGGACACATGCCTTCCAACATGTACATCACAACATAGCTTAATAAAGAGTGAGTAATAAACATTTATATTACAAGTATTAAGCATGCAACTGATTTCAACAGTTTACAACAAAAGCGAGCTAGGAGGAGACAAAACCCCTCAACTCCTAACCAACAAAAGATCTACGTAGCGGAAGAAAATAAACTATACAACAAAATGATATGGAGCCACATGCCCTTAGGCTCCATACCAAGAGCACCGAGTTCGGAGCAGAATGTGCTACTCCTGCTTGCCACCCTGATCGGCAGGCACAAAGTAGCCAAACATCGCCTCTTAAGGGCAGCACCCTGAGTACGAAGGTACTCGCAAGTCTTACTCAGTATGGGTATATATATTCCCGACTCCAAGGATCATGCATTAAGCTGGTAGAAACAATTAACATGGTTAAGTTAATTAAGCGGTAAGCAACCTAGACATAGGAGTGAGCAACTAGCTTAACTAACATATATGAAACAACTCGCACCACCAACTGAACATATAGAAACATAACCAACAAGTGTATCAAAGTATAATTGGTGCAAACTCGATCACCATGCCCAAACCACCACACTGTATCCAAACCACATCCACATACCCGAACCATAACCACACCAAACCATCTCATATCCGAACCAACACCACTATCACTCCAACATAACTCCAACATAAACAATCCACAAACACGTAGCCGAACCATCGCCCACAACCGAGACTCTACGACTGGTGCAGATAAGCGATAGACATGCTCATAACCAAGAGCGCGGCAGTTCGAACTGTTTTTACACCCTGCAGGGGGATACTCCTGGACCCATACGACACGAGGACCATTCGGCTTGTGCCACCGGCCAAAGTGCACACAAGGGGGTACTCGCGACAACCTTTCCCAACCAGCTTCAACCGTGTGGGGCATGCAACGCTTGGCGTGGCGGTACTAGAACTACTCCCTGAGAAAACTAGTACCGCTTACAAGCCCACCCGCTCACACCGTCATTGTTCACGCCCACAAAGCCACAACTGCGAAGGTATTCGGCTTGCCTACCATTATATTAGCGTGTGGTGAGTAAGGTAAGTGCTAAAGCTGACTACACCGACGATCGGTGCTTAACCGGTGCAAACGGTCTACGGTGCCCGGTTTTCCTCTACCGTCCTACCCAGGGGAACTCCACATCCGGGCAGGCTAAACACCCTCCTGGCACCACTCACACCTCGCCTCATACTCACCACTCACCAACCATACCATCACCAACAATATGTAATTGTAAACAGTAGTAGATCCTATCCTCACGAACAACGGAGAACGCCGTCGTTCGACTTCTACCGAAATACCTAAGCATTGCTAAGCATAGCAAAGACCTTTAGACATTGACATGACCTCTAGGCTTCAAGGAACATACATGCACTCCTGACCAAGGTAGAAGAATGCAACGGTATAGGTTCTACCCAAAGGTACCCGACACATGCATACATACATAAGCATAGATAACACTTTAGACTTTCAAGTTAACGTGGTGAAATATGATAGCCTTGCTGCCCTAAATCAGAAAGATACAGTGCGACGAGATCGCCTTCGGCCTCCGGGGTCGATGGATCGACGTTCTCTAAAAAGGATCAACTCGTGCAATGCAATGAGTATGAATAAAGTGCAAATATATGCTATAATATGCATATAATAGATGAAAACATTTTCCTAGATAGAACAAGTCATAAGGAAACTAGAAAAATTGTATTCATTAATTTTGGACTTATGATGAATTAACGGTGAATTAATGAAGCTTTAACCTAATTAATTAATCTCAGAAATTTAATTAATTATTTCATTCCTGTGGATATTTTTAATAGGTAAAGTAGGTTATTATGAAATAAAGAAAATTTGTTTCATAATTTTTGGAGCTACAGAGAATTTATTACGAATTTTACAAGTTTCAGCAAGCAGTAACTGTGCTGTCTGGGTATACAGCGGTCAGACCAAAGGTATACTGGCGGTCAGACCGCCAAGAGTCGCGGTCAGACCACCGGAAACGTGGTCAAACCGCCCCCATGCAGAGGGTTTTGGCCCCTGGCGGTCTGACCGACCTTGGGGTAAAGGTCAGACCGCTGGGAGTCGCTGGGGGCACTTTGAGAGCTCACCAGCAACGATTCCGGCGACATTTGGAGTGGGGACTTGGACCTAGAGCATCACATTGGCTTCCTCTACCGTGTAGGACAACATGTATACGCCGAAATTGACCAAAACTCGGCTATTGCTTCTAATTCATCAAGAACTCATGAACTTCAAACCCGTAGCTCAAAATTCGAAATCCAACCATCCAAAAGGTGGATTCTTGTCATGGGAGTTTAGGGGACTTATCCAATGGCCTTTACCGAGATTGTGGACCACCGATTGAAGGAGGAAATGGAGGGAAAAGCTCGGGGGCGAAGAAATCCGGTGTTCTTCACATTTCCACCCTAAACACCAAAAGACACCAAATCCAGCTCAAATCCTTAGGGAAAACGAAAATGAATTGGAGGGATGGATAGCTCATGAGCTTGTGATCGCGTGAGTACCACATGCATACCTTAATTCCTCCTCTTGAGCTCGGATTTGAGGGAGGAAGAGAGAGTTTGAGGGAGAGGGGGTGAGAGGGGGCTGCTCCCTTGCTTTGGCTGGTTGGGAGAGGAGAAAGGAGCACGTGGGGGAGTGAGGGAGCAGGTGGGGCTGCTGCCCAAGTGGAGGGAGAGATGGTGGGGCCGGCCGGTGGGCCCACGTACAAAAGAGAGAAGTCCGTTTGATTGCGAATTCAATTCTTTCCTCTCCCGAATTTCTTTCTCTCATCCAATTGATTTCAAACGAAGTGCTCTAGTGTGCCAAAATAATTTACCTTGAAATTAATTATGATGCTAATGATACATGATTAAGCTTAATCACGCGGTTATAGAATTTGGGACGTGACATTCACCTGGGGTCTTGTGCCCACGACCCTCGCATGCTCTGAAAGAGGCTTGAGCCATGAATGCGATGAGACGTGCACGCAACAAACTAGGGTCTCGCCGTGGGATGCCGCCACGTGTATGTGGATTGATCGAGATGTGGCCATGGGCCCCAAGGAGAGTAATTGGGAGTGCTGCGAAATGATGCTCCCGTTTCCTTCTCCCGTAGCGTGTGACTGATTGGCCTGGCTTATAAAAGCTGAGGCCTATCTAGTTGATCCTTCACCGCTATGTGAGGGAGTGATTCTTCTTTAGCTTGATCGTGGCGTCTTCTCCCTCCTCATCATCGGAGATGTCGATGGTCTCGACTAGTTCACCACCTCCGATGCCGGCTCTGACTTCGGCCGCCGTGGCGTCTCCGGGGACGAGCAATCTCGCGATCATGCTTGCAAGGCTAGGAACAGTGCTTGCAAGGTTGGAGCCGACGATCGTTGAGCTCCCATCCTTGCAAAGGGGACCGCCTCCCGCTGCTCCGGTCCAACCTCCAGTCCGGGTGGTCACTCTCGTCGAGATCATTGACATCTCTGACGATGACGAGCAGGTCGATTGGGATCTCCTGGAGAAGGAGATCAACAAGGAGGGGGAGGAGGAAGTGAAGAAAAGGGTGGCTCAGGCGGAGAAGAAGGATTCCAAGGAGGAGGGAGAGAGGGCAGTGGAGGAGGTCTCTTCGTCCTCATCCTCGTCTTTCGACAGCTCAGGGGCTGGCTACTGTATCAGCTTCCACAGCGGTAGGCCGCAGATGAAGCGCATATGGCGCTTCATGCGCCCTAGCAGCTAGGGCTTGTAGTTTCCTCGATTGTTACCTTGTACTCTTTCTCCCCTAGTTTGCTCTCTCAGGATTTGTTTCTTGTAAGCGTCTTTTAGATGTGTAAGTTGTTAGTAATATAACTAAATCCTTGGAACTGCTTAGTGTTTCTCGGAGCGACTGGGGTAGCGAGAGGAGTCCTCTCTCAGGATTTGTTTCTTGTAAGCGTCTTTTGGTTGTGTAAGTTATTAGTAATATAACTAAATTCATGGAACCGCCTAGTGTTTTTTCTTGGATCGAGGTGTTTGGCAATCCTCCAAATGTTCGGCCAGACATGTTTTGTGTTCTTCCGTGCCCTAGTGTTACGCCTTCACTGGCCCCTTCGCACGCTGCAGTTTTTTGGCGGCTGAAGTAACAAACCGTCACACAGATTCAGGTCTAAAACTTGATCGAGGCAGATGCCATTGTAGTGGAGGCTAGGTAGCTCTGGAGGCCTAGTGGTGGTGGACAGAGGTAAGGTTAATGATTAAGGCCTAGGGAGGCAACTTGCAACCCCCTCATCCCCGGCTGCCACCAGGTTCTAGCCTGACATACCCTTTCTTCCATCTGATGCTGGTATAGACCCCTTTATAAATTTGTTCCAGATTTCTGACTCAAGGTGATCCATCTGGAGATCAACGACCGAGCTCCAGAGGTAGGGCTAGAGGTGAGGCCGACGGTTGGGCTGAGGGAGGCAGTCCGTGACCCCCTCGGCACCTTAGCCGCAGCAAGGCTCTGGAGGCAGAGCCATCCAGGGCCTCGTAGTGGGTGCCGATGGTGAGGCGGATGGTTGGGCTGAGGGAGGCAGTCTGCGACCCCCTCGACCCCTTAGCCGTGGTGAGGCTCCAGAGGCAGAGCCATTCGGGGCCCTGTGGTGGGGGCCAGAGGTGAGGCCGACAGTTGGGCCGAGGGAGGCAGTCTGTGACCCCATCGGCAGTCACGGCGAGGCTCCGGAGGCAGAGCCATCTGTGGACCCGCGGTGGGTGCCGGAGGTGAGGCCAATGGTTGGGCCAAGGGAGGCAGTCCATGACCCCCTCAGCCTCCTAGCAGCGGTGAGGCTCTGGAGGTAGAGCCATCTGGGGCTGGGCCGAGGGAGGCAGTCCATGACCCTCTCGACCCCTTAGCCGCGGCGAGGCTTTGGAGGTAGAGCCATCTGTGGCCCCATGGTGGGTGCCAAAGGTGAGGCTGATGGTTGGTCCAAGGGAGGCAGTCCATGACCCCCTCAGCCTCCTAGCCACGGTGAGGCTCTGGAGGCAGAGCCATCCGGGGCCCCGCAGCAGGGGCTGGAGGTGAGGCTGACGGTTGGGCCAAGGGAGGCAGTCTACGACCCCCTCGGCCGCTTAGCCGCGGTGCGGCTTTGGAGGTAGAGCAATCCGGGGCTCTGTGGCGGGTGCCGGAGGTGAGGCCGACGGTTGGGCTGAGGGAGGCAGTCCGTGACCCCCTCGGCCCCTTAGCCTCGGTGAGGCTCTGGAGGCAGAGCCATCTGAGGCCCCGCGGCGGGTGCCGGAAGTGAGGCCGATGGTTGGGTCAAGCGATGTAGTCTGTGACCCCCTCGACCCCTTAGCCGCGGCGAGGCTTCGAAGGCAGAGCCATCCAGGGCCTCGCGGCAGGTGCTGGAGGTCAGGCCGATGGTTGGGCCGAGGGAGGCAGTCTACGACCCCCTCGGCCCCTTAGCCGCGGAGAGGCTCCAGAGGCAGAGCCATCCGGGGCCCCACAGTGGGGGCCGGAGGTGAGGCCGACGGTTGGACCGAGGGATGTAGTCCGCGACCCCCTCAGCCCCTTAGCCGCGGCGATGCTCCGGAGTGGTTTTGATGCAACCTCTATGGCACTCGGTGAGCGCCTTCGTGTTACCAGAGGGTTTCTTGTACTACTACATCATCTAGGTGTAGGTATGCCTTTCATTGCTGTGTACTAATTGAGCAAAGGCATAACTTAAGCTAAGTCTTGCTACCTACTATTTGAGCAGAGATGTAGCTTAAGTTTGACAGTATACTGTTGCCAGCGGATAGCTAGTTGCAGCATATGTCATGCCTAGGTAGGATGACTATTCTTAGTTCATGCCAAACTAAGATATAACTTAAGTTTGGCTGACTACTGTTTGTACCTAGTAGCTATCTGTCGTAGGGACTTTCAACAGCTAGGCTAGGTACCTCCATCGTACGCTGTCCTTACTGTATGAAGGTTTAACCGACTAGGAAAGCTATTGCTAGGTGGTCACAGGCGTACCTTTGCCAAAAAGGCCTCCACCGTGGGGTCGAAGGCCTAGAAGCCCTCGTAGCTTCGAGATGGGGGAAAGGTTGGTCCTTCTAGCCTGGGTCGTCCGTCGAAGGGGTTTGGTTGTGCGGACCTTCGGAGCACCCAGGGCCCTTGCCAGGTCCCAGCGTCTTTTTACCTTGGCCGACCCTGCCCGTATCGAGCCCGACAATGGAGGTCCGCCGAGGGCTCCGACCGTCCGGAGCCTCAGGCGGAGGCCCCCCATGTTGGTGACCGGTAGGGCTCCTTTATGGCCAGGGTCGTTGGTGTGGCTCAATCCTCATAGCTGGGGTATTGTATTGTCGGTGGCGGAGTTGGTGGTGGTAGAGCGGGGTAGGAGGCCTATAGACCTACCCGGGGGCCCACTTTGGTTTTACAACCCCTGTGTCGCCCGTCGTTGGTTTTCTCCCCTGTCAGGCGTCCTGCCTGCCTTCTAAGGTACTCCTCCCGGAAAGTTATTAGGGTTCGACAGTCATCTATATAGTGGCCATGTTCGGGCCCGTGCAGGATGCACTGGTACCCTTCCGGTGGTACCGGAGCTTGTGGTCGGTGTCGGGGGCGCCGATGGGGGCTGCGTGCACCGGAGCCCGTGGTCTTCCCGGAGCCCATGTCCACAGGGGGAGGCCGATGGGGCTATCGGGTGACCAGGATCTTGGAGCCGGAGTGGTCTTGACTATGCCTCCCAGATCGGGGTGGATTCAGAGCCTCTTGTACGCGATCGATGTTGCGTTCGCTGCGATGATGGTGCTGGCGGGGTCTGCGCGCCCCGGAGTCCCGAACCTCCTCGGAACCCTCTTCCACCGGAGGGGGTCGAGGAGGTTGCTGGGCAACCAGATGCTCTGAAGATGCCAGTTCGACAAGGGTGCCCCGGGCGTTGTCACAAGGGATGCCTCGGGGCTGGGCCTAGGAATGAGTGCCCTTGGGTTCGAGCGCCCAGAACTATTGGAGGGCGGCCTGTCTAGCTGCAGCCTCGGCTGTAACCTCTCATGGTGCGGCGAGGTCCTTACCGCGCCATTGTTGGAAGGCCTCCGTGCCATCTTGGACCTCCATGCCAACCCAAGCTATCGGGTCGACGTTGGCCGATGGGTCGCCGTTCCGCCCAGCTGCGAAGCTGGCGGGGGCACATGGTGTGCTTGGTTGCAGCTTCCATGCATGCTTCTTCATGGGTGCGCCGATGGGAACGACTGCTAGGGCTAGCACCTTGGTGATCTTTGGTGGTGTCATACCTCTCCTTGTACTTCTATGTTCGAATCCCCACGGATGGTGCGCTGTTGGTGAAAGAAAATGTCTTGCACGAACAAGTGCGGCGAGAGCCTCTTCTAAAGAGGAGACTCAAGCTTGGAGGTGAAGTGGAGAGAGAGGAATACCAAGTGTGTTGATCGTAAAAAAGATTGGTCCTTGGCCTAATGGCCATGGATCTATATTTATGGAGCCATTGGGGGTGTAAGCATACAAACATGCTCTTACAGAGATAGCGATGCAAGTTACCGCCATGCTACATGGGCTTAGGGCTAGTCAAATTACACAACCTGGGTTTGGGTAGAATACATTTTTGCCTAACTAGAAGATACTATCTACTATGGCAAATACAGTGGCGCTGATGATCCAAGGGTGCGATACTCGGCCGGTCGTCAATTGCGGCACGATGACACACTATCCTGAATGTTAGGACATCCTCCACTTGCACTGGGATGTCAGGATGACCACCACTTAACCGGCATTAAATACTGGTCACTTCCTTGCAGTTGAAGGACGGCACGTGGGCCCCTGCTACCTGATTTTTCTCCAATGCTTGATGAACCACTCCTTGGGCTTCGAAGAGCTTGCCTAGCCTCCAGAAGATTGGGGCACTGGGAGGCTTCAAAGCCCAGAGACCTGGGAGGCCTTCGGGGACCCAAGGTTCATAGGTGTAGGCTAACGGGGCTAGGGGCGTCGGGGGTCATTAAAGACGGCCCCCAACAATCCCTTCAGGAGACCAGCAACTTCTCCTGTCTCGAGAGGCAGTGGCCGGAGGGGTTCATGGTCTCTGGAAGCCAGACTCCCGGTAGAGGATCTGAAGCCCAAGGGCTCCGGAGGAGTTCTTGATGGCGACCCTTTAGTAATGTCTGCATGATGGGATATTTCCCCCCAACATACATTTTATTGAGCATCGGACCATCCGGTGAGTTTAGTCTTTTCTGAACTCGTCCAATTCAAACTTGCTTGAGTTCCGCTTCGGTGGCTTCTTTATGTATTGCATCTATGAGACCTACTAAAGCATATATTTGACAGATATGTTTGTTCCATTGATTATGTTGTCATTAATCACCAAAATCACATACATGCCCTAAAAGGTGTATGTTCGCTACTATCTCCCCATTTTTGGTGATTGATAACAACACAACTAAAACAAGTGGAAAATAATAAATGATGCTAATTGTAAAGTGCACAAACAATGAATGAAAACAAATATAAAATGTACAAGGCTTTACCACTTTGCTTGGATGCATGGTAAGAACTACTAATGATACCAATTGCAAGAAAAATCAATGATACCAATTGAAAATGAACCAATTGTATGGGAAAGATCCCATCTTTGTCATACATTGTTCTTACCTTCACCTTGTCCCCCTTTTGTTCTGACTATCATGAAGACAATTCTCCCATTTTCTCGATCACCATTATCTCCCTTGATCGACCCAAATAAGAACTTCTTGCTTTACGCGCTTCTTCAATTGATATCACTTGTAATCCTTCCATGCGCGCTTCTTGCATCATGCTTCTACCTTTGTCAACAATATTCAACAGTCTTGCATGTTGCTTAATAATCATGCAACTTGAACTTGCTTTAGTCAACAAAATTCTCCCCCATTGTCAACAATCTCAAAAATGCTACAAACACATGTTAAACTAAAGGGAAAATGTTAGAGCACACGGGAGATCTTCATGAACCATGAGAAACCAAGTTGACATGTGCCTTAGTTCATATGTGATCAGTGATTGAAAAAGTGTTGATTTGGTTTGATGATTTTTGGATTGTATAAGCATGTTTATGTTTGTGACTAACCCAAAAATGGAGTTAGAAGTTGCTGTCTCTGACTGTAGAAAATTTGTCTCACTGGATGGTCCGATGTGTGGGTACATGCTGAAATGTCTGGTGTTAAGAGAGGATGAGCACCAAAGCATTTTCAACTTAGAGTAAAAAATTGTGTGAGCATCGGAAGGTCCAGTGTTCAAAAGCTTTGAACACTGGAGCTTTTAGCAGAGATGTTGCAAAATGGCTTGACTGGGGTTGTACACACCGGGCAGTCCGTTGATGAGCTATGTTAGCACCAGAGGCTTCACCGGACCTTGTAACGGAGATGTTTCAAGATCATGGTATGGTGAAGATGTACACACCGGAAGGTCCGGTGATGGGCATGATTGAACACTGGAGCATCGCCGAAGCATTTTTTAGAGGGACTCTAGAGCTAGAGGGAGAGTATACACCGGATGGTCCGGTGCTTGTAGTGGTGTGAGCACCGGACCATTCAGTGTTCACATTTTTGTTGTGATTTGCTATTTCTGCATGGATTTCAATATGGGCTAACTGCAAGTGGTGTTTACATGTTGGAGATGCATGTTTGCTTATCTTGTACTGTGTAGCTGATGGATGCGACTTGGTGGTCGATGACAGGAAGATCGGAGCCAAGAAGGATGCTTGGTGCTAGACGATCGAGGAGGCCGGGCAGAGTCAAGGGTGATCCTAGCTGTGCACATGGAGGTCAAGCAAAGCATGGATAGAAGGATGGAGATGGCGTGTTGACAAAGTCAAGCGAAGGGGATGTCAGTGCAAGTGATAAGGCGGCCCGAGTGATCAGGAGCGGGAGAGACTTACCGACGGTCAAGATCACAAGACTTAGTACAAGCGTTGACATCGGGGTACATGCTTGAGGCCAAAGCAAACAACAGTGAGTCACACTTTGAGAAGCATGAGAGGCAGTTTTGCAGTTTGGCCTCAAAACTGTGCATAAGCGGAGTGCACATAGCATCATCGTGAAACTAGCGTCAAGGCAAAGCTAAGTCATGAAGAAGCCGTAGCCGTTCGATGGATGGAGCAAAAAATAGCCCAAAATACCCCGGTGGTAGGTACGAGTACACTACAAGAGCGGGGTATTTTGAGAACGAGGAAACTTGGCATCCAAGGAAACTCCCAAGGCCAATAAATAGAGGGGTATGGCTATAGGGAGAGGATGAACTAGCCACTTGTGCTTAAGAGCTAGGGTTTTAGAGGAGAGGAGAGGATAGACTTAGCCTTTGTAATAGGTTAGAGCTTTTGTAAGTGGAAAATACTTTGTAATCTGTCTAAATAGGGCTAACCTCTCGATGAAATAAAGTGCAAGTTTTCTCCCATGTTTGAGTTCATCTCCTTCTAGTCTCCTTCTATTGGCTCCGTGATTTGTTGCAAGTTTTTCCTTTTGGATGCGATTTTCGTTTTGATTTTTGGACTGAATTTTCAGCACCTTGTGAAGTCATTCTCTATGTTGCTAGAGGCATAAAATTCACATGCAAATGCGTATTAGTGGGTTTTGAATTCCCGTGTCTCTAATCCGTTAACTTGGAGAGTTTCTTCTCTTAGTGACCTTCTCTTGTTCTCAGAATTGTCTTCTCTTATCTGCAATCGTTTGTGGCAATGACTGATGGGATAAGTATCAATGGACCCTAGAGTTCATCCACTTCCGTGAGAGCCATATCCCGAAGTTTTCTCGTGAAACTAAGGTTTTTCTCCATTTTTCTTCCGCTTGTGTTTTGAGGTAAGTTGGGTGATCAAAATAGGAGAAGACTATCGAATTTCGAAAGAAATTTTGTGAGGTGCCTATTCACCCCCTGTAGTCTCTGTTCTCAGTCCTACAATTGGTATCAGAGCTGGTTTGATCACTTGTTGACCTTAACCAACTTTGTGATCCGTACGCGATAATGGAGAGAAGTGGAAAGATTCTGTTGCTTGATGGTCGAGATTTCTCGTACTGGAAGGTGCGCATGGATGCTTATCTCCTAAGCCAAGGAAGTGAAATTTGGGAAATAGTTTATTCGAACTATGAGATCCCTGCTACTCGCACGGCTCAGGTTCAAATTGAATAGTACGAGGCCAACAACAAGGCTAGAAATATTTTGTTTAAAAGCCTGAGTCGGAATAAGTTAGACAAGGTCCATCACCTCTGTACTTCCCAGGAGATCTGGTCTACTCTGATTGTCTTTCATGAAGGCACTAATCAGATTAAGGCTAGATGCCAAAGCACATATAACCAAGAATATCAAATGTTTGTGCAAGGACCCGTTGAATCTTTGGATGCTATGTTCGCTAGATTTGATGGAATTGTTAGCAACCTTAGATCCACTGGTGTTTTTCCCTACTCTAATCATAAGAGGGCAATCAAGCTTCTCTATACTCTTGATTGTAGCATATGAGAAGTGAAGATCTCGAGCATTGAAGAGTCATTCAGTTATGACACATTGACATGTGATAAACTCTTCAGCAAGCTCAAGTCCACCGAGATAGCAAAGACAGTTCGGATAGGTCTTTGAAACCCCCTGTCTCAGAACATGGCATTGGTTTTCAGATCGAATGGTGGCAATCAGGATGGAGCTAGCTTTTCTTATGCTAACACTTCACCAAGTGGATTTGCTTTGTCTTCCTTGATTTCTATCACAGAGGAGCAGGTGGACACACTGGATGATGAAGACCTTGCTCTCATTGTGAAGAAGTTCACTCGCTTCTACAACAATCATCGAGACTAGAGGAGGGGTGGTTCTCATGCCTACTCTAAGTGTGGTGACACTACTCACTTCAAGGCAGACTGCCCCAAGCTCAAGAAGAAGGAAGAACACGACTATGACAAGTACAAAAAGAAGAACAAGAAGTCATTCTTCAAGAACCGCAACAAGATGGCCAAGAAGGCAGCCAAGGCGGCCTCGAGGCGTTTGTGGTAGCTCTTAGCAACATCGACACCTCTTCTAGCGAGGAGGGGAGCTCAGAGGACGAGGAGCTGCTGGTGAAGGACAACAAGAAGAAGAACAAGGACTTCACCAAACTCTGCTTCATGGCGAACAACAACAACGACAGCGACACCGAGCTTGATCCCTCCGAAGTATTACCTTCCTATGACCGGCTTTCCGTCCGAGTCGATACCTTGAATGATGCTCTCATTAGCCAGGATAGGTTACTTAAGAAAGCGATGCGTGAGTTAAAGGAACTTAGGCCTAAGTATGAGTCTGTTTCTACTGAGCTTGCATTGCTTAGGTCAAGTCTGATGATGAGGAGCATGAGAGTTGTCTGGTGGTTATGGCTGAACTTGCCGAGCTTCATAATGTGCATGCTAAAGTCACAAGTCGACTTGAGAGTGCCGAGAAGAAGCTCCTTGAGGAGGAGTCTAGGTCTACTCTCTTAGGCACTTGCAAGAATTGTCCTTTGCTTGCAAAGAATGTTGAGTTGGAAGACAAGCGCATTAGAGAGCTAGAATCTAGATTGAAGAGTGTTGGGAGTTCTAAGAATGTTTAACCGAATTGCTCCACCTACACCATCTTTTAGGACAAACTTAGATGGGTTAGAGGGCAAGTTTAGAAGCTCTTGACTGAGAATGAGTATCTCCTTTCTCTAGTGGAGAAATACTCAGAAGTTAAGAGAAAATGAATTTGATCTTGGCCAAGACCAAGATATGTGCTGATAAGACGGGTTTAGCTTTGAGGTTGGGTTTTGAGAGAGTAGCTTACAATGAGGATGGTAAGACTGTTTTCACCACACCTACTACCATTGAGGTTGAGAAATCCAAGATCAATACTCTACCACAACCCATAAAGAATAAACCCATGCCACAACCCACAAAGAAGAATTCTTCACCACAACCCAAGAGAGCTCTACAGCCCAAGATGAGGTTCCCTATGAGAGAGTCTAAAGTGACTGGCAATCGAGTTCCCGAGAGACACTACCACTACACCTATTGCTAGAGAGAGGGTCACCTAGATTGGTTTTGCTTTCGCCGTAGGAGGGATGAACGATGTGAGTGGGAGTGGAGCACCCGAGACATGTACCACTCCTCTGTTGGTGTACCTGAGCCTTTTCCTCGCTCCTGCCCATGAGGTTTAGACGCTTTTTAGTTTCCTCCTAGGGGTGTTGCCCCATGTGGATTTTACCATGACTCATATGGTTTTGCTCCACGTGTAAAAGGCTTTGAGTTCCAGCGCTTTGGTGGACCACGCTTTGCTCTTCGTGGTTCTCGCCCCCAGCGTGCTAGTGTTGATTTATATGCACCTACTTTTACTACTTCAGGGTGGATGACCTGGTACTAGATTCCCAAGAAGTTTAGGACTAACCCCAGTACTGAGTCATCCACCTACTATTCTTCTCGCTTGTAGGTGGTAGGCGAAGGCCTGGAGAGCAAGTGACTCATTGACTCTGGTTGTTCGCGCCATATGACCGGAGATGCATCACAGTTCTCCAGCCTCATCCCAACGAAGTGACACGAGTACATCACTTTCGGGGATGATCGGAAAGGAAGGGTGAAAAACAAAGGTATGGTAAGAGTAAATGAGAGTTTTACTCTCAAGGATGTGGCTTTGCTGGAGCATCTGGGATACAATTTGTTTTTTGTATCTTAGTTGCTGGATGAGGACTTGGAAGTGCGTTTCAAACGTGACTTCTTGAGTTCTTGATTCTTCAGGCGCTTTGATTTGCCGGATTGCCAGAGTTGGATGAGTTTTTGGAGCTTATTTTTATGAGTCTCTTGGTTCTTCTCATTGTTTGATTGCTCAACCTTCTTCTAAGCTTTGGATGTGGCATAGGAGGCTAGGGCATATGAGCTTTGATTTGCTTACTCGTTTGAGGTGCCCTAGGCTTGATCTGAGGATTGTCCAAGCTCAAGTTTGAGAAGAACTTTGTTTTTGCTCCTTGTCAGCATGACAAGATGGTTGCCGCCTATCACCCACCAGTCGACTGAATGACAGGGAGAACTTCTCCATATGGACACCGTTGGTCCTTCTCGGGTTCGTTTGGCGGGTGGAAAGTGGTATATTCTTGTCATTGTTGATGATTTCTCTCGCTATTATTGGGTCTACTTTCTTGTGAGCAAGGATGAAGTGTTCTCACACTTTCGGAGCTTGGCTTTGAGATTGTTCAAAGAACTTCCTGGTGCACTGAAAGCATTTCACAGTGATAATGACACCAAGTTCAAGAATTATCTCTTTGATGCTTTCTATCTTGAACATGGCATTGAACATCAGTTTTCTGCCACACGTGTTCTTCAGCAGAATAACATAGTTGAGAGGAAGAATTGGACTTTGGTGGTGATGGCTAGGATGCTGCTCGATGAGCATAGGACTCTTAGGAAGTATTGGGCTGAGGCTATTAGCACCGTTTGCTACATCTCCAATCAAATTTTCTTGCGCTCGATCTTGAATTTGATTTCTATGAGTTGTGTTTTAGGAGGAAGCCGAAGGTTTCTCATTTGAGAGCTTTTGGCTGTCGATGCTTCATCCTAAAGTGTGGCAATCTTGACAAGTTCGAGTCGCGTTCTTTCGATGATATTTTCTTGGGGTATTCGCTTCATGGTATTCTTACAGGATTCTTAATCTTGACACTAATACCATCATAGAGTCCTGTGATGTGACCATTGATGAATCAACCCCTTGTGCTAGCCCTGTTCTTGAGTGTGCAGGTGATCAGGCTATCACCGAAAGTATCTTTGTAGATGACGACCTTCCAGTTCTCGGGGATGGTGAGGATGATCCACTACTTCCTACTACCACTCTTGTTACTGAGCTGGTTCCTGCCTCTTCTACACTGGCAGAGGGTCTTGCAGCCTCTACTTCCACTTCAGCTGCCATCGAGCCTGCACTAGCTACATTTGAGGGAGAGATCATTTCACAGCGTGAGCTCCTCAATACATTCAACAGCAACACCCTCCACAGATGATGATCGAAGAACTTCATGAGAGAGTAACAAGGTCTAAATCTGCTCATCATGCTCATTCCATTGATTCTGCATTTGTTGCTTCCTTTGAGCCTCATGATGTTGGATATGTTTTATCTTATTCAAATTAGGTCAATGCCATACATGAAGAATTAGAAAACTTTGAGAGAAACTAAGTTTGGGTCCTTGTAGACCCACCCCTAAATATTCACTCCATAGGCACAAAATGAGTTTTCAAAAACAAACAGGGGGATGATAGGTCAGTAGTGAGAAACAAGGCTAGACTTGTGGCTCAAGGCTTCAGTCAAATAGAGGGGACATACTTTGGAGAGACCTTTGCACTGGTAGCTAGGCTAGAAGCCATTAGGATCCTTCTTGCATTTGTGGCAAACAAAAGAAATTCATCATCGGTTGTTTGGCGATCAAATCTTGTACCAGTGATCTATAGTTAAAATAACCATTATCTTCTTTTGGCTAGTGGAGAGCAGTGCATCCTTATCCTCGAGGGCCTTTTGGTCAATGGAGTGGTCGGCCGCTAAAAGCTAATCTTTTGCGATTGTTCTTGGGTACTTACAGCTGTAAGCATGCTAGTCCATGCCTCGATTTGCTTCTTCATGGCCTTGTTAAAGGCAAAACGGAGTTAACTCGGTTGAGAAGTGAAGCATGGGTATATGATCAAACCATGGAAATTCATTACCTAGACTCGAGCTTCTATCACCGCCCAAGGGTCTCGGCTGTGTTGGGCTTGAAGCATGATTTAGGTGCATCTATGGGAGGTTGTTCCATTTGAGGAAGCAGAGGTCACGATAGGGGAAGCTGGAGCCAGTTGACTAGTCGGATCGCTTGCCGTCTATTCCTTCGACTTCTCCAGGCGTGGCGACCTACAATCGACAAGGTCATAAACGGAAAGAGAGGTCTCGAGTCAAGATTGCTACTCATGTCAAATCTTTTGGCAACCGAAATGCTCGAAAGGACATCCGACTTCTTCCTCTTGGTCGATAGCTTCTTCTTCATCATACCAGTAGCTGGAACTGGTTGTGTCGGAGGGGCAACCTGGGGTTTGCCTGTAAAAAACCAACCCACAATGATTCATCATCATTCTAAACTTATCAAGCAAATCCTTAGAGGAATGACCAATGTGAGGGGCCAACTCGATACGAGGTACCTTTCTTACCGAGTCGTTAGGCACATCAGTCACTCAAGGAGGCGATCGAGGAGGAGTTCCAGATGTCTCCTGCAAAAAGGCCACCCATTTAGATCGGGCGTCAGTTGTTATCTGCTCGATAACTAAGAGTAGCAGCTAAATAAGTGGTCACCTTAAGACTCAATTTCAGTACTAGACTTCTTCTTCGCGTGCGCTTGAGGGGCAACGGATCATATGGTGAGGGCGATCTCTTGAGTCGAGGAGACCCTTCGGCCCTTTGATCGACCAGCGCTTTCCCCTTGGCCTTAGCTTCTTCCGCAACAGTACTTGTTGCAGGGTGAGGGCTTTGCTTGTCACTGGCGCCGGAGGACGGGCACCCTCAAGAACAAGGACCCTAGCCATGGGGATGTTGGTCTCTTGGTGGAAGGTGGGAACCTGGAATCAAAAAGATGAATCAGGTCAAGCAAGCAATAATCAATACTACTTTCTTAAGCTAGAAAATTACCACCTGTGGTCAAGGATTCCTTAGGGAGTAAGGCTGAATAGAGAATGGTTGTGTCTCTTTAGCAAATAACTTGCTCAATCAAGCAGCAGTATCTTGTAGGGACAGGGCTGAAAAAGAAAGAAGAAAGAGTCACTCGAAAGAGCTCGACTAAGGCAACAGAAGTAGCAAAATGCTAGCTAAATCTTACATCCGGTCATGTCCCGGGAGCTATCATCATCTCTGGCATAATCCTAGGCAAGGTGATCCCATACTTTCAAGGGGCTCGACCTCCTACTAATGAAGTCTTTGGCCACATGCCACCCGATTAAATCACTCTGCCTAAGTTCATTGATCTTCTTGACATAATGGGCAGTGTGGTCAGACTCGTGGTTCTTCTTTGACCAAGATGGAGTTGGGTTGGGATGAAGGCCCTTAGAAACTAAGGGAGAATTGACTGGGTCAAGGTTGGAGACGTGAAACCAATGTTTTTTCAGTCTTTTTGCCAGGAGGAGGTTAGTGAAACTATAGGAATTCTTCATTCCATTCCGCAGCTGGACATCACACCCTCCGACACACTTGTTCTCAATATTCCTATTCAAATGATAAAAATACTGGAATAAATTCAAGCTTAGCACGATACCGAGGAAGGCTTCACACAGGTGAACAAACACGCTAAGCATGGTGATCGAGATCGACCAAACTTCTGTTAGGAGGCTTATCGCGTCCAATTGCTTGGGAGAGGCATCGACGACCATCGTGTCAGACTTCTTTTCAGGTGAGGAAGGAGCGGCGGCGTTCGCGGAGGCGTTGGAGGCCTTGTGGCTAAGTTTCTTTGCGGCGGCGTGTGCTTGGGCGAATAAAGATGAGAGCTTGTGGGAGAAGACTAATGGCGAGAAGATGAAAAAGTGGCTATAATCCAAGTTTGTACGGATAAATAGCCAGATTTACCGTCTCTTTGGTAACCACTCCTGTTACTGTGGCACCTCATTCGGCACGAAAGACGGGGTGGTGGCGTCATGCGAATCTTTGCACGCCCATCAGCGTACATTAAATGCATCTATACCCAACGGTTCGAATTTTGGATTTGTTTTCTTTAACTCTACTCATAGTCGGGTGTCGATAAGTCAAGTTTTCACACCTTTTTTTAGTCTCAAGTGCGGTCAACGGCAGGACGCTCGACCCAATTGCGTTTCCACTCGATACTTGAAACAAGACCTTCCCTGCTTGATTCTTTCGACTACGATCTTGATCCACTTTACTCGACCAAGCCTAGACTTGGCGGTACTCGAGTGGTCACCTGTGGGAGCCCTCCCTTCTGAGCAGAGTTAGAGGGCTACTGTCGAGTATCTAACTATAGGGTATATATGCATAAGAAGTACACCGTATACAGACATGGTACATCATGCTTATGTTTAACAACTTCGGATATTGCGAAACTGAATTTGCGGAGCCTGATATACTCAAAGATCACTAAGACATATACTAGGAAGGCCTTGATCGGGTTACCCGATCAAAGACAGCTAGTATCCATGCCGAATTTATCTGCTTTGCCTTTACCGAAAAGATGAAGAACTCCCTATCAACTACGGCCGGGACTAAGACGGTGCCATGACCCCATATAAGGTGGGGTCCCTAACCCCCAAGAAAAGGAGGAAAAAAGGAGAATGCATACGCAACTGGACATGAGCGACACCAAGACCCTAGCAATCGGAGATACTCGGCGACTTCAACCCTATATTAGTTTAGATATAATTCGCTCTATTGTAATAGGTCTAGCCACATTGCTCGTACTCGAGACAATCAATATATAGCAACATCCACACAGGATGTAAGGTATTACTCCAATCGGGAGTCCGAATATATATACATCGTGTGTCTTGTTTTCTGTTCGATCCCTGATCTCAACGGTACACCAGTTTAATTATGGTTATATTATCCGGCACTAATCTTCATCGCAAGCTGCCTCATATTTTCTGGAAAAGCAAGCAAACAACGCATCCGCTTTTGACAGACCAGGGCCTTCCACTTCTCAACATATCATGATCGCTAATTAACAACACCGAGTAAGATTCAAGTTCCAAACACTTTGGAGAACCGTAGTACTGTGTTTATGCAGGAACCAGGCCACCTGCAATAGTAAGTTGTTGAAGCTAATTAGTGTTTCTTAGTTATCGAGCCTAGCATGTGTTCTATATTCACCAAAAAGCGAGAGGGACGGCCTACACTGCAGCGTGACTGGGACCTATGAGAACTTCTGAGGGCTTGGTAGGTGATAATCAAGAGAGTTAATAGATTTAAACACGCTTATCATAATTAGGACAATAATATATATCTTTCTGGCTGGAACCACAGTTGGAAGCTGCCGAGACAGAGCTTCATTATTTATATGGCTAAAACTCGCAGATTTATCATAGCATTATTTGCACGACAGCCAGTGGAGGACACAAACAGGGACAGTAGGGTGCTGACCAATGAAGAGATCTTACGTGTGGAGCGTTCTCCGTTCGGGGTGGCAGCCTGGTGTCCTGCAGCGGTGGGCACGGCCGGCATCAAACAAGATTGGAGGGGGACCAAAGGGTGAGAGAAGGGGGTTGTTAGTTTAAGATGTGTGCTGCCACGTGTCAAGGTCCAAGGACGGTCTAGGCTAAAGACGTCTAAATAGGCCGTGCCTATTGGGCCGGCTCGAGGCACGGCACTATAGGCACGGCCCAGGCACGGCGTGACCCGATCACCGACGGGCCGGGCCAGCACGGCACGAGGCCACGAGCCATGCCTGGGCCGAGCGTGCGGCACGACGGGTCGGCACGGCACGGCACGGCACGGCCCGGCCGAGTCGGGCCGGCACGGGCACGGCCCGGCACGTATTTTCTATTATATATATATATATTTTTAATTTTTAGCTATTTTTTATCTATTTTTTTATATTTTTATCTATTTTCTATATATTTTTTATATATTTTTTTCATTTTTTTATATTTTTTTTATCTATTTCGGCCCGTCGGGCCGACCGGGCCGTCGGACCGAAATCGTGCCCGGGCTGGCCTGGCACGGCACGATCACCGACGAGCCGTGCCGTGGGCCGAGGGGAAGGTACGCGGGCCGGCACGGCACTGCCCGTTACTGTAGATGGGCCGTTTGGGCCGTGCCGTAGCCGGGCCGTGCCGAGTCAGGCCCGTGCCGGACCGGCACGAATGGCCCATTTGGCCATGTTTAGTCTAGGCTTGATGAGAAGTAGACTTAGTCTCATACGATTTTCTGGTAGTTCGCTTGTTAGCAAGTAGTGCTGTAATGGTGTTTGCGGTAAGTTATTAGGAAGATTATTATTGCATATTATGTAATTATGGCTTGTTGTAACCTTCCTAGAATATCTCCTCTAATTGAGGATCTTGTGTACCCGTGTGGCTATAATAGAAACAGCACCCCTGCCTCCTTGGTGTGTGCGGTGTTCCTCATCCTTCTCTCCCTTTCAACTTGGTATAGAGCCAGTTCTTTTTTTCCGATCTCCGCTGCCCAGCGTTGCCTTCCGAGCAACGCACCCTCATACGCACGATAGTATCGACGCCACGCGTAACATGTTGACGACCAGCGACTCCTCTTCGTCCACCACTTCCGGCATCCTCAACAACACCCTTGCACTGGCTGTGGCTAGCCCCTATGCCACTATCTCCATGCGCACTCACGTTCCCGTCGTCCTCGACCTCAACAACCCGAACTACAACAAGTGGGCGTCCTTCTTCAAGTCCCTCTGCGGCAAGTTTGGGCTTCTTCACCACATCGACGGCTCCTCGCCGACTGCCTCCTCCGATCTGCTTTGGGTCCAGGCCGATTATTCCATCCTCGGATGGATCTACGGCTCCGCCCACGACAACGTCCTCGACATCACCATGGAACCGAACCAGCGCACACGTGATCTTTGGGTGGCCATTGAAAACCTCTTCAATGACAACAAAGAACCGCACGTGATCTACCTCAGCAATCAGTTCCACTCCTTTGTCCAAGGTGATCTCACGATCTCCGAGTACTGTCAGCGTCTCAAATCGTTGGCCGACTCCCTGCGCGACATCGGGCACGCCGTCTCCGAGTCGCAGCTCGTCCTCGACATGCTGCGCGGTCTAAACCCGCGCTTCTCGAGCGTGGTCGATAGCATCGCCAACGACACACCATTTCCATCCTTCAGCAAGGCCCGCTCCACCCTTGTACTGAAGGAACTACGGCTCGCCAACGAGTCCAAAGTCGTCAAGGATACGGCGCTTCTCGCTGGCTCTTCCGCGTCCACCTGCGGCACCGGTGGCTGCCGTGGCTTAGCGCCTGGTTCTGCCGCACCACAACCCGGTGACACGGGCGCCACACGTGGCGTGTCTCGCGACTCACGCGAATTTAAACGCGGCGGCAAGGGGCGACATGGTCGCCAGCAGCACACGGGTGGGTAGCCGACCGCTCCACGTGTTGCACCAGGACCACAACCTGCCGGACCTTGGGTCTGCTTCAATCCTTGGGGCATGCAGCCCGGGAACCAAGGCTGGCACCCAACACCAGGGCTCCTCGGCGTGTACCCGCAGGAGCCCCAAGCCCATGCGGCCTTCGCGCCATCCCAGGTCTCCCCGCCGTCCGTGACGTCATGGGATCAGGCTGCCCTTGTCGCCGCCATGAACCAGCTCGCCGTTCAGGGACCCGGAAACTGGATTCTCGACATGGGCGCCACATCCCACATGTCTTCTCATGATGGTATACTCCACTCCCGTCTTTCTAATTTTCCGCCGTCCACCATCACGGTTGGCAACGGCTCTCAAATTCCTGTCACATGTCGTGGTCATTCTATGCTTCATGCATCTTCATCTAATTTTCTTCTGGGCAACGTTCTCATTGTCCCGTCTATTGTTCGTAACCTTATTTCAGTTCGACAATTTACTCGGGATAATCGTTGTTCCATTGAATTTGACCCCCTTGGTTTCTGTGTCAAGGATCTTCAGACCAGGCGCGTGATTCTTCGCTGCAATAGTTCGGGTGACCTCTACACCTTCCCAGCCGCCACCACCACAGCAGCCCAGGCCAACATCGCCACTTCATCTTCGCTTTGGCATCAGCATCTCGGTCACCCCGGTTCCGCGGCCCTCGACACCCTACATAGATCATCCTTTATTTCATCTAATAAAGTAGGCCATACTATTTGCCACGCCTGTCAGCTCGGCAAACATGTTCGCCTACCCTTTACAGTTTCCAATTCACAAACATTTATGCCTTTTGAGTTAATTCATTGTGATGTGTGGACATCTCCTGTCGTGAGTAACTCTGGTTTTAAATATTATTTGGTCATTATCGATGATTTCTCTCATTTTTGTTGGACTTACCCACTTACACAAAAGTCCCAGGTCCTTCACCACCTCCAGAGTTTCCACTGTCATGTCACCACACAATTTGGCCTCCCGTTGAAAGCATTCCAAGCTGACAATGGCACTGAGTTTGTGAACAACACCTTCGCTCAGTTCTTTTCAGACCACGGCATACTTCTTCGTCTCTCCTGTCCCTACACCTCGCAACAAAATGGCAAGGCTGAATGTGCACTTCGCACCCTTAACAATGTCACCCGCACTCTTCTGTTGCACGCCCACATGCCACCCTCCTACTGGGCTGAGGCCCTCACCATGGCGACTTACCTACTCAACCGTCGTCCTTCCTCCGCTATAGAAAACTCCACACCTTTTGAGAAACTATACTGTACGCCTCCTACATATAGTCATCTCCACGTGTTTGGATGCTTATGCTACCCAAACATGTCCTCCACTGCTCCCCACAAACTCGCACCACGATCCACCACCTGTGTCTTCTTAGGATGCCCTAGCTCTCATAAGGGGTATCGTTGCCTTGATCTTACCACTCGCTGGATTATCATCTCACGCCATGTCGTGTTCGATGAAACTTCTTTTCCTTTCGCTAACCTTGTTACAGGTCAGCATGGCGTCCACACTAACGCCGCTCTGGACTTCCTCATCGACGACGACAATGCTCATTCCACCGTGCCAGCGCTGTACACTGCCGGTGTCAAACTTGCACGTCCTACGGCTGCTCCATCTCTTCCAGATGTTGAGAAACCGCAGTCTACCCCAGCCCCTCCTGACGACAACCAGGTGGCTATTGGCGTGCCCCTCGCGCACACTGACGTGCCCCCGCCTGACGCGTCTCCTACCGCGACCCCCCTGATGCACGTGGCCCTGGTGCTCCGGACTCACCTGGCGAGCCACCGTGTGCCAGCAATCCCATCAGGTACAACACCAGCCTTCCCGTTGGGTCTGCTGCTGGACAGGCTGGCGCCGCCGAGCTTGGTGCTGGGCCTGTTGGTGCGGGCGACTATCCAGGTGCTCATGTCTCCCACTGCCAGACCGCGCCGGACAGGCCGATCCCGCGACCAGCTCCAGGTCCTCACCCGATGGTGACGCGTGCTGCCTCCGGCATCGTCAAACCCATCGACCGCATGAATCTCTCCGCCGTCCACACTTCGGTTTCCACCATTCCAGTGAATTATCAAAGTGCTCTCGCTGATTCTAATTGGTGTGCAGTGATGGTGGATGAGTACAAGAACCTCGTTGACAATAAAACATGGGTTCTCGTTCCTCAGCCCGCTGGTGCTAATGTTGTGACCGGCAAGTGGATCTACAAGCATAAGTTCCACTCCGACTGCACTCTCACTCGCCACAAAGCACGATGGGTCATCTGCGGGTATTCTCAGCAACACGGAATCGACTATGATGACACCTTCAATCCAGTGGTCAAACCCTCTACTATTCGTGTTGTGCTGAGTATTGTAGCTTCACGCTCCTGGCCGATCCATCAGCTTGATGTCAAAAATGCATTCCTGCACGGCAACCTTGAGGAGACTGTCTATAGCCAGCAACCATCTAGGTTCGTTGATCCGTCTGCACCTGATTATGTCTGCCTCCTCAAGAAGTCTCTATATGGTCTCAAACAGGTGTCTCATGCTTGGTACCAGCGATTTGCCACGTACATTCATCGGATTGGCTTTAGCACCTCTACCTCCGACACATCCCTCTTTGTTCTCAAAGATGGACAGGACACGGCCTATCTTCTACTCTATGTTGATGACATCATTCTGACAGCCTCTTCAGGAGCACTACTGCAGAAGCTGACTCGGCTATTACATTCAGAGTTCGCCATGACCGACCTCAGCGACCTCCATTTCTTCCTTGGGATTTCAGTTCATCGCTCCTCCTCCGGCCTATTCCTCTCGCAGCGCTAGTTCGCCTTGGATCTTCTCCGACGCACTGGCATGGCCGAGTGTCACTCGATTTCGACACCCGTTGACACTCGCACCAAGCTATCTGCTACAGACGGCAATCCTGCAGCGGATCCTTCAGAGTACAGGAGCATCGCTGGGGCCCTTCAGTACCTGACCCTGACAAGGCCCGACTTGGCTTATGCAGTTCAGCAGGCATGTCTCTTTATGCATGATCCGCGAGAGCCGCACCTCGCGTTGATCAAGCGCATACTGCGCTACGTCAAGGGCACTATCGACTCCGACCTACACATTGGCACCTCCCCGGTGTCTTCTCTCACCGCATACTCATATGCAGACTGGGCCGGTTGCCCTGACTCCCGGCGTTCCACCTCGGGCTACTACGTCTACCTCAGCGACAATCTCATCTCTTGATCTTCAAAGCGCCAGTGCAAAGGCTGAGTATCGCGCTGTTGCACATGCCGTCGCCGAGTGTTGTTGGCTACGGCAGCTTCTCCAAGAGCTGCACGTCCCTCTTGCCTCTGCTACTGTGGTCTACTGTGACAATGTGAGTGCCATCTACATGTCATCTAATCCAGTACAACACAGGTGCACGAAGCATATTGAGATCGACATCCACTTTGTTCGCGAGAAGGTGTCTCTTGGTCACATTCGAGTTCTTCACGTGCCTTCCTCACATCAATTCGCAGACATCATGACTAAGGGTCTCCCTGTTAAGCTATTCACAGAGTTTCGGTCCAGTCTTTGCGTCCGGACTCCTCCCACTGCGACTGCGGGCGGGTATTAGGAAGATTATTATTGCATATTCTGTAATTATGGCTTGTTGTAACCTTCCTAGAATATCTCCTCTAATTGAGGATCTTGTGTACCCATGTGGCCATAATAGAAACAGCACCCCTGCCTCCTTGGTGTGTGCGGTGTTCCTCATCCTTCTCTCCCTTTCAACTTAAGTAAACTGTATAGTGATCCTTGAACATGCAGTTGTCTCCTGAAGTAGCATGCTAATCGACAAGGAGTACGAACTAGGCAACTAGCTATCAAGTTTCAAATTTCAACAAGAAGCCAAACAAAAAAGAAATTAACAAGACAGTTGGCTAGGAATCACTCGCATGTGCTCATTGCAACAGCATTGCAGCCTGTGCATGTGAGCGTCACTACTACAGAAAACATTTGTACGGACGGTTCATAATCCACGTGCGGGATATTTTTCCGAACCGTCTGTAGAAAAGAATATGTACAAATCAGATTTGTACAGACGGGTTTTGAACCATCTGTACAAAAGATTTGTATAGATTGCTTCAATCACGAGTTGTCTGTACTATGGAACATTACAAACGGCTCGAAGTTTTGAGCTGTCTGTGATATAGTAATAGTACAGACGGCTCCAATAACAAGCCGTATATACTATAATACAATACAGACAACTCCAGTTTCTAGCCGCTGTGATATAGGAACATGAGCCGTCTGTTGTGCATTTGTACAGATGGTTGTAGGCCTAGAACCGTCTGTAATATCATATATACAGTACTGAATTCATATATTTCTGAATGTAAACTGACATATCAGCAACAGATAATACACACAGCAGTAAAATGTCATACACACAGCAGGTCATTTACATTCAAACTCCATACACACAGTAGATCATACATATAGTAGATCAAACATATTCATTCAATATCACAAAGTCATACACATATCATGTCACAAAGTCATACACATAAACAGAAGTAAAATGTCAATACTACAAAAGCCTCACAACATTTGCAAAGCATTCTTCATTCTTGAGCTAACCCCGTGCTTGACAATATAGAAACCAACAAATTAGCTTTAGCACATTGAATTAAAAGGAAGTAATGAGTTCATTTGCTTCATTTTAGCTTATAATACATCAATAGACTGGAAGATGCAAGCACCAGCCTCTGTTGAGATTACAAACCTTGGCTCCTAAAGTTCTAGTGATCATAAAATTCGCCACTTTCCTTTAAGATCTCCGCATTTATGAAATGGATGAGCCGTTTTGAATATACATGAGATCCAACTTCTCGAGATTATTTGTAGAAAATTTATATGTTTGTAGAAGAAAATTAAAATAGTTAGGCACAACGATGAAAAATGTATTTTAATATACTATAATTACACTAACTGGTGGATATACTGGTGGACTAGAGCTAACAATTTGCATCATATACTGGGCAATATAGTACCCACAGAGGTTGGTGCCCTGCGGCTGCCTGTGACACTGCAGAAATTTGTGCACGGTAAATTTAGTTCTATAGAATGCATATTATAACAGTAAATTGATTTGCGACGGAGGAATTATTACCAAAAACTTATGTTGGTGGGTCACCGATGGTTTATCTCTCCGTACAAGCCTGCTCATCGAAGCATACTTCTCCAACACCCTTGTCAGCAAGTTTGTCAGATCCGAATACCTCTTTGGGTTGTAGTACATCGAGTCGAGGTATATGTAGTGTTGTTTGTGTGTATAGATACAAACTAGCATCCAATGGCCTCGGTAGTTGTACGGTAGAAGAACAAGGTCCTTCGATCCACAGAGAGCAACCATAGCCTCCGCGATGTTTCTTGACCTCCCCCAGAGACCAAGTGATTGTTGACCCACATACGACCTGTGGGTCAAGGAATCCAATTCTCAGATTCTCTCTCCTGACTTCTTGAATCATATGTCTACACATAAGAGAAATGTAAATGAATGAGCGTATCAATAAGTTAGATGGTTCATTAAGCGTAGACCACGATTAATAACACTTACAATGTCCAGCATCTCATTAGGTCAACGTCTAGGGAATCACGACGGTAGAGTTGGAATAAATCCTCAAAGGTCACGAGGAAGCTTCCACCTGGTTTCAGGAAATGTTGCTGCTGGTACTTGGCGCTGAAACAAGGAGAAAGATGTTTCTCCTCATGGAACCTCTTCATGTATATGCCGTGCAGAATCATACTTGCCCAACCCAATTTCTCTAACGCTTTCTTTCTCAGTAACGGCTCGCCTACCACGTAGGTGTTTGACAGAGGTTCTTCTTCTACCTCCTTGCTCTTGCCCTTCTATTTGCTGGCTCTGCGCTTTCTGGGAGGTGTCGTTTTTGCGAACAGTTAGCCAGATTTAATTGACAATTGTTGTTGCTCATGTGGTACAGAAGGAGATTTGACCTTCGGCGAAGTATGATGAAAAGAGAAGTCGCTGCCGTCGCAAACTGGAGATAGAAGCCGCGGAGGAGGTGGAGGGGCAACCAGTGTTATGAACTTCTTCGGCCACTGGATGAAGGAGTGGATGGCCACCCCAAGTGTCCTGACGTCGTCCTCTGGGGGAATAGGAAGTGGGAGGGACGTGCAATTCCTGTATACCATGTCCATTGAGACCCTAGCGTAACCAGGCTACAGCGGGACTTCGTGAATTGTCTGTTCCCCGCCACATGGAAACGCCAAGCCTGTGCCAACCTCAATGATGTTATCGGAGCCAACAGTGGTGGGCAGTATGAGCTTGCACTTGGTGGCCGTCTCTATGTCGTCGACGGGGTATCTCTCGCTACGGACCTCTTTTGGATTGTCGTCGACGGTGGGGTCACCGTCAAATCTTCCGATAGGGAAGTCATGTTGATCGAGCATGTTATCTGGATCGTCCCTGGTGCACATGCGCAGCTGCTCCGGTGCCGAGCCGGTGGAGATTCAAGTGTCGTGGCTGCATCCTGCTACCTCATTACCCGTACTCGCTCCTCGACCCGTTGTTCCATCCTTTCTGCAAGCATATCCATCTATTCTTTCATCCTTGCTTCGACCTCAGCGACAATCTGCATTCTCATCCGTTCACGTTCGGCTGCTTCGTGCTCAGCTTTGTTTCTCCTTCGGCTCCTATAGCATCCCTTTGTTCCATATTGTCATATGTCACATCCCTCAGCCTATCACTTCTTTTGACTTGTGGGACTCCATTCACCACTTTGGATATATGATCATACCTTGTATCACCACCACCACCACCACTTCTCGACACATCCTTGTAGGTTTCCGCAGGAACTTCCTGTGAATCCTGACTCAACTCTTCTTCTTGACTGCTAGACAACACCACACCCACTTTTGCAGCAAAGTCATGTGAATCTTGGGAATCATCATAGTCCACAGATTCACTGCCCTCCAATTGCACATGGTCCTGGCTACCCATAACCTCATCCTCTAGCTGTTTATCTGTCTCTATGTGTGAAGATGTTTTTATTGCTATAGCATCCCTAACCTCTTTCACTGTTTCATGACACTTGTTTTCTCCCTTTGCTGCAGTACTTTCCTTCTCTTTTGATTTTTCAGGCTTTGCCCCACTTGAACTTGCTTTATGTAGGGAGACTTTCACTTCTATATTTTGTAAAGCAGTTGCCATGGCTCTATCCATCTCGATCTGTTTTTGTTTCCTTATAATCTCTGTAGGGCCTCCCTTATCCTGAGTATCCTGGTTCTGTGATTACAGAGGCAATGTTAGCCTATTGTGCTCTTCCTAGCTTCTCCCATTATCTCCAAAGATGTAGCTATATTATTCCTTAGTCTCTTGGGGCTTCTATCACCTTGTGGGTCATCTTTTTTGCTACTCTGTTCTGCTTATCTCCCTCTTTAGACTTATCAAGGTTACTTGAATTTTCCTTGTCTTCCTTTCCTCCTTCTGCGGGTCTTTTGTAATTCCCATCTTTTAGCATATATCCAAGCTCCACTACATGCTCAACCTGGAAGTAAATGTCATATATGAAAGACTTTACTGTTAGTTCAGCTGACTGAGGAATGGCCTGAATACTCTTCACCAGCACCTTAATTCTGACCATGTCAAGTTCCCTGACACTTTCCATGTCTATTTCTTCAACTGCTCCTAGCATAGATCCCACCTCATTCAGACCATGGTAGTTTTTCAAGTCATCAGGCAAATTTGATGCTCTTACCCATATAGTGTGTAGTTTCCCTTTAGTCATCGCTTGACTTGACCACATGGACACCTTAACTGATGCACCGGAGGTAATGAGAAAAAGCTTTGTATACTTGTGGAGTTCCTCGATTCTTTCAGGATTAGGAAATTTCATCGGAAACTTCCCCACATCATGTTCCACAGCTTTCCATTTCCAGTTCCAGTTAAACATTAGCTCAAAGTCTTTTTCAAGGTCACCAGCTGATATATCACCATCTAGGACTTCCACCAGAGCCAGCACATTCATCGTCTTGTTGATTGTTGATGGTTTGGCATTCTTTTATGAGGATTCTATTATCAAAAGTAGCAACAAAGAAACTCCCACCAGGGACAGCCCAACCAACCAATTTGGCAACTGGCTTAGCTTGCGATGGCCACACACACCTCTCAGTAACATGTGTATCTTTACCACATATAGTACAGAACACAGATTTCTTACACTCTAATTCCATGTCCAGGTTCATCACATCTAAAACACTGACCTTTAATTCCAGTACTAGCTGCTTCCTCGATTGCGTCCTCAGCAACCTCCTTTTGTTTGTCTTCTAACACTATCCCTCTTTCAACTTGCCCAGCCCTGCTAGTGCTCATCACATTGAGATTACTGGTCTTCTCATGCATACCTATGGCACCCACAGGAGCACAGCTAGAAAATGCAGAGTTGCAATTATCCTCTTTTTGAACTGGCCTATACTTTTATTATAGTTACGATCAAACTGATTCCGATTCTGAGGAACCCTACGGTTCTGATGCTCAAACCTACCGAAAGCAGGAGGGCCCTGGGGCATACCTTGACTTGTCTGGTTTTGTTGCAGCCCCATTGTCCTCCCCTGCTGAACATTTGCGCCACAGCTCTGGGTCTGAAGATGAACACCTTGCCCGCCATGAGGTGGTGGTCCTGCAACAGCACCTTGAAGTTGAGGGCGCTGCGGGGGACCCCTGTAACCTTGGTGTTTCTTAGTGAAAATCCTGAAACGAGCGCGCACGCGACTTCCCAACTCCCAAGTCGCGGCGCGCTTGTCCATATCCGAGTTGGTCGCTGCCGGCGAGGGAGGTCCGGGTTAGGGTTAGGATTCAGGTTCGCAGGTGGAGTGCCTGGCGGGCCTAGAGGGAGGTCCGGGGGCGGCGGCCGGCGAGGCGGAGGTGGCCGGGAGGGGGGGGAGGGGGCGGCTGAGGCCAGGCGGCGAGGGCGCCGCCGGCCAAGCGGTGGAGGACCGCGGTAGGCGGCGTCGACGGCGGGGCGAGGACCGAAATTTGATTGGGATAGAATTTTAGAAATTTGGTTCGAAATTCATGTCAAAAATTTAAACTTTTGGCCAAATTTGACTGGAATTTGATAAAATTTGATCAAATATGACTGAAATTTGATCAAATATGACTGAAATTTGTTCCAATTTGATTGGGCCGGAATTTCGCTTACCTCTAAAATTTCTAAAACTTTAGTAAAATTTGGTTCCCTGGTTGGCGGATACAGATACGAATCGAATATATCTCGAATTCGGATATCCACATTTGAATCTAAATCTCGAAAACGATTTCGGATGTATCCATTTTAATATCCATTTAAAAATGAATACAAATACAGATATCCATATTCGTATTCTAACGGATACTTATATCGGATAATTCGGATATCCAACCATCCATTTCCACCCTTACACCGCGCTGCCCTTGCTTGAATCGCTCCCCAGCCCGCCCATGCTCCATTGGTTGAGCGGAGAAGATGCCCGCAAAACACAACGGTGGCGTTGGAGCAGCTGGACCACCGATTCCCAACCGCGGCCACTCTTCCGTTTGCGCAGCCAACCGATGCACTGTCTCTGCTGTTGTGCCAGGAACCCACCTCCAACCACCGCCGAACCCAAATTTCTCTACGCCCCCAATTGTGACACAGAATCGAATCAAGGGGATTTCGTTCCCCTTCACCAATGTAATCTGACAGAATAATCCTCTCACCTGCGACCGTTGATACGTCACACTATAGCTGGGCCCTTCTTCTTTTGTATTTTCCTGTCTTCAGTCTGAAACTAATGTATATTTATGTTACTACTAGAGCAGTAGCGCGAGCGTGCGCCCTCCTCTTGACGAGCAGTCGGCGAGCTGGGCCTGCCGGACTGGTTCTGTCGCCTGAACTCATCCTGAAGTCTGTGGCATCACGTTCCTGGCTTCAGTTACTCGCTGCCAGCCGTCCCCTCCTCTACACGATCTTGAATTACCTGACTACCCGGTACGTATATCCGTGGCATTTAATTTAGCCGCATATTTTACACCACAATCATATATACTTTTATTAACTTTAACAAAATTTAGATCATTAATTATCAATATATATTAATCATGAGTGCGCGCATATCTACATGAGCAAAATCAGTTTTGTTATCTTGAAATTATGTGCTCCGTGTGGATTCATGGGTTGTTGCTTAGTTTCTTCCAGGTTACAACTTCACATAAGTAATAAGTTGGTTCCGTCAAACAGGTGGATTAATATTGCAGGAGCAATGGCTGTGAATCCGCTAGACCTCTGGAACCATTGGGCGATCCAGATCCTGGTGCTTTTGAGCCTCGCGCTTCAGGTTGTCCTCCTCCTCCTCGCGGGGATCCGAAGGGGTGAAGCTTCCCTCGTGCTGAAGCTCCTCCTCTGGCTTGCCTACCTGCTGGCCGACTCGACCGCGATATATACCATCGGGCACCTGTCCCTCAGCGCCACGGCAGACAGGCACCAACTCGTGGCATTCTGGGCACCCTTCCTCCTCCTGCACCTCGGTGGCCCGGACAACATCACGGCGTATTCGCTCCAGGACAACGAGCTGTGGCTGCGCCACCTCCAGACTCTCACCGTGCAGGTCCTCGGAACTGCTTATGTGCTCTACAAGCACATCGCCGGCAATGGCTCCTTGGTTGTGCTGGCCTCCATCTTGATGTTCGCAGTCGGTGTTGTAAAGTATGGCGAGAGGACATGGGCGCTCAGGCGTGGCAACATGGATAGCATCCGGGGCTCTCTCAAGAAGCAACCACCCGCCAAACATACTCACTTTCACCCACAGGATCAGGGGTTGGGCAAAGAAGAATTCCAGTTGCGGAGAGCTCACACGTCATTCCACATCTGCAAGCGTGCCATAGTTGATTCTTCGGTCGACACCTCCGAGAAGCTTGGGAGGAAACGATCTAGCCATATGTGGTTGTTGATGGAGATGGAGCTCTCCCTCATGTATGACATCCTGTATACCAAGGCGGCAGTGATTCACACCTGGTATGGCTACTGCATCCGGCTCTTCTCACCGCTCGCCGTTGCCGCCTCGCTCCTCTTATTCTACTTCAGCAGCAAAGATGGTCATAGCACAGTTGATGTTGTGGTCACATATGTCTTGCTGGTTGGTGCCTTGCTCCTAGAGACAACATCTCTTCTGAACGCACTGGGGTCAACGTGGACATTTGCTTACTTGTGTGCCACGCGGTGTTGCTGGCTTCGACAAACCCTCTTGTGCAATGGAAGGTGGGACCGGCTTCGTCGTGCGCGTGTATCTCTTAGCTTGCTTGTCAGGAAGACCACTAGAAGAAGCAGTAGATCAGCGAGGAGGTGGTCCGGCACAATGGGGCAATACAATATGTTGCACTTTTGCAGACATTGTGATAAGCCGGGTGGACCTCTACTTGGAAGGCTCGCTAAGATGTTAGGATTCAAGGAGTGGTGGGACAGAAAGCACTATTCTGGGAAAACCCAGATTTCAAAGAGGATCAAGGACGAGGTGAACGAATATATAGACCGATTGCATTCGCCCCAGGATGAGAAGTCCAATAAGGAGGAGGTCAATAAGGTAGGCGTAATTCGGAAAAAGTGGACTGAGAGACCATTGCGGCGTTATAAAGAAGTCGGTTACCTTATTAACCTTAGCGGGGATGAGTTCCAGGAGGGCATCATCGTCTGGCACATCGCCACGGACATTTTCCTCGCCTGCAGTGCAGTAAAAAATGAACTGGAAGCAGTGAAGGCAGTCAGGGCAATGTCCAACTACATGATGTTTCTCCTCGTGGAGCGCCCATACATGCTACCAGGCCTTTCTCAATATAAGTTGTACCAGAAAACATGCGAGAAGTTGGTCGAGGCTGAGCGCGGAACTCCCCATCCCAGAAAGGGCTTGTTTACTATGCTCAAGGATTTATTCCGCCTGCGTAACGGCCCCAATTCTGACTCAAGGCTGATGCTGCAGGGACAGCAGAAGTTTGCCATCATCGTATTTGACAAGCATCCACCGTGCACAAGCTCCAAAGCTCTTCGTCTTTCTCATGCAACTTCCATCGCCGAAACGTTGCACGACATGGAGACAAGCAGGTCGTTGAAGCTACTCCTTGAGGTTTGGGCAGATTTTTTGGTCTACGCAGCCAACCGATGCAGCAGGGAGTACCATGCCAAGCAGCTCAGCGATGGTGGTGAGTTGACCACCGTCCTGTGGCTTATGATCGAGCACCTTCACCAAGCTTCTCCCTACAGTCGTTAATCGCTGCTGTGGGCGCTCCTTGGAGAAGGCACCCAGCAGCCTCACTGCCGTTGCGGCCGTCCCCTTCATCTTGGTAGGGACGCTTCCTCTGATCTCGTTGTGCTTATGGAGCTTCACTGCCATTGCGGCCGGATGAACCCAGGATTAGGCCAGATGAATCGATCAATCCCAAATAGTTGTTCCATCTCACATCCATTGATGTACTTGTGTTTCTTGCTGTAGAACCAACGCTAAGTCCTCTCAGTTCTCATTTTGCCTCTTGCCAGAATGTTGTCCGTTGTGTTGCAACAAGATTAAGTCATCACACACATATATAGAATGTGTTAGGCTCTCTGTACGACTGTACCACTTGTTACATCATGATACCTCTGTTTAAACATTGCATCCCTTGGATCTAGATCTAATATTGTGAAATACGGCACTAGAGTGCGCCGTATCAAGAACAATATAAATCAAGCCCTAAATTGTATAAGCAGAACTTCCGCAAGTAACTCGAGCCCTAAATTATCGGATTATTGTCCTATACAAAAATGTCTAATGCGACAGGTTTTATTGCCCTTAAATCCTGTCAAAAACTCATAATTTCTTCTACTTATTGTAGATTAAATGTTTTGGCTTGTGTTTGCTTGGGTTGTTATGGACTCACATCTTTAAGATCACTGGCGGATCCAGTAAGAGCGTTGACCGGGTATTCCCAGGCACTCAAAAAAAATTCATGATTTCAGTTATACCCTTAAACTATCCATATCATTGTACTAATAATACTCTAGTGCCATATCCTTGTAGTAAATTTTATGGAATGTCAAATTCGTACATGCAGGTCATCAGGTTCTCTAAAATCAATAAAGTGGTTATGTCATACATAGAACAAGAACATTCCACAGGCTACACTTTTACAAGAGCCATAGAGGACAACCGCAGCTGCATGTTTAATTAAATGACGTCATGGTGCATGTTTAATTAAGGTTTGTTTGTTTGCTGCTTCTATTTTTGGTTTTTTTAAAAATTATATTTTTGATTTTTTTAAAAACTGTTTTTGAATTTTAGCTGTTAATTTTTACAATAAATTTTTAACTTTTTAGCTGACAACTTCTAAAAAAGTTATTATCAGAAAAGAGTCTACTGGGACAAAATGGGGATCCAAAACCATCAACATGTGAATAGTAACTTGCTTTAGGCAAACCAAGGATTAAGCAAACCAAAAAAAAAATTATGGGCTAATTGGACTACGAGCAAACTTTAGGAGAGTAAAGTGAACTTCTTCTTTAGATCAAATAGACAATATCCTGTGTACAAGTTAGAACAAACAGACCAGGGTGCAACGAACAATTCATCTACTTGGCTTCGAGGTCATACATGATAGACGAATTGTAGGAGCCAAAACCTAGCCGAAATCATAGTACTCCGTATTTTGTATATGTGCAATACATTGAAGAACATCCACAATATGTTGGTGAAATCATAATACTCCATATTACAATATGTGTAAATACTATATGAAAAATGGATAAAAGAGACATAATTTAGTGACTAGTCATTACACAACCGGTCACTTATATCTCCTCGAGTCAGGACCGGGTATAGACCCGTCACAGATATCAGGTAATAGGTGACGGAACATAATACTACCCGTTATTTTATCACATAAGTGACGGGTAATTACTACAACCGTCACTTATGACCTAGTCATAAGTGACGGGTCTCCCTGCACCAGTCATAAGTGATAGGTCGTGTCATGACCCGTCACTTATGACTTGGCATAGGTGATAGATCTCTTTGGACCAATCATAAGTGACGGGTCGTAATATGACAAGTAATAAATGACAAGTAATAAGTGACGGGTAATCTTATCACCCGTCACTTATTACATGGATCTATTTTAAGAGCTCGCCAGTTATTGTGCGGGCGAAGAGTTACTGCACAGTGCTGTACTGGCGATTTTCACCAGCTCCGCTAGAGATTTTCTAATATCTTGTTGATTTGAAGTTTGAATTGGTGCTAGATCTTTGAAGGTTTGTATCTCCCTCTTTCCTCCTCCTCTAATCCTTATTTGGTATATTTGTTGTGCTTTGAGTTGTAATCGGCCATTTTGCATCTTTATCCAAAATCTTAGTACAAATGAGTTGTATTTATGTTAGATTTGATACTAGGTTTGCCTGATCTACCGCGAGATGCCACAGATCTAGTGTATTTGTATGAAATTTTTAATCGCATGCTTAACCACGAAATTAAGGTAATTGTTAATGAATAATGAATGTTTTTACATTAATTGTAGATGACGGACAGAAGTTGGATGTATCTTGAGATCTGAACTTGTCCGGAGTACCTGAGCGGGGTAAAGCATTTCATAAGTGCTGCCTTGGCGGATATGAAAGATTGTGGTAAAACAACAATGTATTGTCCATGTCACAACTGCAGGAATGATAAGAAGTTCCCGAAATTAGACAATATCCATGCACATTTGGTCATGCGTGGATTTAAATAGAATTATACATGTTAGAACAAACATGGCGAGGAAGGCCTTAACGAGGGAGAGATGGATCGGGCCCTTCATACCGACAGTGTGGATCAAGGACTTATACCTGGTGAAATGGATCATAATCTTAGGGATGAGGACATATTAGATTTCAATGATAATGATATCGAGAATTTTGTGGAGAATGTGGACCAGATGGTGCGGGATGTCTAGCGGCATGATGAGTATACAAATGGTGAGTTTGCTAAATTTCAGGAATTTGTACGGGATTCCAAGACGCCCATTTATCCCAATTGTAAGGAGAAGTATACGCGGATATTTGGAAATCTAAAGCTTCTACAGCTGAAGGCAACTCATAGTTGGACCGACAAGAGTTTCAAAGTATTGCTGGATCTGCTAAGGGACGTGCTACTGGAGGGAAAATTGGTGCCTGAGGGCGTCTATGACGCGAATAAGATAATTTGTCATTTAGGATTGGAAATAGAAAAAATACATACATGTAAGCAGGATTGTATCTTGTTTCGTGGAGAGTATGCAGAGCTGTATCAATACCCTATTTGTGGAACCCATCGATATAAGCGTAGAAATGACGGTGTTGACGGGGATGGAGGCAAGAAAAGTAAAGAGCCTCCTAGAAAGGTGGTGTGGTATTTTCCTATAATTTCCCGTCTGAAGTGTCTGTTTGCCAACAGAAAGGAGGCCTAATTGGTGCGTTGGTATAGGGAGGGTCGTAAGAACAACACAATGATACGGCACCCGGAGGATTCCGCTCAGTGGAAAATCGTTGATTCCACATTTGGTTGGTTCACTGAAGAATTGAGAAATGTTAAGTTTGTTATGAGCATAAATGGCATGAATCCATTTGGTAACCTCACATAGCACCACTACTACATAACCAGCCTTTTATGCCGGTCCATCACTGCCAGTTCCTCATGGGCATCACTGCCGGTTCATAAGCCGTGTGGCCTGTTGTATTGTCGATCTACAACTTTCCACCCTGGCTTTGTAACAAGCGGAAATACATTATGTTGTCGATCTTGATATCAGGATCGAAACAACCTGGCAACGATATCGATGTGTACCTCAGGCCTTTAGTCGATGATCTTAAGAAACTCTGGTCGGAAGGCGTCGAGGTTTGGGATCAGTACAAGCAAGAGTACTTTACCTTGCACGCCATGTTGTTCGTCACCATCAATGATCTACCAGCACTTCGTAACTTGTCAGGTCAGAGCAAAAGAAAAGGTGAAGTTTGCCCCCATTGCTTAGATGACACATGCAGTTTGAGGTTGAACAACTCAAAGAAAATAGTGTACATGCAGCATTGATGTTTCCTTCCCAGGAAGCACCCGTACCGAAACATGGACAAACAGTTCGATTGCACAAGGGAGAAAACGTTACCTCCGAGGCATTTCAGCGGGGAAGATGTCCACCGATGACCTTTATGTATATATTTCAGCCCCCGCGCGCCCTCCTCCGCCCAAGTCATTTCCCTCTCCCACCCGCTACGGTTGAATTTCAGTGTCAACTTTGTAATATTAATGTCAAATTTGAATTTTAGGTTTCAAGTTATTTGAATTTGTAATATTAATGTCAAATTTGATTTTTTTAATATTAATATCAAATTTGTAATATTAATGTCAAATTTGAATTTATAATATTAATGTTAAATTTGAATTTTTAATATTAATGTTAAATTTGTAATATTAATGTCAAATTTGTAATATTAATGTCAAATTTGAAACATTAATGTCAAATTTGTAATATTAATGTTAAATTTGTAATATTAATATCAAATTACATAAAAAAGTCAAATTCCATATAAAAAGTAATGAATTTGAACATGGAAGAAAAGTTATAGGTGACGGGTGATAGTGTTCACCCGTCACCTATGATCTTCTTCACCAGTCACTGATAAGTCATTGGTGACGGGTGATAATGTTCACTCGTAACCTATGATATGTTATAAGCGACGGATTTAAATAATAAGTGACGGGGGTAGTGTTCACCCGTCACTTATCATTAGTTAACTATATATAGGTTGCCTCCCCGTTTCATTTTTTCTAAGTCCTAACCCTAACTTCAGCCTCCTCGTCCCCGAGCCCGTCACAATCGCCGTCGAGCCCATCACCATCACCGCCGAGCCCGTCGCCGTCCCCACCCACCACGCCCTCTCCGCTGCGCCGTTCCAGGAGCCAGGCGCCATCACCTTCCTCCACTCGTTGCCACCATCCACCTCGCTGTTCTCCATCCACCTCGGCGTCATTCACCTCGCCACCGCCCTCCAACCGAGCTGAGCGCAACATGATCTCCCCCACACTGATGTGGAGCTCGCCGGCCCCTTCCCCCTCCCTCTCTCCCTCCACTGCTAGTCCAGTTCAGTTATTGCCCTAAATCTTGGTGAAGATCATTTACCAGTGAGCCGTGCCTTGCCTCGATTGATTTTGCTTTTAGCCGAATTACATTGTGAGTATTTAGGTTCACTCCTTTACATCTCTCTGTTATTCTGGACGGCTTGGTGAAGAAAGAAAAATGCTCTGTCATAATCCAATACACTGAAATTTGGCTAGTTATTTGAGTACAATAGGTGTTGACCTTTGTGATTCTCTGAATTTTGATCGGCATAGGCAATACTGAATATTGTGTTTTGTCCCTCTTTATTCAGTTTCTGTATACCATGCTTGGGACTGTTTTGTTTTCAGCACTTTGCCGGTTTGTTGTGATCCCTGGACATATGCTGTTGTACTCCTTGATTGGTATCTAAATAGAGCAGTAGAATGTGATGGTTGATCTGCTGCTCTGTCACTTTCAGTTTCTGAAGGAGTTTGCACTCTTCTTTTCAGTAAGTGATAACCTGCTCAGTAATAATGTCCAAGAAGATTTGATAAAATCAGATAATCATTTCAGGGTCAGCATCTAGGTGTGATCTCAATTTCTAGTTCAATTTATGATGTGTCTTATGGACAGTTAGGGGGCAGAACTTTATTTGTTCTGGGGTCAGCTGTCAAGAATCCTCTGAGAGCAATAGTTGTCTTAACTTCTTACTGTTCAGTTCTTTATCTAAACATGGTAAATGATCTCCTGGTTTATGTTCTGTTGGCTCTTTCTAGTGAGATCATGTTTATCCACCATGTCCTGTTTTGCTATTTTATATGTGGGATTGTGTTAACGCTCATATTATCGCACTATATATATGCAACTTGTTTCCTCGTGAACAAAGGAGGAAGAAAAAGAAGTGGTCACAGTGCTATAAATGTAAGGATTGGGGACATGTGAAGAGAGATTATTCAAAACTGAAGAATTACGTGGTAAATGTTATGGTTTTCAAGAAAGATGACTCAGAGAGCGATGCTGATCTTATTCTCGTACTATCGAGTGAAAAGTCTTGTGGTGAAGCGTTGCTGTTAGATTCGGTAAGTTCATATCATGCAACATCTAAGAATGAGTGGTTCTCTTCGTACTCTGAATGTGACTTTGGTATTGCTCACTTGAGAGATGACACGGGTTAACGTGTCATGGGAGTTGGCAATATCAAGCTAAATATGTATGATGGATAAGAAGTACTACTTGAAGATGTGCGGCATGTGTCGGGAGTTAGGAGGAATCTGATCTCTCTTGGAATTCTGCATGAAGAAGGTAGGTTGTATCAGGCGGTGGCAAATAAGAAGACCTTGAAGGTGATGCACGATGACAAGACTGTGATGATAGGTGAGAAGATGGGAGCTCATCAGTATATATAAGCTGAAAAGTGAAGTCATGGAGGTGGGAGCTGCAAATTTTGCGGAATTCGTACCTGGCAGCGAGGCATCCTCGTTGGGTTGTTTGGTATGAGCAGAAGAGATGGATGACTCAAGTCTGGGTACACGGAGGTTCGCACATGATAACTTTAAGTTTGTCGTGCATATTCGTCCAAGGTAAAATTTGTTGGGATATGTGTCGAATGTGTATGGGATCGGTTACAGATATACTTGAGTTATAATTGGGTAGAACGAGGAATAAAGTTGTAATCGGACTCCTCTTTCTAGGCTCTTAAATAGAAGGCACCACTGTTGTAACTGCAGATCGATAGAAACATAATATGGAGAGAGCCGAACCTCATTAAAAAAACATCACATCTCGTATGTTGACTTTGTGTTTGATTTATCGATCTTGAAGATACTTCTGCTAAAAAAAAAAAAAGTCTAGTATGATTTTCTGGTAGCTCGCTCTTGCTAACAAGCAGTGCTGTAATGGTGTTTGTGGTAAGTATCCTTGAACATGGATCGGAGTAGTTGGCTCCTGAAGTAGCATGCATGCTAATCGACAAGGAATACGAACTGGCTATCGAGTTTCAAATTTCAACAAGTAGCCAAACAAACAAGAAATTAACAAGACAGTTGCCTAGGAATCTCACTCGCATAATACCAAGGCAATAATACCAAGGCAGCAAGTACATGTGAGCGTAAGTACGTGCTTGCGTCTTTAAAAACCAGCTTGTCATTTTTCTGAAAGTAAGGACTCGTCGTTAGGTACCTTCACTGTAGTATATACATTTGGAGTCAGGAGATTAGGTAGATAAATACAGTCTCAAACACGTGCCTGCAGCATGCCAAATCCAGTGTGGCGGTGAGTAATAACTCACTGAGATCTGATTTAATCTAGTATCCAGCCTGACAATGCCAACCAAGAAAGATAGGGTGTAAGTGGGGAAGTAAAATATCACGTATTACACCGTGAATAGAGGAAAAATAATCCTACGAGATCTAATCTTATACATTTAGAGGTTCGACCTTATTCACGAAAAATAATACTATGAGATCTGGACATATTCATTTGAAGGCTAGACCTTATTCAAGAAAATATTCTAAAGACACCTGGTCTGAGACGCAACTCATGGCGCTACACATGGTGTAAGTTATCATAAAAATCATGGGTGAGTGAAAGGAAATCATAGGTGAGAGAAGGAAGAAAATAAAATACCACGTATCACACCATAAATAGAGTCTATCCTCTTAATACATTTGGCAAGTCTCATAGGATTATTTTCCATGTAAGTAGATTATATGGGATTGTTAAAACACACCAATATCCATATGTATTGACCTGGATTCCGATTTGAACATGAATCGGATTTATCACTAGAATATTACTTATTAGCGATGGTAGATTAATTTGTTTGCTAAAAATGATCGAAATATAGTTGCCAAAACTTTAATAAGAATCACATACTATTGATCAACTGTCATCATTAAAGTATTAATGATCATATATACAAGTTCTGTAGTTGAATTTTTCTCGCCAGAATAGTGAATAATCCTTAATAACGAAAGAGTGCAACATCATCTATGTATTTAACACTACCTCTGTCTCAAAATAGACGATTTTTTAGTCTCTTTTACAATGTTCAAAATACATGACATTCTATAATTTTGAGGTAACTTTAACTCAAGTTTTCCAGTCTTATCTTCTCCATTAAGTAACTTTATTTTCAATACAAGTCTCATTTTTCATACAATAAATAATATTAAAAGAGGGTAAGATGATCATTTTATTGATCACCTTAATACTTGCGCACTACTCTAAATATCATCTAGTTTGAGATAGAAGAAGTAATAAAAACAGATAATTAATCATCCGATCATAATAGAAAGAATAAAATAGCCTAAAAGTTCTCACAGAAAAATAAAATATCCAGCTCTTAATCCCCGCATCCCATAATCTTAGATAGACACAAGATCCTTAATCTCCATTGGATGGACTACAGCCTGTTGGCGACCAAGCAGACCCTAGATGGCGTCTGCTCCATTGGTGCCATCGATCAAGAGGATATCTACCGGAGCCAATCCAGTCCCTTCCGCCACCACTGGCTATTGGCTGTAGTGTCATTGTCATCCATCTCCTGCCGTCGCATCCTTGGTCTCAAATAATATGCAGCATCGACTGATTGCAACCTTGGAAGTACATATGTATGTGTTTTTAGCAATTGTCTGGTTTTAAGATTAATTTTTATAAGAGTGAATTATTCTATTATTAAGAAGAAAAAAACTATGAAGATAAGTATGCCCAGTTGTTTGGTTGTGGAATGGGGGACTATCCTTTTAGGTACTTGGGAATACCAATGCATTATAGAAAGATTAGAAACAAAGATCGGAAAGTAATAGAAGACCGTTTCGAAAAGAAATTGAGTAGTTAGAAGGACAAGTATTTATCCTATGGTGGAAGGCTAGTACTGATTAATTATGTTCTTAACAGTCTGGCTATATTTATGTTATCTTTTTCTAAAGTAACAAAAAGGGTTCTCAAGAAATTAAACTTCTACCGTTCCAGGTTCTTCTGGCAAGGGGATAATCATAAGAAAAAGTATATAAGCGAAATAGAACATTTTGTGTAGACCAAAGGAACAAGGAGGCTTGGGAATCCAAGACCTAGGAATCCAAAATAAGTGTCTACTAAGTAAGTGGTTATTCAAGCTGATAAATGAGGATGGGCAATGGCAACGATTGCTTAGAAAGAAATATCTAGGTAATAAAATGATAACTCAAGTGGAGAAAAAACCAGGTGATTCACAATTCTGGGTTTAGATTAATTAATGTCAAATATATGTTCCTTTCCTATGGAAAGCTTACATTATATAATGGAAAATAGATCTGTTTTTGGGAGGATAAATGGTTAGGTTCTACAACTTTGAGTGAGCAATTTCCCATCTTATATAATGTTGTCACCAGAAAAAATGCTACTACGGCTGATATCCTAAGCTATGAACCGATTAATGTTCCCTTTCGCCGATACTTAGTGGGTACGTAATAGATTGGAAGCATGGAATTGTTTGATAGCTAGGATTGGAAATATTGAGTTAGACAATGAACCAGATAGCTTTAGCTGGTCTCTACACCAGAGTGGACAATTTTCAGTTCAAACAATGTACAAGGTCATACTAAATGATGACATTACACCGAACAACAGCTTGCTATGGAGCTTGTGCTTCCTTTAAAGATTAAGATCTTCATATGGTTTATCCTTAGGAGGGTCATTCTTACAAAAGATAATTTAATCAAGAGAAATTGGCATGGAAATAAAAGATGATGTTCCTGTAATTGCAATGAGACGATACAACACCTTTTCTTTTATTGTTTTTTTTTTGCAAAGTTTGTATGAAGAATCATTCAAGTTTCTTTTGGTCTACAACCTCCAAACAATGTCATTAACATGTTTAGTTCTTGGCTCGCGGGAACAGAGAAAGGGCTAAAGAAACAAATTTTGGTTGGAGCTACTGCTGTTTGCTGGTCTATATAGCTCAGCCGAAATGAATTGGTGTTTGACAAGGTACCAAAACAAACTATCATGTAGGTCATATTCAGGAGCACGTACTGGATACGGCTCTGGGCGCTTTTCCAGAAAGGGGAAGGCCGAGACAGAATGAGGGAGGCAAGTCGTCGTTTGGAGACCACCACGATGGACATCTTCGCCAAGTTCAGGTGGTGGTTTAGTAATAAATTGAATGTTTGAGATGCACATGTCTGTTAGTTTATATTTCCCTTTCCTTGCTGTCATCAGTTGGTTCATGGGCGGGCGAAGCCTTTACCTGAGCATGCACTTTTGTAATAATTAATGGTCGGCAAAAATCCAAAATTAGACAACATATATGAGCATATTTATTGAAATAGCCAACATGTAGTCGTATTTACAAATTTAGCATCCGTATTCGGCACACGGTGCACCGAAAATCCATTTTCAGTACACGGTGTACTGAAAAAGTAATTTTTTGCACACCGTGTGCCGAATACGGCACCCGTATTCGGCACACCGTGTGCCAAAAATTGTGCCAAAAATCACCTGTATTCGGCACACAGTGTGCCAAATACGGGGAAGAGTATCGTATTCGGCACACGGTGTGCCAAAAATTCCTTTTTCGGTACACCGTCCCGTCTACTTTTGGCCGTCACGTCACATCACGTAGCTTTATGCTTTCGACTTTATTCGATGCTTTCGGCCGGCTAGCTTTATTCCTTTGCTTTCGCTTTATTCTTTCGGCTGGTTGCTGCTGCTCCGCTGCTCACTTTATTCGTCCATGTTTGCATGCTGGCTCGCTTGCATGCAGCCTATAAATGGCTCGAGCAGAAGCGCAGCAGCAGCGCAGTGAGGAGGAGTAGTAGCAACGTTCAGCATTTAGCAGCAGCGGAGCAGCGAGGAGGAGGAGCAGCAGCCAGGATGAGCAGCAGCGTGAGGAGAGGATGACCAGATGCTTCTTGCTGTATATGAACAATATGAAAGTATATTCTCCTTAGTGTGTACAGAGATAGTTCAGTCACTGACAGTTGGTGCCAATACCTCCCCCACGAGACGCTGGTCGAGCGCACGAGTAAGTGTGTTATTGTACATACCATTATTATGTTAGGTGATCCATATTACAAAATTATAACTGTTTAAGTTACATACAGGAGGAGCGCACAGGGGAACGCAGGAATGCATGACTAGTCTGAGATTAATGCAGAGCACATAAACAGGTGGATGGAGTCAGCAGCAGTGGATGTCGTCGTTCCTGCGGGACAGTACGACAACGACAAGTACTAGGAGTACATTTTGTGGTACCGTTCCCGCACGCATGCCACCTTACTCAGAGGACTAGTACCGCCGGCCCTCAGACCCTTCCCCGAGGATCGTGCCCATCTTCTTTATGTGGTGGTAAGTGATGATGTACTTCTAAAGATTTTCATTAGTTACACATCCGTATTACTGACATGACCCTCATCAAATACAGACCGAAGTGAGGTACGAAATACATACGCAGGCGGAGCAAGCATGTGGGGAAGCAAGTGGGTCATCAACGCGAAGGGATCAGAACCCTCTCTGGGACTACATGAGGACGAGAGGGTCTCACATGTTATCCACATTACGTGGTCTAGGTGGTTGTGCCCCGTGTTCAAGGGGGTAAGATGTACCAGCATGGACCCGTCCCGTGCCTCCCACAGTAGTGTACACTGGGTTCCCAGCTCCCTCAATGGACACAACCTCCTCAGACTATATAGACACCTCCACCAGTGGTATCAACTCATCATGAGGACGTCATTGACTGCACGCAGCAGACGCCAACCTATAGCGACAAACAAGATTTTGACTGGGTTGCTGCATTGCAGGCGGGCAGCTTCACCGAGCTACTAAGCGGCCAGTACCCCCAATATCCTGATGCACCTGGGGATTCACAGTGGTACCAGCACGATGAGATTTCGGCAATCCAGACTCCATCGGAGCACGTACTACCGACATCCACACTTCCGCGTGAGGATCCTACATTATGGTACATGCATGGCCGAGTTAGTGGTTCTGGATACACGTTCGGTGGAGGTGCAACACGACACGACAATGATGATGACGAGTAAGGGCACACGTGGCAAGGGCTAGCGCATGCCACTGGGATGAGGGCCACACACCCGCCAGACGCTTACACTCTTGGGGATTGCGTGCAGCGTCGTCATCGTTAATGAGCCAGTGCAGTTGTTCGGTGCACTTGCACTTGTTAATGACACATGTGTTATTCACTATATTGTGTACTCATATGTACTATGTCTTATGCACTGTAGTTTTAAAGTAATTACATTTAATTTACATAATATTTGTCAAATAATTAGGACACATAACTTATTTATGAGTTACTTATTAAGCATTTGTACATATTAATTATGATATTTAATACATGTTTAATGTTTATTAAATAATCAGATATTCGTGCTTTGGTACACAGCAAGAACGTTGTAGTCAAAGATCAATACATGTATGGTGGGATATTCTAATACAAGCTATCCATGGACACCTACAATGATCAATATAGCACTAAATGCCTCCTTGCAGGTTGCGCATGGAGGGAAGGATGATTCCTTCAATGAGAGCAACCTAATCCAATCTGTGTCCAAATTGCATGCAAGACCACCCTGTTCTGCATTGACCGCTCTGCTCCTACATGTAACAACCGACAATCTTAGGATCCTCTTGCACGAGCGCCGCCAAATATACCTCAGGTTGTGCGAACTAGCCGACTATCCTTCTGTGCTAGGTTTCTCTATAAGGCATAGAAGGATGGCGATATTGCCTGACCAGTATGCATCCCATATACAGGTTTATCATTTTCTATTTGGGCACCCTACTTATCTTATTGTCACTGATTTGAATGCTCCTCATCCGCGTTATGCGTTCCCGGAAGACGCAGAGTTGATCAACAAAGAAATCCCATACTTCTTGGTGATGCATATGCTCTTCGACGGGGGTGTGATACCTGGTTTACGTAGAAGACGACAAAGATCAGTGAACCTAAGGGGTAAAAGGGCACCCTCTACTATTCTACCTGAAAACAACAAGGCCGATGAGGACGATGATTTCATGCCACCAATGCCTCGACGTTCCAGTAGCCATACAGGAGAAGGTTCAACGAACACTACAAGAGGATGTTCACACACCACATCGACATGGTGTCGAACCAACAATGAAATAGGACGTGCTCCTACCGTGATAGCTCAAGATGATGACGACGACGATTTCATGCCACCTCGACCCCTCCCTTTGAGGCCTCCATCTCCGGAGGACAGTGATGACCGTGAAGCTGATGTTGGATTTGATTGTACCCATCCTCAAAACTTCCAACCACCACCTCGGAGATGACAACCATCTTACCCTGATAGCCTTGACTGGCACAACTGTCATTCTTTCGCTAATTTACGTCATCACTTCTCACCGCCATCTTGAGATGATCAATAATACAAGGGTTAATGTTGTGCATGTTCAAACATATACCTAAGTGTTAAGGCTACCCATCGCCTTATAGACTACATGCAAGGTGAATTACGCATTTTGAAATGTACAGCTAAATTAGCAAATAATTTCAAATTTTGTTGAAAGTTGGCAATTACATGAAATGACAACACACCGGCAAATAATTTTAAATTTTGTTGAAATTTGCCAATTACATGAAGTTCCAACACACTGGCATCAAATGATAGTTAAATTAGCAAATAATTTCAAATTTAGTTGAAAATTGTCAATTACATGAAATAACAACATGCCGGTATCAAATGACAGAATCAAACCGCAACCGGCCACGACCATATTTGGCAATTACATAAAATAACAACACGCGCAAAAAAAAACAATTTTGTCAGGAAAAATGGATTTTCGGTACACCGTGTGCCGAATATGACTATATATTGTCTATTTCGGTAAATACGCTCATATATGTTGTCTAATTTTGGATTTTTGCAATGAATGGTCGTATACATTGTTATATGTAGAGATCAGGATATTTTTATTCTTAATGCAATAAACTCCCTTAATCTAAAAATCTTTAAAAAAATGGTTGGCGATGGAATTCAGTTGTGTGCCGACATAGCCTCAAGTACAGTGGCGACACGAACCAAACCAACGATCATAACAAATGTCATATTGTGTCCACGGACAAGGATATAGTATGGTTAGGTCAAGGACGTACATACTACGGTTCAGTCATACCGGTTCAGTCATATATGTGTCGTCTACGGACAAGGACATAATATTGTTCAGTCATAATGATTCTCTCTATACTGTGCATGTCTTTTTTATGTATGAGTGGATTGTATGACTGTATTTTGGAAGTGCTAGATGTCCACCAACTAAAAAATTTAGGAACTAACGGGATGGATAGATCTCCCCCGTAGCTAATAACCTAATAATCTTAAATAAATATTGCTTTCCCCAAAAGTTTTGAGTTAGACTTCACAAACTAAACCGCTGCATAAAACATTGACTTTCTCTCTGGCACTCGGCAAATAGCCTCTTTGCCGAGTGCCCGATGAAAAGCACGCGGCAAAGTCTGGGACACTCGGCAAAGAAGCCGTCTCCGGTAGTGTATGTTTCCGTTGTGCGGCGATGGATCCACCGGGGTGGGGCCTGGTACAATTTTTGGTATGGAAGAATGTAAGAGGAAGAATAAGAGAAGGAGAGAAGGAGGAACAGAAAAAAGAGGAGGAAGAAGAGATTGAGCCCCCTAATTCTTGGCTCAAGATCCGCGCCGCTATGCTGTGGAACTCTATTATTTTAAACTTGTAAAGTTATGTAATGAACTCTGTATTATATATCTTATGTAAGATTTTAATTCCGGTATTGTATGAGGACTGATACGATATATACAGTGATCAAACACAAAAGGATGAGTCCGACATATAATATCCAAGGTTGGTTGATCGAAAGCATCTTGCTTGCTGACATGGCACCAACAATAACAAATGCTTCAATGATTGATGTAGCTTGTAGCCTTGTATAATGGTATCGCTTCTTTTGTATTTTCCGGTCTTCAGTCTGAAACTAATGTATATTTATGTTACTACTAGAGCAGTAGAGCGAGCGCGCACCCTCCTCTTGACGAGCAGCCGGCGAGCTGGGCCTGCCGGACTGGTTCTGTCGCCTGAACTCATCCTGAAGTCTCTGGCATCACGCTCCTGGCTTCAGTTACTCGCTGCCAGCCGTCCCTTCCTCTACACGATCTTGAATTACCTGACTACCCGGTATGTATATCCGTGGCATTTAATTTAGCCGCATATTTTACACCACAAGCATATATATACTTTTTATTAACTTTAACAAAATTTAGATCATTAATTATCAATATATATTAATCATGAGTGCGCGCATATCTACATGAGCAAAATCAGTTTTGTTATCTTGAAATTATGTGCTCCGTTGTTGCTTAGTTTCTTCCAGCTTACAACTTTACATAAGTAATAAGTTGGTTCCGTCAAACAGGTGGATTAATATTGCAGGAGCAATGGCTGTGAATCCGCTAGACCTCTGGAACCATTGGGCGACCCAGATTCTGGTGCTTTTGAGCCTCGCGCTTCAGGTTGTCCTCCTCCTCCTCGCGGGGATCCGAAGGGGTGAAGCTTCCACCGTGCCGAAGCTCCTCCTCTGGCTTGCCTACCAACTGGCCGACTCGACCGCGATATATACCATCGGGCACCTGTCCATCAGCGCCACGGCAGATAGGCACCAACTCGTGGCATTCTGGGCACCCTTCCTCCTCCTGCACCTCGGTGGCCCGGACAACATCACGGCGTATTCGCTCCAGGACAACGAGCTGTGGCTGCGCCACCTCCTGACTCTCGTCGTGCAGGTCCTCGGAACTGCTTATGTGCTCTACAAGCACATCGCCGGCAATGGCTCCTTGGTTGTGCTGGCCTCCATCTTGATGTTCGCAGTCGGTGTTGTAAAGTATGGCGAGAGGACATGGGCGCTCAGGCGTGGCAACATGGATAGCATCCGGGGCTCTCTCAAGAATCAAAGTATGGGAAGAGGATATAATCACTTTCACCCACAGGATCGGGGGTTGGACAGAGAAGAATCCCAGTTGCGTAGAGCTCACACGTTATTCCACATCTGCAAGCGTGCCATTGTTGATTCTTCGGTCAACATTGACTCAGATGGCCATGATACCTCCGAGAAGCTTGGGAGGCCACGGGCTAGGTATATGTGGTTGTTGATGGAGATGGAGCTCTCCCTCATGTATACCAAAGCGGCAGTCAATCACACATGGTTTGGCTACTGCATCCGGCTCTTCTCACCGCTCGCCGTTGTCGCCTCGCTCCTGTTATTCTACTTCAGACGCAAAGATGGCCATAGCATAGTTGATGTTTTGGTCACATATGTCCTGCTGGTTGGTGCCTTGCTCCTAGAGACAACATCTCTGCTGAACGCACTGGGGTCGACCTGGACATTTGCTTTCTTGTATGCCACGAGCTGGGACTCGCTTCGATATACCTTCTTGTGCAATGGAAGGTGGGACCGGCTTCGTCGTGCACTTGTATCTCTTCGCTTGCTTATCAGGACAACCACTGGAAGAAGCAGTAGATCAGTGAGAAGGTGGTCCGGCACAATGGGGCAATACAATATGTTGCACTTTTGCAGTCTTTGTGATAAACCGGGTGGACCTCTACTTGGAAGGCTCGCTAAGATGTTAGGATTCAAGGAGTTGTGGGACAGAAAGCACTATTCTGGGAAAACCCAGATTTCAAAGGGGATCAAGAAGGAGGTGAACAAATATATAGACCGATTGCACAAGTTGAGGCGTACTTCGGAAGAAGTGGAGTCAGGATGCACTCGAGCTTCAGGAAGGATTGGACCATCAGGATGGATTTGAGGGAATATCGTATCAAGATGTCAGTCAACTTATCGGAATTGAGTTCCAGGAGGGCATCATCATCTGGCATATCGCCACGGAGATTTTCCTTGCCTGCAGTGCGGTCAAAAATGAAATGGAAGAAGTGAAGGCAGTCAGGGCAATGTCCAACTACATGATGTTTCTCCTCGTGGAGCGCCCATACATGCTACCAGGCCTTCCTCAAAATAGGTTGTACCAGCAAACATGCAAGAACTTGGTCGAAATACGGGACCAGGCTGAGCTCCCAACTCCCCATCCCAGATGGGGCTTGTTTACTATGCTCAAGGATTTATTCCGCCTGCGTGACGGCCCCAATTCTGACTCAAGGCTGATGCTGGTACAGGAGTTTGCCATCATCCTACGTAAAAAGGATCCACCCTTCAGCTTCGGAGCTCCTCGTCTTTCTTATGCAACTTCCATCGCCAAAAAGTTGCTCAATAGGGATAAAAGCAGGTCGTTGCAGCTGCTCCTGAAGGTTTGGACAGATATTTTGGTCTACGCAGCCAACCGATGCAGCAGGGACTCCCATGCCAAGAAGCTCAACGATGGTGGTGAGTTGATCACCGTCCTGTGGCTTATGATAGAGCACCTTCACCAAGTTTCTCTCGATGCACAAGGGAGTTAAGCCGTGAATCGCTGCTGTGGGCGCTCCTGGGAGAAGGCACCCAGCAGCTTCACTCACCTTGTAGGGATGACGCTTCCTCTGATCTCGTTGTGTTTACGGAGCTTCACCGCCGCTGCAGCCGGATGAACCCAGGATTAGGCCAGATGAATAGATCAATGTCAAATAGTTGTTCTATCTCACATCCACCAGAGTTACTTCTGCTATCTATTTCCTCTTTTTAGAGATTGATTCATGTGTTTTTGGATGTTGTTTACGGTTGCTCTATTTGGCTGTGTGCATCCTAACGATGTTTTGTCTACTCTGCTTCTTGCCAGAATGTTCTCCGTGGTGTTGCAACAAAATTAAGTCATCACACACATATATAGAATGTGTTAGGCTCTCTGTACCACTTGTTAGATCATGTTACCTTTGTTTATACATTGCATCCCTTGGGTGCAGATCTAATATTGTGAGATACGGCACTAGCGTGCGCCGTATCAAGAACAATATAAATGAATAACAGAAAACCCAAAATAACAGCGATGAGGAATGGCAAAAGCTGACCACAAATTGTATAAGCATAACTTCAAAAGACTATACGAGTTGTCGCTCTGTCGCAAGTAACTCGAGCCCTAAATTATCGGATTCTTGTCCTATACAAAAATGTGTAATGCGACAGGTTTTATTGCCCTTAAATCCTGTCAAACACTCATAATTTCTTCTATTTATTGTAGATTGAGATGTTTTGGCTTATGTTTGCTTGGGTTGTTATGGGCACACACCTTTATGATCACTGGGGGATCCAGTAAGAGCGTCGGCCATCGGGTGTTCCCAGGCACTTAAAAAAAAATCATGATTTCAGTTATACCCTTAAACTATCCATATCCTTGTACTAATAATATACTCTAAGGCCACTCCCAATGCATAGTGTCTTAGCTTATATCTAAAGAAGAAAGAGAGATTAAGACATTGATGTTAGAAACAAGCTTGCAATGCATAGTGTCTATGTGATGTTTCTTAGGTGTCATAAAGCAATTAATAGTTGCATGTAGTGTGATCAAAACTTTCATTTGGTTCATGTGGCCACTTGTGTTGCTTTTTTATTGTTCTATACCGGTACATCTATTTCAATTAAAACTACACATTGACAAAAGATACGATAATGAAAGAAATATTCATATTTAATGTTCATACCAAATGAAAATTATATAAAGGAATAGATAGCATCGAAATGGTACTGTAATCAAAGATATAAGTTAAGAAGTTACATCATTCAAAGTAATCATAATATTTTAATTTTGTTCAAACTTTTGCCAAATATGCTCAACCAAATCCTTTTTAAGCTGAATATGAGTTGGACGATCTCGAATCTTGGAATGTTTCTCTAGTACTTTCATAAATGCGGGCATATCTTCATGAGATATTTCTGGATCTTCAACAACCGATGTGCTCAGAATCTCATTCAAGTTCAAGTCATGAGTATTGGCCGCCTCTTCTTTCTCATCTTTGACTATCATGTTGTGTAGAATTATGCAAGCTAGCATAATTTTCTCAAGATCGTCTCGCTTGTACAAACGTGCTGGTCAACACAAAATACAAAAATGAGCTTGCAAGACACCAAATGCATGTTCAACATCCTTTCTTGCACCTTCTTGCTTTTGTGCAAACAATTTGTCCTTATCTGTTTGCGGCTTGTATATTGACTTGACGAATGCTGCCCATTCCAGGTATATTCCATCTGCAAGGTAGTAACCACTGTCATATTGTCTCCAGTTGACATAGTACTGCACTCGTGGAGCTTGCCCTCTCAACTCCTCAATGAACAAAGTCGACTGGTTAAGAACATTGATATCATTGTTGGATCCAGTGACACCAAAGAAGGCATGCCAAATCCAAAGATCATGCGAAGCAACCACCTCCAGAATGATTGTAGGAACACCCTAATTACCTCGAGTGAATTGGCCCTTCCATGCAACGAGAGATTTCTCCCAATGCCAGTGCATACAGTCGATGCTTCCTATCATGCCTGGGAAGCCACGACTCTCACCAATTTGCAACAATCGCTCAACATCTACAGTAGTGGGGCGTCTCAAATACTTACCACTGAACTTATCAATCACACCTTGTACAAACATCTTCATACACTCCACTAAAGTACTATTGCCAATCTTCAGGTATTCATCAAGTTGGTCTGCAGGGCTGCCATTTCCGAGTTGGCGAATTGCCGTTGTACACTTCTGCAGTGGTGAGAGCCCTTGCCGATTAAGAGCATCCTTTCTTGCAGTGAAATACGAAGACCACTCACCAAGCGCATTGACAATAAGTAGAAACAAGGGTCTGGTCATCCGAAATCTTCTACGAAAGATTTTGTCGGAGTAGAGTGGATTCTCAGAGAAATAATCATCCACTAATTGAACCAGATGAGATGCTTCCTCGCGGTCTCGATGTTTCTTCTCCCGACCACCCATGTGAACCAGATGATTGCAACAGCGGTGGATCTTCCCCCGGTGGCGGTGGCAGCGAAGGTAGAGCTTCTCCCGACGGCTGTGTGCATCCTAATGATGTTTTGTCTACTCTGCTTCTTGCCAGAATGTTCTCCGTGGTGTTGCAACAAAATTAAGTCATCACACACATATATAGAATGTGTTAGGCTCTCTGTACCACTTGTTAGATCATGTTACCTTTGTTTATACATTGCATCCCTTGGGTGCAGATCTAATATTGTGAGATACGGCATTAGCGTGCGCCGTATCAAGAACAATATAAACGAATAACAGAAAACCCAAAATAATAGCGATGAGGAATGGCAAAAGCTGACCACAAATTGTATAAGCATAACTTCAAAAGACTACACGAGTTGTCGCTCTGTCGCAAGTAACTCGAGCCTTAAATTATCGGATTCTTGTCCTATACAAAAATGTGTAATGCGACAGGTTTTATTGCCCTTAAATCCTGTCAAACACTCATAATTTCTTCTATTTATTGTAGATTGAGATGTTTTGGCTTATGTTTGCTTGGGTTGTTATGGACACACACCTTTATGATCACTGGGGGATCCAGTAAGAGCGTCGGCCATCGGGTGTTCCCAGGCACTAAAAAAAATCATGATTTCAGTTATACCCTTAAACTATCCATATCCTTGTACTAATAATATACTCTAAGGCCACTCCCAATGCATAGTGTCTTAGCTTATATCTAAAGAAGAAAGAGAGATTAAGACATTGATGTTAGAAACAAGCTTGCAATGCATAGTGTCTATGTGATGTTTCTTAGGTGTCATGAAGCAATTAATAGTTGCATGTAGTGTGATCAAAACTTTCATTTGGTTCATGTATCCACTTATGTTGCTTTTTTATTGTTCTATACCGGTACATCTATTTCAATTAAAACTACACATTGACAAAAGATACGATAATGAAAGAAATATTAATATTTAATGTTCATACCAAATGAAAATTATATAAAGGAATAGATAGCATCGAAATGGTACTGTAATCAAAGATATAAGTTAAGAAGTTACATCATTCAAAGTAATCATAATATTTTAATTTTGTTCAAACTTTTGCCAAATATGCTCAACCAAATCCTTTTTAAGCTGAATATGAGTTGGACGATCTCGAATCTTGGAATGTTTCTCTAGTACTTTCATAAATGCGGACATATCTTCATGAGATATTTCTGGATCTTAAATGACTGATGTGCTTAGAAGCTCATTCAAGTTCAAGTCACAAGTATTGGCTGCCTCTTCTTTCTCATCTTTGACTATCATGTTGTGTAGAATTATGCAAGCTAGCATGATTTTCTCAAGATCGCCTAGCTCGTACAAACGTGCTGGTCAACGCAAAATACAAAAATGAGCTTGCAAGATACCAAATGCATGTTCAACATCCTTTCTTGCACCTTCTTGCTTTTGTGCAAAAAATTTGTCCTTATCTGTTTGCGGCTTGTATATTGACTTGACGAATGTTGCCCATTCCAGGTATATTCCATCTGTAAGGTAGTAACCACTGTCATATTGTCTCCAGTTGACATAGTACTGCACTCGTGGAGCTTGCCCTCTCAACTCCTCAATGAACAAAGTCGACTGGTTAAGAACATTGATATCATTGTTGGATCCAGTGACACCAAAGAAGGCATGCCAAATCCAAAGATCATGCGAAGCAACCACCTCCAGAATGATTGTAGGAACACCCTAATTACCTCGAGTGAATTGGCCCTTCCATGCAACGAGAGATTTCTCCCAATGCCAGTGCATACAGTCGATGCTTCCTATCATGCCTGGGAAGCCACGACTCTCACCAATTTGCAACAATCGCTCAACATCTACAGTAGTGGGGCGTCTCAAATACTTACCACTGAACTTATCAATCACACCTTGTACAAACATCTTCATACACTCCACTACAGTACTATTGCCAATCTTCAGGTATTCATCAAGTTGGTCTGCAGGGCTGCCATTTCCGAGTTGGCGAATTGCCGTTGTACACTTCTGCAGTGGTGAGAGCCCTTGCCGATTAAGAGCATCCTTTCTTGCAGTGAAATACGAAGACCACTCACAAAGCGCATTGACAATAAGTAGAAACAAGGGTCTGGTCATCCGAAATCTTCTACGAAAGATTTTGTCGGAGTAGAGTGGATTCTCAGAGAAATAATCATCCACTAATTGAACCAGATGAGATGCTTCCTCGCGGTCTCGACGTTTCTTCTCCCGACCACCCATGTGAACCAGATGATTGCAACAGCGGTGGATCTTCCCCCGGTGGCGGTGGCAGCGAAGGTAGAGCTTCTCCCGACGGCGGCTGCAGTAGAAGTTCTTCCTTGCGGCGACGACGGCTGAGCTTCTCTAGGCAGTGGCGGAGGAGCTTCTCTCGGCAGCGGCGGCTGAGTGGATGGAGCCGCGGATCAGCGCCCCGACGCGGATGGAGCTGCTCGGCGCCCCCACGCGGAAATTCACTCCTTCCTCCCAGCTCTTCGCGGATGGAGCAACAGATCAGCGGGGCAGTGTGAATTGCAAACCGTGGTGCCCCCAACGTGGCCCCGAGAAGTGTCTTCAGTGTTGAATTTCGCGAATAGCTTATTTTTCCAGGAAGACATCAGTTGCCTCTCTCTTCTCATTAGTTCGGTTGCCACGTCAGATTTTTGCCTATATAGACCTCTCTTAAATGCCTAAGACACTGGTCAGGGTGGAGCACTGGGAGAGGCCTAAGGCCCTGTTTGGAGGGCGAAATACATTAATTGTTTACTGTGAAATAATATTGTGAAATTACTAGTTTCCAAACAGCTCCCACATTAACCAGATAAAGAATTATCTTTCTTTATCTTCCTTCATATATTACCCTGTCTACCGCCGCATCCTAACTTGTTGATTCTTATCGCCCCAACCCCTTCACCACCCACTGTGAAGTGTAAACTCTAGCCCTAAATCTAACCCTAACCCCTTCCCTTGTTGTCACCTAGAAGACCTAACGAGCACTAGCATTGGGCTGATGGATGTCAAAATTCTTTGGACTGATTAATATCATTCGTTTGTGAAGTCCTCCATATAACCATGCATGCACTTTTCTGGACCCTGACTCCTGCATTTTCAGTTTTTGAAAATTAATTAAGTAAATTTTATGGTATGTCAAATTCGTACATGCAGGTCATCGGGTTCTCTAAAATCAATAAAGTGGTTATGTCATGCATAACACAAGAACATTCCACAGGTTACACTTTTACAAGAGCCATAGAGGACAATCACAGCTGCATGTTTAATTAAATTTCATCATGGTGCATCGAAAGAGTGAAAGGAATAGATGCACGCTAGAAAGTGAATTATATTTCACCAGTTCATGCATATCTACATGAAAGAAACCAATTTTCTTAGGGGCAGCCTCCTAACCTGTTGACTGAAAATTTAATTGCTCTCAGTCACTTTTGTCGCTGCCGTTGGACGAGAATCCAATGGTCAAAAGATTTTCTTCTTCCCAACACAACATCCTCAAACCGCCCCACACCATGGGGCAGCGCCAGTGAACCTCAGGCCCTAACTTTGCTGCCGTCCACCGCGGTAAGCAGTTGATTGATGGTTTCACTACTACAAAAATTATTTCTAGAGGCGGGTGGTAACTCGTTTTCACAAGTGTTTAGTACACCCGTTTGCGATCGAAGGTCTGTAGAAATGAATGATTTCCATAGATGCAAAAATGACCGCCTATGAAAATCTATTATCACAGACGGTTCACTTAAGAAACCGCATGTGAAAATAGGTTTCCACATGCGGTTCCTTAAGCGGACCGCCTGTGAAAATTGATTTCCACATGCAGTTCTTTAAGCGGACCGCCTATGATAATCGGTCCCTCAATCAATATTTTTTGAATAAAAAAAAGCAAATTTTTTTTTGACCGACCAGGAACCCCACGTGGTCGCGACATCGCAAGTCACAAGTCACGCGTTTTTTTGCGCAAAATACGCGCGCTACGTGGTTTTTGGCGCGCGACCTGACAGGTTTCGAGTTCGAGTGCCAAAAACCACATAGCGCGTGTATTTCGCGCGAAAAAACGCGTGACTTGTGACTTGCGACGTCGCGACCGCGTGGGGGTTCCTGGTTGGTCAATTTTTTTTTTGCTTTTTTTCGATTAAAAAAATATCGATTGAGGGACCGATTATCGCAGGCGGTCCGCTTAAGGAACCGTCTGTGGAAATCAATTTTCACAGGCGGTCCGCTTAAGAAACTGCCTGAGGAAACCTATTTTCACAGGCGGTTTCTTAAGTGAACCGCCTGTGGTAATAGATTTCCACAGGCGGTCACTTTTGCGCCTGTGGAAATCATTTATTTCTACAGGCCTTCGATCGCAGGCGGGTGCATTAAACGCCTATGAAAATGAGTTACCACCCACCTCTAGAAATAATTTTTATAGTAGTGTAGGTCACCAATAGTAATTTCAGAATTCGCGAATTTCAACTGCCCGTTGTACTTCCATTCCCCTGTTCAAATATGTATCTTCAGTCTGTGTCATATGTGGACCATGTCAAAAAAATAATATAAAATGTTGAAAAAAAAACAACTTTGGTCTCTGGACATCTGTTATGTTAATTTCTGGGTTATTATAGGGCTCAGTTTGAACCTTGCACCATGTAGTACCCATAATAGCAGGTGAATTCAGCAAGTCATATTAAGTTTGGAGTTAAGATTTCAATACTTGTGAAGGAATGGCAGGATTTCAACATTGCACCATATATATTGGATAGCTGCAACTGGCAAGCTCCTCACCATGCAGTCCGGCCCTAAAATCACTATCCTCAATAATGCCAATGTCTGTTTGCTTCCAAAAAACCAGATGCAATACGTTTGACTGATTTCAGACCAATAAGCCTCATCAATAGTTTTTCCAAGATCATATCCAAGTTGTTGGCAAATAGACTTGCACCAAGACTCCATGACATTGTCTCAAGAAGCCAAAGCGCTTTTGTAAAAAATCGATGCATTCATGACAACTTTGTTTACGTACAAAGCTTCACAAAGAAATTGCATAAGAAAAAGAGACCGTCACTATTTATGAAGCTTGACATATCGAAGGCTTTTGATTACGTAAACTGACAATATCTAATACAGGTGTGGTCAGGCTTGGGTTTGGCCACAAATGGTGTGATTGGATATGTCAACTTCTGGCCTCATCTTCCTCTCGTATTCTACTAAACGGGGCAGCGGGTCAAGACATTTTCCATGCGCAAGGCCTAAGATAGGGGGATCCGTTATCACCTATGATTTTTATCATAGCGATTGATCTGCTGCAAAGACTAGTGCAGATGGCAAAGGAGAAAGGCTTTCTGTACCCGGTGCTACCTACAAAGGCCAAGCTAAGGTGTTCCCTGTATGCCGATGATGTAGCCATATTCATCAATTTGAACAAGCAAGAGCTCAAGACCTTAAATAAGGTTCTAATGGCATTTGGGAGATGCTCCGGCCTGATTACGAGCTTATCTAAGATGGAATTATTTCCAATTAGATGCCATGAATGTGAACATTGACAAACTCCTCTCAAACTTCCCAGGGTAGATCAAATCATTCCCGTGTAAGTACCTTGGGCTCCCACTGCACACAAGGAAATTAAGGAAAATTGGCATTCAACCTTTGATTGATAAGCTTGGAGGTAGACTTCCAGGTTGGAAAGGCTAATTGTTCTCCTTAGCGGGAAGAGACACTTTAGTCAAAATTGTTCTCTCGACACAACCGACTTATCACCTTACGGTGTTCCTGTTGCAGAAATGGCTTGCCAAGAAGATCGATCGCATTAGAAGAGCTTTCCTTTGGAAGGGGGAAGCCCCAGAAAAGGTTACCTGGGCACATTCTCTGGTAAATTGGAGCACCACAATGAGGCCGAAAGATCTAGGAGGTCTAGGTATTTTGGAGCTGGAAAAATTTGCAAGAGCTCTAAGAGTCAGATGGTTGTGGTACCAATGGACAGACACGCAATGACCATGGGCGTAGCTTCAAGTGCCGTGTGACAAAATAGATAGAGACTTTTTCATGGTTTCCACGGTAGTCACTATTGGAAATGACGAGAAGGCAAAGTTTTGGCATGAAAGCTGGGTTGATGGATTGGCCCCAAAAGTAATTGGGCCGGATTTGTTCAAGCTTGCAAAGAGAAAGTATAGATCAGTTAAGAAGAATTGCAGGATGACAATTGGATTCGGAGTTTGCGCAACTTAACAACTCATGAGGAACATGCACAATTCATTGACTTATGGAGCGCGTTGAGCGGGTGGAGCATGACCAAGCTTCGGAGGATCAAGTCAGTTGGAAATGGACGCCGGATGGGGTGTATACCACAAAAAAGCACATACAAAATCCAATTCATGGGGCAGCCAAGAGACTACAAACACAACATATTTGGACGGCCAAGATAGAGCCAAAGTGCAAAACATTTGCCTGGTTGGCGATACAGGGGAAGATTCTTACTGTGGAAAATTTGGAGAAAAGGGGATGTATTGATGATCAAAATGACCGCTATTGCAAACTATGCGCCACGTCGTATGAAAGTACTCAGCATCTCTTGAAGGACTGTACATTTACGCTTCAAGTATGGAAACAGGTTACGCAGTTGTGCGGTTGGGACAATGTGCCGAGCCTAAATGAGTTTTCCCATATCCGATCATGGTGGCGGAAAGCAAAATGCAAAATCAACAAGGAGAGCTGTAGGGATTTCAACGGAGGAGTTATATATTTTTGGTGGAATATTTGGAAGGAAAGAAATCATCGGGTATTCCAAGGCCAAAGTTTGGATGAGGTCTTAACTCGGGAAATAAAAGAGGACATCAACCAAAAAAACCGGGCGTGGCAACTGTCTTAATCCGACATCTTGCTTTTGGTAGTAGGTTTGTAACGTTTTTCTTTGTTCCTGGAGGTTTCGGCCTTCAAGTCGTTTCTGGAGCCCTTGTCGTCTTCACTCCCTTTTTGCTATCCTCCGATTAAGGGTCAGTCAAACTCTTTGTATTTCGTTTTCTCCTCTTTTATCAATATATTCGGCAACTCTCTTGCCATCCTTTTGAAAAAAAAGTTGAATTTGTTGCTCCTACCTGCAAGCGATGAAATTCTCAGTGATGGTATCACCACCTGTTGAGGCTTTTGTTGCTCCTAATGGTATCCTACCCTACCATGGCAATGAAATGTTGGAAGGCCATCATAAGCAGCAGATCGGAAAAGGCGTCATTGTCGTGGCAAAATCCTTCCTTCTGGCATCTTTCTGTCGACTGGACCCATTCTATCAAGCGGCCATGTGTCTGACGATCTGTAAAAAAAAAAAAAAAAAAACCCCTATGTGTGTGACCCTCCCCTGCATCAGACCGTGCGGACGTAGGAAGTTCGAGATGTTTAGTTCCAAGACTACAGATGTGGTTAGAAACTGATTTCAATTTTGCTTTTCTCCACGTTAGCTGTGAACGTGTCCGTCCAGCATGGCAAAAAATCCAAACGAGAGTCCACCGGGGTGAACCCAGGATCCAAAACCATCAATATGTGAATAGTAACTTGCTTTAGGCAAACCAAGGATTTAGCAAACCAAAAAAAATAACTTTATGGGTTAATTGGACTACGAGCAAACTTTAGAAGAGTAAAGTGAACTTCTTTGGATCAAATAGACAATATCTTGTGTACAAGTTAGAACAAGCAGACCAGGGTGCAACGAACAATTCATCTACTTGGCTTCAAGGTCATAGATGACAGGAATCGTAGGAGCCAAAACTTAGCCGAAATCATAGTTGAGAAATCAAGTTAAAATGCGCATTGGTTTACATGTGATGAGTCATTGACAAAGGTTGAATTGAGTTGAACTTGGTTTTCATGAAGGTTAAACGAACTCGGAACTTCCGGTTCAAAACCAGAACTTCCGGTGTCTTAGTGAACTCAGAACTTCCGGTCCAAAACCGGAACTTCCGATGTCATGGGAAAACCAAGATAGAGAGACATCTTCCAGAGTTGAATCCGGAACTTTCGGTGTCATGGAAAAACCAAGACTGAGAGCCCTCTTCCGGAGGTGAACCTAGAAGTTCCGGTGCTCGGAACTTTCGGTCCAAAACCGGAACTTCTGGTGTCATGGGAAAACCATGACAGAGAGCCCTCTTTCGGAGTTGAATCTGGAACTTCCGGGGTTCTCGATATTTCTGAGTTGGGGTTTGAATTGAGGATTTTGGTTTTGGAATAACTGGAGATGGGATTGGAGACATGTTTGTCTCATGGTGTGCAGGTGATGGATGTAACTTGGTGGTCAACGATGAGATGATCGGGGTTAAACGAGGTGTTTGATGCTGGACGATCAAGGAGGCTGGGCGGACTCAAGGATGATCCTAGCTGTACACATGGAGATCAAGAAAAGCATGGGAAGATAGATGAAGATGGCGTGTTGATAAAGTCAAGTGAAAGGGATGCTGGTGCAAGTGACAAGACGGCGTGAGGGATTAGGAGCGGGAGAGACTTGCCGGCGGTCAAGATTGCAAGACGGAGTCCACGTGGTATGTGAAACTTGTGTCAAGGCTAAGCTAAGTCATGAAGACGCCACGGTCGTTCGATGGATGGAGATAAAAATGGACGAAAATACCCTCGGTGATAGGTAGGAGTGTATTGGAGCGTGGTAGGTAGGAGGGGCACTTTGGGAACAAAAAAATTTGGCATCCAAGGAAGCTCCTAAGGACTAAAAATAGAGGGAGGGGTTGTGCTAGCCCATTGAGCCAGCCATTTTAATTGTGTGTGGTTGAGTTTTGGGAGAGGAAGAGAGGAGAGCTTAGCCTTTTTAATAGGTAAGAGCTTTTTTAGAGAAAAATACTTTGTAATCTACCAAAAGAACGTGTTCCTCTTTGAGTAATGAGATTGGTGATTTCTCCCATGCTTGTGTTCATCTCCTTCTAGTCTTCATCTATTGGCTCCCTTGCTTTATTTGCATGTTTTTTGTTTTTCATTGCAATTTTCGTTTTTATTTAAGGGCTTAAATTTTCAACCTTGTTGGAGTCATTCATCTCGTTGCTAGAGGCATAAAATTAACATACAAATATATACCGTTGGGTCTTGAATTCTCTTGCCATTAAATTATCAACTTGGAGAGTTTCTTCAACCGGTACCAAGTTACTTTGATTTGAGAGATCTTCTTCGTCTTGTTTGTTTTCTGTGCGCTATGACACTTGATATGGCCTTTAATGGAACATAGGGTCCTTATCCATACAAGTGTAGTGATGTTTCTCTCGAAGAGTTTGAGTGATTTCGTGTCTCTCGGCTTTAGCTTCTGCTCTTGATTTTGGAGGTGCAATGAGTGATCAAAAATGGAGAAGACCATCTAAGAATTTGGTGAGGCGCCTATTCACCCTCCCTCTAGTCATCATTCTCCGCATGGCCAAACAGGACGAGGAAAAAACTTCTTTTACTACCCCGGTGGGGACCTATTGTTATGTCTCAATGCCTTTTGGTTTGCGCAACGCTGGGTCATCGTTCCAGCGGGCCGTGTGCATTACCCTTGATTCGCAGGTTGGCCGCAACGTCGAGGATTATATTGACGATCTCATGGTCAAATCCCGAGATCGCGTCACCCTGCTGGAGGACTTAGCCGAGACTTTCAATAGTCTCCGCACTACCCGCCTGAAGCTCAACCCCGAGAAGTGCGTCTTCGGAGCACGCACGGGCAAGCTCCTCAGTTTCTTGGTATCCAGCCGAGGAATCGAGGCCAATCTGGAGAAGGTCCAGGCCATCGAACAGATGCGTCCCCCGGCTCGACTCAAGGAAGTCCAGCGTCTTGCTGGCTGCATGGTGGCCCTGGGGCGCTTTATCTCCAAGCTCGGGGAGCGAGGGCTCCCTCTCTTCAAACTCCTGAAGAAGACCGGTCATTTTGACTGGACACCGGAGGCCGAGCAGGCCTTCCAAGACTTGAAGAATTATCTCACCTCACCACCCGTACTGGTGGCCCCCTCTGAGGGCGAGCCTTTACTGCTCTACGTCTCGGCCACTCCTCAGGTCGTGAGCATGGTACTGGTTGTGGAGCGTGATGAGTGCTCGGGGCAAGGTGCTGGGTCCGAGCTCCCAGCCGCCCCAGAGCAGCCTTCAATTCTCGGGGCTTCTCCCGAGAAGGCAGTAGAGCTTGAGACCTCGGCTCCTCCCTACCAGGGAGTCGAGCCCGAGAACCCGACCGGCCCCGACCACTGTGTCGGGCTCGGGGGCTGTGACAAGCCCTCAGGCGAGGCCCCAGTCCGGGCCCACCGCGTACCGTGACCGGTGTACTTCGTCAGCGAAGTCCTCTGGGACGCCAAGATAAGGTATCCCCAAGCCCAGAAGATGCTCTATGTTGTACTTTTCGCTTCCAGGAAGCTGCGCCACTACTTGCAGGCGCACAAGGTCTCGGTGGTCACAACGTATCCCCTGGGGACGATCCTCTAGAACCGAGAAGGCACTGGGCGCATCGTCAAGTGGGCAGTGGGGTTGGCGGAGTTCGATCTGCACTTCGTTAGCCGCCAAGCAATCAAAAGCCTGGCCCTGTCTGACTTCGTGGCGGAGTGGACGCCGGTCCCCGAGATCGACCATGAAGAGATTTCCGCGTGCCCCGGGCAAGATGGGCCCAGGTACTAGGTCATGCACTTCAACAGCTCCCTTACGCTGAAAAGCACGGGGGCTGGAGTGGTTCTCACCCCCCCAATGGGTGAAGTACTCCAGTACGTCGTGCAGCTACATTTCCGAGCAACCAACAATATGGCGCAGTACGAGGGCCTCATCGGTGGCCTCCGAGCAGCGGTGGGCCACGGGATTCAGCGCCTGCTGGTCAAGGGAGACTCCCAACTGGTGGTCAACCAAGTATCCAAAGAATACGAGTGCGCGGATCCTCAGATGGCGGCGTATGTGGCTTAAGTCAGGAGGCTGGAGAGGCACTTCGACGGCCTGGAGCTGCGGTACATACCTCACCGCGACAACGCTCTGGCCGATGACCTCTCTCGCCTGGCATCTGCCCGGGCGCTCATCCCAGCCGGAGCCTTTGAAGAAAGGCTCACACGGCCATACGTCCTGCCTGCTGACCAGGATGAAGGGGAACCCTCGAGCCTAGTTGAGGGAACCCAGGCAGCACCTGTAGTGGAAGGTCCCGTCAGGGTGCCGCCGCCCGGTGATTGCGCTGCGCTTGCCGGTGGTTCTCAAGATGCCTCGTGGATTGACGAGATCCGAGGGTACTTGAAAGAAAACATCCTCCCCGGGGATGATGCCTCTGCAGAGAGGATTGCACGGCAGTCCAAACGCTATGCCATAGTAGATGGGGATCTCTACCGACGCGGCACGGACGGTGTCCTCCTAAAATGAATCACCCGGGCAGAAGGCAGTGAGTTCCTCACTGAGATCCACGAGGGCGAGTGTGGTGGCGATGCATCGTTCCGCACGCTGGTTGGGAAGGCCTTTCGGCAAGGTTTCTACTGGCCTACAGCTCTTCAGGACGCTTCCGAGTTGGTTTGGCACTGCAAGGCGTGCCAGTTGCACGCAAAGCATATTCACCAGCCAGCTCAGGCTCTCCATACCATCCCCCTGTCATGGCCCTTCGCGGTCTGGGGGCTGGACATCCTAGATCCATTCCCTCGAGCAATCGGGGGCTATGAGTATCTCTACATCGCCATCGACAAGTTCATCAAGTGGCCAGAGGCGGTCCCAGTTATCAAGGTTACCAAGAATACGGTGCTTCAATTCATCTGCGGTATCACAAGTCACTTCAGCGTCCCGAACAGAATCATCACCGATAATGGCACCCAGTTCACAAGTGCCCTGTTCGGGGACTACTGCGAGGACCTCAGCATCAAGCTCTGCTTCACCTCTGTTGCTCATCCTCGGAGCAATGGGCAGGTCAAGCGTGCAAATGCTGAGATACTGAAGGGGCTCAAAACCCGGACCTACGACGTGCTCGCAAAGCACGGGAAAGGGTGGATCGACGAGCTCCCTGCTGTGTTATGGGCCAACTGAACCACGCCAAGCCACACCACCAGGGAGACTCCATTCTTCCTCGTGTACGGCGCTGAGGCGGTCCTCCCCTCCAAACTCACTCTCGGCTCCCCTCGGGTGAATGCCTACTCCGAAGGTGAACAGGAACAGCAAATACGCGACGACGTCAACCACCTGGAGGAGCGTCGGTGACGAGCTGCCGTATGGGCAGCCAGATACCAGCACAGCCTACGGCGTTATCATCAGCGTCACATCCGGGCCCGGTCACTCGAGGTTGGGGATCTAGTTCTCCGACGCGCCCAAATGCGCGAAGGAAAGAATAAACTGTCCCCTATGTGATAAGGCCCCTTCATCGTGACCGGTGTCCCGTGACAAGGCTCATTTCGGTTGGCCGCAGAAGACGGGCAGCCGCTCCAAAATGTGTGGAACATCGAACATCTGCGCAAATTTTACCCCTAGGTGGACATGTTCATGCTCAGGCCAACCAGGCCAGGGGTCCCCCCTGCCCAAGTTGGCCGGGAGCGCCTCCAACCATGTAAGTTCCCACCTCTATAGAAAATTGTCAATATACACTCTTATTCCGGGTTTTCTCTCTAGAATCCATATGTTTAATCTGTTTGGTGAGATGCTTGATTTGTGCGAGAAAACACGCTCTCTCATTTTTCCCGTGGATAAAACGGATCCCGGTCGGTATGCGCGCAGGCAGTAGCTGCTGACTTAAGTCTGTTGTGGTAGGCTGTGGTGTCTGGTTGCATGGCAGTGCCCCGAGCACTACCGAGCCTCTGGGGTTCTTGAGTAATCCTACCGCTTGAGCAAAGAGTGGTCGGGACCGCCTAGACCCCAGGGGCGGGCTGTCGGTGCTCGGTCTGGTCAGTCCTACCCCGGGCGTCACCAGACCATTGGACCTCTTGGTTATGCCTCTGTCTGTACACTTCACCGGTCTGGGTATTCGAGAGGTCTCAGGTCAAAAATGAGAGCAGTCTATAATGAGTACTGCACTAACAGAGTGCACCAAACAAAGAGTCTTTTCCTATTTTCTTAAGTTTACAGATCAATAATCAAGAACAAAGCAGCACGACCAAAAAGGGCCTCAGTGCCCAGGGCGCTACTCGAGCCTACGGGGTCCTCGGGTAATCCTACCGCTCGAACATGAGTGGTCAGGACTGCCTAGTCCCTAGTTCTCTCACCTGCGTTCCAGTGCTCGGGCGCTCCGTACGAAGGAACCAAAGTTCCCGGGTGCCCCGAGCTCGAGGCACCTACCCCCTCCTGGATCGGTTGACCGGAAGGCTGACAGTTGTCCGGTGAGTAGCTAAAGTTATATGAATTTCCATTCGTACATATGCAATGAACTATTGTTTCCGAGTGGTCCTCGGGACCTTCGCATTCTAATCTGTTCGGCGAGATGGTCTCCTCACGCACAAAACCTTGCCCACGTGCTCGCTTTTCCGGAACGACAAAAACAAAAAGTAGTCGGTGTACCGTACAGGTGGCGATTGCTGACCGAGGTCCTTTATAGTGGCTGTGGTGTTCGGCCAGCTTGGTAGTACCCCGGGCACTACCGAGTCTCTGGGGTTCTCGGGTAATCCTACCACTTGAACAAAGAGTGGTCGGGACCACCTAGACCCCAGAGGCGGGTTGTCGGTGCTCGGTCTGGTCAGTCCTACCCCGGACACCACCAAACCGTGGAGACTCTTGGTCGTATTTCTGCCCGTACGTGTCTCCGGTCTACTCGTTTGTGAGGTCGCGGAGTGGAAAGTGTTCGCTGGTCGTGGCGTGCACCGTGCTGGATGGACTTATCTCCCGAGCAGGGAAGTTCATGTCTGTGTCTCTTGACTTAGCAGCAGCGGACTCGCGAGGGCTCGGGGGCTGGATGCTCGGGTGGTCCCACTACTCGTACGATGAGTGGTCGGGGCAACTTAACTCTCGAGGGGAGGAAGGCCAGGCTCGGTCCGGCTAATACCTCTCGGGACATCAAGCGAAAAGCGAACAACATGAAGACAAGCACAATGGAGTTTCGATCCCAAAGAAAGGCTTCTATTATATTTCAAAGGAACCATTCTGGAGGGATCACTCCCATATTTACAACATTCGAAAAAACAAAAAATCTAACTAATCCGTAGGCTCCGACGGAGGCGAAGACACGTCGCTGCTGCCGCTACTGCTTGGTTCTGGCATCGGCTCCCGTGTAAAACATGCTGCCACCTCGGCGGTGACATCATGGACGGCTTCCCGGGAGGCAGCTTCTTCGGCCTCGACCACTCCCTACCGGATCAGCTCCAGTGGGAAGGCAGGGTCTCAGCTGCGGTAGCAGGCGAGAACGTGCTCGGCCACTGCTTGGGCCAGAGCACGCCCCTCCCGGGACGCCAGCTCCTGCATAGCGTTCGGAAGAGCCTCGAGGCGCCAGGCGATTTCTTCAAAACCAAGGACGACGTGGCCGATCGTCTCCTTATCCAGCCCCTGCTCGCCCACGTGCACGTGCCCGAGCCCAGCTGCCTTCTAAGACTTCCGTGCCTGATGGAGGATGTCTCACATCATCAGCTTCACGTTGGTCTGCTCGGCGACGACGTTCTCGAGCTCATCCTTTGCAATCTTCAACTGGTCCTTGAAGCTGGTACCGTCGGCTGCGCTGGTAGGGACGCCCCTGGTGGGTGGGGTCTCAGATTGAGCTCGCTGTAGCTGCTCAGCCTGGGCCCCGACGACCTGCTCTCGGGCGGCCACGTCGACCTCCCGCTTGGCGACCAGCTCCTCCCGGGAGGTAAGAGCCGATGATGCCGAGGCAACATCCGCCTCGCGTTGCGAGATCTGCTCCTCCTGGGTGTCAAGGGCCACCGCCGTTATCTCGATGTCGGTCTTGCGCAGCTCGACCTGCTCCTGTCGGCAGAGAACATCGGTGCGGCTGCGCTCCAGCTCATCGTTCTGGCAAGCCAAGTCCACCTGGGTAGACCGCATGGCCTTCTCGCGCTTGCCGACCGCCTCCTCCTGAGACAGAAGTAGCCGCTCCCGAGCAAGCAGCTCCGCGGCCCACCTCCGGGAAGCCTGGTCACGCTTGGTCGCAACCGCTCCATGCGGCTGGCCTTCTCCTGCGCGGCGACAGCCTCGTCGCGTGTCTCCTCCAACGCTTCCCGCTCCTCGGCCACCTCGCGCCTTGATTTCTCGTAAGACGTGCGGGCCGTGGCGATACGGGTTTCCGAAAGCTTGCCGACCTCTTCCAGCTGCCCCCTCTCTTCAACCAGGGTGGCGTGCTCCTTGTCGAGCTCTGCCCGCTCCGCTGCCACGGCCACTTCAAGCCGCCCGATCTCCTCCCAGGCGCTTCCGAGCACCTCCGGGAGGGGTTCCGGGGCCGCCCTAGACGGTGGCCGGGGGCTGGGTCCTCTATGAGCCCTCTCTGCAGAGGCGCTCGGGGTCCCCGATGGCTACCGCGCCGGCGCCGCCCTCATCTTGACCACTTCCACCGTGGCCACTCGCTCCGTCCTCAGAGTGCTTGGGGCGGGTTAGGTCAGCGCTGGCCCGTCGGGACCGGTCAGGGCCCTCAGCTCAGGGCTGGTCGGTGCCCTCGGCTCCGGGCCTGCTGGCGTGCTCGGCTCTGGAACAGGCGCGCTCGGCCCAGGAGCGGGGGCTGGCCTCGCCCCCTCCGGTTGCCTTTGGCCTCCTGCTGGGTCCTTAGGAGGCCTGAAAATAGAAAAAGGTTAGTGGCAAGTCAACATCCGGGCAGGCATACTCGAGACGGAAAGGGAGCTTACGTGGTCTTCGGCCCGCGGTACTACCACCAAGATTCGGGGATCTTGAAGCCGGGGCCCTGCGGCTTCGGTCCGGGCTCCGCCTTCCTCCTCTTCGGTGGAGGGCTCTGTCCCTCGGGCCGTTGTGGGCCGGCCCCAGTGGCCGCTTTGGAGCCTGCCTCCGGCAGCTGGTTAGTCCGGGCGCCAGCTGTTGCGCCGTTGGCCGGGCCTTGGCCCTCGGGTTCCCGCACCCTAGGCCTGGCCTCCGTCCCGGACTCCGCTCCTGAAGATTGGCCGCCCTGGCCACCCTCCGTCGCGCCGCCCGCCGCTGGCCGTTGTCACGGAGGTGACAACGACGACGAGGAAGATAGCTAAGACACGTATGCCCGGGGACACGCTTCCCCTTGTCCCCTTGGGCCGCCGGCCTGCTGCCTGCGGCATCCCTGCCGTCAGCTTGCTGGCTGCTGCCTGCGGCGTCCTTGCCACCGGCCTACTACCTGCGACGTCCCTGCCGCCCGCCTGCTGTCTGCTGCCGGCCTCTTCATCCACCCCGGGGATTTGTATAGTCCCGGGGTTCTGGCGCCCTGGACGCTCCACCAGGCTCCTCTCGGCGCAGGACCGCCCAGGCGAGGTCCTCGACGCCGGTCACCACCTTCAGCAATGTCGCCAGCGCCCCCTCATCTAGGTCCCCGTCCTCGTCAATGTGGGTCCTCGTGATGTCACCCGAGCCTGTGTAAATCCAAGCGAAGCGGACCCGCTCCCGCAAGGGGGCCAGACGACGGCGCAGGTAGTCGGCCACCACCATCAGCGAAGTCAGCCCCGCCCGGCGCAGGTCATCGATGCGGTTCAGCACCGGGCGAAGGCGCTCATCTTCTGCGGGGGCCGCCTCCCAGGTCGACCTGTGGGGTTCCGCCAGTGTCTCGGGCAGCGTAAGGCGGTCATGGGGGCTGACGTCGATGTAGACCCATTCCCGGCGCCAGTCCTCCCATTTGCTACGCAAAACTTGTGAAATGTAGAGTTTGCCGAGCCCGTCCCGCAGGCGGAAATTGCAGCAGCCAGCGACATCTACCTCGAAGGATCCCTTCTTCTTCCCGGCCACTCGCAGGACAAAGAAGTGTCGGAACAGGGCCACCGACGGTGGCACTCCCATGAACATCTCGCAGAAGTGCGCGAAGATGGCCAGGATCACCACCGAGTTTGGACTTAGGTGGATGAGCTGGATGCCGAAGGTGTCCAGCACTTGAAGGAAGAATGTTGAGAAGGGCGGCACCAGCCCGGCGGCGACGAACGATACGAAGATGACGATCCGCTCCGACCAACGCGTGGAGGGCGGAAAGCGTGCCGGCGTCACCACCGACACCTCCCGCTGGCCAGCGGGCACCATCAGCTTGCGAACTTTCTCTGCCCCCTCCTCGTTCACGATGCGTGACTCCGGCAGCACATTGTCGGAGCTCGACTTGTCCCGGCGGCTGCTTCCTGCCCTCGGCATCTTTTGGGGGTGGGGAGTGTGCTGGAAGGGATGAGAGAGAGGGTGCGCTGTGGGCCGAAAGGAGGGCGAGAGCTCCTGAGCGCAAGGAAGAAGAAGACAGAGGTGGTGATCGCAAGAAGGGCGTAAGGGGCAATGGTTCGCTCCACCTCCCTATTTTATATCCTGGGGATTTCAAACGGCGCTTTCCGCGGTGCATTCTGCGAAGCACATTCCCTCGATCGGCACGGGTGCCAGGCGAATCTCCCTCGATCCGTGCGATTGCCAGGCGCACTATCCTCGATCCGCGCGGTTGCCACGCGTGCCTCCTGCCTCGTTATCACGCTCCTCTGAAGTTGGAAGGACACGCGTCCGTTCGATTCCCCGCCTGGGTCATACCAAGAGCCTGGGCTAGAAAGACCAACGCTCGAGAACAGGCCACATGGCATCGGTACTGGGATCAGCCTCGAAGAAAATGAGGGCCCCATCCGCAGTCTCTGGGCCATCGCCTACCAATGGGCCCGGGGGCTGCTGATGAGGACATCACTCTTTCGGATACACAAACACCGAGTATTCCTCCAACAATAAGTCCATTGACACGAGCTCGTGCATGTCAACTAAATCATGAGGTGAGCTTGTTCCTTAGTGTTCATTTATATTTTGATAAGGATGGGATGCTACTGAATAATTGTGATGTATTATTACTTAGGAACACGGGAGAAGACCAGCAAGGGCGCCCAAGCCAAGGTGGAAGTCCAATCAAGTCCGAGTCCGTTTCGGAGTCCAAAACCATACTGCACTAAAATCATCGCCCAGGACGCATACTGACTCCGTTTTTGACGTTCTACATATGGTTGGAAAGCTAAGGAGATAGGCTTTCCAATGGGACTGGTCCCATATCCAAATTCTTTCTGATTCAACAAGAATCATCAAAACAAGTGAACATCCAGAATCTATCAGAGTGCTGCGCCACCATCTTTTGGCCCGTTGGGCCGTGTAACGTGTTGGAGTCCATTAGGGATGCGTCCAGGGGTCCTTGGCCGACTCTAGTCTCTTATATATAGTAGCTGCTGCCCCAATTAGGGTTGGGTTTTGCTTAGATATTGATCTACACACAGATTGTGAGATTTTTACTCTTGTTCCAGACTGACTAGGCCGCCGCAAGTGTTTGTGGAACCCCAACTTCGAGTGCTTGAATTCTATTCGCAATATTTCAGATTGCATCTTCTACGTTCTTGCTTGTGTTCTCGGTACGCTTGCAGGGATTGAGCCTTTTTGGTGAGGTCAACTGCGCGACACGGTTGATAACCAACGGAGCTGTGGTGTAGTGATTGCAAGGGAGTCGATCTGTTCGGGTCGAAGCCTTTGGATCATCAACGTCGAGTTCTCCACCTATCGACTTATCGCTACCTATCGGAAGATCAGGCCAACAATCCCATCATCTGGTATCAGATTTTCAAGTTGCCCGTTAGGTAATTTCGTTTTCCCCTTTAGATTAGTCTGTTTTTCATTACCTAGAGTCCAGAAAAAGCCAAAAAAAATCCGTCAATTTCCGTTGCCCTAAAACCCTTTGTGCCTTTGCAATTTTTGTTTTCAGTTGCACGTTGATTGAGTTTGTGTCCGTGGTCGAGTCTTGTTGCTGGTTTAGAGTCGTGTTCTTGGTCTTTAGTCAACGCTTCATGCTGTTTTGATCACGCCGCTATCCCATCGCCACCATCCCCACCAACAAGTCGAGCCACCACATTACTCGATTTGCCACCATGAGCCGCCTTGTGTTACTTTCCACCACACCAACCCTAGATAGGTCGCAAGCCGCCTTGTATCAATTGCCCTGCCACCGATGTCCTCCTTGTTCCTCTCGCGATCCTATTGCTTGCCATACCTTAACGAGAACAATTTCTGCAAGAGGTGCTTTAAAAAAAAACCCTAACTCAACAAGGGTTCAGTAAAACGGCCATAACTTTCTCATACGGACTCGGAATCGGGCAAAATTTTTTTCACGGATATCTACAGAAAAAGTTACATCCATTGCTCCTTGGCTTTGCCGGTTTCAATTTTTCCCAAATTCAGCTTGGAAGATTGAGTATTCGAGCCGCGAGTTTTTGCACGCTTTTCAGAGAACGTGCTTGATTTTCTATAGGTCACATCTTTCATCCGTTTGAGCTGAAAGTTTCTGTGGTTGTTTCTTGTGTGCTCCTAGTTCAGAAAAAATATCAGAAAAATACAAAAAAAATATTCGTGATTTCTACTAGTGCTAAAAGACAAAAAAGAGGAGCACATAGAGAGCACGCAGATAATTGTGCTGTTTGCTATGTCTTTCCATCTTGTGCTTTATCTGATCATCCTGTTTAGCTTTGTTTCAGTTGTTGTGCTAGGACTAGGGACACGTGATAGACCAGCAACTGTGATTCATACTTTGGACACTTATTCAGCTTTGCTCATCTGATTACAGTTATTGCTAATCCTTGCTACCATATTGTGCCTACCAAGCTCCACCTCCTTTGATCCGAACAGGTTCACTCTTGCAATCATCCCATGCTTCACACGGTTTCAAGACTTGTCACCAGTTGTTCCTCCTTGCTGCGTTGGTAAGAACATTTGTAAGAGCATGGTAAAACGCTTGAGTGTGTGTGATTCTACCTTCCACCACCTAGTAGTTGCTAGGGATAATATTGTGTTGTCCTTTGTTTTCTACTAACCATGTCAGGTGATGCCTCTCTGTCGGATTTTAAGGATTGTGTGTCCAAGGAAGAACTCAACAAAGCCTTGCAGGATCATACTAGACTATTGACAGACATTAGAACAAGCATTGCTAACCTTGTCACGCGAGTGAACGACCTTGAGTTGCGACAGCCACCACAGGATGATGAACATTCACATGATGATAATAATAATGGTGACAGAGATGGTGACCAGGAAGATGGTGAGGTTTTTGTTGGGCAAGATGCGCGTGCTGAGCAACGTCGTCGTGCTGAACAATTACGTCGTGAACAACAACAACGTCGTCAAGGTAACGGAGGTAATAATGTTAATCGCAATGGTCGCGATGATCCTTATTCTAAGATTAAGTTTTCAATACCTCCTTTTGATGGTGCATATGATGCTGATGCTTATTTGGATTGGGAAATGACGGTTGATCAAAAGTATAGTTCTCATATGGTTCCTGAAATGCATAGAGTTAGACTAGCCACTTGTGAGTTAACGAATTATGCTATTATTTGGTGGAATGGTTGAGTTTCTAGTGGCTTAGAACCTGAATCATGGCCTAGACTAAAGCGTGCCATGCGCAATAGATTTATTCCTCCTGATTATACACGTGAATTGAAAAAGAAATTGTAGCGCTTAAATCAAGGTTCTAAATCTGTGCATGATTACTATCAAGAGCTTCAAATTGCTATGCTTCGTTGTAATATACAAGAGGATGATGAGGATACCATGATTCATTTTTACTCTGGGTTGAGACGTGAAATTCAGGACCTTGTTGATTATAAAGATTACAATACTACCAATAGGTTGTTCCATTTTGCTATCTTGGCAGAAAAAGAACTGCAGAGTCGACAACAGGTGCAGAAATTGAGGAACAATTTTGGGAGTACATCTACTTCACGAGTACCACCGGGACAAGCAACAACATTCCCTTCTACATCTACACAATCTGCTGCCCCCTCCTCCAACACTTGGGTGCATTCAGCAGGAGCACCACCACCATCACGTGAGGTGAGCAAATCTACTATTTCGCAGGATCCAATGCCAAGCTCTTCTTCAAGTGTAGCTACCACAGGTCGTACAACGGGCATTGTGTGCCGTCGCTGCCAAGGTAATGGCCACATCATGAAGGATTGCCCAAGCCAGCGAGCGTACTCCGCAACAGCAGATGGTGGATATGTTAGTCATAGTGATGTCGAGGAAGAATATACATTTGAAGCTAATCTTGTAGCCGATCATGACATGGATAGTGAGGGGGAGGAGATTAGTGGCACCGCTGCCACGGAGAGTTATGCAGCACGCACCTTCATTGTGAAGCGAGTTTTGTGTTCTCAAATGGAGCAAGCAGAGCAGCTACAACGCCATAATCTATTTCAGACATTCCTCATTATCAAAGATGCACGTGTTCGGACCATAATTGATGGCGGGAGTTGCAAAAACCTATTGAGCTCTGATCTTGTGAAGAATCTTTCCTTGCCAACACGTGCACATTCTCATCCATACTACATTCAGTGGTTCAATAACAGCGGCAAGGTTAAGGTAACATAATCTGTGAGAGTACATTTTTCTATTGGTTCCTACCATGATTATGCTGATTTTGATGTAGTGCCTATGCAAGCATGTTCACTTTTGTTAGGCCGTCCTTGGGAATTTGATCCTGATGCTACACACCATGGTAGAAGTAATAAATACTCTCTCATGCACAAGGGAAAGAAAATCACTTTGCTTCCTTTGACACCTGCTGAAATTGTGTAATGTGATAAAGCGCTAGCTGAAAAAGAAAAGAAAGAACGTGTTTTGGAATCTGAAAATCAGCAAGTAGCTCAATCTGTTTTCCCACCTAAGAAAGAGAAGAACACACCTAAGACCGAAGGCATTAAGTTAAAGGGTGGTGTTATGCTTGCTACTAAATCTGACCTTGCTGAAATTCAAGATAATGATGCTTTGTGCTATGCTTTGGTATGCAAAGAGATTTTATTTTCAATTGATGATATACCTAGCTCTTTGCCTGCTGCTGTCACTAACCTTTTACAGGAGTATAAGGATGTCTTTCCAGCTGAGATACCCCCGGGGCTGCCACCATTGAGAGGGATAAAGCACCAAATAGACTTGATCCCGAGAGCGACTTTGCCAAACCGCGTTGCATGTAGGACCAATCCGGAGGAGACTAAGGAAATTCAGCGACAAGTCCAAGACCTGTTGGACCGTGGGTACGTACGAGAGAGTCTTAGTCCTTGTGCTGTTCCTGTTCTTTTGGTTCCTAAGAAAGACGGTACATGGCGCATGTGTGTTGATTGTAGAGCCATTAATAATATCACAATAAGGTATCGTCACCCTATTCCTAGGCTACACGACATGCTTGATGAGTTGAGTGGTTCTATTATTTTCACAAAGATTGACTTGCGTAGTGGTTACCACCAAATAAGAATAAAATTGGGAGATGAATGGAAAACTGCTTCAAAACTAAGTTCGGTCTATATGAGTGGTTAGTGATGCCTTTTGGTTTAACTAATGTACCTAGCACTTTCATGAGATTGATGAATGAGGTTTTACGTGCTTTCATAGGAAGATTTGTGGTGGTGTACTTTGATGATATTTTGATCTATAGCAAGTCACATGAAGAACACATTGATCATGTACGTGCTATTTTTACTGCTTTGAGAGAGGCATGTTTGTTTGCTAACCTTGACAAGTGCACCTTTTGCACGAATAGAGTTGCTTTTCTTGGCTATGTTGTTACTCCACAGGGAATTGAAGTGGATGAAGTTAAAATTGAAGCCATCAAGAGCTGGCCGACCCCTGGGACTATCACACAGATGAGAAGCTTTCATGACCTTGCAGAGTTCTATCGACGTTTTGTGAGAGATTTTAGCACCATTGCTGCCCCACTCAATGAGTTGACAAAGAAGGGCGTTACGTTCCAATGGGGGCCAGCACAAGAACAAGCTTTTAATACGCTGAAAGAGAAGCTTACGCATGCACCTCTACTCCAACTTCCGGACTTTGGTAAGACTTTTGAGTTAGAATGTGATGCTAGCGGCATTGGAATTGGAGGAGTGCTACTACAAGGAGGTAAACCCGTTGCTTATTTTAGTGAGAAATTGAATGGGCCATCTCTGAATTATTCGACTTATGATAAGGAGTTGTATGCTTTAGTGCGAGTTTTAGAAACATGGCAACATTATCTTTGGCCCAAGGAGTTTATTATTCATTCTGATCATGAAGCTTTGAAACATATTAGAAGCCAAGCCAAACTGAACAAATGTCATGCTAAATGGGTTGAATTTATAGATTCGTTTCCTTATATCATTAAACACAAGAAAGGTAAAGACAATGTCATTGCAGATACGTTATCTAGACGTTATACCATGCTGTCCCAACTCGATCATAAGATTTTTGGTTTAGAAACAATTAAAGGATTATATGCTACTGATTTGGACTTTAAAGATGCTTTTGAACATTGTAAAGAAGGAAGAACTTGGAATAAATATGTGCTGAATGATGGATTGCTATACCGTGCTAACAAGCTATACATCCCAGCTAGCTCTATTCGCCTATTGTTCTTGCAGGAAGCGCATGGAGGTGGTTTGATAGGACATTTTGGAGTGAAGAAGACCGAGGATGTACTGGCTGCTCACTTCTTTTGGCCTAAGATGAGGCACGACGTCAAGCGCTACGTGGCACGCTGCACTACTTGCAATAAAGCTAAGTCTCGCTTGAACCCACATGGACTTTATATGCCTCTTCCTGTTCCTAGTGTGCCTTGGGAGGATATTTCTATGGATTTTGTTTTAGAATTGCCTAGGACCAAGAGGGGGAGGGATAGTATATTTGTCGTTGTGGATCGTTTTTTAAAAATAGCATATTTTATACCTTGTCACAAGAGCGATGATGCTACAAACATAGCAGATTTGTTTTTCAGGGAAATCATTCGCTTGCATCGAGTGCCTAACACCATTGTTTCAGATCGTGATGCAAAATTTTTGAGCCACTTTTGGAGGTCACTTTGGAATAAACTTGGGACAAAGCTGCTGTTTTTGACGACATGTCACCCTCAAACCGACAGACAAACGGAGGTTGTGAACCACACATTATCCACCATGTTGCGGGCTGTTTTGAAGAAAAATTTGAGGATGTGGGAAGAGTGTCTACCCCATATTGAGTTCGCTTACAATAGATTAGTTTACTCCACCACCAAGGTAAGTCCGTTTCAGGTAGTGTATGGTTTTAATCCCCGTGCCCCTATTGATTTACTGCCTTTACCAACATCCGAGAAATTGAATTTTGATGCTAAGACACGTGCTGATTTGATTCTGAAAATGCATGAGTTGACTAAGGAAAATATTGAAAAGATGAATGAGAAGTATAGAACTTATGGTAGCCAAGGTCGGAAACATATTACTTTTGAAATTGGTGATCTTGTGTGGTTACATTTGCGCAAAGATAGGTTTCCTGATTTGAAAAAGTCTAAATTGCTGCCTCGAGCTGATGGTCCTTTTAAAATTGTGGAAAAGATCAATGATAATGCATATAAGCTTGAGTTGCCTGCAGATTATGGGGTTAGTCTCATATTTAACATTTCAGATTTGAAGCGTTACTTGGGAGAAGAAGATGACATTGCGTCGAGGACGGCTCCAATTCAAGAGGGGGAGGATGATGAGGACATCACTCTTTCGGATACATACACACCGAGTATTCCTCCAACAATAGGTCCATTGACACGAGCTCGTACACGTCAACTAAATCATGAGGTGAGCTCGTTCCTTAGTGTTCCTTTATATTTTGATAAGGATGGGATGCTACTGAATAATTGTGATGTATTTTTACTTAGGAACACGGGAGAAGACCAGCAAGAGCGCCCAAGCCAAGGTGGAGGTCCAATTAAGTTCGAGTCCGTTTCGGAGTCCAAGACCAGACTACACTAAAATCGTCGCCCAGGACGCATACGGACTCCGTTTTCGACGTTCTACATATGGTTGGAAGGCTAAGGAGATAGGATTTCCAACGGGACTAGTCACATGTCCAAATTCTTTCTGACTCAGCACGAATAGTCGAAAGAAGTGGACGTCCAGAATCTGTCAAAGTGCTGCGCCACCATCTTTTGGCCCGTTGGGCCATGTAACGTGTTGGAGTCCATTAGGGACGCGTCTAGGGGTCCTTGGCCGACCCTAGTCTCTTATATACAGTAGTCGCCGCCCCAATTAGGGTTGGGTTTTGCTTAGATATTGATCTACACACAGATTATGAGATTTTTGCTCTTGTTCCGGACCGACTAGGCCGCCGCAAGTGTTTGTGGAACCCCAACTTCGAGTGCTTGAATTCTATTCGCAATATTTCAGATTGCATCTTCTACGTTCTTGCTTGTGTTCTCGGTACGCTTGCAGGGATTGAGCCTTCTTGGCGAGGTCAACCGCGCGACATGGTTGAAAACCAACGGAGCTGTGGTGTAGTGATTGCAAGGGAGTCGATCTGTTCGGGTCGAAGCCTTTGGATCATCAACGTCGAGTTCTCCACCTACCGACTTATCGCTACCTATCAGAAGATCAGGCCAACAATCTCATCAGCTGCTGTCGGTGACATGGGAACCAGAGGTCCCCGAGTCCCGAGGCCAGGACAGCAGAGTGCCACGTGGCACCCTCCCTCGGGGATTATCTCCCCGAGGTTCGAGAAGACCAAGTTTCGGGAGAGGGTGCTCGGAGCCATGAACAGTGGTCCCCGATGACCCAAGAAGGCCAAGTTCCGGGAGAGGGTGCTCAGGGCCATGAACAGTGGTCCCTGAGCACCCGAGTTCCCCGATGACAAGAGAAGTCACAGTTCCGGGAGAGGGTGCTCGGGGCCATGAACAGTGGTCCCCGAGCACCCGAGTTCCCCGAGGACCCGAGCAGACACAGTTCTGGGAGAGGGCGCTCGGGGCCATGAACAGTGGTCCCCGAGCACCCGAGTTCCCCGAGGACCAAGAAAGGGCATACTCGGGAGAGAGTGCTCGGGGCTATGAACAGTAGTCCCCGAGCACTCGCAGTTCCCCGAGGACCAAGGAAGAGCATATCCGGGAGAGAGTGCGCGGGGCTGTGAACAGTAGTCCCCAAGCACTCACAGTTCCCCGAGGACCTGAGAAGTCATTCGCCGGTGGACCCCACAGGGGCTCAACGGTGAGGTGTCAATTGGTGAGAGGCCTGATGCTGCATTTAAGAGGGCGCGTGGCCTATCACTTCCAACCACTCCCCCACGCCTGCTGTCAGTCCCTGCCATGGTCATCTGGCGCGCCTCAGGATAACGTCACAGGGCTCAAGGCATATCGCCTGTCACCCTGCTGTATCAGGCTCGCTCTGACCGAGCGGGCACGCGGGGTGCTCGCTGGCTGCCCGGTGGGCCCTCCTCGCAACACCCGTCGAAAAGTGGGATGATGACGACAAGACCGGACGGGGGCGCGTTTTCAACCCTTTCTGTAACATCAAGCTGCAGCCCATGATGGTTGCTTTCCATTTATGGTGCCTTGGAAGTCGCGCCATCCTTTCTGGGCACGCTACCCGCCCCGACGGGGTATAAAAGAGGGGCGGGCTCCCCGAAGAGGAACAACTCTGGAACTCGGAGAAGATCAAGACAAACAGAAGATAAGCCGACGAAGAACAAGAAGCACGAAGCTCTAGACTTAGACAAACATCCTTGTAACACGAGAGATCCTCAGAGAAGCATTCCCTGAGCATTTATAGCATACACACAGGAGTAGGGTATTACGCTCCGTGCGGCCCGAACCTGTCTAAAATCCCCAGAGCATTTATTTCCTCCTGCATCCGGTCATCCATTCCACCTGCATCTCATTTACTCCTATTTATTTCACGTATGAGGTAGATTCAAAATCATCCCCCCGGCCGAATCTCAATGGGGGTCCCTCCGGATCCCCGCTTGTGGAGTTCATCCTCCGACAGCTACCGTGACGGTTAGACCGGCGAGAGGTCTATCACCAGGCAGTAGCCTTTCCACCCGTGTTCCACACACCTCACATGTTTTAACTGCAAAACCAAAAATGATCCAACAACCATGATTACATTACACTTATGGGCAATAATATAACTAAAACGTTATATTTTCCATGAACAAGAAGCTATACCCTAACTCTACGTTACTTAAGCTCGACTAAGCTTTCGCTATCTAGCTCCGGTTCCTACGTGCATATTTAGCCTAACACCTCGGCATAGAAGATCTTCTCCTCGTACATCTCCATCGCGTCTTCTTTTTGTCGGTAGCTCCCACCATTGCATTGTTAGTGAGAAAAGCATGAATATGAGGGAGGGGACCAATGGCAAGGTGAGATACAATTGAACATAGATCAAGGATTAAAGAAGTGAAAAGTCCTTAAATAGAACACCGGAACTAAGAGTGTTTCCAACTCGCCTTTAACCCATGAGAGAATAAAGTGAGTTAAAGAACAAATTAAAGCATATTAACAAGCACAAGACAAGTGATAGCTCTAAGAGAAGGTAAGAAATAAAGAAGAGCACATCCCTAGAATGTGAAATTAATGTTAACTAGTTTTCTTAGTGAGGTTGAAATCTTTTGCTTAAAATCACCATACTACCGTAACCTACGGTCAACCATACTCTGATACCAAATTGTTAGGACCCATCCAAATTGTATTCGAATTAATCATTAGGGTGATAATTTGATAAGTTGAGAGCCCGCACATGCCTGTCTCTTGACGCGTCGCGTGCTAACCCACCTCTCATCACAACAATCCTAACCACCAATCATTAACCCGAATCCAATTCTAGCAGTCCTGGTATGTGTGTTTTTATAATTCCCAGGAAAGCTATTATCCGCACATACCTTTACCAACATGAATATCACAACATCACGATTTAAACTAGGGTTCAAAAGATTACAAGTTGATACATTACACTAAGACAAAGGCATTGTCTAGTGTAAACATACATACATCGTAGCGGAAAAACATCTAATGAAAATAAAGAATCGGTGGCACCATTTGCCCATAAGGCAACTGACCGGGATTAGAGTAGTATATCGACTACTCCTCCCCGCACCGCTCTCGGTGGGGTACAAGCAGTCGATGGCTAACTTCACCTGCAAAATAATCAACAAAGCACAGTGAGTACGAAGGTACTCGCAAGACTTACACATTTGGGTATATATATTCCCGCCTCCAAAGATAATGCATTTGGATGAATTAGCAAGGATTAATCCACAAGGTTCAATTGAATTATGCGAAAGGCATTTGAGCTAACTACTTAAATGTGTGAGCACCTAACTTAACCAAAAGCTACCCTCCTACCAAGAGATCATAGCCACAACGTAACTGTAACTTGATCAAACCATCCGATATGAACCCACAACCACTTCCCAACATACCACAACATCCCAAAGTCAGAACTCTACGATTGATGTGGATGGACAGAAGCATTCTCGTGACCAAGAGCATGGCAATTCAAATTGTTCTTACACCCTGCAGGGGGTATATCTTTACCCACACTACACGAGACCACCCTTCATACAACCCGTCGGTTGCAAGCGTTGATTCACATGATAACCATTCACGTACTCTCCCCGAACCTTTGTTCCCATGCCCGATGTATGTGGAGGCCACCTAGATCCCGAGCGTACGACAACTTACTGGCACAATCTCAGGTGCCTCTACAAGCCCTTGCTCACACCCTGGGTGCATGGGTCAAATGAACATGGTGACTTACGATACTAGGCTTATTTCACCATTATATTGGCATGTGGTAAGTATGAAAAATGCTTAAGCCAACGGTACCGACGAATGGTGCTTAATCGATGTAAGAGGTCCATGGCATACGGGCTCCTCTCCCGACCTACCCCTAGCACCGCCCATATCTTGTCTCATTCTCACCACTCATCAACCCATCATTGTTGTCATGGTGAAAGTGATTAAGTCCTATACTTGCGAACAATGGAACCTTCCACCACTCGACTTCTACCGGTGACCTATGCATTGCTAAGCATTTTAGAAAGTTTTAAGTTGGATGTTAACACGATTATTCCGAGGCTACAAGGATATGGATCATTAATATACCAAGGTAGGAACATATGCAATGAGATAGGTTCTACCCGACTCCTGACATCAACTAGCTAAACATGCATGTACGGCATATAGCGATATCAAACAAATTGACTAACAATTCACCAAAGTATAGGAGAAATATGATAGATGCTTGCCTTGCTACTCCGGTGCTTCACTCACGTACGAATCTGGTTTGGCTTCAACCTTGACCACTTGAGCCGTCGGCGTGTCGCTCTCTAAATAAGTCGAGATTGCATCGAATAAGCATACGATGATGAAAATGTACACTTATGATGCATGAATCGCAAATGGCATGAAAAGCACCGTATTTTAAAAATATTTGCAAAAGATCACCAAACAATTTGGGTTAGAAAAGGTTTGAACCTCATATAAGACAATAAAAAAACTACAGTGCACTGTGCAGCTAGCGGTCAGACCATCGAGCTGCAGAGAGATTTGTGGTCTGGCAGTTAGACTAGACCCTTGGGCAGTTAGACCATGGGGCCTGGCGTCTGACTCCTAACTATGGAGTCTGATTTTGATGTTTAGCCAGCCAAGCTCAGCCCAGTGGTCAGACCAGCCATAATGGCGGTCGGACCGCTGGGCCCTGCCAGCCCACCTCAACGAGGTCATCAACGAAGGCTCTGGCGTTGCCTTCGACCACAAAGGGTACCAAAACACTCTAGGAGATTAGTGGAGTGCTCTAGGGTGGTTTGGACGACATGCACTGAGCTAAAAGAGAGCTCTTCTTTCTCTTTCGGCTTGGGTCTTGCTTCGATGAGGAAAAGCTTAGAGACGAGCTCGGGGATTACGTAGGGGCTCATGGGTGATCTCCTCCTTCGATCCCCTGCTTCCGTGGAGCAAGAAAGAGAAAGGGAGAGAGAGAGAGAGAGAGAGAGAGAGAGCGAGAAGGGAGAGGAGTTCCCCCACCTTGGCGTAGGGGAGCTTTCTAGCAGATCAACCCAGTCCGGGGAAGCTCTGATTCATAGATCGGGCCCCGGGATGGTGATTGGTCTTGAGGTGGAAGAAGGCGCAGGGAAGCTCCTCCGGTGACAAGATGGCGGGGAGAAGCTGGGGAAGTCTTCGGGAATGGTGGAAAAAGGATAGGGGAAGTCTCACCTCGGCGTAGGGAAGCTTTCTAGCAGATCAACCCACTCCGGGGTAGCTCCGATTCGTAGATCGGGCCCCGGGGTGGTGATTGGTCTCGAGGTGGAAGAAGATGCTAGGAAGATCTTCCAGTGACAACATGGTGGGGAGAAGCTCAGGGAAGTCTTCAGGAAGCTCGAGGAAGTCACCTCCGATGATCTTCGACCGTCATGGTGGTCGAGGTGGAGCTCTTCTCTCTCTTTCAGCTTGGGTCTTGCTCCGATGAGGAAAAGCTTAGGGATGAGCTCGGGGATGACGTAGGGGGCTTGTGGGTGATCTCCTTCGATCCCCTGCTTCTGTGGAGCTCGAGGTGGGGGATCTCCTCTCCCTCCTCTCTCTCTCTCTCTCTCTCTCTCTCAATCTCCCTTTGTCCCTTTCTCTTTCTTGCTCTTGGGTGCGTGGGGAAAAGGATAAGAGTGAGAGAGAGAATGGATCGAGGGGTTTTAAGTGACTGCTCTGGCTTCTGGTAGTCAGACAGTGAGCTTGGTTGGTCAGACTGCCCCAGGACAGAGGCCAAAGTGGTTCTGCATGCCTCTGGCGGTCAGACCAGCAGGTGAGCAGTTGGACTGCCAGAGGGATCTTTTCGCGGTTTCTTTCTATCCTTTACCTCATCCTTCCTAAAAGGATTTTGGAGCTTCCTAATCATCGCTAAACCATTTCCATCCATAATATATATAGTGGACACATGTATAAATGAAAGACATACATTTTTGAAATGTTTTTAAATACTTAAAACATGATTTTAAGGCGACATGATGCTTATGCATGCTTAAGAACTAGATTATGATTTTTGTGACATGACACAAGGTATATTCGACCACCAGACAAAGTACACCAAGGATTTACTGAAGAAGTTTGACATGAGCGATGCAAAGCCCTTAGTGACACTGATGGCTACCTCGACCGTGCTTGATCTAGATGAAGATGCAGAGGAGGTAGACCAGCAAAAGTACAGGAGCATGATTGGCTCCCTCCTGTACCTAACGATGACAAGACCTGACATCCACTGCGCCGTTTTCCTTTATGCTCGCTTCCAAGAATCACCAAGGACATCCCACCACCAAATGGTGAAGCGCATATTGAGGTATCTCAAACATACCCTTGAGTATGGTCTTTAGCTCTTTGCATCCTCTTCGCTTTCTCTTCGAGGTTTTTTGGATGCGGCTTTTGCTGGTTGTAGAATTTATAGGAAGAATACCTCGGGTACTTATCATTTCTTGTGTACCTCTCTTGTGTGTTGGTCTTCTCACAAATAGTCTATTGTTGCACAGTCAACTGCCGAAGCTGAATATGTAGCTGCCGCTAGCTGTTGTTCTCAGATCTTGTGGATGGTTGCTACCTTAAGGGATTATGAGTTGGATTTCAGGAGTGTGCCACTTTTGTGTGACAACACTAGTGCCATTAGCTTAGCCAACAACCCAGTCCAGCACTCCAGAACTAAACACATAGATGTGAGATTTCACTCCTTGCGAGATCACAATAAGAAGGGAGACATTGACTTGAAATACATATATACCCAACACGAGCTTGTCGACATCTTCATAAAACCCCTAGATGCAACAAGATTTGCCTTTTTGAGGGGAGAGCTTGGGTGTGCCATCCCTATGGCATTGTGTGAGTGGGGTTATTTTTGCACATACTCTATCTTACTTTTGTTGCATTTGTATTGCATAGCATTGTGTAAGATAACCATAGTAGTTGAGTTTTGACTTGTATATCTTTAACATTTTTTGTTGCTAGTCTTGAATTTGGACTATGTTGAGTAGTTGTGCGGAGCAACCTTTTAATCTTAGGCTCATCTTGATACTTCGACATGAAACATTTTAAGCAAGCTAGCTTTCCTAAAGATGAAATTTGGCGATTTTATGAATCATGTAGACCATTAAATGCTACATTTTTATCACCATATTCATAATTGCATTGGCTTGGTCAATACTAGTGTTAAGACTAGTTTGATCAATATTTTTCTCTAAGCTTCTAGATTCAAGAAAATGGATTGGGGAACATTGCACTATGTTCTCTATCTTTGTCAATATTTAGCTCATGATAGAATCTTAGGGGAACATGCGTTCCTTATGTACTTTGTGTAGAATCTTAGGGAAAAGACACTACTTGACTTGATCTTGTGAAAACTTGATACTTTGTGAAATTTAAATATTCTTGAACAATCAAGTTCCATGTGCCAAAATATGATCCAATACGGTTGTCTTGATGCCTCGAGGTGTTTGTCGTACCCAGTCGCACAACACTTCGTATGGATAAGAGGCAACTTGAGGATTAAATGAAATACAAAGAAACGTGTCTAAATGCTCAATTTTTTAATCACTTGGTCTAACCAAGTCTTGGTTTATATGAGAGTGTTTGCAAAACCTACTGTCATGAATGCTTGTTTGCCTAGTTCGAGATTGAAGTTTGCTAGTTCTTAATGCTTACATTGCCTCGACACGAGTGGATGCTTATGAGGTGGTCACTTTTAACATGATTTGGCTATGTGAACTTAAATGCGCTAACAATTCTTCAGGTTTAGTTTGTATAGCTTCATGCTTTCGTGTCACTGTCTCTTTTTTAGCCTTTATGCGGTTGTGAGCCCTATATTCTACTCTCGATAGCCCTTTGATGTTTCTAGCATTTGCAAATGCTTTTGTGGTATACTTGTGAATACTCATTAGGATTGCATGTTCATGCATTGTATTGTGATTTGTCCTTGATATTTGCATTGCTAAAGGGGAAGAAAATATAAAAATATGCACTAAGCCACAAAGATGAAATCTTGCATAATGAAATTGTGCATTCATCAAGGGGGAGCATTTGAGCTTCTATTGTATTTTTGGCAAGCCTTTGTTTTTCTTCAGGCTTTTTGCATTCTCTCTTATGCCAAGTGACCCTTTTTGCTCTTTCTTGAGTTTTTGGTCACTTGGATAAGCTTCTCTTGGTGAAATTTCTTTAAACCAAAATCTTTGTGCTTTGAGAGTTATCAATGCACTCATCAAGGGAGAGATTGAGAAACCAAGTTGAAATATGCTTTGGTTTACATGTGATGAGTCATTGACAAATGTTGAATTGAGTTGAGCTTGGTTTGCATTAAGGTTAAACGAACTCTTTCCGGTTCAAAACCGGAACTTCCGGTGTCTTGGTGAACTCGGAACTTTCGATCCAAAACAGGAAGTTCTAGTGTCATGGGAAAACCAAGACAGAGAGCCCTCTTCCGTAGTTGAATCTGGAACATCCGGTGTCATGGGAAAACCAAGACAGAGAGTCCTCTTCTGGAGGTGAACCCGGAACTTCCAGTCCAAAATTGGAACTTTTGGTGTCATGGGAAAACCAAGATAGAGAGCCCTCTTCCGGAGTTGAATCCGGAACTTCCGGGGTTCTCGATTTTTCTGGGTTGGGATTTGAAATAAGGATTTTGGTTTTGGATTAACTGAAGATGGAATTGGAGAAATGTTTGCCTCATGGTGTGCAGGTGATGGATGCAACTTGGCGGTTGACGGCGGGATGATCAGGTCTAAGCAGGGTGCTTGGTGCCGGACGATTAAGGAGGTTGGGCGGAGTCAAGGATGATCCTAGATGTACACATGGAGGTCATAGAAAGCATGGGAAGATGGATGAAGATGACGTGTTAACAAAGTCAAGCGAAAGGGATGCCGGTGCAAGTGACAGGCGGCTCGAGGGATCGGGAGCTGAAGAGACTTGCCGGTGGTAAAGATCACAAGACGGAGTCCATATGGCATTATCGTGAAGCTTGCGTCGAGGCGAAGTTAAGTCATGAAGGCGCCATAGCCGTTCGATGGACGGAGAGAAAAATAGATGAAAATACTCTCGGTGGTAGGTATGAGTGTATTGAAGCGTGGTACGTAGGAGGGGCACTTTGGGAACAAGAAAACTTGGCATCCAAGAAAGCTCCCAAGACCTATGAATATAGAGGAGGGGCTGTGCTAGCCCATTGAGCTAGCCATTTGAGTTGTGTGTGGTTGAGTTTTGGGAGAGGAAGAGAGGAGAGCTTAGCCTTTGTAATAGGTGAGAGCTTTTTTAGAGCTAAAACACTTTGTAATCTACCAAAAGAGGGTGTTCCTCTTCGAGTAATGAGATTGGTGATTTTCCCCATGCTTGTGTTTATCTCCTTCTAGTCTCCTTCTATTGGCTCCCTTGCTTTGTTTGCAAGTTTTTCATTTTTCGTTGCGATTTTCATTTTTGCTTAAGGGCTGAAATTTTTCAGCTTGTTGGAGTTATTTTTCAGCTTGTTTGAGAATTTCTTCACCCGGTGCCAAGTTACTTTGATTTGAGTGATCTTCTTCATCTTGTTTCTTTTCCGTGCACTATGACACTTGATATGGCCTTTAATAGAACCTAGAGTCATTATCCATACAAGTGTAGCGATGTTTCTCTCGAAGAGTTTGAGTGATTTCGTGTCTCTCGGCTTTAGCTTCTGCTCTTGATTTTGGAGGCGCATTAGTAGATCAAAATAGGAGAAGGCCATCCAAGATTTTGGTGAGATACCTATTCACCCCCTCTAGTCGCCATTCTGCGTCCTACAATAGTACTCCGTATTTTGTATATGTGCAATACGTCGAAGACATGTTATTACAATATGTGTAAAGTATCCATGTTGGTGAGATAAGTAAATAATTGTAGGAGGATAAAATTACCCCCCTTAATAGCTCAACATCCCACAAGTCACAAGAACATCTGCGTCCACAAATTGTCTCTTTTATAAACATATTCTACCAATAGACTTCTGCGAAAATAATTTTTAAAAATAGATCTTTTGCATAGCGCCGTGACATTTGGCATCATGCTATCGATCTTCTATTTTGGACTTGTAAGATCACACATAGTAGCTACTATGGTATCAAGATTGATGGCGCCATGAAATGAACCTACGGCGCCACTATCTATAGCGCTATGAAAAAGATCCATTTTTGGACATCTTTCCCCGGAGGGTCCATTTATAAAAATTATTTTTGAAAAGGGCTAAAAAATAAAAATTCCACTTCAGTTCGTATCTGTATTAGAGCATATGTATTCATATGTATTCGAGTATTTTTGTGTTCTTAAAAATGTAACTTGTGCCAAAATAACAGATGCGAAGAAACAGCAAAAAGGCCTTGGATGCAATGGAAATGAACATAGCAAGGACATTGCTTCAACCGTCGCCACCCATATGCAGCAGCCACATCTCACCAGTCACCGCCGCCTCCTGCTCGTCTCCTCTCCCTGGCGGGTCTCTCCAGCTCTCCGGAGGGTCCTCCACCAGCCGGTCCTTAGTCTGATGCCGCCATCACAGCGCTGCTCCTCTCTCACTGGTCCAGTGGATGGAGTTGAGATCCGTCTGGGGACCAGGCTCCTCTGACTTCAACGTAATTGTGACTTTGTCACCGACATGTGAAACCATGAAGTCAGGGGATCCGTCTGGTCGTGGATGGATTGGCTTCTTTTTCTTGTTGGTACGTAATCCTTGCTTGCTTGGATGGATTCTCGAGTTGGTTTGCTCTCAATCGAACCAAATGCTTCTTCTCTCTGTCCATTCCATTCAGTTAGTTGTGGATTTTTTGGGCTGCGGTGATGCCCTACTAATCCAGTCCAATCCACCTGTTCCTGCTTCGATTAGGTTCTTCTTCTTCGTCAGCGTTGTGCAAGATGCCAAGATCAACGCCGGTTGCCACCAATGTACTTCTTGGTATCCAAATAAGGCGCGGAAACAGTTTATTTTCCAACATTTTTGGGGGTTCAACTGATCCCTCATGCCCCAGGACAACTCCGCTCCTGGTTGTTTATTCATTGGCAGAAGGTATTCTCTCGGTGCAATTGTTGGGCACACCGTACTCACTCCGTAAGTGGCCAGAATTGTAAGAAATTCCCGGCCTGATTTTGCCCTTTTTGTCGTGGAAAATTGTCTATCAGCCCGAAAAGAATGACATAGTCGGAAACTAGCTGTCAACAAAAAGCCCCTTGGTTGCACACTATGCTTTTGCTCGCCGATGAAAGGAAAGGAATTACTTCATGGAGACCCTTTTTACGACCATGGTGAAAGATTTGAGTCTTTTAGTTCTACCGTAAAGGTTTCTAGTCTTGCCCGTGCCATTGTTGCACATTTGTGCAAAGGAACTCAATCTCTAGGTTGAAAGAGTGGAACTTCTCAACTGAGTGGGTACTCCCTAGTCCAATGGGCCTAAAATTCTTTTATTACAATAGTATGCTGTTGCTACTCACCCGCACTATGATTGACCACAGCTAATCAATCTGGAGTTCATGTTTGGATTAAAAATGTAATATTAACAACCTATTCTGATAGGAATGAACTACTACTAATGTACCTGTCTTAATGCATGTTATGCTTTGGTGCTCAAACATCCAGTAGTCTACTCGATGCCCATAAGGTATAAGTAATAGACAAACAACAACTTGTGTGGTACAAAAGGGTGAGCCCGTAGTAATTTCTTCCTGAGAAGGAATGTTTTATGCTGTAATCTGACATCCTTAACAAGTAATGAGACCATCTCCAATCCACATGCAACTACGGCCCTTCTGGGCTTTGATTTTATAGCAGACAAAGGTTAGCAGCAACCACGTAGCAGCCGTTGTAGCACTATGTATCGTTATGACGCAGTGGCATACCATAGCATGCAGTGTGTAGTGAGCACTAGAGTACAAATACACAATTCAGGTTTGCACATATAGCATATATCTCAGGTTCCTGGTCATTTTCTATTTCAACTGCTTCAGGATGTGAGACATGCACAATGACTAATAATCCTAATGTAGAATAAGTTATTTTACTTCAGAATCCATTGATTAACTTCATAATTATGAAAGTGCTCCTGAGTATGTGGTTACGGCTATAAAAACACTCCACTGCTATTTTCTACTACAGACTCATTTAAACATTGCTCCTGGGTGGTAATTGAGGCCAATCTTTATTTGGAATAAATAATGATTGCCACAGTCTAATTATGTAACGTGGTCATTGCTTGCTCACTAGAAGAGTCTAGCAAGAGCAGCTAGTTGAAAAGGAAAAGGACACCAGGGGCTATTCGGCTTCACTTGTATGTTCTCCTCCAACAAGTCAAAGCTATTGCTCGCTTATCTTTAAGGGCTTCACATTACCGCTCAGTTGTGACCTTTCCTTCTTCCTAGCTAGTAATTATGAAAGTGCACCGCCGAGCTTCCGCTGCCGCCGAGCCCGCTCGCCGTCGCCAGCCCGCTCCACCATTCTCTGACGCCAACGCGCCCCCAAAACGTGTTCGTAATCGCCTTCTTGTCCTGTTCTGCCGCTCTCCATCGCAAACCAGCCACCGGAGATCAACTCCGGCGACCTCCCGAGCCATCGCCGCCGTTTCTGCTTGTTGCCGTCGCCGCAAATTCGCCAGTTCACAGGTGAGCCCTCCCTGGACCGTCCGATCCGACGTTAACGGCCGAGATTAGATCCGCACGTATCGATTTGTTTCTAAAGTCCCCCAGTCAGCGTCCACGTCCGCCGGCCACGTGCGCGTATGTATCCAATGTGGTAGACTCGTCAGCAAAACCGAGCCCAGATATCTGCCACGTCAGCTTTCCTTTTCCGTTTTCTTTAATTCCCTCTGCTGACGTAAGCTGACGTCATAATACCCTTTTTCCATATACAAATAATTAGGTTACTTTGATAAATCTGAAAATATGGTTTTAATAATAAGAAAATTTTGGTAAAATCTTTAAAAGTTCTGTAATTATTTATAAATGTTTTCCAGTAGTAACATAAATGTTATAATTAGACTAAATGTTTTAGAAATACGTAATAATGTTTAAATATGTTTTCTTTTATGTTTCAAATTCTAGAAAATTGATCAATAATTAGGATAAAATAATAAATGGGTTTTTATTCAGTAAAATAAATTGGATAATCTGTTTTAATTCTCTTTTAGAGTTTCTTTAATTCCTAAAATCCTTTTTAGTTCCTGAAAAATCACAAAAAATTCTAGAAGCCTCCAGAAAATTCCATGAAAATTTCTACAGTCTAATTTCACCCTTCCAAAGCCACATCTCCACTGTTTCAACTCTGATCTAATCATTTTCTTTTCCAATAATTCACCAAAAATAATAAATTGAGTTATTTTGTGTGTTTTTGGCTATTTCTTGGTTCTGGGTGTTTATTGTCTTTTTTTTATTTTGTGATTAAACACTGATGTCCAAAGCTGGAATTTGTAGGTGTTTAGGACCAGGAGTTCGAGGATCCCGATGAGCATTAGGGTGAAGGCAAGTTGTCTTTAATGCATTCTGATCCTAAGTTTCTAAATGACTTTTTTTTATAAAGTTGCATGCTTATAGTTGTCAGTCGGAAACTGAAGTAGGACTATACATTAGTTTTCTTACATCTACCTTGTCGCCTTGGTTTTTGTGGTATCAAGGATAGTATTGCTTAGCCATGCTTGGGAGTTGGATCACACTAGTATGATAATTTTGATAATGGTTCTATGCAACATGAGATAAAATTGGTGATAATATTTTCCATTTTTGAGGAGAACGATCAAACGGTACCTCCACATGGTTGCAATAACAGTTTGAGCTTGTGACCGCATATAGGTGATGGTGTATGAATCGATGTCCTTGCCCTGCTTGGTATTCGCCATGGACGTGGAGCGAGGGATTGGAAGGATACTCGAGGAATTCCCGTTCCAATACTCGAGGAATTCCCGCACCCTCTGGTAGAAGCGCATCACCCGTAGGGCATCAAGGTGGTGCTCCGAGTTGTCGAGCACCTCCAGCGCCTCGAAACCTAGCTACTGGTCGAGGTCTTCGCTGCAAAATCCCCACCGAAAGGCCCAATCCAGGTCACACCCACAGCGGTGCGGGGGAAGGAAATTGGGGGTGGAAGCAGCGAGCGACGTACCCAACAATGGTGGCGAGGAAGAGGGAGAGGACGGTGGGGAGGAGGTCGGGCTGGGGGTTGGCGATGTATTCGGTGCGGAGGTTAGCGTTGGGCGCGATGCCGTAGCTGTGCAGCGCCTCCACGATCTACGCCGACTTCATCTCCCAGAACGGGAAGTTGCACACGCCATCTTCTCCGCTTGCCTCCGCCTCCCGTCAAATCGATCGATCCCCGCCGCGCAGATCGATCCCGCAGATGGACCTCCACTCCACGCCAATCCGATACGGAGGGGGCGTGGCACGGAGGTAGGCATGGAGGCAGAGGAGCACAAGGGAGCAGGGGGTTGGGACGAATACGAGTGTCAGGGGAGGCGACGGCGGTGGGGCGTAGGAGGCGGCGAGGGTTCCGGACGTGTTGGCGCGGGTTGCGATGGGAGCGGGCTCTCCTCCTTGGGACCACACGACAGCGGAGAAGACAAGGCGGTGGATGAGGATGGGGCGGGTGGCGATAAGGATGGGGATGGGGCAGCGATTTCGGGAGCGGGGCTAGGAGGATTGGGCGCGAGCGGAGAAGCTGGGGGCAAGGAGAGGGGAGAGAAGGGTGGGGTGGTTGTGCGGGCGTACGGACCGCGGGCACGGGAGTCCGATCGGGAACGAACAGCGATCGAAGACGGACGATGTCTAAGGAATCAACAGAGGGTGAACAAGTCTTGCTGTTTTTTTAAGTAGGAGAGATCTCTAGTTAGTCAGAGAACAAAACAATCCACTGGTTCAAGCTTTAGCTTCACTGATCATGATTCTAAGCTCTTCTTTACAAATGACTATGAGCAATTATTAGCAGTCATAATGGATAATACCAAAATCAGTAAAATATGCTAATGTTTATCAAATAATTGCATTGAGTAAGAGCCTAAGAGATGTTTCAAGACTTGAAACCTTTCCAATGATAGTTGCTTTTGTGAAGTCCAATTCAAGTGGGCTAATCTCCCAATCAGCCTTGTTTGTTAGAGGAGGCGGGGTTGTCTTCGGTTCAAACTGGCTTCAAATTTTTCCCCTGCAGGAAAAAGAAAATCAAAGAAAACCGAAGTATCAGAGAAATATGGATCCAAACATTAGGAGAATGGAGAGGTACATAGGATTAGAGCGATATGAAGCAGCACTGCTGCTCCAGTCCAGGTTCACGATGTGGTTGCGACCTTCGTCGTTGGCCTTGCAGTCCTCGGTCGATGGGCACGCGTCCTCGAAGAAGAGCTCGTCGCCGTCCTGATGCAACCTCGCTGCTACTCAACAAAGAGTCGTGGCTCAGACTCGGCCTCGCGAGCCTGGCCAACAGCGCAGGCTCGCTGCTGGCGGGCTCGACGGACCGACGCAGCCTCGCTGCTGCACCGGTGTTGGCGGAATGGATCGAGGCTGCCGGTGTGGATCGACTCCGTGGCGGTGTTGGCCGAGCGGATCGACTCCGTGGCGGCGTCGGCTGCTCGAATGGAATCGGGGAGGAAGAGATAGCAGAGGGGGATCGACGAGAACGATGGGGCGTCTCCCCTCGATCTCTGCCGCAGCGGAGGCCGCCTTCCTCCACCTGACAGTGGCGCCGACCACCGCCTGCGCATCCTTCAGCAGTGCGAGCCATACTGGCCCTCGCAGCCACGCGCATAGGCCCTCGCAGCCCACCACCACTTGTGGGTGGGGGCGGGGGGCAGAAACCCTCTCCTGCCCTCGCCGGCGAAGGAGCCCGCGACGACGCAACCCTCTCCAGCGTCGCTACCGCCCGTCGCCGCCGCCACTCTCTCGCGCGTGCGGATTAGACAGGGTGAAGCGGACGAAATGGTTAGGGTTAGACCATACTATATTTTCTTCATTTCGTTTTCTTTCTTTTTTTCCATTCTTATTTATTTTATTTTCTATCATCTTCGATAGCTTCTCTTCGAAGTAATTTGTGAAAGAAAATGAGAGAATCTCATCCTGAAGAGAAAGACATTAGAAATCTCTTTGTGACGGAACCATAAAGGGAAACTGTTGGAGCGTTGAAGGAAACGAAAATCCTTTCGTGAAGGGATTCTGGACCCTGAAGGAAATTGGTTGGGGATGGTCTTAGGGTTAGATATCGCCGCCGTGTGGTTTTTGTTCTGGGCGCAAGCAGCGGCAGCCGTCTGATCGGAATTGAACGGTTCACATGTGTTGCGCTCCACCACGGGCCTGCACGCGTTTGTGGGCTCTCACGGTGTTAATTGGGCTAGCAAGAAGAGTTGTGCATTAGTTACAGATATCCTTATAACCTATCATTAATATATTTGTCGTTATTGTCTGTCACTAATGATCGAGTTATTAGTGATGGCTTGTTAATAACTTGTCATTGTTATCATAAGTAATGGGTCTGAAACGTGTCAAATCTGAGGTTATTATTAGTGACGTGTTCTCATAGGAACTACTACTAATAAGACATTAGTAATATGTAATGAGCAGCTGTCACTAATGTTATATCATCTTTGTTAGTTTCTTTCGTAGTAGTCGGTCACGAATTGTTTTGCACCTAGCATCATAGAAAGTCGGATGGAGCCAAACATGTCATTTTCGGTGATGATGTCCTATTGCCTTTCATAGTACTATACTAGGTCCTTTTTAGTTTCTTTGAATGCCTTTTTTTTATTGAGCGTCCATATTGCATATAACAAAACATATATGTCAAATAACAACTTTAGTAAAAATTCCATAGAAACTTCTTATGAAAGTAATGTAGCAGCTTCTACGAAACATAGTGCAACAACTTCTACGAAGAGTTAGATACTAACTTCTAAAGTGATTGAACAGACTAGTACAACCCAGATAATCCCCCTTATTCTTTCGCCCGAAGCCGTTTCTCGTATCCCCTTAAGCCCAGGTGAGTAAAAACAGAAAAAACACCCAGCACGGTCCACGCACGTGGAGCCCGAATTGCCATCCCATTTGGGCCATGGGCCATGCCGAAGAGCCCCCTACTGCACATTCCACCGCCGCTGCTGGGGGCTTAAGGCCCTATTTGGTTTTTGTCCCAACAGGCTCTATTAAAATTTGGCTAGAGATTAAATCAGAGTAGTGTTAAATTTTAATTATTAAAATAACGTTTAGTTTAAGGTTAAACTAAAATTTTGCCAACCAAAAATTTTGACGGACGATTTAACTGTCCGAGATTTGCTAAAAATCTTATAGAAAAAATTTGATCGGCTAAATTTTTTGGTATGACTAATTAAATTTTAGCCTCAAATTAAATTGAGACTAAATTTTCAGGACACAACCAAATTTTGGCTTGCCTGGCTTTAGCCCCTAACCGAATAGCCCCCAAGTCCGCTGCCGTCGGCGCCCGATGGCAGCAGCAGCGGTGTTCCTCGGGGAGCTCCGGCTCCGAGGCAAGCCGCCGGATTCTCCCTCGCCAGGCAGCTCGTCGGTATGCATTCTATTTTCTACCTGCTTGCCTAAACTAAAGGAAGATCTCGGCGTCATTTCCTCTTGATTTACGCTGATTTTTCAGATGCTTATTGCTCTATTTCGGCTCACGAGGGATCATGTTGTACTATGCGCCTCTGCAGGATGCTTATTGCTCGTCGCAAATTCGGTTAACAGGTGCGCTGCGAAATTTTGTTGGCTAAGCATAAGCTTACTCTGAATCTCTGATGTGAGCTTTGTGCCAAGTTTACTTTGAGGGCTCTTTGGAACCTCAAGAATAGGTGAAACACAGGATATGAATATATCTGTAAAATCGAGATTGGAAAATAGAGGAATTGTGTAAGAACCGGTGTTTGGAACGCAGGAATAAGAGAGCACAGTAATGTGGAGAGTAAATAGTAATCTCTTTTGTTTAGACTAAAGCTATGCACTAATATTACCATTTATATGCCACTGACAAGCGGGACCATTAAATTGATGGTCCCACGGCTGCCTCGGTCTTCAGTGTTGATGGAAAACATGAGGTTAGAGTGGATGTTTTGTTTCCTTTGGAAATCTTATGTTTTTAGGGAAATGCTACAGGAAATCAAAGGAATCGAATGGGGCTTTTCCTGCGTTCCAAAGGCATGTACAGTGAAAATTCATATAGGAACGAGATTCCTATGCTTTTCCTTTGAAAATCCTTTGATGCAGAAATGCCCTGAATGAGTTCTTCGCTCTCCATGCCAACTCTCATATTTGAGCTGCGTGACCTGAAAACTAGTGCTAGTCTTTTTCTGAGAATACATATGGGAAGTGCATATAGATCTGTTGAATAGAGCTTTAGTTTTAAAATTTTTTAGATTTAGGTATTCCTAGCTTTAGGAATTTATAAGCTAGAGTTGTACGTACACCGAAGATATTTGTGTGAGTTATTTTATTTTTATTTTAATCTAAAATATAGATTTAAATTACTTTTGTTAGACTATAGATACAAGATCTGATGTGGAGTTAGGAGCTAGAGTTCTGTTAAATAAGATCTGTATTTTCATTAGTAGTGATGGCAACTTAATTGAAGAGAAGATTATTTCTGTGCATGATGAAGGACAAGATGCATTGCTCTCGGCGTACGTAATCTGTAGATGTCGAGCTGTTTATTATATCTTTTCTTCTGGGTGTGGTGCCTAGTTATTCAGCTGGGATGGGGGTCCTGGTAATGGTGCATTGGGCATTATAATATCTGTATTCTTTGCTTTTGTTATATGATAGCTAGATCCACTCTGTAATCTGGGCTTTGTGAGCTTAATTATGATGCAATTCTTGAACTATGCCTTTCTTTTACTGCAAAGCGGAAAACAGTACCGAGTTCTTATATGGGCTAAGTAAAAGTTTTGGGCGAGGAACCTGATGTTGGAAATTAATCTTGTTTCGGTGTCTTTAGATAAGTTAAATATTTAGTATAGGTAAGTCAGATGCATGCACGTAGAAAGTTAGGATAGTTTTGGTTGGTTAGTTGCTGTATATGTACTTGATAGAAAGTCTACGAGTCCGCGGAATACACGGTGGCCGATCAAGTCCGAGTCATATGCTTGCATGTGTCTAGGTCGTAGAGTTCGGGTCGGAGTCTGTGTGCTTGTATGGCAAAGTACACGTGCAGGTGCACGGAGTCCAGTTCGTATACAAGTCGGAGATGATGGCTTGTATGTCTAGCCGGTCATGTACTCAGGGCCTATATAAGCAAGGGCATGCAATAGGAGTTTAGAGGCATCAGGGAGAAAAGCTAAAAGTACTTGGTTAGGTACTCGGAGAGCTCAGATCTTCTCGGGGCGTCGAATCGTGGAAAGCTCAAAGTACTTGGTTAGGTACTCAGAGAGCTCGGATCTACGATCGGGTTGAGGAAAGCTCGAAGTACTCGGTTAAGTACTTAGCGATTTCGGATCTCGAATCTAGACTTCGAAAGAAATAGAAGAAAAGAAAAGGCTAAGCTGTTGCGGCCTCAGAAATTTGTGTGTTCTTGTGTTCTCTCATCGAGTTCAGATTGACGGATTGTCCGTCTTGCTTCTCGTCGGGTTGCTTGTGTGATCGGGAGCTCACCTAGTCGAGCGGGGTGACTGGTCGCTGGGGTGGTCGAGCACTTACTGCTTGCTCGCCTGGTCGTGTGACTGGTCGATTGCGTGGTCGCTGGTGGGAGCTGGTCGTGCTCCTGGTTGGACGTGTACTCGAGGAGCGTGAACTGGTCGCGACGAGTGGTCCTGATTGTCGGGAAACCCAACAATTGGTATCAGAGCCTCGATGAACTACTCGACAAGCTAGGAGATCTGTTGTGTGCGGTAGACGGATAGCAGAGGTAGCGAATCAACATCGGTGATGATGTCTGGATCGGGAGCACCGGCGAAAGAGAGTTCACTGGTGTCGCTACACTATCCAATGCTCATGAGGAGAAACTACAAAACATGGGCGATCAAGATAAAAGGTGTTCATTCGTGCACAAGGCGTTTGGGACGTTGTCGAGCACGATGACCCGAAGGAAAATGTGGACATGAAGAAGGATCAGATAGCGCTTGCCGCCATCTATCAAGGCATCCTGGAGGAGACGCCGTGAGCAGTATCCGAGAAAGAAACTTCCAAGGAGGCATGGGAGTGCATCAAGATGATGTACCACGGTGCCAAACGCATCAAGGATGCTTGTGTTCAAATCCTCAGAGAAGAGTTGGATGGCTTGCGAATGAAGAGCACGGAGTCGGTCGATGACTTCGCAATGAAGGTGAATTTCATCGTCAGTACGATTCGTGGGCTCGACGACAAGATGGAGGACTCGTATGTGGTAAGGAAGATCCTCAGAGCCACACCAAACAAGTTCTTGCAGATTGTCGCTTCAATTGAGCAATTCAGTGACCTCGAGACCATGACAGTCGAGGAGGTCTTCGGTAGGCTCCGGGCGTACGAAGAAAGGTTGAGCGACAACGACGACGATGTCAACATCAATTCTGAGCATTTGTTGCTCACCCTAGAGCAATGGAGGGTTAAGGAGTAGAAGAATGGTAGTGAAGGCTCCTCTAACAGTGGTGGACGAGGCAACAAGAATCGGAAATTCGATAAGGCTAAAGTAAGGTGCTACAAGTGCAAAGATTATAGGCACTACCAGTGGGAATGCGAGGAGTCGAAGAAACAGGAGAAGGCATTGTTCATAGCTGCAGAGGAGGATGACCACCCGACGCTGCTCTAATGGGAAGAAAACAAGATTAAGGGGGTGTTTGTTGGAAATTAATCTTGTTTTGGTGTCTTTAGGTAAGTTAAGTATTTAGTATAGGAATGTCAAATGCATGCACGTAGAAAGCTAGGATAGTTTTGGTTGGTCAGTTGTCGTATACGTACTCGTATAGAAGGTCTACGAGTCCACAGAATACACGGTGGCCGATCAAGTCCGAGTCATATGCTTGCATGTGTCCAGGTCGTAGAGTTCGAGTCAGAGTTTGTATACTTGTATGGCAAAATACACGTGCAGGTGTACGGAGTCTAGATCGTATACAAGTCAGAGATGATGGCTCGTATGTCTGGCCGGTCATGTACTTAGGGCCAATATAAGCAAGGGCATGTAATAAGAGTTTAGAGGCATCGGGGAGAAAAGCTCAAAGTACTTGGTTAGGTACTCGGAGAGCTCGGATCTCCTCGGGGCGTCGAATCGTGGAAAGCTCAAAGTATTTGGTTAGGTACTCGGAGAGCTCGGATCTACGATCGGGTCGAGGAAAGCTGGAAGTACTCGGTTAAGTACTTAGCGAGCTCGGATCTCGAATCTAGACTTCGGAAGAAATAGAAGAAAAGAAAAGGCTAAGCTATTGCGGCCTAAAAAATTTGTGTGTTATTGTGTTCTCTAGCCGAGTTCAGATTGACGGATCGTCCATCTTGCTTCTCGTCGGGTTGTTCATGTGATCGGGCGCTCACCTAGTCAAGTGGGGTGACTGGTCACTGGGGTGGTCGAGCACTTACTGCTCGCTCGCCTGGTCATGTGGCTGGTCGATCGCGTGGTCACTGGTGGGAGTTGGTCGTGCTCCTGGTCGGACGCGTACTCGAGGAGCGCGAACTGGTCGCAATGAGTGGTCCAGGAAACCCAACACCTGATTCCTCACTCTCTTGATTATAGAATGATCGCCAGATGCCAAGCAGTGCTTGCCTCAAAATATCAACCAAAACATCCAAAGGGTTGCTGCATTGGCTGTGTTTGAAGGATGCTAAGCAGCAGCTAACTCAGGAGTCCTGCTGCATTTGCTACGACGGGGAGCCTAGCTCATGTCTTCTGGCACTGAGGTAAGCTTCTTCACATACTTTGCTGCTTCAAAGATTTCTCAGATGTATATCGGCTGCAAATGTGTTTCAAAAGTATATCTACTGCAGATCACGATTTCAACGGGTGCTAAGAGTTGGTGTGGAAAGAGATATCCAGAATGGTGGAAGGCAAAGATGACGTGACGAGGAGTTACCGTGGTCAGTGCGCGCTGAAGCGACATGATGTATTAGACTATCTCTAATTATATTTCTTTTATTTTATTCTTATTCTGATTCTTTTCTCTATTTCTATTTCTTTTATTTTCTCTTATCTCTAATAGCTTTTATTCGAAAGGATTTATAAAGGGAAAGGAGAGAGAATCCCTTACTGAATAGAATGATCTTGAGAATCTCTTCGTGACGAGAATCGTGAAAGAAAACTGTTAGAACGTTGAAGTGAACGAAAATCCCTTCGAAAATCCCTTAGAGATGTCTTAATTATTGGAGGAGCTCTCATGGAGCACTGGCATGGAGTTTGATGACAGTATCCTTCCTGGCAGTTCGCCACACACGCATTCCTCCTCTTATCTGTGTAGGCACAACAGGAAAACGCAAGGCTTCTGGGGAGTTCATCAGTGTCGTGTGGCTTCTATCAACTGCCACTTTTAGTCGCTTCTACTGTGGCGAGGACGTACTGGTTTAAGGAGGGTGCGGAGAGATTCTTCAAGTCACAACAGCAGCCGTCGGTGTGGAGTTTAGTAGTGCGAATACTCTCATGGGAACCACGGTGAAAGAAGTGTGAGCATTGCCATGTTATTACTATGTTTTTTGAAGACACTTATTTTGACATCTAGGTGGCTTCGAATGAAGAGATTTTCAATTATCAAGTTATAGATATCATCAAGATCTATAACTTTAATATAAAGATTGTTTCTATCCAGCTCTATGAATAAGCTACACATTTCCAAAAATCTCGGTACAAACTTAGAATTGATGCTGAAAATGTACTTTTAATGGTTCTAGTTTGGAATGACACAAATAGTGACGGTTTAAGTTTGGAGCAGATGATATGTTTGTATTATCGTTACTGTCCATTCTAGTTTGTAACAGACACTGATAATTTGGTTCTCTGTGTCAGATCCAAGCTGGAAACCGACAATCATACTAGCACCAGGGTCATTTATCTGTGTTGCTTCTTAGCGCCAGAATCATCTATGACGGGTCGGGCTAACTAACCGACACGATACGGTTTAGGAAGCAACGCATATAACATCGCGGTTTCCACATTTTGTTATAGCGCTAGCCAGTTGATCCAGTCTCTATGACACGTGAACACTTGTTGCCAATTCAAACGTCTTCCCTTTCAATGAGTTAATTGGTGTCCCTTTACATGACGAAGATCACCGGGTCACTCAATTATAGAGGAGAGGACTGGTTCAGATGCAGTCACGCTCGTTGATCGCCTGCCAAGGAATCATCTCCTTGAAGACTTGCCATGGCTATCTTGATTAAAGAGTTTATGTAGATGTTTCATAACTAGGTCGGCCTTGCTGAATCAGAATCTTACAATGCAAGGAAGTGACTGCAGCGCAGTCCATCACAGACATATCTCCATACATATATCATCGATCGATCGGATAAAAGAAATCGCCGAGAGCAGAACGAAGATGTGGGAACCTACAGAGAGGGAGAACCATGTCGCAGAGCGCGGGCTCGTCCCCGTCAACGGCGGTGACGAGGTGCAGGTGCAGGTGCAGCACGAGCACGGCGAGGCTAGGATGGACGGCTTCGTGCGCAGAGATCAGTCATGGTACGCATATACGTACGATTCATGTGCGCGTATAATAAAGCAAATGGAATTGTGTTTTTCATGTCGATCTTCTTCTTGTTTCGCGCTTGAAGTAGGTACGCTAGCAGTGATATCCCCAGTGATCTACTCGTCAAGGTAGGAGGCGTCAACTTCCACCTCCACAAGCACCCCATGGTCTCCCGGAGCGCCCGCCTGGCCCGACTCGTCGACGAGGCATCGGCCCTGCTCGGCCCCGACGCCGTCTTCGTCACCGTGGTTGACCTGCCCGACCTGCCGGGCGGCCACGGCGCGTTTGAGCTGGTCGCCAAGTTCTGCTACGGCATCATGGTTGATATCATGGCCACCAACGTCGCCGTGCTGCGCTGCGCCGCCGAGTACCTGGAGATGACGGAGGACCTGGAGGAGGGCAACCTCGCCTTCCGCGCAGAGGCGTTCCTGGGTTACGTAGTGGCGTCTTCGTGGCTGGACTCCGTCGTCGTGCTCCGGTGCTGCGAGGGCCTCTCGCCGTGGGCCGAGGACCTGCAACTCGTGCGCCGCTGCAGCGAGTCCGTCGCTGCCAAGGCGTGCACCAACACGAGGGCCGTGCGCTGGGCCTACGCTGGCAGGATGTCGCCCAAGACGCCGAGGGCCGGCACGTCGAGTGACAGCCGCCAACAGCTCGTGCCGCCGGCTGACTGGTGGGTAGACGACATCTGCGTGCTAAGGATCGACCATTTCGTGCGCGTCGTCACCGCCATCCAGGCCAAAGGCATGCGCTGCGACCTCATCGGCGCCGCCATCACGCGCTATTCCTCCAAGTGGCTCTCTGCTGGCATCAACAAGGAGAGTTCCACATCGCATGGCAGCGCGCCGTGGACGCAGGCCGGCGTGCTCCAAATGGTAATTGCCGGTGAGGGCGATCTGCAGACGGAGATGGCTAATGAGCAGAGGATGGTCGTGGAGAGCTTGATTAGCATCATCCCCCCGCAAAAAGATTGTGTCTCGTGCGGCTTCCTCCTCCGGCTGCTCCGCCTGGCCGTCATGCTCAAGGCGGCGCCGGCGCTGGTCACGGAGGTGGAGAAGCACGTGGGTATGCAGCTCGAGCAGGCAGCGCTGCCTGACCTCCTGGTGCCTTCATACCCCTACGGTCGCGCCGACGCCGCGTACGACGTCGACCTCGTGCAGCGGCTGGTGGAGCAGTTCGTGGTACAGGAGCAGTCGCCGACGGCGGCGCTGTGCAGCGAGGGCCGCGGGAAGGAGAAGCAAGAACAGCAGCAGAACGCGACAGCGCTGCGTGTGGCGCGCCTGCTCGACAGCTACCTCTCCGAGGTGTCCCGGGACCGGAACCTCGCCCTGAGCAAGTTTCAGGCCCTGGCCGAATCGCTGCCGGAGTCGGCACGCGTCTGCCACGATGGGCTGTACCGCGCCATCGATTCGTACCTAAAGGCGCACCCGGCGGTGACAGAGCACGAGCGGAAGCGGCTGTGCCGGGCGGTGGACTGCGGGAAGCTGTCGCGGGAGGTGCGCATGCACGCGGCGCAGAACGAGAGGCTGCCGCTCCGCGTGGTGGTGCATGTGCTGCTGTCGGAGCAGGCCAAGATGACCAGCGCGCTGGCCAAGGTGGGCAAGAAGGAGGAGGACATCAACGCGTTGAGGCAGCAGGTGGACAGCGTGAACGCCAAGTACAATGAGCTGCAGCGCGAGGTGGAGCTTCTGCAGAAGCAGGTGGAGCGCATGCCGCCGCCGTCCGCAGCGGGGAAGCAACAGAGCGTGTCGGGATGGACCAGCGGGTGGAAGAAGCTCGGAAGACTCGGCAGGATTCCGGGCGCCAGTGGCAACGAGGGGCAGTCGGTAGTGACCGCAGCGCCCGACAAGGAAGTGAGCCAGGGGCCTCGGCGGAGGAGGAACTCCGCCTCGTGAGCTGTTGTCCAGTAGCTCATTAGTTCCTGCAAACTTGGTTAATGTCTCTCCGCTCTATAATACAAGTTGTTTAAAAATAAGTCCAGTTAAACTTTATAAACTAGACAGTTACCATCAGGGTTTGGTTTACCGACTGGAGCTCGGTAAGGCGGTAACTGAAAAGTTACGGTTACCGCGGTAACCGGTCGAAAATTAAAAAATTTCGGATAAAATTTATTTGGTAAAATTTGAAATTTGGAGAAAAAATCGTGATTTTAGTCCTCGGTAACCGACCGTACTGAGCGGTTTTTACTATTTATCGAGCGGTTTTTTCGAATTTTCCGTATTATCGGTAACCGTTCGGTTTTCTAGGTAATCGCTTAGTTTTCTCGATTTATCGAGAAGTTTTCTCGATTTTTAGTGAAGTTAAAAAAATCCAAAAATTATATTAATCTTGTAAAATCAATAATTAATTTATCTGAGCTTCAAATTAAGTGAAATAAATTTTGTTGGTTTTCTTGTAACATGATCAACATGATAAAAGTATTTATACTCATAAAAAGTTTCAAAATTTTCTGCAAGAAATTGTATTTGTTAAACCAAGTTAAATGCATAGTTTACTCTTTGCTAATTCAAAAATCATGAAACTAATTTTGTTAGTCTTCTTACATGATCCTATATCTTTTAAAAATACATAAACTCATGAATTAGTTATTGTAACATGCAGGATTATGTAAATGTGTTGCGACTAGATTAATTCATAACTGACTCATCACACCTAAAAAATTAGTGAAACCACTTTCATTAGTTTATTTATATTATTATTTACATAGGAAAAATAATATTAGACATGAAAAAGTTAATTATAGTACTGTTTCTTAACATATTCACTTTATGCTTGTGAACTTTGTAAAAATCATAGAGAAATTAATAAAACTCTAAATAAAGTGAAATCAATTTTAAAGATCCTATTAAGATACGTTTTACACGAAAAAATATGTATTTGTATGTTAAACTTTTCCTTAACATGAGTTAATAACTGAGCCGCACGCTTCAATTTTTTTTTCATTTTTTTCAAACTTCCTCCCTATAGAATATGATGCAGATGATATTATTTTTGAAAACTTTGTTCACAGAAGATGTTAGAATTATTTCTATTTTTTTAATTTTTGTTTTAATTTTTTTATTTTTTCGAATTTTTTGAATTCAAATTCAATTACCGTTCGGTTTCTGAAACCGAACCGGACCGAGATGGTCAGTTATTGCGATTTTTGCTCGGTTACCATCGGTTTTTTAACCCTGGTTACTACACATAAATATATTAAAATTTATCACATAAAATGGTATTATCCGTTATAATATAGCCCTATTTATTAGTCTACACATGTGAAAGATTAACCTAAACTAGACTCATGATAGCATGAGCCTCAGATTCATTAGTGGTTGAAAGTTTAATTACATATTACTCTGTACGTATAAAAAGGTCCTTCCTCCACACCATATAAGGAGAGGAGTGATTCATTAGTTGTACACACAATCATTAATGAATGGAGTGGTACCATTACATATTATCTTCTGTGTACACTCTCCGGTTATAAAAACATGATGTTTTGGAAAATAACCAGCCAAACTTTTAAAACTTTAATTAACAATAACTTTCAAAATATTTAGTTTGAAAATATTGAAATCATATGCATAGATTTGTCCTAAAAATGCTTTTATAATATCACAAATTTATTAAATTTTATAAACATATCCTAATAAAAAATAGTAGTCAAAACTATATTATAAAAGACATGTCATATCTTATCCAAATCATGGTGTATTTATGACTAAAAGGAGTAATTAGTACTGACAATTGAAGTATTTGTTATAATCATGGATCTCACGTAACCGCTTACTTAGTTCTATTGAATAGAGATTCGACCTATCTATATAGAGCAGGCAGCGGTGCCCTTGCTGAACAAATAGCCAATAGGCATATAAATATTGAGATAAAAGCTTTAGACTACACCTTATGTTTCTTGTCCAATTTAGTTTCAGGTTCTTCAATGTTTCAATCGTCAGCAGCGTGACGACTACTTGGAGTTGCTAAAACTATTAAAGTTTTTCCGTTCTCAAACTATGTTTCAGTCCTGTTAAGTTTGAGTGTACTTACAACTAATTAAAAACTATACAGTGATCTTCGAAAAGATAGAACGACGTCAGTGCTAGCATGTATCTTTCATGGGAGACATGAAAAATGCCACTGCACAGTGAAAATTCCACTGAGTGATACCAGGCTACTTGGTCTCCTGTCGCTTCCAGTTCCAGCTAACGGCAAGGCCAACAGCAAGTCCAGCACTAGCACTCGCCGCCGCTATTGCCCCAGCTCCGAACCTCCTTTTCTTTGTAGCCTTTTTGATCTTGTCCAATCCCCCGGATTAAAAGTCTTAGAGCGGGCCGTTCTCTTCAATAAATGCTCATATAAGACTGTCCAATCCCCCGAAGTAGTTCGAGGTTGCGTATGCACCCAAGTAAATTGCGGCATTGAGCCATTATTTTAGTTTCTGCTTTTGTTTGCTCGACCAGTCGGCGTCAAATCGGCCACAGATCTAACGAATCCTATGGAGTAAGATCTATATCGTGGCAGACCTTTATGTTTGTAATTTTAATTAAAGTATGACTGTGCTAGTATTTTTTTTAATCTATACGTATCAACTACTAATTCAGTGACTAATACATGAAGCATTGTAAATCCAAGATCGGGCTCTGACAAAAGCAGTTTTTTTCATAGTCTATGTGGGCTCGTCAGAATACTATAAACTTTCAGAAATCTTCCATTTTTATGGTAGAGTGGATGGTTGTTTTTGGTAGGCTTCTATTCAACACCCTCTTCTTTTAGTCATCTTGTTCTTTTTTCTAATGGTAATTGCTATCAAAATACACTACTATATAAACTGCAATCAGGGCTGGTTCAAAAGTATGGATCATGATATTAACCTGCAATGATAATAGGCTATCACTGTTGATTTTTGGCTAAAACCGGTCATAATAATCCCACACAAAATAGCTCGTCATTCACATATTCACTTATTCACCATTTAGATATCACATATGGTTCACATACAATTCATCACTCACATATGATTTCATTATTCATTTATATAGAAATTAAAAAGTGGGCATTAATATCTAAAATTACATACCTCAATATCATTTAGGAGGATTCTGTCTCCATTATCGCAGAATGCGTGTGGGTAGGTGAAATGAGCCATCTCTAAAACCAAATGCACCTTCCACATCTTGCCCTGGTGAAATCTGCCCTGCTATGATCTCTCAAAGTTTGGTGGCTAATACTATATATGTATGATAGAGAAAATTTCATCCAGGTAGAGGGAGAAGGAATGTGGCTCCAATATTCTTAGGATGTGCACCCTAGAAAACCTAATGAACCTTCCTCTCCCTCTGCCCAGATGAAATCTGCCCTGATATGATATCTTAACAGTGGCTAGCAAATCAGACTTTGAAACATCATTAGTCTCATAAACTTAAAAAGGACATCAGTTCAGGGGCACAAGTCATAAAAGCAGCAACGCATGGACTATCACAAATACACACATTCTTGTTCCACACCTCATAGAGTATGAGAGAGATTGAATAAGATGTGTGATTGTGATAGTCATGCTACTACCCTCAACCATATAAGTGCATAATCATCACAGGCCCATGCGACATAAAATTTCACTAAAATTTCTATAACAGAAAACTAATACACTAAAATCCTAAAATTCACCTAAATCATTCAAAATTATTTAGGTGTGCCTTAGTTGTGTGTCTTAAAATTTGAATATGGTATTATGGGTAGTAGGGTATATGTAATTTGCCCGACCTAAACCCTAATACCACACAATATCACATTCAAACTTGATTAGGCATGGTATAATCATTGACAACATCTAGAACGGCAAACTGCATCTAGCTATCCTACATCATCATTTTTCAATATGTAGCCTCATATCATTGACATATTTCATCATAGATAGGATAAACACAACTAACATTCATCTAAATTTCTATAAAAGAAAACTAATCCACTAAAATCCTAAAATTCACATAAAATTAATCTATAATTGACCTAAAATCATCTAAAATTCACCTAAATCATTTAGAATGCACCTAAAATCCTCTAAAATTCATATAAATTATCTAGCATCAATTCATTCATTCATCCATCCATGCATGCATCTAATAACATCACCATCATCCATCCATATATACCTCATGGCGTCGGGATGGAGGAGGAGGCTGGAGTCATTGTGACGGAGGTTGCGCGGTGGAGGAGGCCACATCAGCTTGTGCTAGAGGAGGTCGTGGCTGGGGCTGCGATAATGCGGTGAAGGAGGACAAGGAGGGCACAATTGCGTCAGTGTCATGGATGTTGATGGTAGTCTGCGACGGAAGTTGAGGCGTCAGTGTGGAGGATGCTAGCATCGGGATGGATGTGGAGGTGACATCGGCTCCGAGGTGTGAAGGAGATCACGTGGTGGAGGACGCCATAGTGGCTCGTGGTGGAGGTTGGGGCCGGGGTGGCGGTGTTGGGGTGGAGGAGGCTGGGGAGTGCATGGAGTGGGGCAGGAGCCAAGGCATGGGTGTGGTGGCTTGGTAGCAGCTTTGTGTTGAACAAGAGCAGAGAAGGAAAGTTATTTAGGGCAGTTATAATATCACTGCTGGTTCTAGTGACCAACCTACCTCAAACATCCATTAAAATTGTGTGTACCCTCCCTGGCTTGCGCATTTCATCCACCCGTCGTTCTTCCTCCACCACTGCCACCCATCGTTTTGGCCTCTCCTCCACCACTGCCACCCGTCGCTTTGGCCTCTCCTCTGCACGCGTGCTTCCCACTGTCATTGGAGGAGGAGGAGGCAATGGTTGCCTCCTCCAATGACCTCTCCTCGCATGATGATGACCGGGAGCATTTCTAGGATGGCACTCTTCCACTGTGTGCGCTGACGTGCACGTATGAGGACGCCGACACCGAGGATAACACATCCTCCAACAAGGAGGAGGAGGAGGAGGACACCGGTACCAATGACTCGTCCTTCGAGGATGACGAGGAAGAGGAATGGATCAACCATGAGGGCTCAACCAACGAGGAGGAGGAGAAGGAGGATGAAGGACGGGCCACTACAATAGGCCCAAACGACCCCATCATCATCGACAACAATGATGATGGTGAAGGCAACAACATTGATTGGAAGGAGCTCAAGAAGGATACGGACAAGTCATCATCGTCAGATGATGAAGATGATAGCAGTGTCATCAGAACCTTCAACTTTAGCCACGCTCGAACCCTAAGTGGCTGGCCGTTGAAGAGGCTTAGGCCAGCCTAGGCGTAAGGTAGCTAGCATAGCCTTGTAAGTGTCGATCTTTTGCAATTCGAATGGGGTTTTGTGTAATCCGGACCTCCTTTTGTAATCAGGATCTTATTTAGTGTAATTAGGAACTTATTTCTTAGTGCAGTCATGATCTTACTTAGTGTAATAAGGAATTATTTTGTAGTTACCTTCTTAGTATAAATTTTGTACTTCCAAACTTAGTGTCTTATTTTGCACTTCCAAGCTTGGGCAACATGTGCTCCCTAGAAGCATATCCTCTATCACTACCCGTTCATGGTAGGAACTGGTAATGACAAGGAGTATATCTCTGTTGATTTGTGGCACAAATTGGCAGTGATAATAAGTATATTCCCACCGGTTCCAATGGACTCATTAATTATTTGGCTATTGGTGGTTATGAACCGGCACTGATAGCGGATCATCTATTGGGGTTTCTGTAGTAGTGATATGAGAAGTGATGAACCTGCAATGCAAATAAATTTTCTGTGTTTTCGTCCATGTAACTTTTTCTTCTGCTCCATCTTATTTAAAAATAGTGCAGCCTTTCCAAGAATACACATGAGAACAAGGTGTTTCTACAAGAATTTTCAATAAATACCATAGACTTGTTCATTAGTTTTATGGCCACTTTGAAGAACAGATTGATAAGTCTTACCTCACATCTTTTGTTAATGATGTACATCTCTCCGCATTGGTAATGTTTCTTTGAGGTCTCAATTTTATTAAATACTACTCCGTCCAGTCATAAATACTTGATATTTTGGACAAGGTTCGGTCAAACTTTTAAAACTTTAGCTATCAATAACTTTTAAAATATTTAGTGTGGAAATATAAAAATCATATGTGTAGATTTGTCTTGAAAAATACTTTCATACACTAGTATAGAAATTGCCTTAAGTGCCGGTTACAAATTGCCATCAGTGCTAGTTTTTGAACCAGCACAATGCAATTGGCAGTGATAATATGGGATTATTACTACCAGTTCTTGAACCGGCAATAAAAATAGGCTATCACCGTCGGTTTGAACCATGAACTGACAGTGATAGCATAATATCACTATCGGTTTAAGCCATTAACCGGCAGTGATGTATCCACTATCACTACCAGTTTGAGTCAAGAACTGATAGTGATATCAACACTATCACTGCTGGCTTGAGCCACCAACTAGTAGTTATAGTGGAGACTTGCCGGTTCGTAGCTCAAGCCGGCAGTGGAAGTGGTGAAATCCTTGCCGGTTCTTGGCTTGAATATGCAGTGATAATTCCACACCTAAAAAAAAACACTACATATGGTTCACATACAGTTCATCATCACATATCACAAATGATGAAAATACAGGTAATCATCACTTATCACATATGGTTGACATGCAATTCATTGTTCACATATGGTTCCATCATCTATTTATATAGAAATTAAAAAGTAGGCATTAATAAGTAAAATTACATACCTTAACATCATTTAGGAGGATTTTGTTTCCATCATCGCAGAAAAGTATGTTGCCTCCAATTCTTAATGAATTTACATATGATGATTACAGAAAGAATATTCATAGTTATGATATTGATGCAAGAATAGCCAATTCATCCTAGCCCATCCTTAACTTGATCATCATGGGCCAACAACATAATCACCATCTATCATTAAAAATAGACAAAAGTAGCAAGTAGCAAAATAATTCATTTGCCAATATGTGGCCTCGTATCATTAGCCAATGTACTGCAATTGGAAAGCCGTAGTGAGAAGTATAGTGTTGAGATAGATCCCAAAATTATAAGTTCAACTCCAACATATAATAAGATGTGTAACTGTGACAATCTGTCACACCCAGTTTTATAAAGGAACAAAACCAGATGTAAACCACATGTATGTCAGGATCAAGTTTCATACATACAACGACTTTATCAGTGTATCATACATAGTGTCATTATTACAATGTTTAACTTAAATAAAAATAAAAGGACCTCAAAGTCTTTAACTAAAGGACACTAGCAAAACACAGTGAAGCTCCCATCTTCCATAGGCAATCGAGGGGGGGGGGGTGGGGTTCACCAGCCTAGCAATCTTCATCTTCATCGGCGAAGCAGTCTAGTTCTTCTTCATTATCTGAGCAGCGTTTGATGTACATTTGGATGGAAATAGCAAGTGTGAGTACATGTCGTACTCCACAAGTGTAAGAAATAAATGACATGCAAGCTTAAATAAAGGATCATGCTATAACATGTTAAATTTGCAAAAAAATCAACTATGCTATTGTAGAGTTATAAAAGCATCCTATTTAGCTATGTGATTCATCACTAAACTTCCAACTCCTAGAAACATCTCCATATGTTTCTCAACTACTCGAAAACCACTTCAGATTCTCAAACCATCCGACTTGATACCCTCCACAGGTAACCAAGAACTATCCAACCAAACCAACTAATCATGTGAGGATCCAAGTCTCATGATAGTGAGCACGGCTGATATATCAGATTTCACACTCTACAGAGGTTGTCCAGCTTTCCCCACGAGTCGTGATTTCCTTGTTGCCGTGTCGGCCAAGCACTTAACACATGCCTATGGTGTGTCGCCAGGAGATCACTACAAAGCCGTTACAAAGTTTCATCCAGTATGTGCACGCCCGCTAGGTTTCACCGCCGTCAAAGTGGTTTTCACACCACCCAGAAGCCCCCCTTTTGCGCCTTGTAGTTTCTAGGAAGTTTTCACCCTTCCCTTCCACTACACATCTCATACCACTAACCAAATTGTTCTGGCCTTAGCCGTCCCCACACATCCACTCTTTCGTTTGGCACGCACAAAAACTGGAATCCACTAATTAATAGGCTAGGTTTGTTTCATACCAGGTCTCGTAGTTGGTACAATATTTCTTGGGTTGTCGCTCCACGAACCGGTTCTTACTTATGTCACATGAGCAAACACTAAACCAACAATATCACTACGACCACCATCACCAACAACTCTTTGCTCAAGGTCTAAGGCTCCATGTTGCTATACCATTACCAGTATTTCCAACTCCTAGTTGCATAGTCCATTAGTCATGTTTAACCATCAACCCATCCATACCCTTGTGTGAAGCTAAACATAAGCTACCCCGCATAACCACTACTAACAACTATGTGACAAGGAATATATGGAACATGGTACTACAAGTAAATAGGATTCAGTATTAATAGCATGCATGTTTGAAATAAATAACACATTTAAAAAACTCGGATCAGAATGTTCAAGAACACTTGCCTCTTCCAACTTGTTACGCAGACTCTTCAAAAACTTGGTCCTGGAGGTTCTCGAACTGCTCTTCGTTTGCTCTCAAAACATACCAGAAAAGCACACAACAAAACTAACTAAGAACAGTACACCAAACATCATTAAAACACTTTAAAAATACTATGGTTTGATAAGCATGATTTTAGAAGAATTTAGACGCAAGAATCGCCTAAATCAGAGATAGAATGAAAGAGAATGAACTTTCGGGAGATGGATTAAGTTGAAAAGGAAAGACTGGTTTACTGGAGTTATCTTCCTATAGGAATAGGCATTATCGCACAATCACTGCGTCAGACTTGACAACATCATTGCACAAGGTTCAAGAAGTATATGGCTGATTAGACTTCGCTGACTGGCTAAGAAGGATGATGTGGTGCTGACTTGGCATGATATGCAAGCACCATCTTGGGTTAAAGAAGGGGTACATTGAGATCTAGTCTCGACCACCTATGATAGATCAAAAGGTCGGAGGTTGCACTTCTGGGTTAAGGATACTACCAGCGACTCTGCGTAGTGAAGGATGCTTGGGTTTCGTTGGAGATGGCGACCGGGCACGTGGCAACTAACATCGATATTGGGCTTTAGTGGTGTTTTAGCGAAACGAGGGAAGCATAGCGTAGAACGCGGATAGGCTAACTCAAAGGTATGGTCGGTTTTGGAAGGGGTCATCTAAGGTAGCGGCAAAACTGCGATAAACTCTCACAGCTTCAATCGTGGCTGTGTCCAGATGCAGCGTCGAAGATGCACGCGTTCCTAGAGATTAGCTATGAAATTTGAGAAACCGTTTAAACAAAGACGTTCATATATCCCGGGAAAACAATGCTATAGCATGGTTTTGGGTAGATCATCCCCTGAGAGGGAGAACGATCAGCGGAGATGAGATGGGTGGCGATTGCAATATGCTGCGGCTAGCAATCATGTTCCGTTCATGTAGAAGACTTCATGAGACATGTCATGACGCAGATGACACATCCATACAGCTTCCGGATTGACAGGGAACGTGACAGCAAATTCGGTGCGCGCACAGAACGTGTCCAGAAACTGGACAACGGGTATGTCGACCTTGATCCCGGTGGTTTGGCTGCTCAACTGGACAACCCAGTTGGTGCGGGCGTGGGCAACATCATGTTTCATGCGATGGTGAAGGGGCATGGTGATTTGACTTCTGGTCAGCCGGGAACATCGATGTCAATCAATGATGGCGCGGCTGTCCGCAACAGCGACGACCGTGGCGGCGTAGATCGGCTTTGGCCAGGGTTAGGGCTTGGATAGGGACTTAGTATGATGCTAAAATAGGGTTAAGGAAGGAGAAGGAGGGATCCTCACCTTGCTTTGACGATCAGGCAAGGAGGATTCATGAAGACGACGATGGCACCGGTGGCGGCGGCGGCACTGGCGAACGGCGGTGTACGGACAGGGAAGCTATGGTGGCTATGGCTTGGAGGCATGGAGAGGGTGTAGGGGAGGACGTGCAACACCTATTTATAGGGCTAGGGGCGGCTGGTTGAGGTGGAGTCCAAGCTGGACATGAATTGGGTTCGAGTTCAAGTCGGTTAGGATTTTTTGTTTCGCAGCTCTCTATTCTGAAGATGATATCTCCACTGTCCTGACTCCAAATTGGATGTTTTTAGACTCTAAATTGTAGTACTAGAAAAGATATACAACTTTGTTATTCATTAGAATTTCTGGAAACGCCATTTTGATTTCTAAAAATGTGTCACAAGATAAACTATTTGAACTGAGACTTATCTGCGCAGCACTGATTTTGTGGGCCATAACTCCTAGCTCCATTATCTAAAAGTGGACTTCCATAGGTTCAAATCGAAGCTCTCGATGAGACTTACAACTTTGGTATTGTCAAGATTTGCATTTGATGCCGTTTTGAACTCCGAAACTGCATGGGAATATAAGATTGTCTAAGACTCCGCAAATATCCACAGATTTCGTGGATCATTTGTGTTGGGCCTTCTAGAATACTTCTGTGCCGGCCAAGGGCTTGGGTTTGGGTAGGATTGGGTCCAAAGGCACTTTAGGCATATCTAGGGTTTTAGAAAAGAATTTTTTGAATTTGAATTGAGCTTAGAGTGAATTTGAGATAAACAAAAAATGAGGTTGAACAAAAATGGGAGTAGATAAGGAATTAAATTTAGATTTGGGTAGAATTTGAGAAATAGGAGAGATTAGCTTTAAACAAGAATTTTGATAAGATTTGAATTGAACTAGAGAAGGATCAAGTTTGATCAATGATTGAATAGATGATAAATTCAAAGATTTTGAATTCCAACCATTAAGATCCTTAACTAATTTACTACTAAGTTTTGTAAAAACCTTTTCAAATCTTTTTCACTCAAAACACCAAATAGAAAGAAAAATAAAAAGAACTCTAATGCATTTACTTGGCTTCTAGCAAAACCCAGCATGATATGCGCACAAAATAATTACTTATATTGATTGATTGTTCATGAAAATAGGTTTAAACCTATTCTACTGGTGAAGCTACTTACTAATGTTGGAATTTTTTTTAAAAAGTTGTAAATTCTGAAAATCAGGGTGTTACACAGTCATGCTACTACCCTCAACCATATAAGTGCATAATCATCACAAGCTCATGCGAGCTAAAATTGATCTAAAATTTCTATAACAAGAAACTAATAAACTAGAATCCTAAAATTCACCTAAATTATTTAAAATTATTCATTTGTGCCTTAGTTGTGTGTTCTAAAATTTGAATGTGATATTATGAGTAGTAGGGTCTAGGTAACTTGCCCGGCCTAAACCCTAATACCGCACAATATCACATTCAAACTTGATTAGGCATGGTATCATCGTTGGCAACATCTGGAAGGGTAAACTGCATCTAGCTATCCAACATCGTCATTTTCCAATATGTAGCCTCATATCATTGATAGGATAAACATAGCTAAAATTCAACTAAATTTCTATAAAAGAAAACTAGTCCACTAAAATCCTAAAATTCACCTCAAATTAATCTAAAATTCACTTAAATCATTTAGGAAGCACCTAAAATCCTCTAAAATTCACATAATATTATCTAGCATCAATTCATCAATCCATACATCTACTAACATCACCATCATCCATCCATTTATACCTCAGGGCATCGGGATTGAGGAGGAGGTTGGAGTCATTGTAGCGGAGGTCGCGGGGTGGAGGAAGCCATGACAGCTTGTGCTAGAGGAGGTTGGGGCTGGGGCAGTGGCGGCAGGGTGAGTGAGACCGGGGATGGCGCGACGGCGTTAGTGTCATAGAGGCTGATGGCAGCGGGCGGCAGAAGCCGAGGGGTTAGTGTGGAGGAGGCTGACATCGGGATGGATGAGGCGGCGATGTCGGTTCTGAGGTGTGTAGGATGTCATGCGGTGGAGGATGTCGCAGTGGCTAATGGTGGAGGAGTTCGGTGCCAGGGTGGTAGCATTGGGGTGGAGGAGGCCAGGGAAGATGAGGCGGCGTCAGTGTAGTGGAGGTCGGGAAGTGTGTGGAGCAGGGTGGTAGCCGAGGCATCGATGTGGTTTCTCGGTAGCAGCTAAGTGTTGATGAAGAGTGGAGAAAGTAAGTTGTTGAGAGCGATTATAATATCACTTCACTACCGGTTGGTCACTAGAACCGGTAGTTATAGTATTACAATTGGTTGTAGTTACAACCGGTAGTGACAGTATCATTAGCGGTTCTATTTACCAACCGGCTGTGATACTATATCTACCGAACATGAAGTTATACTATAACTTCCCCTACATAATTTCTGCGCGCCCATTCATCTTTTGCGCGTGCCACACTGTCTACCTCCAACATCCATTAAAATTGCTTATGCCCTTCCCGGCTCGTGCACTCCATCCACACGTCATTCCTCGTTCAGCATCGCCACCCATCATTTCAGCCTCTCCTCCACCGCTGCCACCCATTGCTCCAGCCTCTCCTCCGCATGCGTGGTTCCCACCATCATTGGAGGAGGAGGAGGTGGCAATGGCAGCCTCATCTGACGCAATCTCTGATGATCTCTCGTCCTCGCGTGATGACGATTGGGAGCAATTCTAGGATGGCATCCTTCCACCGCGCACGCCGGCGATCATGGATGAGGATACATGTGCCGAGGATGATGCATCCTCCTATGAGGAGGACACTGGTGCCAAGGAATCCTCCGAGGATGACGAGGAGTATTGGATCAACCATGAGGGCTCAACCGATGAGGAGGACGAAGGAGGAGCTACTATAGGAGGTCCCGATGACCCTATCATCGTCGTTGTCGATGATGATAGTGACGGTGAGAGCATTGACTGGGAGGAGCTCGATAAGGAGATGGACAAGTTGTTATCATCGTTAGATGATGAATACGATAGCAGTGCTGCTGAAACCTTCGTCATCAGCCATGCTCACACCCTAAGTGGCCCGCCGTCAAAGAGGTGTAGGGTAGCTAGCATTGCCTTAGTGTCAATCTTTTGCACTTCGGATAGGGGTTTTGTGTAATACGGACCTTCTTTTGTAATAAACTCATTTCTTAGTGAAATCATGATCTTTCTTAGTGTAATAAGGACTTATTTTGTAGTTACCTTTTTAGTGTAAATTTTTCACTTTCAAGTTTAGTGTCTTATTTTGCAATTCCATTCTTGGGCAACACGTGCTCTCTAGTAATGTCCCGTATCATTGCCAGTTAATGGCCTAAACTAGCAGTGACAAGGAGTATATCACTACCGATCTGCGGTATGAACCGGCAATGATGAGGAGTATGTCACTACCGGTTGCAATGGACTCATTAATTGTTTAATACTTGGTGGTTATGAACCATCAATAACAATCGGTCATCTATGTAGTAATGATATGAGAACTAATGAACCTGCAATACAAATAATTTTTCTGTGTTTTCATCCATGTAACTTTTTCTTCTGCTTGATCTTACATAAAATAGTGCAACCTTTCCAAGAATACACATCAGAACAAGGTATTTCTATAAGAATTTTCAATAAATATGGTAGACTCGTTCATTGTTTTTATGGCCAGTTTGAAGAACTTTTTGATAAGTTTTACTTCTCATATTTTGTTAATGAAGTACATCTCTCCCCAATGGTAATGTTTCTTTGATGTCTCTATTTTATTAAATACTACTCCCTCCAGTCATAAATACTTAACATTTTGGAGAAGGCTCGGTCAAACTTTTAAAACTTTGACTATCAATAACTTCTAAAATATTTAGTGTGGAGACATAAAAATCACATTTGTAGATTTGTATTGAAAAATATTTTCATACAATACTACAGAAACCACCTTCAGTGTCGGTTCAGAACCACCATCAGTGCAAATTTTTGAACTGACACTGCACAATCGGTAGTGATAGTCTAGGTTTACCGTTGCCATTTCTTGAACCGACAGTTAAAATAGGTTCAATTCTGGTTTAAACCACGAACCAACAATGATGTCTTTACTATCACTACCAATTCGAGCCAAGATCCGATAGTGATATCAACACTATCACTGCCGGTTTGAGCCACCAACCGGTAGTGATAGTGGAGACTATCACTGTTAGTTTGTGGCTCAAATAGGCAGTGGAAGTGGTGATATCATTGCTGATTATTAGCTTGAACTAGCAGTAATAATTCCACACCCATAAAAAATTAATACATATGGTTCAGATACAGTTCATCATCACATATCACAAAGGGTGAAAATACAGGTCATCATCACTTATCACATATGATTGACATAAAATCTATCATCATTCATATATGGTTTCGTCATTTATTTATATAGAAATTAAAATTTGATATTAATAAGTAAAATTACATACCTTAGCATCATTTACGATGACTTCATCTCCATCATCGCAGAAAAGTAGGGGACCTCCAATAGTAAATTCAACTTAAATTCCGAAAAAAGAGACAACCTTCTATCACTTCAGATCGTAAATTTAACTTCAATTCCTATAGGGCCTAATATTACGACACAAAATATCATAGAGATGATGTATCTGTGGACTCATAAGTGACAGAAGCAAAATAACATTTCTATCATCACTTTGCACCTTCTTTTTGTTATCTTAATAAATTTACATCTGATGATTATAGAAAGAATATTCACAGTGATGATATTGGTGCAAGAAAACCACTTTATGCTAGCCTACCCTTTACCTCATCATCATGGGTCAACAACATAATCACAATCTATCATTGAAAATGGACAAAAACAACAAAGTAGAAAAACACTTTATTTGCTAATATGTGGCCTCGTATCATCAGCCAATGTACTACAACTAGAAAGCCACGATGAGAAGTACAATGCCGAGACATAAATTCAACTTAAATTCTCGAAAAGTGACAATCATCTATCACTTTGGATTGTAAATTTAACTTAAATTTCCCTAGGGCCTCATATTAGGGCACAAAACATCATAACTATCATGTATATATGGACTCATAAGTGGTACAAGCAAAATAATCTTCCTATGATCACTCTGCACATTCTTTTTGTTATCTCAATGAATTTACATCTGTTGATTACAGAAAAAATATTCACAGTGATTATTTTGTGCAAGAATAGCCACTTCATCCTAGCCTACCCTTTACCTCTTCATCATGAGCTATCAATATAATCACCATTTATTACTAAAAATAGACAAAAGTAGCAAAACAATTCATTTGCAATATTGACGCAAGTACATAAAGGAAGGAGGAATGATGCCAGGAAAATGAGAGCAAGCTATTGCACCAAGGAATAAAAAAAATTATTCATTTGTGCCTCATTTGTGTTCCAAAATTTGAATATGTTGTTATGGGTAGAAGGGTTTAGGTAATTTGCATGACCTAAACCCTGATACCATATAACATCATATCCAAATTTAATTCGACATGGTATCATCATTGGCAATATGTGACCTCATATCATTACCCTATTTCATCATTGAGAGGATAAAAATAATGAAAATTCACCGAAATTTTTATTAAATTAATATATAATTGACATAAAATCATCTAAAATTGACCTAAATCATTTACTATGCACCTAAAATCCTCTAAATTATCTCGTTGTGGAGGAGGATGCCGGCGTCAGGGTGGAGGAGGCTACCGCGGCTTATGGTGGTGAAGGTCAGGGACGGGGCGGCAACGACGGGGTGGAGGACACCATGGAGGTCCATGATAGCGTGGGGCTTCGGGGTAGAGGAGGCCATGGAGGCACAATGATGTTGGTGTTGTGGAGGCCCACGGCAGCACGAGCCTTTGGGACAAAGAAGGCCATGAAGGCGTGGCAACATTAGTGTCATGGAGGCCCACGGTAGCGCAAGGCTTTGGGAAGGAGGAGGCCATGGAGGCACGACGGTGCCAGTGTCATGGATGCCCATGACAACACGGGACTTTGGGACGGAGGAAGCCAGGGAGGGCTAAGTGTTGAAGAAGGACAGAGAAGGATAGTTATATAGGGCAGCGAAACTTGCACTGCCGGATCAACTAACCAACTGGCAGTGAGAGACTAGAACTGTTAGTTCACAATTACAACAGATAGTGGTAGTCTGAAAGCACGAGGTGTGGCAACAAAAGTGTTAGTGATAATCTATCACTATCGGTTGGTAACCAGAACTGACAATTATACTATAAACATAAATATAACTAAAAATTGCAAATAACTAGTAGTCAAATTTAATATTAAATATAAACCACATACTAACATAATACATGAAAATGTTCATTACACAAAAGTTATATACTAATACATATATAAAATTACATTACAATAGTTAAGTAACCCTCCTGATGATTAAACTGAGCTCATCATCATTTGCCTCATCGTACATGCTGATGTGGCTCATGAAGTTGAAGTAGACACTGTCTTCATCAACAGTGTACATATGACGATGCAGATACTCTACATCTCGATGTTCAAGGTGGAGAATGTAGCAATTGTTTTTGTGAGAATCAAAGGCAATCCGAAAGGTGTTGTTGCATCCCAGGGCATTTCAGAGAGTAGCAGCTACGGTCACCCACCGGCTTCGGGTTGGATGAACCTGGTGTCTGAAGACGATTAGCAATCATTCCTAAGGGCCTAGAACAAGATCTAGGTTATGAGCCATCATCTGGCTGACCCTAACTCTCCTTCTAGGTGGGGTGGCCAACAAGATGACATAGAAGAGTAGCTCTATAAAAAATAGCACAAACATAAAATAGAGAACAAGAACTTAAGGCAAGAATATAAAAAATCTAAGGAAGAACGAAGCATCAGTTGATGAAAAGAAAATATCATTTCTTCACATACCTCTTGGAATAAAGTAAGGAAGAACAAAGAACTCTGTGCCCATTAGTATTAGAGTGAAGTCTCACTTGCGGTGTAGTAACAACGGCGTGAGGATTAAATAGATGTCGTAGTTGTATCGGTTGAAGTTACCAACCGACAGTGATAGACGGATGCCTCATTTCGAGCAATGATATTACTGCCGGTTGCACATCGATTCGCGCCCCTCTATCACTGTAGTTTGGATTTATCAACCGGTAGTGATGTCCATCAATGTCAGTTGGTAATTCTAACCGGCACTGATAGATTACTCTAGGAGTTGGGACCCTACTCTGATACCAACTGTATGGATCAGTAACGTCCTAAGTGGGGGAGGTGAATTAGGACACTTAAAACTTATCGGCTCTAAAAACTTCACAAGATAAACCTATATCAATTTCTATCTAAATGTGTTCTAGGTTTATCTAGTGTGTCTACTGTACCGCTCAAAAAGGTTTGCAACATATAGCTAATCCTAAGAAACTACTCTAGGGAGGTAAACGAGCCAAGAAAGATTGCAAATATATAAATACGGAAACGTAAAGAAGGTAGAGAGAACAAACTCGGCACAATGGATTTTTATCCTGTGGTATCGATAGCATAAATGTCACCCCTAGTCCACGTTGTAGCAGCCACCTAGGCTATTGCTCCCGGACGGCACCGGTCACGAACCTTGAGCCACCTAGGCCTCAAGTAGGTTGAGCCACCAAGCCACCAAGGCAAGACCTCACCACAAGTATCTCTTTCGGAGTTTGAGCCACCAAGGCAATGGTCTTCATGTGCCCGTACAAACATCTTGCCGCCGCTCCACACCAACTCGGAGGGTCAACAAGCATGATCCACCAAGGCTCACGGTGCTGGCGAGTTACCAAGACTCCAATATGCCAGTGTACCACTTGGTACAATATAGAATCACTCATCGATCCCCTCTCTAGGCAACAATACCTAGCAACAACTCTCTCTAGGCCTAATAGAACTAATCACTCCCTTAATATTGTGCTAATTGCCTTGCATGATCACTTTTAGCACTTTGGTGGCTTGAATGTTTTCTCATGTGTATATGAGCTTCTCTGGACTCCAGCACACTCAAATGACTGAGTGAAGGGGTATTTATAGCCTCAACCTCACGAACTAGCCGTTGGTCCAACGGCTCAAACAAACTGTGAACACCAGATGATCTGATGTTAGCAGCAGTACAAACACTGGACCATCTGACATGTATAGCAGTAGCAACTAGCCATTGGAACCCCACTCAAACTCATTTGTGAACACCAAATGTTCTGGTGTAACTTCGAACTCCATCACTGGACTATCTAGTGTGTATACTTGAGCCAACGAATCACACCAGACAAGCCGTTGCAACATCTCCTGGAAAATACTCTGGTGTAGCCAACTACTCATTGCAGGATCATCTGGCGTGTACAGCATTTTCACCTTCATCTGAGAATGCTCCGGTGTGTACAAGCTTCTGAGTGCCAAACCATCAGGCATTCAAACTCCTTCTACCACCAAGAAACAGCTCCTGGAAAATGCTCCAGTGTGTTTATCACTTCAACATTGGACCATCCAGTGTGTTCTTCAATTTTCTATTCTGAGTAAAAAACACTCCGGCATGTACATTGTTGGTGAAAGAAAATGTTTTCCACGAACAAGTGTGGCGAGAGCCTCTTCTAGAGAGGAGACTCAAGCTTCAAGGTGAAGTGGAGAGAGAGGAATACCAAGTGTGTTGATCGTAAAAAAGATTGGTCCTTGGCCTGATGGCCATGGGTTTGTATTTATAGAGCCATTCGGGGTGTAAGCATACAAACATGCCCTTACAGAGATAGTGATGCAAGTTACCGCCATGCTACAGGGACTTAGGGCTAGTCGAATTACACAACTTGGGTCTGGGCAGAATACATTTACCCACAACTAGAAGATATTATCTACTATGACAAATAAAGTGGTGCAGATGATCCAAGGGTGCGATACTCGGCCGATCATCATTTGCAGCACAACATTGCACTGTCCCAAATGTCAGGACATCCTCCATTTGCACTAGGATGTCAGGATGACCACCACTTGACTAGCATTAAATACCAGTCACTTCCTTATAGGCGAAGGATGGCTTGTCGGCCTCTGCTAGCTGATTTTGCTCCAAGGCTTGATGACCAACTCCTCGGGCTGTGAAGAGCTTGCCCAGCCTCCGGGAGGCTGGGGCTCCGGGAGGCTCTAGAGCCCAGAGACATAGGAGGCCTTCGAGGACCCGAGGTTCATAGGTGTAGGCTGATAAGGCCAGAGGCGTTGGGGGTCCTTAAAGACGGCCCTCAACAATCCCTTCCAGAGACCAGCAACTTCCCCTGTCTCGAGAGGCAGTGGCGAGAGGGGTTCATGGTCTCCAGAAGCTGGACTCCCGACCTAGGATCTAGAGCCCAAGGGCTCCAGAGGAGTTCTTGATATCGACCCTTTAGTAATGTTTGCATGCTAGGATATTTCCCCCTAACAGTACCCCCTCATTTGCTGGCCCCAAGGTATGAAAGGGGAGCGGATGTAGAAGGAACTAGCTCCAGCCCAGCATCGTAATCAGTATATATTTTAATATAGCTTATCACCATAGAGGAGCCTCTCAGAGATGACTGTGAGTGACAATGGTGAAGCCTGATTGTGATAGCATAATCTGGAGGAAATTGCGTGGTTTGTTAGGTACGCTGAAGGAAGGGGCCGATGACCCCCTTAGCGGTTTATTGTGATGAGACTTTGATGGAATAAATGTGCTACAGGAGACTATGCGAAGCAAGCCCTCCAGCTCCCTTGATAGTGAGTCCTATGGCCGCTTGCAGCGTCAGGGTGGAGGTTGCGTATGACAGCGAGGTGTTCTCGTTTTTTGGTACGAGTGATGGATGACGTGCGATAATGGCAGTGCGTCTGACGAGGTAAGGTGTAGGTTCACTATAAGGACCCATCCAAACAGTATTCGAACTAATCATCAGGCGGATCATTAACATAATCACAACCTCGACGATTAATCAAAATACCGCTCCGGCAGTTCTGGCACGTGTTTTGTGCCCAAGGATCGGAACACATGCTTTCCAACATGTACATCACAACATAGCTTAATAAAGAGCGAGTAATAAACATTTATATTACAAGTATTAAGCATGCAACTGATTTCAATAGTTTACAACAAAAGCGAGCTAGGAGGAGACAAAACCCCTCAACTCCTAACCAACAAAAGATCTACGTAGCAGAAGAAAATAAACTATACAACAAAAGGATATGGAGCCACATGCCCTTAGGCTCCATACCAAGAGCACCGAGTTTGGAGTAGAATGTGCTACTCCTGCTTGCCACCCTGATCGGCAGGCACAAAGTAGCCAAACAGCGCCTCTTCCTCGCCAACCTGTGAACCTGCAACAACTTAAGGGCAGCACCCTGAGTACGAAGGTACTCGCAAGTCTTACTCAGTATGGGTATATATATTCCCGACTCCAAGGATCATGCATTAAGCTGGTAGAAAGAATTAACATGGTTAAGTTAATTAAGCGGTAAGCAACCTAGACGTAGGTGTGACCAACTAGCTTAACCAACATATATGAAACAACTTCGCACCACCAACTGAACATATAGAAACGTAACCAACAAGTGTATCAAAGTATAACTAGTGCAAACTCGATCACCATGCCCAAACCACCACACTGTATCCAAACCACATCCACATACCCGAACCATAACCATACCAAACCATCTCATATCCGAACCAACACCACTATCACTCCAACATAACTCCAACATAAACAATCCACAAACATGTAGCCGAACCATCGCCCACAACCGAGACTCTACGACCGGTGCAGATAAGCGATAGATATGCTCATAACCGAGAGCGCGTCAGTTCGAACTATTTTTACACCCTGCAGGGGGATACTCCTGGACCCACACGACACGAGGACCATTCGGCTTATACCACCAGCCAAAGTGCACACAAGGGGGCACTCGCGACAACCTTTCCCAACCAGCTCCAACCGTGTGGGGCATGCAACGCTCGGCGTGGCGGTACTAGAACTACTCCCTGAGCAAACTAGTACCGCTTACAAGCCCGTCCGTTCACACCGTCGTTGTTCACGCCCACAAAGCCACAGCTGCGAAGGTATTCGGCTTGCCTACCATTATATTAGCGTGTGGTGAGTGAGGTAAGTGCTAAAGCTGACTACACCGACGATCGGTGCTTAACCGGTGCAAACGGTCTACGGTGCCCAGTTTTCCTCTACCGTCCTACCCAGGGGAACTCCACATCCGGGCAAGCTAAACACCCTCCTGGCACCACTCACACCTTGCCTCATACTTACCACTCACCAACCATACCATCACCAACAACATGTAATTGTAAACAGTAGTAGATCCTATCCTCGCGAACAACGGAGAACACCGTCGTTCGACTTCTACCAAAATACCTAAGCATTGCTAAGCATAGCGAAGACCTTGAGACATCGACGTCACCTCTAGGCTTCAAGGAACATACATGCACTCTTGACCAAGGTAGAAGAATGCAACGGTATAGGTTCTACCCAAAGGTACCCGACACATGCATACATACATAAGCATAGATAACACTTTATACTTTCAAGTTAACATGGTGAAATATGATAGCCTTGCTGCCCTGAATCAAAAAGATACAGCGCGACGGGATCGCCTTCGGCCTCCGGGGTCGACGGATCGACGTTCTCTAAAAAGGATCAACTCGTGCAATGCAATGAGTATGAATAAAGTGCAAATATATGCTACAATATGCATATAATAGATGAAAACATTTTCCTAGATAGAACAAGTCATAAGGAAACTAGCAAAATTGGATTCATTAATTTTGGACTTATGATGAATTAACGGTGAATTAATGAAGCTTTAACCTAATTAATTAATCTCAGAAATTTAATTAATAATTTCATGGCTGTGGATATTTTTAATAGGTAGAGTAGGTTATTATGAAACCAAAAAAATTTGTTTCATAATTTTTGAAGCTACAGAGCATTTATTATGAATTTTACAAGTTTCAGCAAGCAGTAACTATACTGTCTGGGTATACAATGGTCAGACCACAGGTATACTGGCAGTCAAACCGCCAAGAGTTATGGTCAGACCACCAGAAACGCAGTCAGACCGCCCCCATACAGAGGATTTTGGCCCCTGGCGGTCTGACCAACCTTGAGGTAGCGGTCAGACCACTGGGAGTCGCTGGAGGCACTTTGGGAGCTCACCAGCGACGATTCTGGCGACATTTGGAGTGGGAACTTGGACCTAGAGCATCACATTGGCTTCCTCTACCGCGTAGGACAACATGTATACGCCGTAATCGACCAAAACTCGGCTATTGCTTCTAATTCATCAAGAACTCATGAACTTCAAACCCGTAGCTCAAAATTCGAAATCCAACCATCCAAAAGGTGGATTCTTGTCATGGGAGTTTAGGGGACTTACCCAATGGCCTTTACCGAGATTGTTGACCGCTGATTGAAGGAGGAAATGGAGGGAAATCCGATGTTCTTCATATTTCCACCCTTAACACCAAAATACACCAAATCTGGCTCAAATCCTCAGGGAAAATGAAAATGAATTGGAAGGATGGATAGCTCATGAGCTTGTGATCGCGTGAGTACCACATGCATACCTTAATTCCTCCTCTTGAGCTCGGATTTGAGGGAGGAAGAGAGAGTTTGAGAGAGGGGGGGGTGAGAGGGGGCTGCTCCCTTGCTTTGGCTGGTTGGGAGAGGAGAGAGGAGCACGTGGGGGAGTGAGGGAGCAGGTGGGGCTGCTGCCCAAGTGGAGGGAGAGATGGTGGGGCCGGCCGGTGGGCCCATGTACAAAAGAGAGAAGTCCGTTTGATTGCGAATTCAATTCTTTCCTCTCCCGAATTTCTTTCTCTCATCCAATTGATTTTAAACGAAGTGCTCTAGTGCGCCAAACTAATTTACCTTGAAATTAATTATGATGCTAATGATACATGATTAAGCTTAATCACACGATTATGGAATTTGGGACGTGACATTCACCTGGGGTCTTGTGCCCACGACCCTCGCATGCTCTAAAAGAGGCCCGAGCCATGAATGTGATGAGACGTGCATGCAAAAAACTAGGGTGTCGCCGTGGGATGCCGCCACATGTATGTGGATTGATCAGGATGTGGCTGTGGGCCCCAAGGAGAGTAATTGGGAGTGCTGCGAAATGACGCTCGTGGTGGTTCCATTTCCTTCTCCCGTAGTGTGTGACTAATTGGCCTGGCTTATAAAAGCTAAGGCCTATCCAGTTGATCCTTCACCGCTATGCGAGGGAGTGATTCTTCTTTAGCTTGATCATAGCGTCTTCTCCCTCCTCATCATCGGAGATGTCGATGGTCTCGACTGGTTCACCACCTCCGATGCTGGCTTTGACTTCGGCCGCCGTGGCGTCTCCGGGGAAGAGCAATCTCGCGATCATGCTTGCAAGGCTAGGACCAGTGCTTGCAAGGTTGGAGCCAACGACCGTTGAGCTCCCATCCTTGCAAAGGGGACCACCTCCCGCTGCTCTAGTCCAACCTCCAGTCTGGGCAGTCACTCTCGTCGAGATCATTGACATCTCTGACAATGACGAGCAGGTCGACTGGGATCTCCTGGAGAAGGAGATCAACAAGGAGGGGGAGGAGGAAGTGAAGAAGAGGGTGGCTCAGGCGGAGAAGAAGGATTCCAAGGAGGAGGGAGAGAGGGCAGTGGAGGAGGTCTCTTTGTCCTCATCCTCGTCTTTTGACAGCTCAGGGGCTGGCTACTGTATCAGCTTCCACAGCGGTAGGCCGCAGATGAAGCGCATATGCCGCTTCATGCACCCTAGCAGCTAGGGCTTGTAGTTTCCCCGATTGTTACCTTGTACTCTTTCTCCCCTGGTTTGCTCTCTCAGGATTTGTTTCTTGTAAGCGTCTTTTAGATGTGTAAGTTGTTAGTAATATAACTAAATCCTTGGAACTGCTTAGTGTTTCTCGGAGCTACTGGGGTAGCGAGAGGACTCCCCTCTCAGGATTTGTTTCTTGTAAACATCTTTTGGTTGTGTAAGTTATTAGTAATATAACTAAATTCTTGGAACCGCCTAGTGTTTTTTCTTGGATCGAGGTGTTTGGCAATCCTCCAAATGTGCGGCCAGCCATGTTTTGTGTTCTTCTGTGCCCCAGTGTTGCGCCTTCACTGGCCCCTTCTCACATTGCAGTTTTTTGGCGGCCGAAGTAACAAACTATCACACAGATTCAGGTCTAAAACTTGACCGAGGTAGATGCCATTGTAGTGGAGGCTAGGTAGCTCTGGAGGCTTAGTGGTGGTGGACAGAGGTAAGGTTAATGATTAAGGCCGAGGGAGGCAACTTGCAACCCCCTCATCCCCAGCTGCCACCAGGTTCTAGCCTGACATACCCTTTCTTCCATCTGATGCTGGTATAGACCCCTTTATAAATTTGTCTAGATTTCTGACTCAAGGTGATCCATCTGGAGATCAGCGACCGAGCTCCAGAGGTAGGGCTAGAGGTGAGGCCGACGGTTGGGCTGAGGGAGGCAGTCCGTGACCCCCTCGGCACCTTAGCCGCAGCAAGGCTCCGGAGGCAGAGCCATCCGGGGCCTCGCGGCGGGTGCCGATGGTGAGGCAGACGGTTGGGTTGAGGGAGGCAGTCTACGACCCCCTCGACCCCTTAGCCGTGGTGAGGCTCCAGAGGCAGAGCCATCCGGGGCCCTGTGGTGGGGGCCGGAGGTGAGGCTGACAGTTGGGCCAAGGGAGGCAATCTGTGACCCCATCAACCCCTTTGCCGCGGTGAGGCTCCGGAGGCAGAGCCATCTGTGGACCCGCGGTGGGTGCTGGAGGTGAGACCGATGGTTGGGCCAAGGGAGGCAGTCCATGACCCCCTCAGCCTCCTAGTAGCGGTGAGGCTCTGGAGGTAGAGCCATCCGGGGCTGGGCTGAGGGAGGCAGTCCGTGACCCCCTCGACCCCTTAGTCGTGGCGAGGCTTCGGAGGCAGAGCCATCTGTGGCCCCGCGGTGGGTGCCGGAGGTGAGGCCGATGGTTGGGCCAAGGGAGGCAGTCCATGACCCCCTCGGCCTCCTAGCCGCGGTGAGGCTCTGGAGGCAGAGCCATCCGGGGCCCCGCAGCAGGGGCTAGAGGTGAGGTTGACGGTTGGGCCAAGGGAGGCAGTCGACGACCCCCTCGACCCCTTATCCGCGATGAGGCTTTGGAGGTAGAGCAATCTGGGGCTCCACGGCGGGTACCGGAGGTGAGGCCTACGGTTTGGCCGAGGGAGGAAGTCCGTGACCCATTCGGCCCCTTAGCCTCAGTGAGGCTTTGGAGGCAGAGCCATCCGAGGCCCCGCGGCGGGTGCCGGAGGTGAAGCCGATGGTTGGGTCAAGCGATGTAGTCCGTGACCCCCTCGACCCCTTAGCCGCAGCGAGGCTCCGGAGGCAGAGCCATCCGAGGCCCCGCGGCAGGTGCTGGAGGTCAGGCCGATGGTTGGGCCAAGGGAGGCAGTCTACGACCCCCTCGGCCCCTTAGCCGCGGCGAGGCTCCGGAGGCAGAGCCATCTGGGGCCCCGCAGTGGGGGCCGGAGGTGAGGCTGACGGTTGGACCGAGGGATGTAGTCCACGACCCCTTCAGCCCCTTAGCCGCGGTGATGCTCCGGAGTGGTTTTGATGCAACCTCTATGGCACTCGGTGAGCGCCTTCGTGTTACCAGAGGGTTTCTTGTACTACTACGTCATCTAGGTGTAGGTATGCCTCTCATTGCTGTGTACTAATTGAGCAAAGGCATAACTTAAGCTAAGTCTTGCTACCTACTATTTGAGCAGAGATGTAGCTTAAGTTTGACAGTCTACTGTTGCCAGCGGATAGCTAGTTGCAGCATATGTCATGCCTAGGTAGTATGACTATTCTTAGTTCATGCCAAACTAAGATATAACTTAAGTTTGGCTGACTATTGTTTGTACCTAGTAGCTATCTATCGTAGGGACTTTCAACAGCTAGGCTAGGTACCTCCATCGTACGCTGTCCTTAATGTATGAAGGTTTAACTGGCTAGGCAAGCTATTGCTAGGTGGTCACAGGCGTACCTTTGCCAAAAAGGTCTCCACCGCGGGGTCAGAGGCCCAGAAGCCCTCGTAGCTCTAAGACAGGGGAAAGGTTGGTCCTTCCAGCCTGGGTCATCCACCGAAGGGTTTTGGTTGTGCGGACCTTCGGAGCACCCAGGGCCCTTGCCAGGTCCTAGCGTCTTTTTACCCTAGCCGACCCTGCCCGTATCGAGCCCTACAATGGAGGTCCGCCGAAGTTTCCAACCGTCCGGAGCCTCAGGCGGAGGCCCCCCACGTTGGTGACCGGTAGGGCTCCTTTATGGCCAGGGTCGTTGGTGTGGCTCAATCCTCATAGCTGGGGTATTGTATTGTTGGTGGCGGAGTTGGCAGTGGTAGAGCGGGGTAGGAGGCCCGTAGACCTACCCGGGGGCCCACTTCGGTTTTACAACCCCTGTGTCGCCCGTCGCCGGTTTTCTCCCCTGTCAGGCGTCCTGCCTGCCTTCTGAGGTACTCCTCCCAGAAAGTTATTAGGGTTCGACAGTCATCTATATAGTGGCCACGTTCGGGCTGGTGCAGGATGCACTGGTACCCTTTCGGTGGTACCGGAGCTTGTGGTTGGCGTCGGGGGCGCCGATGGGGGCTGCGTGCACCGGAGCCCGTGGTCTTCCCGGAGCCCATGTCCACAGGGGGAGGTCGATGGGGCTATCGGGCGACCAGGATCTTGGAGCTAGAGTGGTCTTGACTATGCCTTCCGGATCGGGGTGGATTCAGAGCCTCTTGTACACGATCGATGTTGCGTTCGCTGCGACGATGGTGCTGGCGGGGTCTGCGCGCCCCAGAGTCCTGGGCCTCCTCGGAACCCTCTTCCACTGGAGGGGGTCGAGGAGGTTGCTGGGCAACCAGATGCTCTGAAGATGCCAGTTTGACAAGGGTGCCCCAGGCGTTGTCACAAGGGATGCCTCGGGGCTGGGCCCAGTCATGAGTGCCCTTGGATTCAAGCGCCCAGAACTATTGGAGGGTGGCCTGTCTAGCTGCAGCCTCGGCTGTAACCTCCCATGGTGCGGCGAGGTCCTTACCGCGCCATTGTTGGAAGGCCTCCGCGCCAGCTTGGATCTCCATGCCAACCCAAGCTATCGGGTCGGAATTGGCCGAAGGGTCGCCGTTCCGCCCAGCTGCGAAGCTGGCGGGGGCACATGGTGTGCTTGGTTGCAGCTTCCATGCATACTTCTTCATGGGTGCGTTGATGGGAATGACTGCTAGGGCAAGCACCTTGGTGATCTTTGGTGGTGTCATACCTCTCCTTGTACTTCTATGTTCGAATCCCCACGGATGGTGTGCTGTTGGTGAAAGAAAATGTCTTGCATGAACAAGTGCGGTGAGAGCCTCTTCTAAAGAGGAGACTCAAGCTTGGAGGTGAAGTGGAGAGAGAGGAATACCAAGTGTGTTGATCATAAAAAAGATTGGTCCTTGGCCTAATGGCCATGGATCTGTATTTATGGAGCCATTGGGGGTGTAAGCATACAAACATGCCCTTACAGAGATAGCGATGCAAGTTACCGCCTTGCTACATGGGCTTAGGGCTAGTCTAATTACACAACCTGGGTTTGGGTAGAATACATTTTTGCCTAACTAGAAGATACTATCTACTATGGCAAAGACAGTGGTGCAGATGATCCAAGGGTGCGATACTTGGCTGGTTGTCAATTGCGGCACGGCGACACACTATCCTGAATGTCAGGACATCCTCCACTAGCACTGGGATGTCAGGATGGCCACCACTTAACCGGCATTAAATACCAGTCACTTCCTTGCAGGTGAAGGATGGCACGTGGGCCCCTGCTAGCTGATTTTTCTCCAATGCTTGATGAACCACTCCTTGGGCTTCGAAGAGCTTGCCTAGCCTCCAGAAGATTGGGGCACTGGGAGGCTTCAGAGCCCGGAGACTTGGGAGGCCTTCGGGGTCCCGAGGTTCATAGGTGTAGGCTAACGGGGCTAGGGGCGTCGGGGGTCATTAAAGACGGCCCCCAACAATCCCTTCAGGAGACCAGCAACTTCTCCTGTCTCGAGAGGCAGTGGCCGGAGGGGTTCATGGTCTCTGGAAGCCAGACTCCCGGCAGAGGATCCAAAGCCCAAGGGCTCCGGAGGAGTTCTTGATGGCGACCCTTTAGTAATGTTTGCATGATGGGATATTTCCCCCCAACATACATTTTATTGAGCATCGGACCATCCGGTGAGTTCAGTCTTTTCTGAACTCGTCCAATTCAAACTTGCTTGAGTTCCGCTTCGGTGGCTTCTTTATGTATTGCATCTATGAGATCTACTAAAGCATATATTTTACAGACATGTTTGTTCCATTGACTATGTTGTCATTAATCACCAAAATCACATACATGCCCTAAAAGGTGTATGTTCGCTGCTATCTCCCCATTTTTGGTGATTGATAACAACACAACCAAAAGAAGTGGAAAATAATAAATGATGCTAATTGTAAAGTGCACAAATAATGAATGAAAACAATTATAAAATGCACAAGGCTTTACCACTTTGCTTGGATGCATGGTAAGAACTACTAATGATACCAATTGCAAGAAAAATCAATGATACCAATTGAAAATGAACCAATTGTATGGGAAAGATCCCATCTTTGTCATACATTGTTCTTACCTTCACCTTGTCCCCCTTTTGTTCTGACCATCATGAAGACAATTCTAACATTTTCTCGATCACCATTATCTCCCTTGATCGACCCAAATAAGAACTTCTTGCTTTACGCGCTTCTTCAATTGATATCACTTGCAATCCTTCCATGCGCGCTTCTTGCATCATGCTTCTACCTTTGTCAACAATATTCAACAATCTTGCATGTTGCTTAATAATCATGCAACTTGAACTTGCTTTAGTCAACAAAATTCTCCCCCATTGTCAACAATCTCAAAAATGCTACAAACACATGTTAAACTAAAGGGAAAACGTTAGAGCACACGGGAGATCTTCATGAACCATGAGAAACCAAGTTGACATGTGCCTTGGTTCATATGTGATCAGTGATTGAAAAAGTGTTGATTTGGTTTGATGATTTTTGGATTGTATAAGCATGTTTATGTTTGTGACTAACCCAAAAATGGAGTTAGAAGTTGCTGTCTCTGAGTGTAGGAAAATTTGTCTCACTGGATGGTCCGATGTGTGGGTTTTACACATGACAAAATGTCTGGTGTTAAGAGAGGATGAGCACCAAAGCATTTTCAACTTAGAGTAAAAAATTGTGTGAGCATCGGAAGGTCCAGTGTTCAAAAGCTTTGAACACTAGAGCTTTTAGCAGAGATGTTGCAAAATGGCTTGACTGGGGTTGTACACACTGGACAGTCCAATGATGAGCTATGTTAGCACCAGAGGCTTCATCGGACCTTGTAACGGAGATGTTGCAAGATCATGGTATGGTGAAGATGTACACACCGGAAGGTCCGGTGATGGGCATGATTGAACACTGGAGCATCGCCGAAGCATTTTTTAGAGGGACTCTAGAGCTAGAGGGAGAGTACACACCGGATGGTCCGGTGCTTGTAGTGGTGTGAGCACCGAACCATTCAGTGTTCACATTTTTGTTGCTATTTTCTATTTCTGCATGGATTTCAATATGGGCTAACTGCAAGTGGTGTTTACATGTTGGAGATGCATGTTTGCTTATCTTGTATTGTGTAGCTGATGGATGCGACTTGGTGGCTGACGACGGGAAGATCGGAGCCAAGCAGGGTGCTTTGTGCTAGACGATCGAGGAGGCTGGGGAGTCAAGGGTGATCCTAGCTGTGCACATGGAGGTCAAGCAAAGCATGGATAGAAGGATGGAGATGGCGTGTTGACAAAGTCAAGCGAAGGGGATGTCAATGCAAGTGACAAGGCGGCCCAAGTGATCAGGGGCAGGAGAGACTTACCGACGGTCAAGATCACAAGACTTAGTACAAGCGTCGACATCGGGGTACATGCTTGAGGTCAAAGCAAACAACAGTGAGAGTCACACTTTGAGAAGTGTGAGAGGCAGTTTTGCGGTTTGGCCTCAAAACCATGCATGAGTGGAGTGCACATGGCATCATCGTGAAACTAGCGTTAAGGCAAAGCTAAGTCATGAAGAAGCCATAGCCGTTCAATGGATGGAGCAAAAAATAGCCCAAAATACCCCGGTGGTAGGTACGAGTACACTACAAGAGCGGGGTATTTTGAGAACAAGAAAACTTGGTATCCAAGGAAATTCCCAAGGCCAATAAATAGAGGGGTATGGCTACAGGGAGAGGATGAACTAGCCACTTGTGCTTAAGAGCTAGGGTTTTAGAGGAAAGGGGAGGATAGACTTAGCCTTTGTAATAGGTTAGAGCTTTTGTAAGATGAAAATACTTTGTAATCTATCTAAATAGGGCTAACCTCTTGTTGAAATAAAGTGCAAGTTTCCTCCCATGTTTGAGTTCATCTCCTTCTAGTCTCCTTCTATTGGCTCCGTGATTTGTTGCAAGTTTTTCCTTTTGGATGCAATTTTCGTTTTGGTTTTTGGGCTGAATTTTCAGCACCTTGTGAAGTCATTCTCTATGTTGCTAGAGGCATAAAATTCACATGCAAATGCATATAAATGGGTTTTTAATTCCCGTGTCTCTAATCCGTTAACTTGGAGAGTTTCTTCTCTCAGTGACCTTCTCTTGTTCTCAGAATTGTCTTCTCTTATCTGCAATCGTTTGTGGCAATGACTGATGGGATAAGTATCAATGGACCCTAGAGTTCATCCACTTCCGTGAGAGCCATATCCCGAAGTTTTCTCGTGAAACTAAGGTTTTTCTCCGTTTTGCTTCCGCTTGTGTTTTGAGGTAAGTTGGGTGATCAAAATAGGAGAAGACTATCGAATTTCGAAAGAAATTTTGTGAGGTGCCTATTCACCCCCTGTAGTCTCTGTTCTCAGTCCTACAATTGGTATCAGAGCTGGTTTGATCACTTGTTGACCTTAACAGACTTTGTGATCCGTACGCGATAATGGAGAGAAGTGGAAAGATTCTGTTGCTTGATGGTCGAGATTTCTCGTACTGGAAGGTGCGCATGGATGCTTATCTCCTAAGCCAAGGAAGTGAAATTTGGGAAATAGTTGATTCGAACTATGAGATCTCTGCTACTCGCACGGCTCAGGTTCAAATCAAATAGTACGAGGCCAACAACAAGGCTAGAAATATTTTGTTTAAAAGCCTGAGTTGGAATAAGTTCGACAAGATCCATCACCTCTGTACTACCAAGGAGATCTGGTCTACTCTGATTGTCTTTCATGAAGGCGCTAATCAGATTAAGGCTAGATGCCAAAGCACATACAACCAAGAATATCAAATGTTTGTGCAAGGACCCGTTGAATCTTTGGATGCTATGTTCGCTATATTTGATGGAATTGTTAGCAACCTTAAATCCACTGGTGTTTTTCCCTACTCTAATCATAAGAGGGCAATCAAAAGCTTCTCTATACTCTTGATTGTAGCATATGAGAAGTGAAGATTTCGAGCATTGAAGAGTCATTCAGTTATGACACATTGACATGTGATGAACTCTTCAGCAAGCTCAAGTCCACCGAGATAGCGAAGACAGTTCGGATAGGTCTTTGAAACCTCCTGTCTCAGAACATGGCATTGGTTTTCAGATCGAATGGTGGCAATCAAGATGAAGCTAGCTTTTCTTATGCTAACACTTCACCAAGTGGATTTGCTTTGTCTTCCTTGATTTCTATCACAGAGGAGCAGGTGGACACACTGGATGATGAAGACCTTGCTCTCATTGTGAAGAAGTTCACTCGCTTCTACAACAATCACCGAGACTAGAGGAAGGGTGGTTCTCATGCCTACTCTAAGTGTGATGACACTACTCACTTCAAGGCAGACTGCCCCAAGCTCAAGAAGAAGGAAGAACACGACTATGACAAGTACAAAAAGAAGAACAAGAAGTCATTCTTCAGGAACCGCAACAAGATGGCCAAGAAGGCAGCCAAGGCAGCCTCGAGGCGTTTGTGGTAGCTCTTAGCAACATCGACACCTCTTCTAGCGAGGAGGGGAGCTCAGAGGACGAGGAGCTGCTGGTGAAGGACAAGAAGAAGAAGAACAAGGACTTCACCAAACTCTGCTTCATGGCAAACAACAACAACGACAGCGACACCGAGCTTGATCCCTCTGAGGTATTACCTTCCTATGACTGGCTTTCCATCTGAGTCGATACCTTGAATGATGCTCTCGTTAGCCAGGATAGGTTACTTAAGAAAGCGGTGCGTGAGTTAAAGGAACTTAGGCCTAAGTATTAGTTTGTTTCTACTGAGCTTGCATTGCTTAGGTCAAGTCTGATGATGAGGAGTGTGAGAGTTGTTTGGTGGTTATGGCTGAACTTGCCGAGCTTCATAATGTGCATGCTAAAGTCACAAGTCGACTTGAGAGTGCTGAGAAGAAGCTCCTTGAGGAGGAGTCTAGGTCTACTCTCTTAGGCGCTTGCAAGAATTGTCCTTTGCTTGCAAAGGATGTTGAGTTGGAAGACAAGCGCATTAGAGAGCTAGAATCTAGATTGAAGAGTGTTGGGAGTTCTAAGGATGTGCAACTAAATTGCTCCACCTACACCATCTTTTAGGACAAACTTAGATGGGTTAGAGGGCAAGTTTAGAAGCTTTTGACTGAGAATGAGTATCTCCTTTCTCTAGTGGAGAAATGCTCAGAAGTTAAGGGAAAATGAATTTGATCTTGGCCAAGACCAAGATGTGTGTTGATAAGACGGGTTTAGCTTTGAGGTTGGGTTTTGAGAGAGTAGCTTACAATGAGGATGGTAAGACTGTTTTCACCACACCTACTACCATTGAGGTTGAGAAATCCAAGATCAATACTCTACCACAACCCATAAAGAATAAACCCATGCCACAACCCACAAAGAAGAATTCTTCACCACAACCCAAGAGAGCTCCACAGCCCAAGATGAGGTTCCCTGTGAGAGAGTCTAGAGTGACTGGCAGTCGAGTTCCCGAGAGACACTACCACCACACCTATTGCCAGAGAGAGGGTCACCTAGATTGGTTTTGCTTTCGCCGTAGGAGGGATGAACGATGTGAGTGGGAGTGGAGCACTCGAGACATATACCACTCCTCTGTTGGTGTACCTGAGCCTTTTCCTCGCTCCCACCCACGAGGTTCAGACGCTTTTTAGTTTCCTCCTAGGGGTGTTGCCCGACGTGGATTTTACCATGACTCATATGGTTTTGCTCCACGTGTAAAAGGCTTTGAGTTCCAGCGCTTTAGCGGACCACGCTTTGCTCTTCGTGGTTCTCGCCCCAAGCATGCTAGTGTTGATTTATATGCACCTACTTTTACTACTTCAGGGTGGATGACCTAGTACTAGATTCCCAAGAAGTTTAGGACTAACCCCAGTACTGAGTCATCCACCTACTATTCTTTTCGCTTGTAGGTGGTAGGCGAAGGCCTGGAGAGCAAGTGACTCATTGACTCTGGTTGTTCGCGCCATATGGCCGGAGATGCATCACAGTTCTCCAACCTCACCCCGACGAAGCGACACGAGTACATCACTTTCGGGGATGATCGGAAAGGAAGGGTGAAAGACAAAGGTATGGTAAGAGTAAATGAGAGTTTTATTCTCAAGGATGTGGCTTTGCTGGAGCATCTGGGATGCAATTTGTTTTTTGTATCTTAGTTGCTGGATGAGGACTTGGAAGTGCGTTTCAAACGTGACTTCTTGAGTTCTTGATTCTTCAGGCGCTTTGATTTGCCGGATTGCCAGAGTTGGATGAGTTTTTGGAGCTTATTTTTATGAGTCCCTTGGTTCTTCTCATTGTTTGATTGCTCAACCTTCTTCTAAGCTTTGGATGTGGCATAGGAGGCTAGGGCATATGAGCTTTGATTTGCTTACTCGTTTGAGTGCCCTAGGCTTGATCTGAGGATTGTCCAAGCTTAAGTTTGAGAAGGACTTTGTTTTTGCTCCTTGTCAGCATGACAAGATGGTTGCCACCTCTCATCCACTAGTCGATTGAATGACCGGGAGAACTTCTCCATATGGACACCGTTGGTCCTTCCCGAGTTCGTTCGGCGGGTGGGAAGTGGTATATTCTTGTCATTGTTGATGATTTCTCTCGTTATTATTGGGTCTACTTTCTTGTGAGCAAGGATGAAGTGTTCTCATACTTTCGGAGCTTGACTTTGAGATTGTTCAAAGACTTCCTGGTGCACTGAAAGCATTTCACAGTGATAATGACACCAAGTTCAAGAATTATCTGTTTGATGCTTTATATCTTGAACATGGCAATGAACATCAGTTTTCTGCCACACGTGTTCTTCAGCAGAATAACATAGTTGAGAGGAAGAATTGGACTTTGGTGGTGATGGCTAGGATGCTGCTCAATGAGCATAGGACTCTTAGGAAGTATTGGGCTGAGGCTATTAGCACCGTTTGCTACATCTACAATCAAATTTTCTTGCGCTCGATCTTGAATTTGATTTCTTATTAGGAAGAAGCCGAAGGTTTCTCATTTGAGAGCTTTTAGCTGTCGATGCTTCATCCTAAAGTGTGGCAATCTTGACAAGTTCGAGTCGCGTTCTTTCGATGATATTTTCTTTATTCGCTTCATGGTATTCTTACAGGATTCTTAATCTTGACACTAATACCATCATAGAGTCCTGTGATGTGACCTTTGATGAATCAACCCCTTGTGCTAGCCCTGTTCTTGAGTGTGCAGGTGATCGGGAGATCACCGAAAGTATCTTTGTAGATGACGACCTTCCAGTTCTCGGGGATGGTGAGGATGATCCACTACTTCCTACTACCACTCTTGTTACTGAGTTGGTTCCTGCCTCTTCTACACTGGCAGAGGGTCTTGCAGCCTCTACTTCCACTTCAGCTGCCATCGGGCCTGCACTAGCTACATTTGAGGGAGAGATCGTTTTGTAGCGTGAGCTCCTCAATACATTCAACAGCGACACCCTCCACAGATGATGATCGAAGAACTTCATGAGAGAGTAACAAGGTTTAAATTTGCTCATCATGCTCATTCCATTGATTCTGCATTTGTTACTTCCTTTGAGCCTCATGATGTTGGATATGTTTTATCTGATTCAAATTGGGTCAATGTCATACATGAAGAATTAGAAAACTTTGAGAGAAACTAAGTTTGGGTCCTTGTAGACCCACCCCTAAATATTCACTCCATAGGCACAAAATGAGTTTTCAAAAACAAACAGGGGGAGGATAGGTCAGTAGTGAAAAACAAGGCTAGACTTGTGGCTTAAGGTTTCACTCAAATAGAGGGGATAGACTTTGGAGAGACCTTTACACTAGTAGCTAGGCTAGAAACCATTAGGACCCTTCTTGCATTTGCGGCAAACAAAAGAAATTCATCATCGGTTGTTTGGCGATCAAATCTTGTACCAGTGATCTATAGTTAAAATAACCATTATCTTCTTTTGGCTAGTGGAGAGCAATGCATCCTTATCCTCGAGGGCCTTTTGTTCAATGGAGTGGTCGACCGCTAAAAGCTAATCTTTTGCGATTGTTCCTGGGTACTTACAGCTGTAAGCATGCTAGTCCATGCCTCGATTTGCTTCTTCATGGCCTTGTTAAAGGAAAAACGGAGTTAACTCAGTTGAGAAGTGAAGCATGGGTATATGATCAAACCATGGAAATTCATTACCTTGACTCGAGCTTCTATCACCGCCCAAGGGTCAACAGTTAATACCGTCACAGAGGCCTCGGCTGTGTTGGGATTGAAGCTTGATTTAGGTGCATCTGTGGGAGGTTGTTCCATTTGAGGAAGCAGAGGTCACGATAGGGGAAGCTGGAGCCAGTTGACTAGTCGGATCGCTTGCCGTCTATTCCTTCGACTTCTCCAGGCGTGGCGACCTACAATCGACAAGGTCATAAACGGAAAGAGAGGTCTCGAGTCAAGATTGCTACTCATGTCAAATCTTTTGGCGACCGGAATGCTCGAAAGGATATCCGACTTCTTCCTCTTGGTCGATAGCTTCTTCTTCATCATACCGGTAGCTGGAACTGGTTGTGTCGGAGGGGTAACCTGGGGATCAGATGAAGCCAAAATAGTCATTGCCTGCAAAAAAACCAACCCACAATGATTCATCATCATTCTAAACTTATCAAGCAAATCCTTAGAAGAATGACCAATGTGAGGGGGCCAACTCGATATGAGGTACCTTTCTTACCGAGTCGTCAGGCGCGTCAGTCACTCAAGGAGGCGATCGAGGAGGAGTTCCAGATGTCTCCTGCAAAAAGGCCACCCATTTAGACCGGGCGTTAGTTGCTATCTGCTCGATAACTAAGAGTAGCAGCTAAATAAGTGGTCACCTTAAGACTCAATTTCAGTACTAGACTTCTTCTTCGCGTGCGCTTGAGGGGCAACGGATCATATGGTGAGGGCGATCTCTTGAGTCGAGGAGACCCTTCGGCCCTTTGATCGACCAGCGCTTTCCCCTTGGCCTTAGCTTCTTCCGCAACAGTACTTGTTGCAGGGCGAGGGCTTTGCTTGTCACTGGCGCCGGAGGAGGGGCACCCTCAAGAACAAGGACCCTAGCCATGGGGATGTTGGTCTCTTGGTGGAAGGTGGGGACCTGGAATCAAAAAGATGAATCAGGTCAAGCAAGCAATAATCAATACTACTTTCTTAAGCTAGAAAATTACCACCTGTGGTCGAGGATTCCTTAGGGAGTAAGGCTGAATAGAGAATGGTTGTGTCTCTTTAGCAAATAACTTGCTCAATCGAGCAGCAGTATCTTGTAGGGATAGGGTTGAAAAAGAAAGAAGAAAGAGTCACTAGAAAGAGCTCGACTAAGGCAACAGAAGTAGCAAAATGCTAGCTAAATCTTACATCCGGTCACGTCCCGGGAGCTATCATCATCTCTGGCATAATCCCAAGCAAGGTGATCCCATGCTTTCAAGGGGCTCAACCTCCTACTAATGAAGTCTTTGGCCACATGCCACCCGATTAAACCACTCTGCCTAAGTTCGTCGATCTTCTTGATGTAATGGGCAGTGTGGTCAGACTCGAGGTGCTTCTTTAACCAAGATGGAGTTGGGTTGGGATGAAGGCCCTTAGAAACTAAGGGAGAATTGACTGGGTCAAGGTTGGAGACGTAAAACCAATGTTTTTTCAGTCTTTTTGCCAAGAGGAGGTTAGCGAAACTATAGGAATTCTTCATTCCATTCCGCAGCTGGACACCACACCCTCCGACACACTTGTTCTCAATATTCCTATTCAAATGATAAAAATACTGGAATAAATTCAAGCTTGGCACGATACCGAGGAAGGCTTCACACAGGTGGACAAACACGCTAAGCATGATGATCGAGATCGACCAAACTTCTGTTAGGAGCCTTATCGCGTCCAATTGCTTGGGAGAGGCATCGACGACCATCGTGTCAGACTTCTTTTCAGGTGAGGAAGGAGCGGCGGCGTTGGAGGCCTTGTGGCTAAGTTTCTTTGTGGCGGCGTGTGCTTGGGCGGATAAAGATGAGAGCTTGTGGGAGAAGATTAATGGCGAGAAGATGAAAAAGTGGCTATAATCCAAGTTTGTACGGATAAATAGCCAGATTTACCGTCTCTTTGGTATCCACTCCTGTTACTATGGCGCCTCATTCGGCACGAAAGACGGAGTGGTGGCGTCATGCGAATCTTTGCACGCCCATCAGCGTACATTAAATGCATCTATACCCAACGGTTCAAATTTTGGATTTGTTTTCTTTAACTCTACTCAGAGTCAGGTGTTGATAAGTCAAGTTTTCACACCTTTTTTAGTCTCGAGTGCGGTCAACGGCAGGACGCTCGACCCAATTGCGTTTCCACTCGATACTTGAAAGAAGACCTTCCCTGCTCGATTCTTTCGACTACGATCTTGATCCACTTTACTTGATCAAGCCTAGACTTGGCGGTACTCGAGTGGTCACCTGTGGGAGCCCTCCCTTCTGAGCAGAGTTAGGGGGCTACTGTCGAGTATCTAACTATAGGGTATATATGCATAAGAAGTACACTGTATACAGATATGGTACATCATGCTTATGTTTAACAACTTCGGATATTGCGAAGCTGAATTTGCGGAGCCTGATATACTCAAAGATCACTAAGACATATACTAGGAAGGCAGCTAGTATCCGTGCCGAATTTATCTGCTTTGCCTTTACCGAAAAAATGAAGAACTCCCTATCAACTACGGCCGAGACTAAGACGGTGCCACGACCCCATATAAGGTGGGGTCCCTAACCCCCGAGAAAAGGAGGAAAAAAGGAGAATGCATACGCAACTGGACATAAGCGACACCAAGACCCTAGCAATCAGAGATACTCGGCGACTTCAACCCTAGATTAGTTTAGATCTAATTCGCTCCATTGTAATAGGTCTAGCCACATTGCTCATACTCAAGACAATTAATATACAGCAACATCCACACAGGATGTAAGGTATTACTCCAATCGGGGGTCCGAACATATATACATCGTGTGTCTTGTTTCCTGTTCGATCTCTGATCTCGATGGTACACCAGTTTAATTATGGTTATATTATCCGGCACTAATCTTCATCGCAAGCCGCCTCATATTTTCTGGAAAAGCAAGCAAACAACGCATCCGCTTTTGACAGACCAGGGCCTTCCACTTCTCAACATATCATGATCGCTAATTAACAACACCGAGTAAGATTCAAGTTCCAAACACTTCGGAGAACCGTAGTACTGTGTTTATGCAGGAACCAGGCCACCTGCAATAGTAAGTTGTTGAAGCTAATTAGTGTTTCTTAGTTATCGAGCCTAGCATGTGTTCTATATTCACCAAAAAGTGAGAGGGACGGCCTACACTGCAACGTGACGGGGACCTATGAGAACTTCTGAGGGCTTGGTAGGTGATAATCAAGAGAGTTAATAGATTTAAACACGCTTATCATAATTAGGACAATAATATATATCTTTCTGGCTGGAACCACAGTTGGAAGCTGCCGAGACAGAGCTTCATTATTTATCTGGCTAAAACTCGCAGATTTATCATAGCATTATTTGCACGACAGCCAGTGGAGGACACAAACAGGGACAGTAGGGTGCTGAGCAACGAAGAGATCTTACGTGTGGAGCGTTCTCCGTTCGGGGCGGCAGCCTGGTGTCCTGCAGCGGTGGGCACGGCCGGCATCAAACAAGATTGGAGGGGGACCAAGGGGTGAGAGAAGGGGGTTGTTACTTTAAGATGTGTGCTGCCACGTGTCAAGGTCCAAGGAGGGTCTAGGCTTGATGAGAAGTAGACTTAAGTCTCATACGATTTTCTGGTAGTTCGCTTGTTAGCAAGCAGTGCTGTAATGGTGTTTGCGGTAAGTTATTAGGAAGATTATTATTGCATATTCTGTAATTATGGCTTGTTGTAATCTTCCTAGAATGTCTCCTCTAATTGAGGATCTTGTGTACCCGTGTGGCTATAATAGAAACAGCACCCCTGCCTCCTTGGGGTGTGCGGTGTTCCTCATCCTTCTCTCCCTTTCAACTTGGTATAGAGTCAGTTCTTTTTTTCCGATCTCCGCTGCCCAGCGTTGCCTTCCGAGTAACGCACCCCTCATCCGCATGACAGTATCGATGCCACGCGCAACATGTTGACGACCAGCGACTCCTCTTCGTCCATGACTTCCGGCATCCTCAACAACACCCTTGCGCCGGCTGTGGCTAGCCCCTATGCCACTATCTCCGTGCGCACTCACGTTCCCATCGTCCTTGAACTCGACAACCCAAACTACAACAAGTGGGCATCCTTCTTCAAGTCCCTCTACGGAAAGTTTGGGCTTCTTCACCACATTGATGGCTCCTCGCCGACCGCCTCCTCCGATCTGCTTTGGGTCTAGGCCGATTATTCCGTCCTTGGGTGGATCTACGGCTCCGTCCACGACAACGTCCTCAACGTCACCATGGAACCGAACCAGCGTGCACGCGATCTTTGGGTGGCCATTGAAAACCTCTTCAATGACAACAAAGAACCACACGCGATCTACCTCAGCAATCAGTTCCATTCCTTCGTCCAAGGTGATCTCACGATCTCCGAGTACTGTCAGCATCTAAAATCGCTGGCCAATTCCCTGTGCGACGTCGGGCATGCCGTCTCCGAGTCACAGCTCGTCCTCAACATGCTGCGCGGTCTAAACCCACGCTTCTCGAGTGTGACCAATAGCATCGCCAACGACACACCGTTTCCATCCTTCAGCAAGGCCCGCTCCACCCTTGTACTGAAGCAACTGCGGCTGGCCAACGAGTCCAAAGTCGTCAAGGATATGACACTTCTTGCTGGCTCTTTCGCGTCCACCTGTGGCTGCCGCGGCTTAGCGCCTAGTTCTGTCGCGCCACAACCCGGTGACACAGGCGCCACACGTGGCGTGTCTCGCAAATCATGCGAATTTAAACACGGTGGCAAGGGGCGACGTGGTTGCCAACAGCACATCGGGCGGGCAGCCGACCGCTCCACGTGTTGCACCAGGACCACAACCTGCCGGACCTTGGGTCTGCTTCAATCCTTGGGGCATGCAGCCCGGGAACCAAGGCTGGCGCCCAGCACCAGGGCTCCTCGGCGCGTACCCGCAGGCGCCCCAAGCCCATACGGCCTTCGCGCCATCCCAGGTCTCCCCGCCGTCTGTGACATCATGGGATCAGGCTGCCCTTGTCGATGCCATGAACCAGCTCGCCGTTCAGGGACCCAGAAACTGGATTCTCGACATGGGCGCCTCCTCCCACATGTCTTCTCATGATGGTATACTCCACTCCCGTCTTTCTAATTTTCCGCCGTCCACCATCATAGTTGGCAATGGCTCTCAAATTCCTGTCACATGTCGTGGTCATTCTATGCTTCATGCATCTTCATCTAATTTTCTTCTGGGCAATGTTCTCATTGTCCCGTCTATTTTTCGTAACCTTATTTCAATTCGACAATTTACTCGGGATAATCGTTGTTCCATTGAATTTGACCCCCTTGGTTTCTGTGTCAAGGATCTTCAGACCAGGCGCGTGATTCTTCGCTGCAATAGTTCAGGTGATCTCTACACCTTCCCAGCCGCCACCACCACAGCAGCCCAGGCCAACATCGCCACTTCATATTCGCTTTGGCATCAGCGTCTCGGTCACCCCGGTTCCGCAGCCCTCGACACCCTACATAGATCATCCTTTATTTCATCTAATAAAGTAGGCCATACTATTTGCCACGCATGTCAGCTCAGCAAACATGTTCGCCTACCCTTTACAGTTTCCAATTCACAAACATTTATGCCTTTTGAGTTAATTCATTGTGATGTGTGGACATCTCCTGTCGTGAGTAACTCTGGTTTTAAATATTATTTGGTCATTATCAATGATTTCTCTCATTTTTGTTGGACTTACCTGCTTACACAAAAGTCCCAGGTCCTTCACTACCTCCAGAGTTTCCACCATCATGTCACCACACAATTTGGCCTCCCGTTGAAAGCACTCCAAGCTGACAATGGCACTGAGTTTGTGAACAACACCTCCGCTCAGTTCTTTTTAGACCACGACATACTTCTTCGTCTCTCCTGTCCCTACACCTCACAACAAAATGGCAAGGATGAATGTGCACTTCGCACCCTTAACAATGTCACCCGCACTCTTCTGTTGCACGCCCACATGCCACCCTCCTACTTGGCTGAGGCCCTCACCACGGCGACTTACCTCCTCAACCGTCGTCCTTCCTCCACTATAGAAAACTCCACACCTTTTGAGAAACTATACCATATGCCTCCTACATATAGTCATCTCCACGTGTTTGGATGCTTATGCTACCCAAACATGTCCTCCACTGCTCCCCACAAACTCGCACCACGATCCACCACCTGTGTCTTCTTAGGATGCCATAGATCTCATAAGGGGTATCATTGCCTTGATCTTACCACTCACCAGATTATCATCTCACGCCATGTCATGTTCGATGAAACTTCTTTTCCTTTCGCTAACCTTGTTACAGGTCAGAATGGCGTCCACACTAACGCCGCTCTGGACTTCCTCATCAACACCGACAATGCTCGTTCCGTCGTACCGGCGTTGTGCACTGCCGGTGTCAAACCTGCACGTCCTACGGTTGCTCCATCTCTTCCAGATGTTGAGCAACCACAGTCCACCCCAGCCCCTCCTGACGACAACCAGGTGGCTGTTGGCATGCCCCTCGTGCACACTGACGTGCCCCCGCCCGACGCGTCTCCTACAACGACCCCCCTGATGCACGTGGCCCTGGTGCTCTGGACTCACCTGGCGAGCCACTGTGTGCCAGCAATCCCATCAGGTGCAATGCCAGCCTTCCCATTGGGTCTGCTACTGGACAGGCTGGCGCTGCCGAGCTTGGTGCTGGCCCTGTTAGTGCGGGCGACCATCCAGGTGCTCGTGCCTCCCACCGCCAAACTGCGCCAGACAGGCCGATCCCGCGACCAGCTCTAGGTCCTCACCTGATGGTGACGCGTGCTGCCTCCGGCATCGTCAAACCCATCGATCGCATGAATCTCTCCGCTGTTCACACTTTGGTTTCCGCCATTCCAGTGAATTATCGAAGTGCTCTCGCTGATTCTAATTGGCGTGTAGCGATGGAGGATGAGTACAAGGCCCTCGTCGACAACAAAACATGGGTTCTCGTTCCTCGGCCTGCTGGTGCTAATGTTGTGACCGGCAAGTGGATCTACAAGCATAAGTTCCACTCCGACGGCACTCTCGCTCGCCACAAAGCACGATGGGTCATCTATGGGTATTCTTAGCAACACGGAATCGACTATGATGACACCTTCAGTCTAGTGGTCAAACCCTCTACTATTCGTGTTGTGCTGAGTATTGTAGCTTCACGCTCCTGGCCGATCCATCAGCTTGATGTCAAAAATGCATTCCTGCACGGCAACCTTGAGGAGGTTGTCTATTGCTAGCAACCATCTAGGTTCGTTGATCTGTCTGCACCTGATTATGTCTGCCTCTTCAAGAAGTCTCTATATGGTCTCAAACAGGTGCCTCGTGCTTGGTACCAGCGATTTGCCACGTACATTCGTCGGATTGGCTTTAGCGCCTATATCTCCGACACATTCCTCTTTGTTCTCAAATATGGACAGGACATGGCCTATCTGCTACTCTATGTTGACGACATCATTCTGACAGCCTCTTCAGGAGCACTACTGTAGAAGCTGACTCGGCTATTACATTCAGAGTTCACCATGACCGACCTCGGCGACCAACATTTCTTCCTTGGGATTTCAGTTCATCGCTCCTCCACCAGCCTATTCCTCTCGCAACACCAGTACGCCTTGGATCTTCTCCGGCACACTGGCATTGCTGAGTGTCACTCGACTTCGACACCCGTTGACACTCGCACCAAGCTGTCTGCTACAGACGGCAATCCTACGGTGGGTCCTTCAGAGTACAGGAGCATTGCTGGGGCCCTTCAGTACCTGACCCTGACAAGGCCTGACTTGGCTTATGCAGTTCAGCAGGCATGTCTCTTTATGCATGATCCACGAGAGCCGCACCTCGCGTTGATCAAGCGCATACTGCGCTACGTCAAGGGCACTATCGACTCCGGCCTACACATTGGCACCTCCCCAGTGTCTTCTCTCACCACATACTCAGATGCAGACTGGGCCGGTTGCCCTGACTCCTGGCGTTCCACCTCGGGCTACTGCGTCTACCTCATCGACAATCTCATCTCTTGATCTTCAAAGTGCCAGTGCAGAGGCTGAGTATCGTGCTGTTGCACATGCCATCACCGAGTGTTGTTGGCTACGGCAGCTTCTCCAAGAGCTTCATGTCCCTCTTGCCTCTGCTACTGTGGTCTACTGTGACAATGTGAGTGCCATCTACATGTCATCTAATCCAGTACAACACAGGCGCACGAAACATATTGAGATTGACATCCACTTTGTTCGCGAGAAGGTGTCTCTTGGTCACATTCGAGTTCTTCACATGCCTTCCTCACATCAATTAGCGGACATCATGACTAAGGATCTCCCTGTTCAGCTATTCACAGAGTTCCGATCCAGTCTTTGCGTCCGGACTCCTCCCGCTGCGACTGCGGGTGGGTATTAGGAAGATTATTATTCATATTCTATAATTATGGCTTGTTGTAACCTTCCTAGAATGTCTCCTCTAATTGAGGATCTTGTGTACCCGTGTGGCCATAATAGAAACAGCACCCCTGCCTCCTTGGTGTGTGTGGTGTTCCTCATCCTTCTCTCCTTTTCAACTTAAGTAAACTGTATAGTGATCCTTGAACATGCAATTGTCTCCTGAAGTAGCATGCTAATCGAAAAGGAGTACGAACTAGGCAACTAGCTCTCGAGTTTCAAATTTCAACAAGAAGCCAAACAAACAAGAAATTAACAAGACAATTGGCTAGGAATCAATTGCAGCTTGTGCATGTGAGCGTCACTACTACAGAAAACATTTGTATGGACGGTTCATAATCCACGTGCGGGATATTTTTTTGAACCGTCTGTAGAAAAGAATTTGTACGAATCTGATTTGTACAAACGGGTTTTGAACCATCTGTACAAAAGATTTGTATAGATTGCTTCAATCACGAGCCGTCTGTACTATGAAACATTACAAACGGCTCAAAGTTTCAAGCTATCTGTGATATAGTAATAGTACATACGATTGCAATAACAAGCCGTATGTACTATAATACAGTATAGACGGCTCCAGTTTCTAGCCGCTGTGATATAGGAACATGAGCTATCTGTTATGTATTTGTACAGACGGTTGTAGGTCTAGAACCGTCTGTACTATCATATATACAGTACTGAATTTATATATTTCTGAATGTAAACTGACATATCAGCAACAGATAATACACATAGCAGTAAAATGTCATACACACAGCAGGTCATTTACATTCAAACTCCATACACACAGTAGATCATAAACGCAGTAGATCAAACATATTCATTCAATATCACAAAGTTATACACATATCATGTCACAAAGTCATACACATAAACAGAAGTAAAATGTCAATATTACAAAAGCCTCACAACATTTGCAAAGCATTCTTCATTCTTGAGCCAACCCCGTGCCTGACAATATATAAACCAACAAATTAGCTTTAGCACATTGAATTAAAAGGAAGTAATGAGTTCATTTGCATCATTTTAGCTTATAATACATCGATAGACTGCAAGATGCAAGAACCAGCCTCTGTTGAGATTACAAACCTTGGCTCCTAAAGTTCTAGTGATCATAAAATTCGTCACTTTCCTTTAAGATCTCCACATTTATGAAATAGATGAGCCGTTTTGAATATACATGAGATCCAACTTCTCGAGACTATTTGTAGAAAATTTATATGTCTGTAGAAGAAAATTAAAATAGTTAGGCACAACGATGAAAAATGTATTTTAATATACTATGATTACACTAACTGGCAGATATACTAGTGAACTAGAGCTAACAATTTGCATCATATACTAGGCAACATAGTACCCACAGAGGTTGGTGCCCTGCGGCTGCCTGTGACACTGCAGAAATTTGTGCACGGTAAATTTAGTTCTATACAATGCATATTATAATGGTAAATTGATTTGCGACGGAGGAATTATTACCGGAAACTTATGTTGGTGTGTCACTAATGATTTATCTCTCCGTACAAGCCTGCTCATCGAAGCATACTTCTCCAACACCCTTGTCAGCAAGTTTGTCAGATTCGAATACCTCTTTGGGTTGTAGTACATCGAGTCGAGGTATATGCAGTGTTGTTTGTGTGTATAGATACAAACTAGCATCCAATGGTCTCGGTAGTTGTACGGTAGAAGAACAAGGTCCTTCAATCCACAGAGAGCAACAATGGCCTCTGCGACGTATTTCTCGACCTCCTCCGGAGACCAAGTGATTGTTGACCCACATACGACCTATGGGTCAAGAAATTCAATTCTCAGATTCTCTCTCTTGACTTTTTGAATCATATGTCTACACATAAGAGAAATGTAGATGAATGAGTGTATCAATAAGTTAGATGGTTCATTAAGCGTAGACCGCGATTAATAACACTTATAATGTCCAGCATCTCATTAGGTCAACGTCTAGCGATACACGATGGTAGAGTTGGAATAAATCCTCGAAGGTCACGAGGAAGCTTCCACCTGGTTTTAGGAAATGTTGCTGCTGGTACTTGGCGCTGAAACAAGGAGAAAGATGTTTCTCCTCATGAAACCTCTTCATGTATATGCCGTGCAAAATCATACTTGCCCAACCCAATTGCTCTAACGCTTTCTTTCTCAATAACGGCTCGCCTGCCACGTAGGTGTTTGACAGAGGTTCTTCTTCTACCTCCTTGCTCTTGCCCTTCTGTTTGCTGGCTCTGCACTTTCTAGGAGGTGTCATTTTTGCGAACAGTTGGCCAGATGTACTGGACAATTGTTGTTGCTCATGTGGTACAGAAGGAGATTTAACCTTTGGCGAAGTATGACAAAAAGAGAAGTCGCTGCCATCGCGAACTGGAGATAGAAGCCGCGGAGGAGGTGGAGGGGCAACCAGTGTTATGAACTTCTTTGGCCACTGGATGAAGGAGTGGATGGCCTCCCCAAGTGTCTTGATGTCGTCCTCTGGGGGAATAGGAAGTGGGAGGAACGTGCAATTCCTGTATACCATGTCCATTGACACCCTAGCGTAACCAGGCTACAGCGGGACTTCGTGAATTGTCTGTTCCCCGCCACATGGAAACGCCAAGCCTGTGCCAACCTCAATGATGTTATCGGAGCCAACAGTGGTGGGCAGTATGAGCTTGCACTTGGTGGTCGTCTCTATGTCGTCGATGCGGACCTCTTTTGGATTGTCGTCGACGGTGGGGTCACCGTCAAATCTTCCGATAGGGAAGTCATGTTGATCGAGTATGTTATCTGGATCGTTCCCTGGTGCACATGCGCAGCTGCTCCGGTGCCGAGCTGGTGGAGATTCAAATGTCGTGGCTGCATCCTGCTACCTCATTGCTCGTACTCGCTCCTCGACCCATTGTTCCATCCTTTTTGCAAGTATATCCATCTATTCTTTCATCCTTGCTTCGACCTCAGCAACAATCTGCATTCTCATCCGTTCACGCTCGGCTGCTTTGTGCTCAACTTTGTTTCTCCTTCGGCTCCTATAGCATCCCTTTGTTCCATATTGTCATATGTCACATCCCTCAGCCTATCACTTCTTTTGACTTGTGGGACTCCATTCACCACTTTGGATATATGATCATACCTTGTATCACCACCACCACCACCACTTCTCGACACATCCTTGTAGGTTTCTGCAGGAACTTCCTGTGAATCCTGACTCAACTCTTCTTCTTGACTGCTAGACAACACCACACCCGCTTTTGCAGCAAAGTCATGTGAATCTTGGGAATCATCATAGTCCACAGATTCACTGCCCTCCAATTGTACATGGTCCTGGCTACCCATAACCTCATCCTCTAGCTGTTTATCTGTCTCTATGTGTGAAGATGTTTTTATTGCTATAGCATCCCTAACCTCTTTCACTGTTTTCTCCCTTTGCTGCAGTACTTTCCTTCTCTTTTGATTTTTCAGGCTTTCCCCACTTGAACTTGCTTTATGTAGGGAGACTTTCTCTTCTATATTTTGTAAAGCAGTTGCCATGGCTCTATCCATCTCGATCTGTTTTTGTTTCCTTATAATCTCTGTAGGGCCTCCCTTATCCTGAGTATCCTGGTTCTGTGATTACAGAGGCAATGTTAGCCTATTGTGCTCTTCCTAGCTTCTCCCATTATCTCCAAAGATGTAGCTATATTATTCCTTAGTCTCTTGGGGCTTCTATCACCTTGTGAGTCATCTTTTTGGCTACTCTGTTCTTGCTGCTTATCTCCCTTAGTCTCTTGGGGCTTCTATCACCTTGTGAGTCATCTTTTTTGCTACTCTGTTCTTGCTGCTTATCTCCCTCTTTAGACTTATCAAGGTTACTTGAATTTTCCTTGTCTTCCTTTCCTCCTTCTGCGGGTCTTTTGTAATTCCCATCTTTTAGCATATATCCAAGCTCCACTACATGCTCAACCTGGAAGTAAATGTCATATTTGAAAGACTGTACTGTTAGTTCTGCTGACTGAGGAATGGCCTGAATACTCTTCACCAGCACCTTAATTCTGACCATGTCAAGTTCCCTGACACTTTCCATGTCTATTTCTTCAACTGCTCCTAGCATAGATCCCACCTCATTCAGACCATCGTAGTTTTTCAAGTCATCAGGCACATTTGATGCTCTTACCCATGTAGTGTGTAGTTTCCCTTTAGTCATCGCTTGACTTGACCACATGGACACCTTAACTGATGCACCGGAGGTAATGACAAAAAGCTTTGTATACTTGTGGAGTTCCTCGATTCTTTCAGGATTAGGAAATTTCATCGGAAACTTCCCCACATCATGTTCCACAGCTTTCCATTTCCAGTTCCAGTTAAACATTAGCTCAAAGTCTTTTTCAAGGTCACCAGCTGATATATCACCATCTAGGACTTCCACCAGAGCCAGCACATTCATCGTCTTGTTGATTGTTGATGGTTTGGCATTCTTTTATGAGGATTCTATTATCAAAAGTAGCAACAAAGAAACTCCCACCAGGGACAGCCCAACCAACCAATTTGGCAACTGGCTTAGCTTGCGATGGCCACACACACCTCTCAGTAACATGTGTATCTTTACCACATATAGTACAGAACACAGATTTCTTACACTCTAATTCCATGTCCAGGTTCATCACATCTAAAACACTGACCTTTAATTCCAGTACTAGCTGCTTCCTCGATTGCGTCCTCAGCAACCTCCTTTTGTTTGTCTTCTAACACTATCCCTCTTTCAACTTGCCCAGCCCTGCTAGTGCTCATCACATTGAGATTACTGGTCTTCTCATGCATACCTATGGCACCCACAGGAGCACAGCTAGAAAATGCAGAGTTGCAATTATCCTCTTTTTGAACTGGCCTATACTTTTATTATAGTTACGATCAAACTGATTCCGATTCTGAGGAACCCTACGGTTCTGATGCTCAAACCTACCGAAAGCAGGAGGGCCCTGGGGCATACCTTGACTTGTCTGGTTTTGTTGCAGCCCCATTGTCCTCCCCTGCTGAACATTTGCGCCACAGCTCTGGGTCTGAAGATGAACACCTTGCCCGCCATGAGGTGGTGGTCCTGCAACAGCACCTTGAAGTTGAGGGCGCTGCGGGGGACCCCTGTAACCTTGGTGTTTCTTAGTGAAAATCCTGAAACGAGCGCGCACGCGACTTCCCAACTCCCAAGTCGCGGCGCGCTTGTCCATATCCGAGTTGGTCGCTGCCGGCGAGGGAGGTCCGGGTTAGGGTTAGGATTCAGGTTCGCAGGTGGAGTGCCTAGCGGGCCTAGAGGGAGGTCCGGGGGCGGCGGCCGGCGAGGCGGAGGTGGCCGGGAGGGGGGGGAGGGGGCGGCTGAGGCCAGGCGGCGAGGGCGCCGCCGGCCAAGCGGTGGAGGACCGCGGTAGGCGGCGTCGACGGCGGGGCGAGGACCGAAATTTGATTGGGATAGAATTTTAGAAATTTGGTTCGAAATTCATGTCAAAAATTTAAACTTTTGGCCAAATTTGACTGGAATTTGATAAAATTTGATCAAATATGACTGAAATTTGATCAAATATGACTGAAATTTGTTCCAATTTGATTGGGCCGGAATTTCGCTTACCTCTAAAATTTCTAAAACTTTAGTAAAATTTGGTTCCCTGGTTGGCGGATACAGATACAAATCGAATATATCTCGAATTCGGATATCCACATTTGAATCTAAATCTCGAAAACGATTTCGGATGTATCCATTTTAATATCCATTTAAAAATGAATACAAATACAGATATCCATATTCGTATTCTAACGGATACTTATATCGGATAATTCGGATATCCAACCATCCATTTCCACCCTTACACCGCGCTGCCCTTGCTTGAATCGCTCCCCAGCCCGCCCATGCTCCATTGGTTGAGCGGAGAAGATGCCCGCAAAACACAACGGTGGCGTTGGAGCAGCTGGACCACCGATTCCCAACCGCGGCCACTCTTCCGTTTGCGCAGCCAACCGATGCACTGTCTCTGCTGTTGTGCCAGGAACCCACCTCCAACCACCGCCGAACCCAAATTTCTCTACGCCCCCAATTGTGACACAGAATCGAATCAAGGGGATTTCGTTCCCCTTCACCAATGTAATCTGACAGAATAATCCTCTCACCTGCGACCGTTGATACGTCACACTATAGCTGGGCCCTTCTTCTTTTGTATTTTCCTGTCTTCAGTCTGAAACTAATGTATATTTATGTTACTACTAGAGCAGTAGCGCGAGCGTGCGCCCTCCTCTTGACGAGCAGTCGGCGAGCTGGGCCTGCCGGACTGGTTCTGTCGCCTGAACTCATCCTGAAGTCTGTGGCATCACGTTCCTGGCTTCAGTTACTCGCTGCCAGCCGTCCCCTCCTCTACACGATCTTGAATTACCTGACTACCCGGTACGTATATCCGTGGCATTTAATTTAGCCGCATATTTTACACCACAATCATATATACTTTTATTAACTTTAACAAAATTTAGATCATTAATTATCAATATATATTAATCATGAGTGCGCGCATATCTACATGAGCAAAATCAGTTTTGTTATCTTGAAATTATGTGCTCCGTGTGGATTCATGGGTTGTTGCTTAGTTTCTTCCAGGTTACAACTTCACATAAGTAATAAGTTGGTTCCGTCAAACAGGTGGATTAATATTGCAGGAGCAATGGCTGTGAATCCGCTAGACCTCTGGAACCATTGGGCGATCCAGATCCTGGTGCTTTTGAGCCTCGCGCTTCAGGTTGTCCTCCTCCTCCTCGCGGGGATCCGAAGGGGTGAAGCTTCCCTCGTGCTGAAGCTCCTCCTCTGGCTTGCCTACCTGCTGGCCGACTCGACCGCGATATATACCATCGGGCACCTGTCCCTCAGCGCCACGGCAGACAGGCACCAACTCGTGGCATTCTGGGCACCCTTCCTCCTCCTGCACCTCGGTGGCCCGGACAACATCACGGCGTATTCGCTCCAGGACAACGAGCTGTGGCTGCGCCACCTCCAGACTCTCACCGTGCAGGTCCTCGGAACTGCTTATGTGCTCTACAAGCACATCGCCGGCAATGGCTCCTTGGTTGTGCTGGCCTCCATCTTGATGTTCGCAGTCGGTGTTGTAAAGTATGGCGAGAGGACATGGGCGCTCAGGCGTGGCAACACGGATAGCATCCGGGGCTCTCTCAAGAATCAAAGTATGGGGAGAGGATATAATCACTTTCACCCACAGGATCGGGGGTTGGACAGAGAAGAATTCCAGTTGCGGAGAGCTCACACGTCATTCCATATCTGCAAGCGTGCCATAGTTGATTCTTCGGTCGACATTGACTCAGATGACCATGATACCTCCGAGAAGCTTGTGGGGAAACGAGCTAAGTGTATGTGGTTGTTGATGGAGATGGAGCTCTCCCTCATGTATGACATCCTGTATACCAAGGCGGCAGTCATTCACACCTGGTATGGCTACTGCATCCGGCTCTTCTCACCGCTCGCCGTTGCCGCCTCGCTCCTCTTATTCTACTTCAGCAGCAAAGATGGTCATAGCACAGTTGATGTTGTGGTCACATATGTCTTGCTGGTTGGTGCCTTGCTCCTAGAGACAACATCTCTTCTGAACGCACTGGGGTCAACGTGGACATTTGCTTACTTGTGTGCCACGCGCTGTTGCTGGCTTCGACACACCCTCTTGTGCAGTGGAAGGTGGGACCGGCTTCGTCGTGCACTTGTATCTCTTCGCTTGCTTATCAGGACAACCACTGGAAGAAGCAGTCGTAGATCAGCGAGAAGGTGGTCCGGCACAATGGGGCAATACAATATGCTGCACTTTTGCAGTCTTTGTGATAAACCGGGTGGACCTCTACTTGGAAGGCTCGCTAAGATGTTGGGATTCAAGGAGTTGTGGGACAAAAAGCACTATTCTGGGAAAACCCAGATTTCAAAGAGGATCAAGGACGAGGTGAACAAATATATAGACCAATTGCCGGATGGGGAGTCCAATAAGTTAGGCGTACTTCGGAACAAGTGGAGTCAGATAGCACTAAAGGATTATAAAGAAGCCGATTACCTTAGTGGCCTTAGCGGGGATGAGTTCCAGGAGGGCATAATCGTCTGGCACATCGCCACGGACATTTTCCTCGCCCGCAGTGGGGCCAAAAATGAACCGGAAGCAGTGGAAGCAGTCAGGGCAATGTCCAACTACATGATGTTTCTCCTCGTGGAGCGCCCATACATGCTACCAGGCCTTTCTCAATATAAGTTGTACCAGAAAACATGCGAGTGGTTGGTCAAAATACGGACAACTCCCCATCCCAGAAAGGGCTTGTCTACTATGCTCAAGGATTTATTCCGCCTGCGTAACGGCCCCAATTCTGACTCAAGGTTGATGCTGCAGAGACAGCCGGAGTTTGTCATCGGAATATTTCACAAGTATGGACCCTTAGGGTCCGAATCTCCTCGCCGCGACACTCCTCGTCTTTCTTATGCAACTTCCATCGCCGAAACGTTGCTCAAAATGGAGCCTCATATCTCCTCGTTGCAGCGACTCCTTGAGGTTTGGGCAGATTTTTTGGTCTACGCAGCCAACCGATGCAGCAGGGAGTACCATGCCAAGCAGCTCAGCGATGGTGGTGAGTTGACCACCGTCCTGTGGCTTATGATGGAGCACCTTCACCAAGCTTCTCTCTACGCTCCTGGGAGAAGCCACCCAGCAGCCTCACGGCCGTCCCCTTCATCTTGGTAGGGACGCTTCCTCTGATCTCGTTGTGCTTATGGAGTTTCACTGCCATTGCGGCCGGATGAACCCAGGATTAGGCCAGATGAATCGATCAATCCCAAATAGTTGTTCCATCTCACATCCATTGATGTACTTGTGTTTCTTGCTGTAGAACCAACGCTAAGTCCTCTCAGTTCTCATTTTGCCTCTTGCCAGAATGTTGTCCGTTGTGTTGCAACAAGATTAAGTCATCACACACATATATAGAATGTGTTAGGCTCTCTGTACGACTGTACCACTTGTTACATCATGATACCTCTGTTTAAACATTGCATCCCTTGGATCTAGATCTAATATTGTGAAATACGGCACTAGAGTGCGCCGTATCAAGAACAATATAAATCAAGCCCTAAATTGTATAAGCAGAACTTCCGCAAGTAACTCTAGCCCTAAATTATCGGATTATTATTGTCCTATACAAAAATGTCTAATGCGACAGGTTTTATTGCCCTTAAATACTGTCAAACACTCATAATTTCTTCTACTTATTGTAGATTAAATGTGTTGGCTTGTGTTTGCTTGGGTTGTTATGGACTCACACCTTTAAGATCACTGGCGGATCCAGTAAGAGCGTCGACCGGGTATTCCCAGGCACTCAAAAAAAATTCATGATTTCAGTTATACCCTGAACTATCCATATCATTGTACTAATAATACTCTAGTGCCATATCCTTGTAGTAAATTTTATGGAATGTCAAATTCGTACATGCAGGTCATCAGGTTCTCTAAAATCAATGAAGTGGTTATGTCATACATAGAACAAGAACATTCCACAGGCTACACTTTTACAAGAGCCATAGAGGACAACCGCAGCTGCATGTTTAATTAAATGACGTCATGGTGCATCGAAAGAGTGAAAGGAATAGATGCATGCTACAAAGTGAATTAGATTTCACCAGTTCATGCATATCTACATGAAAGAAACCAATTTTCTTAGGGGCAGCCTCCTTATCTGTTGACTGAAAATTTAATTGCTCTTAGTCACTTTTGTCGCTGGCGTTGGATGAGAATCCAATGATCAAAAGATTTTCTTCTTCCCAACACAACATCCTCAAAACGCCGCATACCATGGGGCAGCGCCGGTGAACCTCAGGCCCTAACTTTGCTGCCGTCCACCGCAGTAAGCAGTTGATTGATGGTTTAAATTTGTCCGGGACTAGGTCACCAGCAGTAATTTCAGAATTCGCGAATTTCAACTGCCCGTTGTACTTGCATTCCCCTGTTCAAATATATATCTTCAGTCTGTGTCATCTGTGGATCTTGTCAAAAAAATAATATAAATGTTGAAAAAAAAACAACTTTGGTCTCTGGACATTTGTTATGTTAATTTCTGGGTTATTATAGGGCTCAGTTTGAACCTTGCACCATGTAGTACCCATAATAGCAGGTGAATTCAGCAAGTCATATTAAGTTTGGAGGCAAGATTTCAATACTTGTGAAGGAATGGCAGGATTTCAACATTGCACCATATATATTGGATAGCTGCAACTGGCAAGCTCCTCACCATGTAGTCCGGCCCTAAAATCACTATCCTCAATAATGCCAATGTCTGTTTGCTTCCCAAAAAACCAGATGCAACACGTGTGACTGATTTCAGACCAATAAGCCTCGTCAATAGTTTTTCCAAGATCATATCCAAGTTGTTGGCAAATAGACTTGCACCAAGACTCCATGACATTGTCTCAAGAAGCCAAAGCGCTTTTGTCAAAAATCGATGCATTCATGACAACTTTGTTTACATACAAAGCTTCACAAAGAAATTGCATAAGAAAAAGAGACCATCACTATTTATGAAGCTTGACATATCGAAGGCTTTTGATTACGTAAACTGGCAATATCTAATAGAGGTGTGGTCAGGCTTGGGTTTGGCCACAAATGGTGTGACTGGATATGTCAACTTCTGGCCTCATCTTCCTCTCGTATTCTACTAAACGGGGCAGCGGGTCAAGACATTTTTCATGCGCAAGGCCTAAGATAGGGGGATCCGTTATCACCTATGATTTTTATCATAGCGATTGATCTGCTGCAAAGACTAGTGCGGATGGCAGAGGAGAAAGGCTTTCTGTACCCGGTGCTACCTACAAAGGCCAAGCTAAGGTGTTCCCTGTATGCCGATGATGTAGCCATATTCATCAATTTGAACAAGCAAGAGCTCAAGACCTTAAATGAGGTTCTAATGGCATTTGGGAGATGCTCTGGCCTGATTACGAACTTATCTAAGATGGAATTATTTCCAATTAGATGCCATGAACGTGAACATTGACAAACTCCTCTCAAACTTACCAGGGTAGATCAAATCATTCCCGTGTAAGTACCTTGGGCTCCCACTGCACACAAGGAAATTAAGGAAAATTGGCATTCAACCTTTGATTGATAAGCTTGGAGGTAGACTTCCAGGTTGGAAAGGCAAATTGTTCTCCTTAGCGGGAAGAGACACTTTAGTCAAAACTGTTCTCTCGACACAACCGACTTATCACCTTACGGTGTTCCTGTTGCAGAAATGGCTTGCCAAGAAGATCGATCGCATTAGAAGAGCTTTCCTTTGGAAGGGGGAAGCCCCAGAAAAGGTTACCTGGACACATTCTCTGGTAAATTGGAGCACCACAATGAGGCCGAAAGATCTAGGAGGTCTAGGTATTTTGGAGCTGGAAAAATTTGCAAGAGCTCTAAGAGTCAGATGGTTGTGGTACCAATGGACAGACACGCAATGACCATGGGCATAGCTTCAAGTGCCGTGTGACAAAATAGATAGAGACTTTTTCATGGTTTCCACGGTAATCACTATTGGAAATGACGAGAAGGCAAAGTTTTGGCATGAAAGTTGGGTTGATGGATTGGCCCCAAAAGTAATTGCGCCAGATTTGTTCAAGCTTGCAAAGAGAAAGTATAGATCAGTTAAGAAGAATTGTAGGATGACAATTGGATTCGGAGTTTGCGCAACTTAACAACTCATGAGGAACATGCACAATTCATTGACTTATGGAGCGCGTTGAGCGGGTGGAGCATGACCAAGCTTCGGAGGATCAAGTCAGTTGGAAATGGACGTCGGATGGGGTGTATACCACAAAAAGCGCATACAAAATCCAATTCATGGGGCAGCCAAGAGACTACAAACACAACATATTTGGACGGCCAAGATAGAGCCAAAGTGCAAAACATTTGCCTGGTTGGCGATACAGGGGAAGATTCTTACTGTGGAAAATTTGGAGAAAAGGGGATGTATTGATGATCAAAATGACCGCTATTGCAAACTATGTGCCACGTCGTATGAAAGTACTCAGCATCTCTTGAAGGACTGTACATTTACGCTTCAAGTATGGAAACAGGTTACGCAGTTGTGCGGTTGGGACAATGTGCGAGCCTAAATGGGTTTTCCCATATCCGATCATGGTGGCGGAAAGCAAAATGCAAAATCAACAAGGAGAGCTGTAGGGACTTCAACGGAAGAGTTATATATTTTTGGTGGAATATTTGGAAGGAAAGAAATCATCGGGTATTCCAAGGCCAAAGTCTGGATGAGGTCTTAACTTGGAAAATAAAAGAGGACATCAACCAAAAAAACCGGGCGTGGCAACTGTCTTAAGTCCGACATCTTTCTTTTGGTAGTAGGTTTGTAACGATTTTCTTTGTTCCTGGAGGTTTCGGCCTTCAAGTCGTTTCTGAGCCCTTGTCGTCTTCACTCCCTTTTTGCTAACCTCTGATTAAGGGTCAGTCAAACTTTTTGTATTTCGTTTTCTCCTCTTTTATCAATATATTCGGCAACTCTCTTGCCATACTTTTGAAAAAAAAAGCTGAATTTGTGGCTCCTACCTGCAAGCGATGAAATTCTCAGTGATGGTATCACCACCTGTTGAGGCTTTTGTTGCTCCTAATGGTATCCTACCCCACCATGGCAATGAAATGTTGGAAGGCCAGCATAAGCAGCAGATCGGAAAAGGCGTCATTGTCGTGGAAAAATCCTTCCTTCTGGCATCTTTCTGTCGACTGGACCCATTCTATCAAGCGGCCATGTGTCTGACGATCTGTAAAAAAAAAAAAAAAAAAAACCCCTATGTGTGTGACCCTCCCCTGCATCAGACCGTGCGGACGTAGGAGAGACTTGCCGGCGGTCAAGATTGCAAGACGGAGTCCACGTGGTATGTGAAACTTGTGTCAAGGCTAAGCTAAGTCATGAAGACGCCACGGTCGTTCGATGGACGGAGATAAAAATGGACGAAAATACCCTCGGTGATAGGTAGGAGTGTATTGGAGCGTGGTAGGTAGGAGGGGCACTTTGGGAACAAAAAAATTTGGCATCCAAGGAAGCTCCTAAGGACTAAAAATAGAGGGAGGGGTTGTGCTAGCCCCATTGAGCCAGCCATTTTAATTGTGTGTGGTTGAGTTTTGGGAGAGGAAGAGAGGAGAGCTTAGCCTTTGTAATAGGTAAGAGCTTTTTTAGAGAAAAATACTTTGTAATCTACCAAAAGAACGTGTTCCTCTTTGAGTAATGAGATTGGTGATTTCTCCCATGCTTGTGTTCATCTCCTTCTAGTCTTCATCTATTGGCTCCCTTGCTTTATTTGCATGTTTTTTGTTTTTCATTGCAATTTTCGTTTTTATTTAAGGGCTTAAATTTTCAACCTTGTTGGAGTCATTCATCTCATTGCTAGAGGCATAAAATTAACATACAAATATATACCGTTGGGTCTTGAATTCTCTTGCCATTAAATTATCAACTTGGAGAATTTCTTCAACCGGTACCAAGGTACTTTGATTTGAGAGATCTTCTTCGTCTTGTTTGTTTTCTGTGCGCTATGACACTTGATATGGCCTTTAATGGAACATAGGGTCCTTATCCATACAAGTGTAGTGATGTTTCTCTCGAAGAGTTTGAGTGATTTCGTGTCTCTCGGCTTTAGCTTCTGCTCTTGATTTTGGAGGTGCGATGAGTGATCAAAAATGGAGAAGACCATCTAAGAATTTGGTGAGGCGCCTATTCACCCTCCCTCTAGTCATCATTCTTGGTCCAACAATTGGTATCAGAGCTGGTTTGATCACTTGTTGACCTTAACTGGCTTTGTGATCCGTATGCGACAATGAGAGATATGGGAAGATTCCGCTCTTTGATGTTTGTGACTTTTCGTACTGTAAGATGCGCATGGAAGCTTATCTCTTAAGCCATGGAAGTGCGATATGGGAAATTATAGACTCCAACTATGTGATCACTGCTGCTCACACTTCTCAGGTTCATATTGAACAATATGAAGCTAACAACAAGGCTAGAAATATATTATTCACTAGCCTGAGTCGGAATGAGCTGATACAGTTCAACACCTTTGTACTGCCCAAGAGATTTGGTCTACTCTTAGTGTCTTTCATGAGGGCACTAACCAAATCAAGGCTAGACGCCAAAGCACATACAATCAAGAATACTAGATATTTGTGCAAGGATCCGGAGAATCTTTGGATGCTATATTTTCTAGATTTGATGGAATTGTTAGTAACCTTAGATCCACTGGGGTTTTTCCCTACTCTGAGAATGAGAGCGCGATCAAGATTCTCTATACTCTCAATTGTAGCATATGAGAAGTAAAGATCTCGAGCATTGAAGAGTCATCCAGTTGCCAGAGAGAGGGTCACCTTGTTGGGTTTTGCTTTCGCCGTTGGACAGATGAGTGGCGTGAGTGGGAGTGGAGTGCTCGTGTCACGGCCCAGAGTTTCTAAAACATGTAGTTAAGTGCTAATGGGCGTCATTAGCATCATTTGTTTGGTTTTGAGAAATTTTAGGCATTTCAATTTTCAATTAAACAAATTGTAAAAATCAATATTAGTTGATGCGTTGTCAAGCAACTCACCATATTGCTATACAACATAGGGCTGGAAACAATTTTAGAAATTAATAGATGTCAGGAGGAGAATATAAATGAATTTTCCCAAATTTTTGGGATTTTTTTTAAAGGCATAAAAATCAAAACAAGTTAGAAAAGCTTGCCTCTTTAGAGAATTTTCATTTGAATTTGGTGCAAGCTTTTTGGGTCAAACAAGGTAAAATGAATTGTTCATGATTTATAGAAGCCAACAAAATTTGTTTAACAATTTTTAGACCACAGTAAGACCTCCACCTTGATAACCAAAGTAGTGAAGATATTTTTGCCTGGCGGACACTGTTCATCGGCCCCACCTGTCATCCCCTTCGCTCAGACAGCCTCTGCTCACCCTTCTCCCGCTCTCACAGAGCAAGGCGGTGCCGCAATCCTTGACTTCGGTGGCCATCTCCATGTTGCCGGCCAAAAGATCGGCCCAGGCCTTATCTCCTCCTTCGCCTCTGCTTTATATCTCTCTCTCCCTCGCTTGCTCTTCCTGTCGCCCAGCACACCACAGCGCCGAGCTGCATTGCGCCGCGCCGCTGGCCAAGTCCGACGCGCCACCGGCAAGCTCCCTCGAGCCCGAGCCCAGTGGAGCCGCAGGGAAGAGCGCTCCGAGCTCCTCCGCCGTTTCCCCTCCTTCCCCGGCCGTTTTCCGCAAGGATTGGAGCCATCCACGCCTTCTTCCCCAACGGCGGCAGCCGAACTCCGCCGCCCTTCGTCGAACCGCCGTGCCCTCGCTTCTCCGGCCCAACCTGCTGCACGGTGAGCTTCCCCGTGTTCCTGTACACCTTATGCGCGCGCCATTTTCCTCCCGTCCCGTCACCGGCGCGGGTGTCCGCGACGACCGAGCCGCCGCCGCCTCCCCGCGCGTGCCGCCAGCCGTGCCGTCGTCGAGCTCGTCGGCTGGCAAACGCGCCGTTAGGTCCACGTGCTTGCGTAGAATGCGTAGGGTGCTCGGTTAGGATTAGTGCACCGCCGTTCGCCGACGGCGAGGCAAAGCCGTGCCGCCGCCGTGAAGTCCCGCTGTCCGCCGCCGCTGACCATCCTCCGGTCGTCGCCAGCGACCGCGTAGGCCTCAAATGGATCCGCGCGCTCGTGCTGGTGCCGCAGCTGTCCCTCCCGGCCGCCTGACCTACGCCGCTCGCCGCCGGCGGGCACGAACCGAGCCCCGGCCGGCCGCGCTGCGCAGTGTCCTGGGCGCGAGTCGATTTTGACTCGGGTCAAAATACGCCGACCCCACTGTCAGTCGCAGCAGCTGGTCGAACCCGAGTGGAAAAAGGTTTAGGGTATTTAAGTATTAAAAAAAATCGAAAATTGCGAAATGAATATTTATTTAGTTGATAAATCGGCTGAAAACTTGAAAAGTGCAGAGGAAATTGTGTAGAGCTCCAAATTTCCTAAAACCAATTTTGTTGGTTTTGTTGTATCATGATCTGTCCATTAAAAATACCAGTGACCATGAAATGTGTGCTGTGAATTATTGAATTAATAAAATATGTCTAAGCTTTGATAATTTATAATTAAAGTTTGGTATTTCCAAAATTGATGAATCTAATTTTGTTGGCCTTGTATCATCATACTCTGCACATGAAAAATACTAGGTGTTGTGAAATGTATAATTAAATTTGTTCAATTAATGAAATGTGTTTAATCTTCAATAATTCATAAACAATTTTTGATGAGTCCAAAATTTGTAAGTCCAACTTTGTTAATCTTGTTAAATTATGCCATGTTCAGTAAAAGTGCTAGGGTTTATGAAATGCTTACTGAGGATTGGTGAGTTGTCAAAATGGTTTCAATCTTTCAACATTTCATGTTTTGTTGGTCCATAAATAGAGTTGTGTAAATTATATTAGTGGGTTCCCTGTTTCCTTAAAAGGGTCACCCTCATGTTAAGTATAGTTAGTTTTCTTTTTAGATTTAAACTGAGAGTTAAGCTTAATCAATTTAGGAAGTTATTAAATGCTGAATAATAATTCAGATCAGGAAATCCTTAAGGCTTTTAACTCATGGCATAAGTGCATTGCATCTCCACTGTTGTCTTACAGTGAAGCATCTTTCGTTGCATGTCATTCATATTCATTACATTGCATGCGTGATTCTTTTAGGGAACTTCGACCCGGCGAGCGAGGCGAACGAGGCTGTCCCCGGAGGTTCCCGCAGTGGTGATCGTGACTCGGGTAGCTGTGAGCAGCAGCTAGGGCAGCAAGGCAAGCATCTATCATATTGCACCATGTCAATTGAAACTCTAATATGTTATCTATGCTTATGTATACATTGCATGTGTCGGGTTCCGAGTTGGGTAGAACCTATGCCTATGCATTCTTCCATTTCGGTCACGTGTCATGTGTTATTCCATTGGAGCCTAGTGGTGTCGTCGAGGTCTAATGATAGTTCGCTATGCTTAGTGGTACTTAGGTTTTCCGGTAGAAGTCGACGACGGCGTCCACTGTTGTCGCGAGCCTAGGGCTTATTACTTGTTCACATTTGTGGTTATGTTGATGATGTGTCGGTTGGTGAGTGGTGAGTTGAGACGAGGTGTGGGCGGTGTTAGGGGTGTCATCTGCTCACGAGGAGTCCTCAGGAAGTTCGGGGAGGGAACCCGGACACCGTAGACCGCTTGCACCAGTTAAGCACCGATCGTCGGTGTAGTCGGCTTTAGCACTTACCTTACTCACCACATGCTGATATAATGGTAGGCGAGCTGATTACCTTCGCAGACGTGGTCATGTGGGCCTCGTCATAGACGGTGTGAGTCCGGTTTGAGTCCGGGCTTTTAGCGGTATTAGTTTGCTCGGGGAGTAGTTCTAATACCGCCGTGCCGAGCTATGGTTGATCCACATGGTTGGGCCTGGTTAGGAAAGGTTGTCACGGGTACCCCCTTGTGTGCATCTTAGCGGGTGGCACAAGCCGTATGGTCCCTGTGTCGTGTGGGTCCAGGAGTATTCCCCTGCAGGGTGTATAATCAGTTCGAACTGCCGCGCTCTCGGTCATGAGCATCGCTATCGCTTATCTCCACCGAGCGACCATGTTTGGTCGTAGAGTTTCGATGTGGGTTGTGGCATGGTTGGTTTGGGGTGGTTTGGTCGGTATGTGGTCGGTGGTTTGGTGGTATTGGCTTACTTTTATACACTTGTTGTTTACATGTCTGATATGGTCAGTTGGTGGCAAAGTTTGAGTTGGTGGTTGGTTAAGTCAGTTGCTTACACTTAGAGTCTAGGTTGCTTACCGCTTAATGAACTTAAACATGTCTTAATCCTTGCTACAGCTTTAAATGCATGATCCTTGGAGTTGAGAATATATATATATATACTCATATTGTGTAAGACTTGCTAGTACCTTCGTACTAAGGGTGCTGCCCTTAAGTTGCTTTCAGGTTCGCAGGTTGGCGAGGAAGAGGCTGTGTTCGGCTACTTTGTGCCTGCCGATCAGGGTGGCGGGCCGGAGTAGCACCTTCTACTCCGAACTCCGGCGCTTTTGGTATGGAGCCTAAGGGCATACGGCTCCATACTCTTTTGTTGTATAGGTTTATTTTCCGCTGCGTAGTTGTGGTTGTTCCTCTTTTGTTGTAAATTGTGGAAGCAGTTGCTTGTTTAAGAATTGTAATCCAGTTTAATTACTTGCTCTCTATTAAACTGTGTTGTGATATTTGAGTTGGAAGGCATGTGTTCCGATCCTGGGCACAAAACACGTGCCGGGACTACCGGAATAGTATTATGGTTAATCGTCGAGGTTGTGATTATGAATAATGATCCTCCTGATGATTAATTAGAATACTATTTGGACGGTTCCTCACAGCTCGGGACATGTACCGTCCTTCTTTTGGTGTACATGAGCCTTTTCCTTGCTCTTACTCATGAGTTTCGGTTGCTCTTTAGTTTCCTCCTAGAGGTGGTGCTCTGCGTGGATCTTACCATGACTCATATGGTGTTGGCTTATGTGTCAAAGGCTTTGAGTCCCAGCGCTTTGGTGGACAATGTTTTCCTCATCGTGGTACTTGTCCCCGGCGTGCTAATATTGATTTGCTTGCACCTGCTTCAGAGCGGATGACCTAGTACTGGATTCCCAAGGGGTTTATGACTAACCCCAGTACTGAGCCATCCACCTACTATTCTTCTCATATATAGGTGGCAGGTGGAGGCCTGGAGAACAAGTGGCTCATCCACTTCGGTTGTTCACACCATATGACCGGAGATTCATCATGGTTCTCCAGCCTCATCCTGACGACATGAGTACATCATATTTGGGGATGATAAAAAAAGGTAGAGTGAAAGCCAAAGTCATGGTAAAGGTAAATGAGACTTTTACTCTCAGAGATGTGGCTTTGGTGGAGCATCTGGCATACAATTTACTTTCTTTATCTTAGTTGTTGGATGAGGACTTGGAATTGCGCTTCAAGTGCGATACTTGTCGAGTTCTTGATTCCTCATGCGCTTTGATTTGCCAGATTTCTCGGATTGCGAGAGTCTTTGGAGCTGATTTTTCTTAGTCTTTTGGTTCTTCTCGATGCTTGATTTCTCAACCTTCTTCCGAGCTTTGGATGTGGTATAGGAGACTAGGGCACACGAGTTTTGATTTGCTCTCTCATTTGAGTGCCCTAGGCTTGATCTGAGGATTGCCCAAGCTCAAGTTTGAGAAGAAACTTGTTTACGCTCCTTTCAGCATGGTAAGATGGTTGTCGCCTCTCACCCACCAGTCAATCTGGTGATGATTGAATGATCGGGAGAACTTCTCCATATGGACATTATCGGTCCTTCTCGGGTACGTTCAGCGGGTGGGAAGTGGTATATACCTCTCATTGTTGATGACTTCTCTCGATATTCTTGGGTGTTCTTTCTCGTAAGCAAAGATGAAGTGTTCTCACACTTTCGGAGCTTAGCTTTAAGATTGTTCAAGGAACCCCCTGGTGCATTGAAAGCAATCCGCAGTGATTATGGCACTGTGTTCAAGAACTATCTCTTTGATGCTTTCTGTCTTGAACATGGTATTGAGCATCAATTTTCTACCCCACATGTTCCTCAGTAGGATGGCATGGTTGCGAAGAAGAATAAAACTTTAGTGGAGATGGCTAGGACGATGCTTGATGAGCATAGGACTCCTAGAAAGTTTTTGGTAGAGGCCATAAGCATAGCTTGCTACATCTCCAATCGAATTTTCTTACGCTAGATCTCAAATTTGACTTCTTACGAGTTGCGCTTTGGGAGGAAGCTGAAGGTTTCTCATTTGAGAGTTTTTGGCTACCGATGCTTCATTCTAAAGAGTGGCAATCTTAACAATTTCGAGTCGCGCTCTTCTGATGGGATTTTCTTGGGGTATTCTCTTCATGGTCATTCCTACAGGGTCTATAATCTTGATACTAACACCATCATGGAGTCCTGTGATGTCACCATTGAGTGTATAGGTGACCAAGAGATTGGTGAAAGCATCTTTGTAGATGGCGACCTTCTCAGTGATGATGAGGATGATCAACTACTTCTAATCACAAATGCATCTGAGTTAGCTCATGCTTCTTCTACACCTGTAGAGGGTCCTGCAGCCTCTACTTCCACTTCAGCTGCTTTCTAGCCTACACCAGCAGTGTTTGAGGGGGAGATCGTTTCACAGCGTGAGGCTCCTCAACACATTCAGCGGAGACATCCACCACAGATGATGATCGGTGACTTCAATGAAAGGGTAACGGATTCCAAATCTACTTCTCATTCTCATTTCATTGATTCTACATTCGTTGCTTCTTTTGAGCCCCATGATGTTGGACATGTACTTTCTAATTCGAGTTGGGTCAATGCCATGCATGAAGAGCTTGAAAATTTTGAGAGAAACCAAGTTTGGGTCCACCCCCAAATGTTCACACCATAGAAACCAAATGGGTTTTCAAAAACAAACAAGGGGAGGATGGGTCAGTTGTTAGAAACAAGGCTAGACTTGTGGCCCAGGGTTTCACTCAAATAGAGAGGATAGACTTTGGAGAGACATTTGCACCGGTAGCTAGACTAGAAGCCATTAGGATCCTCCTTACATTTTTGGCATCTCAGGATTTCAAGTTGTATCAAATGGATGTCAAAAGTGCTTTCCTAAATGGTTTCATAGAAGAAGAGGTCTATGTCAAGTAACCCCCAGGTTTCAAGCACCCCAAATACCCTCATAGAGTATACAAGCTTCATAAAGCTTTGTATGGGCTTAAACAGATGACTAGGGCTTGGTATGATCGGCTTAAGTCCTTCTTGCTTCATCATAGGTATGTGACAGGGTCGGTTGATAAAACTTTGTTTACTCTCAGACATGGCAATGATTTCCTACTTGTTTAGATTTACGTAGATGATATCATCTTTGGTAGCTCTTCTCATGCACTTGTGGCCAAGTTTACAGAAACTATGAGCAGGGAATTTGAGATGTCAATGATGGGTGAACTCACTTCTTCCTTGGTTTTCAAATCAAGCAATGCAAGCAAAGTGTCAGGACCCATCCAAATTGTATTCGAATTAATCATTAAGGTGATCATTTGATAAGTTGAGAGCTAGCGCACGCCTGTCTCTCAACGCGCCGCGTGCTAACCCACCTCTCATCACAACAATCCTAACCACCAATGATTAACCCGGATCCAATTCTGGCAGTCCCACTATGTGTGCTTTGATAATTCCCAGGAAAGCTATTATCTCCACATACCTTTACCAACATGAATATCATAACATCACAATTTAAACTAGGGTTCAAAAGATTACAAGTTGGTACATTAGACAAAGGCATTGTCTAGTGTAAACATACATACATCGCAGCAGAAAAACATCTAATGGAAATAAAGAATCGGTGACACCATTTGCCCACAAGGTAACCGACTGGGATTAGAGTAGTATATTGACTACTTGTCCCCGCACCGCTCTCGGTGGGGTACAAGTAGACAGTGGCTAAGTTCACATGCAAAACAATCAACAAAGCACGGTAAGTATGAAGGTGCTCACAAGACTTACACATATGGGTATATATTCCCGACTCTAAGGATAATGCATGTGGATGAATTAGCATGGATTAAGCCACAAGGTTCAATTGAATTTTGCGAAAGGCATTTGGGCTAACTACTTAAATGTGTGAGCACCTAACTTAACCAAAATCTACCCTCCTACCAAGAGATCGTAGCCACAAAGTAACTGTAACTTGATCAAACCATCCGATACGAACCCACAACCACTTCCCACCATACCACAACATCCCAAAGTCGGAACTCTACAACCGATGCGGATAGGCAAAAGCATGCTCATGACCGAGAGCGCGGCAATTCAAATTGTTCTAACACCCTGTAGGAGGTACATGTTTACCCACACGACACGAGACCACCCTCCATACAACCCGTCGGTTGCAAGCAATGATTCACGTGACAACTATTCACGTACTTACCACGATCCTTTATTCCCATGCCTGATGTATGTGGAGACCACCTAGATCCCAAGTGTAAGACGACTTACTGGCACAATCTCAGGTGCATCTACACCCCGAGCGGATGGGTCAAATGAACGCGATGACTTACATTACTAGGCTTATCTCACCAATATATTGACATGTGGTAAGTAAGGTAGTGCTTAAGCCAACAACACCGATGGATAGTGCTTAATTGATGCAAGCGGTGTATGGCATCCGAGCTCCTCTCCTGACCTACTACTAGCACCGCCCACATCTTGTCTCATTCTCACCACTCATCAACCAATCATTTTTGTCATGGTGAAAGTGATTAATTCCTATACTCGCGAACGATGGAACCTTCTACCACTCGACTTCTACCGGTGACCTATGCATTGCTAAGCATTTTGGAAACTTTTAAGTCGGATGTTAACACAATTATTCCTAGGCTACAAGGATATGGATCATCAATATACCAAGGTAGGAATAAATGCAACGAGATAGGTTCTACCCGACTCCCGACATCAACTATCTAAACATGCATGTATGATATATAGCGATATCTAACAAATTGAGAAACAATTCACCAAAGTATAGGAGAAATATGATAGATCCTTGCCTTCCTGCTTCGGCGCTTCACTCACGTATGAATCTGGTTCGGTGACCCGACCACTTGAACCATCGGCATGTCACTCTCTAAATAAGACGAGATGGCATCGAATAAGCAAACGATGAAGAAAATGTATGCTTATGATGCATGAATTGCAAATGGTATGAAAAGCGTTGTATTTCAAAGACATTTGCAAAAGATCACCAAACGATTTGATTTTGAAAAGGTTTGAACCTCGTATAAGACAATAAAAACCTACAGTGCACTGTGCAGCTGGTGGTCAGACTGGAGTTAGTGGCGGTCAGACCATTGGGTTCTAGAGAGATTTGTGGTCTGGCGATCAGACCGGACCCTTAGGCGATCATACTAACCATAGTGGCAGTTTGACTCCTGACTATGGTGTCTGATTTTGAGGTTTAGCCAACCAAGCTCAGCCCGGTAGTTAGACCGGTTATAATGGTGGTCAGACCGCTGGGCCCTACCGGTGCCACCTCGGTGAGGTCGCCAGCGAAGGCTCCAGCATTGCCTTCGACCATGAAGGGTACCAAAACGCTCTAAGAGACTAGTGGAGTGCTTCTAGGGTGGTTTGGATGACATTCACCGAGCCAAACTCGAAGAACCCTATGGATGAGCTCTAGGTAAGGGTTGAACTTGGGTCTAAATGAAATGGGGACCGCTTAGGGCTCAGGAACGGTGGAAAAATGGTAGGGGAAGTCTCACCTCGGCGTAGGAAACTTTCTAGTGGATCAACCCACTCTGGGGAAGCATTGATTGGTAGATCGAGCCACGGGCTGGTGATTGGTCTCGAGGTGGAAGAAGACGCGGGGAAGCTCCTCCGGTGACAAGATGATGGGAGAAGCTCGGGGAAGTCTTTGGGAAGCTTGGGGAAGTCGCCTCCGATGATCTCCGGCCATCGTGTTGGTTTGAGGTGGAGATCTTATCTCTCTTTTGGCTTAGGTCTTGCTCCAACAAGGAAAAGCTTGGGAACGAGCTCGGGGATGACGTAGGGGGCTCATGGGCGATCTCCTTTGCTCTTCGGCTTCCGTGGAGCTCGAGGTGGGGGATCTCCTCTCCCTCCTCCTCTATCTCTCTCTTTCTTCCTCTCTCTCTCTCCCTTTCTCTTTCTTGCTCTCGGGTGGGTGGGGAAAAGGATAAGAGTGAGTGAGAGAATGGATTGATGGGGTTTTAAGTGACTGCTCTGGCTTCTGGTGGTTAGACCGCGAGCTTGGTCGGTTAGACCGCCCTGGGATAGAGGCCAAAGTGGTTCTGCACGCCTCTGGCGGTCAGACCGACAGGTGAGCGGTTGGATTGCCAGGGGAAATCTTTTCCCAATTTCTTTCTATCCTTTACCTCATCCTTCCTAAAAGGTATTGGGGCTTCCTAATCATCGCTAAACCATTTCCACCCATCGTATATATAGTGGACACACGTATAAACCAAATACATAAATTTTCAAAATGTTTTTAAATACTTAAAACTTGATTTTAAGGTGCCATGATGCTTCTACATGCTTAAGAACGAGATTAGGATTTTTGGGACGTGACAATCCTCCCTCCCTTAAATCGAACTCAGGGAAGAGGACGATGGGTCAAACATCGCTACAAGGAAAGGGATGAACACTTTTGGTGGCAAGATGTCCTAATGGGATTGACTTTCTCCAATGTTAAGGTGATGTAACTATGAGCATGCTACAACAGGGAAAATGCATGTTCAAGGACAAAGTGTTGCATGGGCATGCACGTTGCCTAGCTCATTGCTCACATGCGCACTCTCCTCAAAAGTCAACAGTCAAACCGCTGACACCGGGTGTCAGACCGCTACTGTCGGTGACATGGGAACCAGGGGTCCCCGAGTCCCGAGGCTAGGACAGTAGAGTGCCACGTGACGCCCTCCCTGGGAGATTATCTCCCCGAGGTCCGAGAAGACCAAGTTCCAGGAGAGGGTGCTCGGGGCCATGGACAATGGTCCCTGAGTACCTGAGTTCCCCGATGACCCGAGAAGGCCAAGTTCCGGGAGAGGGTGCCCGGGGCCATGAACAGTGGTCCCCGAGCACCCGAGTTCCCCGATGACAAGAGAAGTCACAGTTCCGGGAGAGGGTGCTCGGGGCCATGAACAGTGGTCCCCGAGGACCCGAGCAGACACAGTTCCGGGAGAGGGCGCTCGGGGCCATGAACAGTGGTCTCCGAGCACCCGAGTTCCCCGAGGACCAAGAAAGGGCATATTCGGGAGAGAGTGCTCGGGGCTATGAACAGTAGTCCCCGAGCACTCGCAGTTCCCCGAGGACCAAGGAAGAGCATATCCGGGAGAGAGTGCGCGGGGCTGTGAACAGTAGTCCCCAAGCACTCACAATTCCCCGAGGACCTGAGAAGTCATTCGCCGGTGGACCCCATAGGGGCTCAACGTTGAGGTGTCAATTGGTGAGAGGCCTGATGCTGCATTTAAGAGGGCGCGTGGCCTGTCACTGCCAACCACTCCCCCATGCCTGCTGTCAGTCCCTGCCACGGTCTAGCAGGGAGGCGTGGGGACATTTAATGAGCGGGTCCCATCGCGCGTCATCTGGCGCGCCTCGGGATAACGTCACAGGGCTCGAGGAATATCGCCTGCCACCCTGCTGTATCAGGCTCGCTCTGACCGAGCGGGCACGCGGGGTGCTCGGTGGCTGCCCGGTGGGCCCTCCCCGCAACACCTGTCGAAAAGCGGGATGATGAGACAAGACCGATGATGGTTGCTTTCCATTTATGGTACCTTGGAAGTCGCGCCATCCTTTCTGGGCATGCTACCCGCCCCGACGGGGTATAAAAGAGGGGCAGGCTCCCCGGAGAGGAACAACTCTGGAACTCGGAGAAGATCAAGACAAACAGAAGATAAGCCGATGAAGAACAAGAAGCACGAAGCTCTAGACTTAGACAAACATCCTTGTAACACGAGAGATCCTCAGAGAGGCATTCCCTGAGCATTTATAGCATACACACAGGAGTAGGGTATTATGCTCCGTGCGGCCCGAACCTGTCTAAAATCCCCAGAGCATTTATTTCCTCCTGCATCCGGTCATCCATTCCACCTGCATCTCATTTACTCCTATTTATTTCACGTATGAGGTAGATTCAAAATCATCCCCCCGGCCGAATCTCAATGGGGGTCCCTCCAGATCCCCGTTTGTGGAGTTCATCCTCCGACAGCTACCGTGACGGTTAGACCGGCGGGAGGTCTATCACCAGGCAGTAGCCTTTCCACCCGTGTTCCACACACCTCACATGTTTTAACTGCAAAACCAAAAATGATCCAACAACCATGATTACATTACACTTATGGGCAATAATATAACTAAAACGTTATATTTTCCATGAACAAGAAGCTATACCCTAACTCTACATTACTTAAGCTCGACTAAGCTTTCGCTATCTAGCTCCGGTTCCTACGTGCATATTTAGCCTAACACCTCGGCATAGAAGATCTTCTCCTCGTACATCTCCATCGCGTCTTCTTTTTGTCGGTAGCTCCCACCATTGCATTGTTAGTGAGAAAAGCATGAATATGAGGGAGGGGACCAATGGCAAGGTGAGATACAATTGAACATAGATCAAGGATTAAAGAAGTGAAAAGTCCTTAAATAGAACACCGGAACTAAGAGTGTTTCCAACTCGCCTTTAACCCATGAGAGAATAAAGTGAGTTAAAGAACAAATTAAAGCATATTAACAAGCACAAGACAAGTGATAGCTCTAAGAGAAGGTAAGAAATAAAGAAGAGCACATCCCTAGAATGTGAAATTAATGTTAACTAGTTTTCTTAGTGAGGTTGAAATCTTTTGCTTAAAATCACCATACTATCGTAACCTACGGTCAACCATACTATGATACCAAATAGGACCCATCCAAATTGTATTCGAATTAATTATTAGGGTGATAATTTGATAAGTTGAGAGCCCGCACATGCCTGTCTCTTGACGCGTCGCGTGCTAACCCACCTCTCATCACAACAATCCTAACCACCAATCATTAACCCGAATCCAATTCTAGCAGTCCTGGTATGTGTGTTTTTATAATTCCCAGGAAAGCTATTATCCGCACATACCTTTACCAACATGAATATCACAACATCACGATTTAAACTAGGGTTCAAAAGATTACAAGTTGATACATTACACTAAGACAAAGGCATTGTCTAGTGTAAACATACATACATCACAGCGGAAAAACATCTAATGAAAATAAAGAATCGGTGGCACCATTTGCCCATAAGGCAACTGACCAGGATTAGAGTAGTATATCGACTACTCCTCCCCGCACCGCTCTCGGTGGGGTACAAGCAGTCAATGGCTAACTTCACCTGCAAAATAATCAAGAGATCGTAGCCACAACGTAACTGTAACTTGATCAAACCATCCGATATGAACCCACAACCACTTCCCAACATACCACAACATCCCAAAGTCAAAACTCTACGATTGATGTGGATGGACAGAAGCATTCTCGTGACTAAGAGCATGGCAATTCAAATTGTTCTTACACCCTGTAGGGGGTATATCTTTACCCACACTACACAAGACCACCCTTCATACAACCCGTCGGTTGCAAGCGTTGATTCACATGATAACCATTCACGTACTCTCCCCGAACCTTTGTTCCCATGCCCGATGTATGTGGAGGCCACCTAGATCCCGAGCGTACGACAACTTACCGGCACAATCTCAGGTGCCTCTACAAGCCCTTGCTCACACCCTGGGTGCATGGGTCAAATGAACACGGTGACTTACGATACTAGGCTTATTTCACCATTATATTGGCATGTGGTAAGTATGAAAAATGCTTAAGCCAACGGTACCAACGAATGGTGCTTAATCGATGTAAGAGGTCCATGGCATACGGGCTCCTCTCCCGACCTACCCCTAGCACCGCCCATATCTTGTCTCATTCTCACCACTCATCAACCCATCATTGTTGTCATGGTGAAAGTGATTAAGTCCTATACTTGCGAACAATGGAACCTTCCACCGCTCGACTTCTACCGGTGACCTATGCATTGCTAAGCATTTTAGAAAGTTTTAAGTTGGATGTTAACACGATTATTCCGAGGCTACAAGGATATGGATCATTAATATACCAAGGTAGGAACATATGCAATGAGATAGGTTCTACCTGACTCCTGACATCAACTAGCTAAACATGCATGTACGGCATATAGCGATATCAAACAAATTGACTAACAATTCACCAAAGTATAGGAGAAATATGATAGATGCTTGCCTTGCTACTCCGGTGCTTCACTCACGTACGAATCTGGTTTGGCTTCAACCTCGACCACTTGAGCCGTCGGCGTGTCGCTCTCTAAATAAGTTGAGATTGCATCGAATAAGCATACGATGATGAAAATGTACACTTATGATGCATGAATCGCAAATGGCATGAAAAGCACCGTATTTCAAAAATATTTACAAAAGATCACCAAACAATTTGGGTTAGAAAAGGTTTGAACCTCATATAAGACAATAAAAAAACTACAGTGCACTGTGCAGCTAGCGGTCAGACCATCGAGCTGCAGAGAGATTTGTGGTCTGGCAGTTAGACTAGACCCTTGGGCAATTAGACCATGGGGCCTAGCGTCTGACTCCTAACTATGGAGTCTGATTTTGATGTTTAGCCAGCCAAGCTCAGCCCAGTGGTCAGACCAGCCATAATGGCGGTCAGACCGCTGGGCCCTGCCAGCGCCACCTCAACGAGGTCATCAGCGAAGGCTTTGGCGTTGCCTTCGACCACAAAGGGTACCAAAACACTCTAGGAGATTAGTGGAGTGCTCTAGGGTGGTTTGGACGACATGCACTGAGCTGAAAGAGAGCTCTTCTTTCTCTTTCGGTTTGGGTCTTGCTTCGATGAGGAAAAGCTTAGAGACGAGCTCGGGGATTACGTAGGGGCTCATGGGTGATCTCCTCCTTCGATCCCCTGCTTCTGTGGAGCAAGAAAGAGAAAGGGAGAGAGAGAGAGAGAGAGAGAGAGAGAGAGAGAGGAGGGAGAGGAGTTCCCCCACCTTGGCGTAGGGGAGCTTTCTAGCAGATCAACCCAGTCCGGTGAAGCTCTGATTCATAGATCGGGCCCCGGGATGGTGATTGGTCTTGAGGTGGAAGAAGGCGCAGGGAAGCTCCTCCGGTGACAAGATGGCGGGGAGAAGCTGGGGAAGTCTTCGGGAATGGTGGAAAAAGGATAGGGGAAGTCTCACCTCGGCGTAGGGAAGCTTTCTAGCGGATCAACCCACTCCGGGGTAGCTCCGATTCGTAGATCGGGCCCCGGAGTGGTGATTAGTCTCGAGGTGGAAGAAGATGCTGGGAAGATCTTCCAGTGACAACATGGTGGGGAGAAGCTCAGGGAAGTCTTCAGGAAGCTCGAGGAAGTCACCTCCGATGATCTTCGACCGTCATGGTGGTCGAGGTGGAGCTCTTCTCTCTCTTTCAGCTTGGGTCTTGCTCCGACGAGGAAAAGCTTAGGGATGAGCTCGGGGATGACGTAGGGGGCTTGTGGGTGATCTCCTTCGATCCCCTGCTTCTGTGGAGCTCGAGGTGGGGGATCTCCTCTCCCTCCTCTCTCTCTCTCTCTCTCTCTCTCTCTCTCAATCTCCCTTTGTCCCTTTCTCTTTCTTGCTCTTGGGTGCGTGGGGAAAAGGATAAGAGTGAGAGAGAGAATGGATCGAGGGGTTTTAAGTGACTGCTCTGGCTTCTGGCAGTCAGACAGTGAGCTTGGTTGGTCAGACTGCCCCAGGACAGAGGCCAAAGTGGTTCTGCATGCCTCTGGCGGTCAGACCAGCAGGTGAGCAGTTGGACTGCCAGGGGGATCTTTTCGCGGTTTCTTTCTATCCTTTACCTCATCCTTCCTAAAAGGATTTTGGAGCTTCCTAATCATCGCTAAACCATTTCCATCCATAATATATATAGTGGACACACGTATAAATGAAAGACATACATTTTTGAAATGTTTTTAAATACTTAAAACATGATTTTAAGGCGACATGATGCTTATGCATGCTTAAGAACTAGATTATGATTTTTGTGACATGACACAAGGTATATTCGACCACCAGACAAAGTACACCAAGGATTTACTGAAGAAGTTTGACATGAGCGATGCAAAGCCCTTAGTGACACTGATGGCTACCTCGACCGTGCTTGATCCAGATGAAGATGCAGAGGAGGTAGACCAGCGAAAGTACAGGAGCATGATTGGCTCCCTCCTGTACCTAACGATGACAAGACCTGACATCCACTGCGCCGTTTTCCTTTATGCTCGCTTCCAAGAATCACCAAGGACATCCCACCACCAAATGGTGAAGCGCATATTGAGGTATCTCAAACATACCCTTGAGTATGGTCTTTGGCTCTTTGCATCCTCTTCGCTTTCTCTTCGAGGTTTTTTGGATGCGGCTTTTGCTGGTTGTAGAATTTATAGGAAGAATACCTCGGGTACTTATCATTTCTTGTGTACCTCTCTTGTGTGTTGGTCTTCTCACAAATAGTCTATTGTTGCACAGTCAACTGCCGAAGCTGAATATGTAGCTGCCGCTAGCTGTTGTTCTTAGATCTTGTGGATGGTTGCTACCTTAAGGGATTATGGGTTGGATTTCAGGAGTGTGCCACTTTTGTGTGACAACACTAGTGCCATTAGCTTAGCCAACAATCCAGTCCAGCACTCCAGAACTAAACACATAGATGTGAGATTTCACTCCTTGCGAGATCACAATAAGAAGGGAGACATTGACTTGAAATACATATATACCCAACACGAGCTTGCCGACATCTTCATAAAACCCCTAGATGCAACAAGATTTGCCTTTTTGAGGGGAGAGCTTGGGTGTGCCATCCCTATGGCATTGTGTGAGTGGGGTTATTTTTGCACATACTCTATCTTACTTTTGTTGCATTTGTATTGCATAGCATTGTGTAAGATAACCATAGTAGTTGAGTTTTGACTTGTATATCTTTAACATTTTTTGTTGCTAGTCTTGAATTTGGACTATGTTGAGTAGTTGTGCGGAGCAACCTTTTAATCTTAGGCTCATCTTGATACTTCGACATGAAACATTTCAAGCAAGCTAGCTTTTCTAAAGATGAAATTTGGCGATTTTATGAATCATGTAGACCATTAAATGCTACATTTTTATCACCATATTCATAATTGCATTGGCTTGGTCAATACTAGTGTTAAGACTAGTTTGATCAATATTTTTCTCTAAGCTTCTAGATTCAAGAAAATGGATTGGGGAACATTGCACTATGTTCTCTATCTTTGTGAATATTTAGCTCATGATAGAATCTTAGGGGAACATGTGTTCCTTATGTACTTTGTGTAGAATCTTAGGGCAAAGACACTACTTGACTTGATCTTGTGAAAACTTGATACTTTGTGAAATTTAAATATTGTTGAGCAATCAAGTTCCATGTGCCAAAATATGATCCAATACGGTTGTCTTGATGCCTCGAGGTGTTTGTCGTACCCAGTCGCACAACACTTCGTATGGATAAGAGGCAACTTGAGGATTAAATGAAATACAAAGAAACATGTCTAAATGCTCAATTTTTTAATCACTTGGTCTAACCAAGTCTTGGTTTATATGAGAGTGTTTGCAAAGCCTACTGTCATGAATGCTTGTTTGCCTAGTTCGAGATTGAAGTTTGCTAGTTCTTAATGCTTACATTGCCTCGACACGAGTGGATGCTTATGAGGTGGTCACTTTTAACATGATTTGGCTATGTGAACTTAAATGCGCCAACAATTCTTCAGGTTTAGTTTGTATAGCTTCATGCTTTCGTGTCACTGTCTCTTTTTTAGCCTTTATGCGGTTGTGAGCCCTATATTCTACTCTCGATAGCCCTTTGATGTTTCTAGCATTTGCAAATGCTTTTGTGGTATACTTGTGAATACTCATTAGGATTGCATGTTCATGCATTGTATTGTGATTTGTCCTTGATATTTGCATTGCTAAAGGGGAAGAAAATATAAAAATATGCACTAAGCCACAAAGATGAAATCTTGCATAATGAAATTGTGCATTCATCAAGGGGGAGCATTTGAGCTTCTATTGTATTTTTGGCAAGCCTTTGTTTTTCTTCAGGCTTTTTGCATTCTCTCTTATGCCAAGTGACCCTTTTTGCTCTTTCTTGAGTTTTTGGTCACTTGGATAAGCTTCTCTTGGTGAAATTTCTTCAAACCAAATCTTTGTGCTTTGAGAGTTATCAATGCACTCATCAAGGGAGAGATTGAGAAACCAAGTTGAAATATGCTTTGGTTTACATGTGATGAGTCATTGACAAATGTTGAATTGAGTTGAGCTTGGTTTGCATTAAGGTTAAACGAACTCTTTCCGGTTCAAAACCGGAACTTCCGGTGTCTTGGTGAACTCGGAACTTTTGATCCAAAACAGGAAGTTCTAGTGTCATGGGAAAACCAAGACAGAGAGCCCTCTTCCGTAGTTGAATCTGGAACATCCGGTGTCATGGGAAAACCAAGACAGAGAGTCCTCTTCTGGAGGTGAACCCGGAACTTCCAGTCCAAAATTGGAACTTTTGGCGTCCACAAATTGTCTCTTTTATAAACATATTCTACCAATAGACTTCTGCGAAAATAATTTTTAAAAATAGATCTTTTGCATAGCGCCGTGACATTTGGTATCATGCTATCGATCTTCTATTTTGGACTTGTAAGATCACACATGGTAGCTACTATGGTATCAAGATTGATGGCGCCATGAAATGAACCTACGGCGCCACTATCTATAGCGCTATGAAAAAGATCCATTTTTGGACATCTTTCCCCGGAGGGTCCATTTATAAAAATTATTTTTGAAAAGGGCTAAAAAATAAAAATTCCACTTCAGTTCGTATCTGTATTAGAGCATATGTATTCATATGTATTCGAGTATTTTTGTGTTCTTAAAAATGTAACTTGTGCCAAAATAACAGATGCGAAGAAACAGCAAAAAGGCCTTGGATGCAATGGAAATGAACATAGCAAGGACATTGCTTCAACCGTCGCCACCCATATGCAGCAGCCACATCTCACCAGTCACCGCCGCCTCCTGCTCGTCTCCTCTCCCTGGCGGGTCTCTCCAGCTCTCCGGAGGGTCCTCCACCAGCCGGTCCTTAGTCTGATGCCGCCATCACAGCGCTGCTCCTCTCTCACTGGTCCAGTGGATGGAGTTGAGATCCGTCTGGGGACCAGTCTCCTGTGACTTCAACGTAATTGTGACTTTGTCACTGACATGTGAAACCATGAAGTCAGGGGATCCGTCTGGTCGTGGATGGATTGGCTTCGTTTTCTTGTTGGTACGTAATCCTTGCTTGCTTGGATGGATTCTCGAGTTGGTTTGCTCTCAATCGAACCAAATGCTTCTTCTCTCTGTCCATTCCATTCAGTTAGTTTATTTTCCAACATTTTTGGGGGTTCAACTGATCCCTCATGCCCCAGGACAACTCCGCTCCTGGTTGTTTATTCATTGGCAGAAGGTATTCTCTCGGTGCAATTGTTGGGCACACCGTACTCACTCCGTAAGTGGCCAGAATTGTAAGAAATTCCCGGCCTGATTTTGCCGTTTTTGTCGTGGAAAATTGTCTATCAGCCCGAAAAGAATGACATAGTCGGAAACTAGCTGTCAACAAAAAGCCCCTTGGTTGCACACTATGCTTTTGCTCTCCGATGAAAGGAAAGGAATTACTTCATGGAGACCCTTTTTACGACCATGGTGAAAGATTTGAGTCTTTTAGTTCTACCGTAAAGGTTTCTAGTCTTGCCCGTGCCATTGTTGCACATTTGTGCAAAGGAACTCAATCTCCAGGTTGAAAGAGTGGAACTTCTCAACTGAGTGGGTACTCCCTAGTCCAATGGGCCTAAAATTCTTTTATTACAGTAGTATGCTGTTGCTACTCACCCGCACCATGATTGACCACAGCTAATCAATCTGGAGTTCATGTTTGGATCAGAAATGTAATATTAACAACCTATTCTGATAGGAATGAACTACTACTAATGTACCTGTCTTCATGCATGTTATGCTTTGGTGCTCAAACATCCGGTAGTCTACTCGATGCCCATAAGGTATAAGTAATAGACAAACAACAACTTGTGTGGTCTAAAAGGGTGAGCCCGTAGTAATTTCTTCCTGAGAAGGAATGTTTTATGCTGTAATCTGACATCCTTAACAAGTAATGGGACCATCTCCAATCCACATGCAACTACGGCCCTTCTGGGCTTTGATTTTATAGCAGACAAAGGTTAGCAGCAACCACGTAGCAGCCGTTGTAGCACTATGTATCGTTATGACGCAGTGGCATACCATAGCATGCAGTGTGTAGTGAGCACTAGAGTACAAATACACAATTCAGGTTTGCACATATAGCATATATCTCAGGTTCCTGGTCATTTTCTATTTCAACTGCTTCAGGATGTGAGACATGCACAATGACTAATAATCCTAATGTAGAATAAGTTATTTTACTTCAGAATCCATTGATTAACTTCATAATTATGAAAGTGCTCCTGAGTATGTGGTTACGGCTATAAAAACACTCCACTGCTATTTTCTACTACAGACTCATTTAAACATTGCTCCTGGGTGGTAATTGAGGCCAATCTTTATTTGGAATAAATAATGATTGCCACAGTCTAATTATGTAACGTGGTCATTGCTTGCTCACTAGAAGAGTCTAGCAAGAGCAGCTAGTTGAAAAGGAAAAGGACACCAGGGGCTATTCGGCTTCACTTGTATGTTCTCCTCCAACAAGTCAAAGCTATTGCTCGCTTATGTTGAAGGGTTTCACATTACCGCTCAGTTGTGACCTTTCCTTCTTCCTAGCTAGTATGTTCTCCTCCCAAAGATATGTTCTCACCTGTTCTCCTCCCAAAGATAGTATGTTCTCCTCCCTCTCTCTGCCGCCAGGGACTGCCGGTCAGCTCCACCCCCTTCCTCCCGCCGCCTTCCTCTTTCCCTCTCAGCGCCGCGCCCGACAGCCGCATCAATTAGGCTCCCGAAATATGGAAGGAGCACCGCGCGTCCGCGTATATGGGAAGAATAACCGAGAAGAAGGAAATGGGAATCAAATCCACCTCTGCATTGTTTCCCCTCAAGAATCGAAGCGCGAGCACCGCCCAAAAGCAGCACCGCCGAGCTTCCGCTGCCGCCGAGCCCGCTCGCCGTCGCCAGCCCGCTCCACCGTTCTCTGACGCCAACGCGCCCCCAAAACGCGTTCGTAATCGCCTTCTTGTCCTGTTCTGCCGCTCTCCATCGCAAACCAGCCACCGGAGATCAACTCCGGCGACCTCCCGAGCCATCGCCGCCGTTTCTGCTTGTTGCCGTCGCCGCAAATTCGCCAGTTCACAGGTGAGCCCTCCCTGGACCGTCCGATCCGACGTTGACGGCCGAGATTAGATCCGCACGTACCGATTCGTTTCTAAAGTCCCCCAGTCAGCGTCCACGTCCGCCGGCCACGTGCGCGTATGTATCCAACGTGGTAGCCTCGTCAGCAAAACCGAGCCCAGATATCTGCCACGTCAGCTTTCCTTTTCCGTTTTCTTTTAATTCCCTCTGCTGACGTAAGCTGACGTCATAATACCCTTTTTCCATATACAAATAATTAGGTTACTTTGATAAATCTGAAAATATGGTTTTAATAATAAGAAAATTTTGGTAAAATCTTTAAAAGTTCTGTAATTATTTATAAATGTTTTCCAGCAGTAACATAAATGTTATAATTAGACTAAATGTTTTAGAAATACATAATAATGTTTAAATATGTTTTCTTTTATGTTTCAAATTCTAGAAAATTGATCAATAATTAGGATAAAATAATAAATGGGTTTTTATTCAGTAAAATAAATTGGATAATCTGTTTTAATTCTCTTTTAGAGTTTCTTTAATTCCTAAAATCCTTTTTAGTTCCTGAAAAATCTAGAAAAATCACAAAAAATTCTAGAAGCCTCCAGAAAATTCCATGAAAATTTCTACAGTCTAATTTCACCCTTCCAAAGCCACATCTCCACTGTTTCAACTCTGATCTAATCATTTTCTTTGCCAATAATTCACCAAAAATAATAAATTGAGTTATTTTGTGTGTTTTTGGCTATTTCTTGGTTCTGGGTGTTTATTGTCTTTTTTTTATTTTGTGATTAAACACTGATGTCCAAAGCTGGAATTTGTAGGTGTTTAGGACCAGGAGTTTGAGGATCCCGATGAGCATTAGGGTGAAGGCAAGTTGTCTTTAATACATTCTGATCCTAAGTTTCTAAATGACTTTTTTTTATAAAGTTGCATGCTTATAGTTGTCAGTCGGAAACTGAAGTAGGAATATACATTAGTTTTCTTACATCTACCTTGTCGCCTTGGTTTTTGTGGTATCAAGGATAGTATTGCTTAGCCATGCTTGGGAGTTGGATCACACTAGTATGATAATTTTGATAATGGTTCTATGCAACATGAGATAAAATTGGTGATAATATTTTCCATTTTTGAGGAGAACGATCAAACGGTACCTCCACATGGTTGCAATAACAGTTTGAGCTTGTGACCGCATATAGGTGATGGTGTATGAATCGATGTCCTTGCCCTGCTTGGTATTCGCCATGGACGTGGAGCGAGGGATTGGAAGGATACTCGAGGAATTCCCGTTCCAATACTCGAGGAATTCCCGCACCCTCTGGTAGAAGCGCATCACCCGTAGGGCATCAAGGTGGTGCTCCGAGTTGTCGAGCACCTCCAGCGCCTCGAAACCTAGCTACTGGTCGAGGTCTTCGCTGCAAAATCCCCACCGAAAGGCCCAATCCAGGTCACACCCACAGCGGTGCGGGGGAATGAAATTGGGGGTGGAAGCAGCGAGCGACGTACCCAACAATGGTGGCGAGGAAGAGGGAGAGGACGGTGGGGAGGAGGTCGGGCTGGGGGCTGGCGATGTATTCGGTGCGGAGGTTAGCGTTGGGCGCGATGCCGTAGCTGTGCAGCGCCTCCACGATCTACGACGACTTCATCTCCCAGAACGGGAAGTTGCACACGCCATCTTCTCCGCTTGCCTCCGCCTCCCGTCAAATCGATCGATCCCCGCCGCGCAGATCGATCCCGCAGATGGACCTCCACTCCACGCCAATCCGATACGGAGGGGGCGTGGCACGGAGGTAGGCATGGAGGCAGAGGAGCACAAGGGAGCAGGGGGTTGGGACGAATACGAGTGTCAGGGGAGGCGGCGGCGGTGGGGCGTAGGAGGCGGCGAGGGTTCCGGACATGTTGGCGCTGGTTGCGATGGGAGCGGGCTCTCCTCCTTGGGACCACACGACAGCGGAGAAGACAAGGCGGCGGATGAGGATGGGGCGGGTGGCGATGAGGATGGGGATGGGGCAGCGATTTTGGGAGCGGGGCTAGGAGGATTGGGCGCGAGCGGAGAAGCTGGGGGCAAGGAGAGGGGAGAGAAGGGTGGGGTGGTTGTGCGGGCGTACGGACCGCGGGCACGGGAGTCCGATCGGGAACGAACAGCGATCGGAGACGGACGATGGCTAAGGAATCAACCGAGGGTGAACAAGTCTTGCTGTTTTTTTAAGTAGGAGAGATCTCTAGTTAGACAGAGAACAAAACAATCCACTGGTTCAAGCTTTAGCTTCACTGATCATGATTCTAAGCTCTTCTTTACAAATGACTATGAGCAATTATTAGCAGTCATAATGGATAATACCAAAATCAGTAAAATATGCTAATGTTTATCAAATAATTGCATTGAGTAAGAGCCTAAGAGATGTTTGAAGACTTGAAACCTTTCCAATGATAGCTGCTTTTGTGAAGTCCAATTCAAGTGGGCTAATCTCCCAATGAGCCTTGTTTGTTAGAGGAGGCGGGGTTGTCTTCGGTTCAAACTGGCTTCAAATTTCTCCCCTGCAGGAAAAAGAAAATCAGAGAAAACCGAAGTATCAGAGAAATATGGATCCAAACATTAGGAGAATGGAGAGGTACATAGGATTAGAGCGATATGAAGCAGCACTGCTGCTCCAGTCCAGGTTCACGATGTGGTTGCGACCTTCGTCGTTGGCCTTGCAGTCCTCGGTCGATGGGCACGCGTCCTCGAAGAAGAGCTCATCGCCGTCTTGATGCAACCTCGCTGCTACTCAACAAAGAGTCGTGGCTCAGACTCGGCCTCGCGAGCCTGGCCAACAGCGCAGGCTCGCTGCTGGCGGGCTCGACGGACCGACGCAGCCTCGCTGCCGCACCGGTGTTGGCGGAGTGGATCGAGGCTGCCGGTGTGGATCGACTCCGTGGCGGTGTTGGCCGAGCAGATCGACTCCGTGGCGGCGTCGGCTGCTCGAATGGAATCGGGGAGGAAGAGATAGCAGAGGGGGATCGACGAGAACGATGGGGCGTCTCCTCTCGATCTCTGCTGCAGCGGAGGCCGCCTTCCTCCACCTGACAGTGGCGCCGACCACCGCCTGCGCCTCCTTCAGCAGTGCGAGCCATACTGGCCCTCGCAGCCACGCGCATAGGCCCTCGCAGCCCACCACCACTTGTGGGTGGGGGCGGGGGGCAGAAACCCTCTCCTGCCCTCGCCGGTGAAGGAGCCCGCGACGACGCAACCCTCTCCAGCGTCGCTACCGCCCGTCGCCGCCGCCACTCTCTCGCGCGTGCGGATTAGACAGGGTGAAGCGGACGAAATGGTTAGGGTTAGACCATACTATATTTTCTTCATTTCGTTTTCTTTCTTTTTTTCCATTCTTATTTATTTTATTTTCTATCATCTTTGATAGCTTCTCTTCGAAGTAATTTGTGAAAGAAAATGAGAGAATCTCATCCTGAAGAGAAAGACATTAGAAATCTCTTTGTGACGGAACCATAAAGGGAAACTGTTGGAGCGTTGAAGGAAACGAAAATCCTTTCGTGAAGGGATTCTGGACCCTGAAGGAAATTGGTTGGGGATGGTCTTAGGGTTAGATATCGCCGCCGTGTGGTTTTTGTTCTGGGCGCAAGCAGCGGCAGCCGTCTGATCGGAATCGAACGGTTCACATGTGTTGCGCTCCACCACGGGCCTGCACGCGTTTGTGGGCTCTCACGGTGTTAATTGGGCTAGCAAGAAGAGTTGTGCATTAGTTACAGATATCCTTATAACCTATCATTAATATATTTGTCGTTATTGTCTATCACTAATGATCGAGTTATTAGTGATGGCTTGTTAATAACCTGTCATTGTTATCATAAGTGATGGGTCTGAAACGTGTCAAATCTGAGGTTATTATTAGTGACGCGTCCTCATAGGAACTACTACTAATAAGACATTAGTAATATGTAATGAGCAGCTGTCACTAATGTTATATCATCTTTGTTAGTTTCTTTCGTAGCAGTCGGTCACGAATTGTTTTGCACCTAGCATCATAGAAAGTCGGATGGAGCCAAACATGTCATTTTCGGTGATGATGTCCTATTGCCTTTCATAGTACTATACTAGGTCCTTTTTAGTTTCTTTGAATGCCTTTTTTTATTGAGCGTCCATATTGCATATAACAAAACATATATGTCAAATAACAACTTTAGTAAAAATTCCATAGAAACTTCTTATGAAAGTAATGTAGCAGCTTCTACGAAACATAGTGCAACAACTTCTACGAAAAGTTAGATACTAACTTCTACAAAATATAGTGTAGCAACTTAAGTGAAAATAAGTAACTTCGGTGAAAGTTAGGTAGCAATTTACTACTTTGAGGTATCAAATTTAGCTAATGTTAGTAATAATCGAATATTTTGTGTGGATATTAGATAGCAATTCACAATATATAGACAGAGGATAGTCTTATTCAAACAACTTGATGTGTGTAGACTTATGTTTGGTAGTAATTTATATGGAGACTATGTGATAACTTTAATAAACATTTGATAACCTCTTTAGATGAGGCAACAACTTCAGGGAACATTTATAGAAATTTATGTGCAGACTATGTGGCAACTTCTTATGAGCTAGCATCTTTAGTAAACACCTTGTGACAACTTATTGTGGAGATTATATATCAACTTTAATAACATAAGTATCTAGTAAAGAACACAAATGTACAAACGAAATAGAAAACAAATAACATATGAGAGAGTTATGATTATCCAAAGTGATTGAACAGACTAGTACAACCCAGATAACCCCCCTTATTCTTTCGCCCGAAGCCGTTTCTCGTATCCCCTTAAGCCCAGGTGAGTAAAGACAGAAAAAGCACCCAGCACGTGGAGCCCGAATTGCCAGCACTGCCGCTGCTGGGGGGTTTAAGGCGCTGTTTGGTTTTTAGCCCTAACAGATCAAACTAAAATTTGGCTAGAGCAGTATCAAATTTTAATCGTTAAAATGACGTTTAGTTTAAGTTTAAACTAAAATTTTGCCGATCAAAAATTTTGACGGACGATTTGGCTGTCCGAGATTTGCTAAAAACGTTATAGAAAAATTTTGATCGGCTAAAATTTTTGGTATAACTAATTAAATTTTAGCCTCAAATAAATTGAGACTAAATTTTCAGGACACAAACAAAATTTGGCTTGCCTGGCTTTAGCCCCTAACCGAATAGCCCCCAAGTCCGCTGCCGTCGGCGCCCGATGGCAGCAGCAGCGGTGTTCCTCGGGGAGCTCCGGTTCCAAGGCAAGCCGCCGGATTCGCCCTCGCCAGGCAGCTCGTCTGTATGCATTCTATTTTCTACCTGCTTGCCTAAACTAAAGGAAGATCTCGGCGTCATTTCCTCTTGATTTACGCTGATTTTTCAGATGCTTATTGCTCTATTTCGGCTCACGAGGGATCATGTTGTATTATGCACCTCTGCTAGGATGCTTATTGCTCGTCGCAAATTCGGTTAATAGGTGCGCTGCGAAATTTTGTTAGCAAGCATAAGCTTACTCTGAATCTCTGATGTGAGCTTTGTGCCAAGTTTACTTTGAGGGCTCTTTGGAAGCTCAAGAATAGGTGAAACACAGGATATGAATGTATCTCTAAAATAAAGGATTAGAAAATAGAGGAATTCTGTAAAAACCGGTGTTTGGAACGCAGGAATGAGAGAGCACAGTAATGTGGAGAGTAAATAGTAATCTCTTTTGTTTAGACTAAAGCTATGCACTAATATTACCATTTATATGCCACTGACAAGTGGGACTATTAAATTGATGGTCCCACGGCTGCCTCGGTCTTCAGTGTTGATGGAAAACATGAGGTTAGAGTGGATGTTTTGTTTCCTTTGGAAATCTTATGTTTTTAGGGAAATGCTACAGGAAATCAAAGGAATCGAATGGGGCTTTTCCTGCGTTCCAAAGGCATGTACAGTGAAAATTCATATAGGAACGAGATTCCTATGCTTTTCCTTTGAAAATCCTTTGATGCAGAAATGCCCTGAATGAGTTCTTCGCTCTCCATGCCAACTCTCATATTTGAGCTGCGTGACCTGAAAACTAGTGCTAGTCTTTTTCTGAGAACACATATGGGAAGTGCATATAGATCTGTTGAATAGAGCTTTAGTTTTAAAAAAATTTAGATTTAGGTATTCCTAGCTTTAGGAATTTATAAGCTAGAGTTGTACATACACCGAAGATATTTGTGTGAGTTATTTTATTTTTATTTTAATCTAAAATAGAGATTTAAATTACTTTTGTTAGACTATAGATATAAGATCTGATGTGGAGTTAGGAGCTAGAGTTCTGTTAAATAAGATCTGTATTTTCATTAGTAGTGATGGCAACTTAATTGAAGAGAAGATTATTTCTGTGCATGATGAAGAACAAGATGCATTGCTCTCGACGTACGTAATCTGTCGATGCCGAGCTGTTTATTATATCTTTTCTTCTGGGTGTGGTGCCTAGTTATTCAGCTGGGATGGGGGTCCTGGTAATGGTGCATTGGGCATTATAATATCTGTATTCTTTGCTTTTGTTATATGATAGCTAGATCCACTCTGTAATCTGGGCTTTGTGAGCTTAATTATGATGCAATTCTTGAACTATGCCTTTCTTTTACTGCAAAGCGGAAAACAGTACCGAGTTCTTATATGGGCTAAGTAAAAGTTTTGGGCGAGGAACCTGATGTTGGAAATTAATCTTGTTTCGGTGTTTTTAGATAAGTTAAATATTTAGTATAGGTAAGTCAGATGCATGTACGTAGAAAGTTAGGATAGTTTTGGTTGGTTAGTTGCTGTATATGTACTCGATAGAAAGTCTACGAGTCCGCGGAATACACGGTGGCCGATCAAGTCCGAGTCGTATGCTTGCATGTGTCCAGGTCGTAGAGTTCGGGTCGGAGTCTGTGTGCTTGTATGGCAAAGTACACGTGCAGGTGCACGGAGTCCAGATCGTATACAAGTCGGAGATGATGGCTTGTATGTCTAGCTGGTCATGTACTCAGGACCTATATAAGCAAGGGCATGCAATAGGAGTTTAAAGGCATCGGGGAGAAAAGCTCAAAGTACTTGGTTAGGTACTCGAAGAGCTCAGATCTCCTCGGGGCGTCGAATCGTGGAAAGCTCAAAGTACTTGGTTAGGTACTTAGAGAGGTCGGATCTACGATCGGGTTGAGGAAAGCTCGAAGTACTCGGTTAAGTACTTAGCGATTTCGGATCTCGAATCTAGACTTCGAAAGAAATAGAAGAAAAGAAAAGGCTAAGCTGTTGCGGCCTCAGAAATTTGTGTGTTCTTGTGTTCTCTCATCGAGTTCAGATTGACGGATCGTCCGTCTTGCTTCTCGTCGGGTTGCTTGTGTGATCGGGAGCTCACCTAGTCGAGCGGGGTGACTGGTCGCTGGGGTGGTCGAGCACTTACTGCTTGCTCGCCTAGTCGTGTGACTGGTCGATTGCGTGGTCGCTGGTGGGAGCTGGTCGTGCTCCTGGTTGGACGTGTACTCGAGGAGCGTGAACTGGTCGCGACGAGTGGTCCTGATTGTCGGAAAACCCAACAATTGGTATCAGAGCCTCGACGAACTACTTGACAAGCTAGGAGATCTGTTGTGTGCGGTAGACGGATAGCAGAGGTAGCGAATCAACATCGGTGATGATGTCTGGATCGGGAGCACCGGCGAAAGAGAGTTCACTGGTGTCGCTACACTATCCAATGCTCACGAGGAGAAACTACAAAACATGGGCAATCAAGATAAAAGGTGTTCATTCGTGCACAAGGCGTTTGGGACGTTGTCGGGCACGATGACCCGAAGGAAAAGGTGGACATGAAGAAGGATCAGATAGTGCTTGCCGCCATCTATCAAGGCATCCTGGAGGAGACGCTGCGAGCAATATCCGAGAAAGAAACTTCCAAGGAGGCATGGGAGTGCATCAAGATGATGTACCACGGTGCCAAACGCATCAAGGATGCTTGTGTTCAAACCCTCAGAGAAGAGTTGGATGGCTTGCGAATGAAGAGCACGAAGTCGGTCAATGACTTCGCAATGAAGGTGAATTTCATCGTCAGTACGATTCGTGGGCTCGACGACAAGATGGAGGACTCGTATGTGGTAAGGAAGATCCTCAGAGCCACACCAAATAAGTTCTTGCAGATTGTCGCTTCAATTGAGCAATTCAGTGACCTCGAGACCATGACAGTCGAGGAGGTCTTCGGTAGGCTCCGGGCGTACGAAGAAAGGTTGAGCGGCAACGACGACGATGTCAACATCAATTCTGAGCATTTGTTGCTCACCCGAGAGCAATGGAGGGTTAAGGAGCAGAAGAATGGTAGTGAAGGCTCCTCCAACAGTGGTGGACGAGGCAACAAGAATCGGAAATTCGACAAGGCTAAAGTAAGGTGCTACAAGTGCAAAGATTATAGGCACTACCAGTGGGAATGCGAGGAGTCTAAGAAACAGGAGAAGGCATTGTTCATAGCTGCAGAGGAGGATGACCACCCGACGCTGCTCTAATGGGAAGAAAACAAGATTAAGGGGGTGTTTGTTGGAAATTAATCTTGTTTTGGTGTCTTTAGGTAAGTTAAGTATTTAGTATAGGAATGTCAAATGCATGCACGTAGAAAGCTAGGATAGTTTTGGTTGGTCAGTTGTCGTATAGAAGGTCTACGAGTCCACAGAATACACGGTGGCCGATCAAGTCCGAGTCATATGCTTGCATGTGTCCAGGTCGTAGAGTTCGAGTCAGAGTTTGTATACTTGTATGGCAAAATACACGTGCAGGTGTACGGAGTCTAGATCGTATACAAGTCAGAGATGATGGCTCGTATGTCTGGCCGGTCATGTACTCAGGGCCAATATAAGCAAGGGCATGTAATAGGAGTTTAGAAGCATCGGGGAGAAAAGCGCAAAGTACTTGGTTAGGTACTCGGAGAGTTCGGATCTCCTCGGGGCGTCGAATCGTGGAAAGCTCAAAGTATTTGGTTAGGTACTCGGAGAGCTCCGATCTACGATCGGGTCGAGGAAAGCTGGAAGTACTCGGTTAAGTACTTAGCGAGCTCGGATCTCGAATCTAGACTTCGGAAGAAATAGAAGAAAAGAAAAGGCTAAGCTATTGCAGCCTCAAAAAATTGTGTGTTATTGTGTTCTCTAGCCGAGTTCAGATTGACGAATCGTCCATCTTGCTTCTCGTCGGGTTGTTCGTGTGATCGGGTGCTCACCTAGTCAAGTGGGGTGACTGGTCACTGGGGTGGTCGAGCACTTACTGCTTGCTCGCCTGGTCATGTGGCTGGTCGATCGCGTGGTCACTGGTGTGAGTTGGTCGTGCTCCTGGTCGGACGTGTACTCGAGGAGCGCGAACTGGTCGCAATGAGTGGTCCTGATCGTCAGGAAACCCAACACCTGATTCCTCACTCTCTTGATTATAGAATGATCGCCAGATGCCAAGCAGTGCTTGCCTCAAAATATCAACCAAAACATCCAAAGGGTTGCTGCATTGGCTGTGTTTGAAGGATGCTAAGCAGCAGCTAACTCAGGAGTCCTGCTGCATTTGCTACGACGGGGAGCCTAGCTCATGTCTTCTGGCACTGAGGTAAGCTTCTTCACATACTTTGCTGCTTCAAAGATTTCTCAGATGTATATCGGCTGCAAATGTGTTTCAAAAGTATATCTACTGCAGATCACGATTTCAACGGGTGCTAAGAGTTGGTGTGGAAGATATCCAGAATGGTGGAAGGCAAAGATGACGTGACGAGGAGTTACCGTGGTCAGTGCGCGCTGAAGCGACATGATGTATTAGACTATCTCTAATTATATTTCTTTTATTTTGTTCTTATTCTGATTCTCTTCTCTATTTCTATTTTTTTTATTTTCTCTTTATAAAAGGAAAGGAGAGAGAATCCTTTACTGAATAGAATGATCTTGAGAATCTCTTCGTGACGAGAATCGTAAAAGAAAACTGTTAGAACGTTGAAGTGAACGAAAATCCCTTAGAGATGTCTTAATTATTGGAGGAGCTCTCATGGAGCACTGGCATGGAGTTTGATGACAGTGTCCTTCCTGGCAGTTCGCCACACACGCATTCCTCCTCTTATCTGTGTAGGCACAACAGGAAAACGCAAGGCTTCTTGGGGAGTTCATCAGTGTCGTGTGGCTTCTATTTTTTTTCGAAAGGACGGCAAGAGAATTGCCGAATTATATTAGAGAAGGAGAAAATGAAACATAAAAGGGTCAGGACGGACCCAAACCAGTTCGACAAGCCAGAAGAAGGAAGGAAACAACAAAGAGTCCAACCGCGCTCGGTGAGAACCGAGGCCCAAACCAAAAGAAGGAACCCACCGCAAGGAGCCGGGCGCCCTCAAAAACCTAGAACCCAAACCCTAACTAAGCCAAGATCCACGCCCGGTTCCTTTGATCAATATCCTCTTTTATTCTGGTAGCAATGATAGCTTCATCCTTGCTTTGATTTTGGAATACTCGACGATTCCTCTCCTTCCAAATATTCCACCAAAAATAGATAACTCCTCCATTGAAATCTTTTCGATTTTCTTTGGTAATCTTACGTCTCGCTTTACGCCACCATGTCCGAATGTTGGATGATTCATTTAGGCCTGGCACAATATCCCAACCGAACCAAGGAGCAACGTATTGCCAAACACGGCGAGTAAATGCGCAGTCTTTCAGCAAATGATTGACATTCTCATCCGCATTTGAGCATAGCTTGCATTGGCAGTTATCGTGGTTTTGTAGCCAACCTCTTTTGATCAAGTTGTCAACTGTGAGAATTTTGCCTTGAATTGCCAGCCAAGCAAAGGTCTTGCACTTAGGCTCTGTTTTTGCTGTCCAAATAGCCTGGGCTTGGATCCGGTTCACTGCCCCTGAGAACTGAATTTTGTAAGCACTCTTTGTCGAGTAGATTCCGTCCGCAGTCCATTTCCATTTTATTTCGTCTTCCACAGACTGATCCCGATGTGTGCTCTGAATTGCAGACCATAGATCACTAAACTGGGCTAGTTCCTCCTGTGTTGTTAGTTGGCGCAAACTCCGAATCCAATTGTCATTAAGTAACTCTTTCCTCACTGTTCTGTGCTTCCTTGATGCCAGTTTGAACAATTTCGGTGCAATCACCTTCGGAGCAAGTCCATGAACCCAGCTATCATGCCAAAATTTTGTCTTATCTCCTTTTCCTACCGTGACCGTTGTGGATGCCATGAAAAGGTCTCTATCTATTTTGTCAACCGGAGGTTGTAGATGAGCCCACGGTCGGTCCTTGTCTGTCCATTGATACCACAGCCATCTCAATCGTAAAGCTCTAGCAAAAGTTTCGATCTCCAGGATGCCCATACCTCCCAGCTCTTTTGGCCGAGCTGTGCATTTCCAGTTCACCAAAGAATGACCTCCCGAGACCTTTTCTGGCGCCTCCCCTTTCCAAAGGAAAGCCCTTCTAATGCTATCGATTCTCTTCACAAGCCACTTTTGCAAAGGGAACACTGTTAGGTGGTAGGTCGGCTGCGTAGAGAGGACCGATTTAACCAAAGCATCTCTCCCGGCCAAGGAGAAAAACTGTCCCTTCCAACCCGAGAGTCTTCCTCCTACCTTATCAATCAGAGGCTGAACATCCACCTTCCTTAGCTTTCTTACGTGCAAAGGTAGCCCGAGATATTTGCAAGGGAAGGCTTTAATCTGTCCCGGAAACACAGAGAGAAGGTCTTCCAAATCGACATTTTGACATCTTATCGGAAACAACTCGGTCTTTGAAAGATTCGTAATCAAACCTGAGCATTTCCCAAATGCTGTAAGGATCTCGTCTAACGTTTGCAGCTCTTTCTTATCCGGGTTGGTGAAGATTACTGCGTCATCAGCGAATAAGGAGCATCTCAAATTTGCTCCAGGTGGCAGGACCGGGTTCAGCAGACCAATGTTCTCCGCCATTGAGACAAGTCTTTGCAATGGGTCGATTGCAATGATGAAGAGCATAGGAGAGAGAGGGTCTCCCTGCCGGAGACCCTTAGCATGGAAGAACTCCTTACCCGGCTCTCCATTGAGCATAACGCGAGAGGAGGAAGAAGCCAGCAGTTGACAGATCCAATCTGTCCACCTTCGGCCGAACCCAAGCTTGACCAGAACTTCAATGAGAAATTGCCAATTCACCGAATCGAAAGCTTTCGAAATGTCTAGCTTGATGAAAAGGGACGGCCTTTTTTCCTTGTGCCACACCTTGGTGACACTCTGGACATAGACAAAGTTGTCGTGGATGCAGCGCTTTTTTATAAAAGCACTTTGGCTTCTTGAAACAATGTCTTGCAGTTTGGGAGCCAACCTGTTAGCTAGCAATTTGGAAATGATCTTGGAGAAACTATTTATGAGGCTTATCGGCCTATAATCTCTTACAAAAGAAGCATCCGTCTTTTTCGGCAATAAGCAGATATTCGCATTGTTAAGGATATGAAGGTTTGAGCACCTCAACTCAAAGAAAGCCTGAACAGCTGCCATCACATCCGTCTTGATAATATCCCAGCATTTTAGGAAGAAAAGCCCAATGTAACCATCCGGTCCCGGTGATTTCTCCAAAGGCATCGACTTGATAGTCGCTAACACTTCATCTTCATCCATCGGAACTTCTAACTCACCTAAATCCAATGCTTGATAGCCTAGAGCATCCCAGTTTAACCCAAGTTCCCGAAAGTTAGCACGACCAATATGATTCTTGAAATAGCCAAAGACCTCCTGAGCCTTTGCCTTGTCCGAAACTGCCACACCATTATCAGTTTGCAGGCTCTGAATAAAATTCTTCCTTTTTCTAACATTAGCTTTTAACTGGAAGAATTTGGAGCTTACGTCCCCTTTTCTTATCCATGTCAATCTTGAGTGTTGTCTTAGTCTGGATTTCTCAATGGCCGCCAGACCCAACACCTTCCTTTTGAGGAATTTTCTCAACTCAATCTCATCAGGGGAAAGATTTCTCCTCTCCTCAGCCTGATCCAACCTAAAAATGACTTCCTGCGCTATTGCCAGGCGCAATCTCGTGCTCCCTATTGATCTCCTCTTCCAAGCTCTCAAATCTTTTTGAAGGCGCATAAGCTTGGCATGAAGCCTAGCGAGTGGCTCCACAAGTTGGACTGATTGATTCCAACTCTCTTGCACTGTTTCCATAAAGCCCGGCATCTTAGCCCAGTACGATTCGAAGCGAAAAGCGTTGTAGCTGGACTTTAGAAGGTTCCCGGTCAAAAGCAACGGACAATGGTCTGAGCTGTTGGACGAAATGGCTTGAAGATGAGATTTTGGGAATAAAAGTTCCCATTCGGAGGTGTGCAGGAACCTATCAATACGGGTCAAAGTAGGATTATGTTGTTGATTTGACCAAGTGAATTTTCTTCCTGATAGCCTGAGGTCATGCAAATTCAGCCCATCGATCGCGTCCTTGAAACGCCTCATCATTCGCCTATTCAACCTGGCATTGTTCTTATCTTCTTCTTTGAAGATTAGATTGAAGTCCCCACAAATGAGCCACTGCGGCTTCATGAATTGCTTCAGATCCTGCATCTCATGAAGGAAGGCTACCTTATCTGCATCCTCTTGAGGTCCATAAACCACAGTTAGGGACCAAGAAGTATTGTCGCTGAGCATAGAAATGTCAGCCGAAATCGTGAAAAGTGATGATCTGGTATTTGACAACGAGAAAAAAGAGTCCGAACATGCCAGGAGGATCCCTCCCGCGGATCCTTGGGCTGGAAGAGCTACAAAACTCTGAGCTAAGTGATGCCCAACGGTTTCAACTGCGAGCTGCCGCGACCACAAATCAATTTTCGTCTCTTGAAGACATACTATGGTTGCTCCTGTTGAATCAATGACAGACCTGACATTAGCCCGCTTGGCCGGTGTATTCAAGCCCCTCACGTTCCAGCACAGAATAGTGACGTTATCTTGCGACATTGAGGCAGCAGGAGACAACAATGTTCGTAAAGAACATAAACGCCAGAGGAAACAGCACCATCCCTAACAGGGCGCGGACGACGAGCATACCAGTCACGAAGATAACAAAAATGAGCATAACAATGGGTGACCCTTTCTTGAACGAAAATCTGGTGCCCTTGAATACAGACTTAATAACCCCCAGCAAAGCCAGGCGCCAGGTGCTGAACAGGAGCTGCAAGACACATGAAACACCCAGAGGACATCCCCGCCCAGGGGCCCGCGCCAAAGGCGCAGAGATGAACCCAGCCTGAACAGAGCCTTGCCCCCCACGAAGGGCTCCACTACTTCCACAAGACAACTGACCACAGCAAACACAGCAGCCAAAAGGCTTACAGACGAAAACAGGACACGGACCACGACGAAACAAACTAAGAAACATGGTCGACGGGAGGAACGACTTGTCACGGGGCCTCCGGAAGGCGCCTCAGGCTTGCTGGTAAGGAGCCCGATCCGCCTGCAGTACTGCCCTGGCCCTTACCATCTTCTGCTGCCGCCCCTTTTCCACCAGGTCCGCGATGGCTAACATTGTCTGTCTCTCCAGCGGCCGATCAAACATCTGCATATAAGAGGTAATAAGAGCGTCTTTGTCACCGAATGATGAAGAAGGGCCTAGCTTCTTCGCTAAAACTTCGGTGGCCAGCTGCATGGAAGATTTGCCTTGGGTATTTTTCAGTTTGAGACGATCACTACTTCTAGGAGGAGTGGGACTGTGAGCGAACACTTTTTTCCTTCGGGCCATCGGAGGTTTCGGAGATGGAGGGAGGTCAGCTGATAGCGGCGCTTCGAGCGGCTTTGTGACCAGCTGCAGAAAGGAGGCATCTCCAAATCCCCGGTTGCTGATTATGCCTAGAGCAGTTGGATCTTCCAAAGCCAGACACTCTTCCACCGTAGCAACCTGGGTGGCCTCCAGCGAGGGGGAAGACACAGGAGAGGGCGCCCGAGGGCTATCCAGGCTCGGAATCAAGGCCTTCAGGGCAACCTGTGCGACCCCCTCAGAGCTTCCAAAGGAGGTGCAGTTTTGGTCCCTGCTGTCTCCGGGGGCCACCTGGGAGAAGCCCTCCGCCGCTGAAGGACTCGCCGACTCGGGCTGCAAGCAGAAGACACCTGCAGAAGGAGGGGAGGAGACCAATTCGAGCAGCATCGGGTCAAAAACAGGGGGAGCGGAATTGAGCTGTTCAATCGGACAGAAGTCGATGAAAGGCCTGTCAGCAACAGATGACAATGTACCAAGCTTCGGACGACGCGGCGAGAAGACAGTGGCAATTGGCGATGCAAAGGAAACTTTCTTGCGCCAGGCTCCTGTCAGAACCGGATGGAGATGATGACCGCAAGCCGCCGTCGCCGGAGAGGCAGAGAGTGGGGCTATTGAGCTCACGTGGCGGCGCACATGGCCCCGATCAGCCCCACCTCTGACCGCGCTTCCTTCATCTCGGCACGGCCGCGAAAGACGCGACCATAAGGAGCGGCTGCGCTGACGACGGAGGCCGCGCCGATGCCCCTGGTCATCCGCATCTCTGTCCCGGTCCCTGTGGTTGCCTCCATCTTCACGACAATGGCGTTGAGGCGGATGCCCCGGACGCACGCCTCCATCAGGAACACCATAGCACCAGTCAAGAATCCTCTCCCATCTTCTATTGCTGTGACGAGGATCCGGCGGGGTGTCGGTGAGGAAGGCAAGGTCCTGAATGACCTCCAGGTGGACGAGAAGCCTATACGACTGCCCTGCCTTAAGATCCACAGGCCTATCATAATGAATTTCCACTTCATACCTTGGGATTGGGATTGGTGGAAGCTCCCGATCAGCCTGGGTGATGGTTAACCAAACCACTTTAGGGATGTGGCTTGGGTTGATACACCACGCCCACAGATCATAGGTCCGAGTGCGCTCCCTTCGCCTTGAATGCTCTTCCACATAGTGCAGGGAGCACTGCCTTCCAAGCGCCAAAGCGGCCACCTCCTCAAACCACGCATGGGCTGGGAGACCCTCGATGCGAAGGCGGACGTGGAAGCCCCAGGTGATGGACTCGGCGAACCTCCGCTCACTCCAAGCTGCAAAACGGAAATCACGGCCACGGTACTGCAGCGCGTGGGCGTTAACCACTTCGTCACGAACCCTTCGACTGGTGAAGATGATCAGAAAGTCCTCCGGGTGATGCTTCACAAGCTGGCAATCCTGCACACCGATGCGGAAGGAGGACATCAAAGCATCGGAGAGGACAGAGGGCTCAGTGTCCGGACGGGACCCAGCCATCCAGCACACGGCAGCCCTGTCAGTCAGCATCTCCCTGCGACGCTCAATGTCACCCGTCGCAGAAACCGCCGCGAAACCCTCCAATGGCCTATCCGCCGGGTCTCCAGGGAAGTGTGCCATGGCCGGACGCGAGGGGGGAGGGCTCGGAGGGGTAGCCTGAGAGCTGAGCAAGGGAGCAGCACGCTCAGGTGAGAACTGAGCGGGGGAGGGAGCAGCACGCTCAGGAGACGGAGGATGAACTGGGCGGTGGGAGGAGCGAAAGCAAGACTGAGCCTTTAAATGGCAATCCTTGGCGCGGTGCCCTGAGCCTGCACAGCGCCAGCACTTGGTAGGATCACGACAGGAACCAACCCGGTGGTCGAGAGCCAGGCAATTGAAGCACCTGCCCTGCAGCTTCTTCAGATAGGAGGCAGGTAAAGGATTTCTCGACGTCTTTACTGTTGAGAAACCAGCTGAGGAAAGCTTTGAATGCGAACGATCTTTTCTCCACCAGAAACGCGGTCTCACAGAAATCCAATCTTCCGATTTGAAGCCATCTCGAGCCCAACGCCCAGAATCCGAGGATGAATTGCCGTGACAAAGAACCTGGTCGCGTGTTGTACCTTTGCTCAGAGCTTGAAAGGAGCCCTTGCCTTGAATGCGATGCGTGGGAGCTGAATCCGCCGAGGAACTGGAAGATCTGACCACAGGGGAGACCACAAGATCTCTGGAAGATGCCGCAGCAACAGCCGACGATCCCTGAGCTGCCTTACCAAAAGCAAAGAGAGGAGAGGCAGCAACATTTGGCCTGTCGAAGCAATGAAGCGGCTCCGAAGAGGACGGGGCATTGACTGCTGAAGCTGGAAGCAGGGATTGAGGCTGGGGCAAGACCAGCGAAGCCGGCGTCCTTATCGAATCTGGGTGAGATCTGGTTGCAGACTTGCCCACAGGCTTCTTGATGGTGTCCTGGAGAACTTCATCATCCGACTGGATGGCAGCATTGGAAGTAGAGGCGTGCCGAGCCGCTGCAGGTTGCTTCCGCCGACGTGATGGCAAAACTTGAACCTCGCTGAGCTCCTGGGGCCCTGCCTTGACAATCTCCGCGTAGGACCAGCCGGAGACCGGGGGAGGCCGAATCTGGTTGCCGAACGACGGTGCCGGACGCAGATCTGAACGAAACCCGGAGGAATGCGGAACGGGGGAAGGCGAGCGGCGGATCTGAAGAGAGGAGGGGGAATCTGGGGTGGATTGGGACCAGGATTTGTGGGGGTTAGAGTGGAGCGTGGGCGATTTGGCGGCGACGCCGGAGTCGCCAGAGCGCAACGGCTCCATCTTACACCTGGGGTCTTCCGCCTCGTTTCTTTCGGCTTCTATCAACTGCCACTTTTAGTCGCTTCTACTGTGGCGAGGACGTACTGGTTTAAGGAGGGTGCGGAGAGATTCTCCAAGTCACAACAGCAGCCGTCGGTGTGGAGTTCAGTAGTGCGAATACTCTCATGGGAACCACGGTGAAAGAAGTGTGAGCATTGCCATGTTATTACTATGTTTTTTGAAGACACTTATTTTGATATTTAGCGAATGAAGAGATATTCAATTATCAAGTTATAGATCTCATCAAGATCTATAACTTTAATATAAAGATTGTTTCTATCCAGCTCTGTATGAATAAGCTACAAATTTCCAAAAATCTCAGTACAAACTTAGAATTGATGCTGAAAATGTACTTTTAATGGTTCTAATTTGGAACCGGTACAAATAGTGACAGTTTAAGTTTGTAGCAGATGATATGTTTGCATTATCATTACTATCTGTTCTAGTTTGTAATAGACACTTATAATTTGGTTCTCTGTCAGATCCAAGCTGGAAACCGACAATAATACTAGCGCCGACGTCACTTATCTATGTTGGTTCTTAGCGCCAGCGTTACCAATGACGGGTCAGGCTAACTAACCGAGACGACACGGGTTAGGAAGCAACACATGTAACATCGCGGATTCCACATTTTGTTATAGCGCTAGCCAGTTGATCCAGTCTCTATGACACATGAACACTTGTTGCCAATTCAAACGTTTTCCCTTTCAATGAGTTAATTGGTGTCCCTTTACATGACGAAGATCACCGGGTCACTCAATTATAGAGGAGAGGACTGGTTCAGATGCAGTCACGCTCGTTGATCGCCTGCCAAGGAATCATCTCCTTGAAGACTTGCCATGGCTATCTTGATTAAAGAGTTTATGTAGATGTTTCATAACTAGATCGGCCTTGCTGAATCAGAATCTTACAATGCAAGGAAGTGACTGCAGCGCAGTCCATCACAGACATATCTCCATACATATATCATCGATCGATCGGATAAAAGAAATCGCCGAGAGCAGAAAGATGATGTGGGAACCTACAGAGAGGGAGAACCATGTCGCAGAGCGCGGGCTCGTCCCCGTCAACGGCGGTGACGAGGTGCAGGTGCAGCACGAGCACGGCGAGGCTAAGATGGACGGCTTCGTGCGCAGAGACCAGTCATGGTACGCATATACGTACGATTCATGTGCGCGTATAATAAAGCAAATGGAATTGTGTTTTTCATGTCGATCTTCTTCTTGTTTCGCGCTTGAAGTAGGTACGCTAGCAGTGATATCCCCAGTGATCTACTCGTCAAGGTAGGAGGCGTCAACTTCCACCTCCACAAGCACCCCATGGTCTCCCGGAGCGCCCGCCTGGCCCGACTCGTCGACGAGGCATCGGCCCTGCTCGGCCCCGACGCCGTCTTCGTCACCGTGGTTGACCTGCCTGACCTGCCGGGCGGCCACGGCGCGTTTGAGCTGGTCGCCAAGTTCTGCTACGGCATCATGGTCGATATCATGGCCACCAACGTCGCCGTGCTGCGCTGCGCCGCCGAGTACCTGGAGATGACGGAGGACCTGGAGGAGGGCAACCTCGCCTTCCGCGCAGAGGCGTTCCTGGGTTACGTAGTGGCGTCTTCGTGGCTGGACTCCGTCGTCGTGCTCCGGTGCTGCGAGGGCCTCTCGCTGTGGGCCGAGGACCTGCAACTCGTGCGCCGCTGCAGCGAGTCCGTCGCTGCCAAGGCGTGCACCAACACGAGGGCCGTGCGCTGGGCCTACGCTGGCAGGATGTCGCCCAAGATGCCGAGGGCCGGCACGTCGAGTGACAGCCGCCAACAGCTCGTGCCGCCGGCTGACTGGTGGGTAGACGACATCTGCGTGCTAAGGATCGATCACTTCGTGCGCGTCGTCACCGCCATCCAGGCCAAAGGCATGCGCTGCGACCTCATCGGCGCCGCCATCACGCGCTATTCCTCCAAGTGGCTCTCTGCTGGCATCAACAAGGAGAGTTCCACATCGCATGACAGCGCGCCGTGGACGCAGGCCGGCGTGCTCCAAATGGTAATTGCCGGTGAGGGCGATCTGCAGAAGGAGATGGCTAATGAGCAGAGGATGGTCGTGGAGAGCTTGATTAGCATCATCCCCCCGCAAAAAGATTGTGTCTCGTGCGGCTTCCTCCTCCGGCTGCTCCGCCTGGCCGTCATGCTCAAGGCGGCGCCGGCGCTGGTCACGGAGGTGGAGAAGCACGTGGGTATGCAGCTCGAGCAGGCAGCGCTGCCTGACCTCCTGGTGCCTTCATACCCCTACGGCCGCGCCGACGCCGCGTACGACGTCGACCTCGTGCAGCGGCTGGTGGAGCAGTTCGTGGTACAGGAGCAGTCGCCGACGGCGGCGCTGTGCAGCGAGGGCCGCGGGAAGGAGAAGCAAGAACAGCAGCAGAACGCGACAGCGCTGCGTGTGGCGCGCCTGCTCGACAGCTACCTCTCCGAGGTGTCCCGGGACCGGAACCTCGCCCTGAGCAAGTTTCAGGCCCTGGCCGAGTCGCTGCCGGAGTCGGCACGCGTCTGCCACGATGGGCTGTACCGCGCCATCGATTCGTACCTAAAGGCGCACCCGGCGGTGACAGAGCACGAGCGGAAGCGGCTGTGCCGGGCGCTGGACTGCGGCAAGCTGTCGCGGGAGGTGCGCATGCACGCGGCGCAGAACGAGAGGCTGCCGCTCCGCGTGGTGGTGCACGTGCTGCTGTCGGAGCAGGCCAAGATGACCAGCGCGCTGGCCAAGGTGGGCAAGAAGGAGGAGGACGTCAACGCGTTGAGGCAGCAGGTGGACAGCGTGAACGCCAAGTACAATGAGCTGCAGCGCGAGGTGGAGCTTCTGCAGAAGCAGGTGGAGCGCATGCCGCCGCCGTCCGCAGCGGGGAAGCAACAGAGCGTGTCGGGATGGACCAGCGGGTGGAAGAAGCTCGGAAGACTCGGCAGGATTCCGGGCGCCAGTGGCAACGAGGGGCAGTCGGTAGTGACCGCAGCGCCCGACAAGGAAGTGAGCCAGGGGCCTCGGCGGAGGAGGAACTCCGCCTCGTGAGCTGTTGTCCAGTGGCTCATTAGTTCCTGCAAACTTGGTTAATGTCTCTCCGCTCTATAATACAAGTTGTTTAAAAATAAGTCCAGTTAAACTTTATAAACTAGACAGTTACCATCAGGGTTTGGTTTATCGATTGGAGCTCGGTAAGACGGTAACTGAAAAGTTACGGTTACTGCGGTAACCCGTCGAAAATTAAAAAAATTCGGATAAAATTCATTTGGCAAAATTTGAAATTTGGAGAAAAAATCACGATTTTAGTTACCGAGCAGTTTTTGCGATTTATCGAGCGGTTTTCTCGAATTTTTCGTATTATTGGTAACCGCTCGGTTTTCTAGGTAACCGTTTAGTTTTCTCGATTTATCGAGAAGTTTTCTTGATTTTTAGTGAAGTTTAAAAAAATCTAAAAATTACTTTAATCTTGTAAAATCAATAATTAATTTATCTGAGCTTCAAATCAAGTAAAACAAATTTTGTTGGTTTTCTTGTAACATGATCTACATGATAAAAGTATTTATACTCATAAAAAATTTCAAAATTTTCTGCGAGAAATTGTATTTGTTAAACCAAGTTAAATGCATAGTTTACTCTTTGCTAATTCAAAAATCATGAAACTAATTTTGTTAGTCTTCTTACATGATCCTATGTCTTTTAAAAATACATGAACTCATGAATTAGTTATTGTAACACGCAGGATTATGTAAATGTGTTGCGAATAGATTAATTCATAACTGACTCATCACACCTAAAAAATTAGTGAAACCACTTTCATTAGTTTATTTATATTATTATTTACATAGGAAAAATAATAGTAGACATGAAAAAGTTAATTATAGTACTGTTTCTTAACATATTCACTTTATGCTTGTGAACTTTGTAAAAATCATAGAGAAATTAATAAAACTCTAAATAAAGTGAAATCAATTTTAAAGATCCTCTTAAGATACGTTTTACAAAAAAAATGTGTTTGTATGTTAAACTTTTCGTTAACATGAGTTAATAACTGAGCCGCACGTTTCAATTTTTTTATTTTTTTCAAACTTCCTCCCTATAGAATATGATGCAAATGATATTATTTTTGAAAACTTTGTTCACAAGGTGTTAGAATTATGTCTATTTTTTTAAGTTTTTTTTTTGATTTTTTTTTGAATTTTTTGAATTCAAATTCAGTTACCGTTCGGTTTCTGAAACCGAACCAGATCGAGATGGTCAGTTATTGCGATTTTTGCTCGGTTACCATCGGTTTTTTAACCCTGGTTACTACACATAAATATATTAAAATTTATCATATAAAATGGTATTATCCGTTATAATATAGCCCTATTTATTAGGCTACACATGTGAAAGATTAACCTAAACTAGACTCATGATAGCATGAGCCTCCAGATTCATTAGTGGTTGAAAGTTTAATTACATATTACTCTGTACGTATAAAAAGGTCCTTCCTCCACACCATATAAGGAGAGGAGTGATTCATTAGTTGTACACACAATCATTAATGAATGGAGTGGTACCATTACATATTATCTTCTGTGTACACTCTCCGGTTATAAAAACATGATGTTTTGGAAAATAATCAGCCAAACTTTTAAAACTTTAATTAACAATAACTTTCAAAATATTTAATTTGAAAATATTGAAATCATATGCATAGATTTGTCCTAAAAATGCTTTTATAATATCACAAATTTATTAAATTTTATAAACATATCCTAATAAAAAATAGTAGTCAAAACTATATTATAAAAGACATGTCATATCTTATCCAAATCATGGTGTATTTATGACTAAAAGGAGTAATTAGTACTGACAATTGAAGTATTTGTTATAATCATGGATCTCACGTAACCGCTTACTTAGTTCTATTGAATAGAGATTCGACCTATCTATATAGAGCAGGCAGGGGTGCCCTTGCTGAACAAATAGCCAATAGGCATATAAATATTGAGATAAAAGCTTTAGACTACACCTTATGTTTCCTGTCCAATTTAGTTTCAGGTTCTTCAATGTTTCAATCGTCAGCAACGTGACGACTACTTGGAGTTGCTAAAACTACAAAAGTTTTTCCGTTCTCAAACTATGTTTCAATCCTGTTAAGTTTGAGTGTACTTACAACTAATTAAAAACTATACAGTGATCTTCGAAAAGACAGAACGACGTCAGTGCTAGCATGTATCTTTAATGGGAGACATCGAAAAATGACACTGCACAGTGAAAATTCCACTGAGTGATACCAGGCTACTTGGTCTCCTGAGTCCTGTCGCTTCCAGTTCCAGCTAACGGCAAGGCCAACAGCAAGTCCAGCACTAGCACTCGCCGCCGCTATTGCCCTAGCTCCGAACCTCCTTTTCTTTGTAGCCTTTTTGATCTTGTCCAATCCCCCGGATTAACACGCCAACAAAAGTCTTAGAGCGGGCCGTTCTCTTCAATAAATGCTCATATAAGACTGTCCAATCCCCTGAAGTAGTTCGAGGTTGCGTATGCACCCAAGTAAATTGTGCCATTGAGCCGTTATTTTAGTTTCTGCTTTTGTTTGCTTGACCAGTCGGCGTCAAATCGATCACAGATCTAACGAATCCTATGGAGTAAGATCTATATTGTGGCGGACCTTTATGTTATAATTTTAATTAAAATATGACCGTGCTAATATTTTTTTTAATTTATACGTATCAACTACTAATTCAGTGACTAATACATGAAGCATTGTAAATCCAAGATCGGGCTCTGACAAAAGCAGTTTTTTCCATAGTCTATGTGGGCTCGTCAGAATACTATAAACTTTCAGAAATCTTCTATTTTTATGGTAGAGTGGATGGTTGTTTTTGGTAGGCTTCTATTCAACACCCTCTTCCTTTAGTCATTTTGTTCGTTTTTCTGATGGTAATTGCTATCAAAATACACTACTATATAAACTGCAATCAGGGCTGGTTCAAAAGTATGGGTCATGATATTAACCTGCAATGATAATAGGCTATCACTGTTGATTCTTGGCTAAAACCGGTCATGATAATCCCACACAAAATAGCTCATCATTCACATATTCACCATTTAAATATCACATATGGTTCACATACAATTCATCACTCACATATGATTTCATTATTCATTTATATAGAAATTAAAAAGTGGGTATTAATATCTAAAATTACATACCTCAATATCATTTAGGAGGACTATGTCTCCATTATCGCAGAATGCGTGTGGGTAGGTGAAATGAGCCATCTCTAAAACCAAATGCACCTTCCACCTCTTGCTCTGGTGAAATCTACCCTGTTATGATCTCTCAAAGTTTGGTGGCTAATCCTATATATGTATGATAGAGAAAATTTCATCCAGGCAGAGGGAGAAGGAATGTGGCTCCAATATTCTTAGGATGTGCACCCTAGAAAACCTAATGAACCTTCCTCTCCCTCTGCCCAGATGAAATCTGCCCTGATATGATATCTTAACGGTGGCTAGCAAATCAAACTTCGAAACATCATTAGTCTCATAAACTTAAAAAGGACATCAGTTCAGGGGCACAAGTCATAAAAGCAGCAACGCATGGACTATCACAAATACACACATTCTTGTTCAACACCTCATAGAGTATGAGAGAGATTGAATAAGATATGTGATTGTGATAGTCATGCTACTACCCTCAACCATATAAGTGCATAATCATCACAGGCCCATGCGGCATAAAATTTCACTAAAATTTCTATAACAGAAAACTAATACACTGAAATCCTAAATTTCACCTAAATCATTCAAAATTATTTAGGTGTGCCTTAGTTGTGTGTCCTAAAATTTGAATATGGTATTATAGGTAGTAGGGTATATGTAATTTACCCGACCTAAACCCTAATACCACACAATGTCACATTCAAACTTGATTAGGCACGGTATAATCATTGGCAACATCTAGAAGGGCAAACTGCATCTAGCTATCCTACATCATCATTTTTCAATATGTAGCCTCATATCATTGACATATTTCATCATAGATAGGATAAACACAACTAACATTCATCTCAATTTCTATAAAAAAAAACTAATCCACTAAAATCCTAAAATTCACATAAAATTAATCTATAATTGACCTAAAATCATCTAAAATTCACCTAAATCATTTAGAACGCACCTAAAATCCTCTAAAATTCATATAAATTATCTAGCATCAATTCATTCATCCATCCATGCATGCATCTAATAACATCACCATCATCCATCCATTTATACCTCAGGGCGTCGGGATGGAGGAGGAGGCTCGAGTCATTGTGACGGAGGTTGCGTGGTGGAGGAGGCCACATCAGCTTGTGCTAGAGGAGGTCGTGGCCGGGGCAGCGATAGCGCGGTGAAGGAGGACAAGGAGGGCACAATTGCGTCAGTGTCATAGATATTGATGGTAGTCCGCGACGGAAGTTGAGGCGTCAGTGTGGAGGATGCTAGCATCGGGATGGATGTGGAGGTGACATCGGCTCCGAGGTGTGAAGGAGATCACGTGGTGGAGGACGCCATAGTGGCTCGTGGTGGAGGTTGGGGCCGGGGTGGTGGTGTTGGGGTGAAGGAGGCCGGGGAGTGCATGGAGTGGGGCAGGAGCCAAGGCATCGGTGTGGTGGCTCGGTAGCAGCTCTATGTTGAACAAGAGCAGAGAAGGAAAGTTATTTAGGGAAGTTATAATATCACTGCTGGTTCTAGTGACCAACCTACCTCAAACATCCATTAAAATTGTGTGTACCCTCCCTGGCCTGCGCATTTCATCCACCCGTCGTTCTTCCTCCACCACTGCCACCCATCGTTTTGGCCTCTCCTCCACCACCGCCACCCGTCGCTTTGGCCTCTCCTCCGCACGCGTGCTTCCCACTGTCATTGGAGGAGGAGGAGGCAATGGTTGCCTCCTCCAATGACCTCTCCTCGCATGATGATGACTGGGAGCATTTCTAGGATGGCACTCTTCCACTATGTGCGCTGACGTTCACGTATGAGGACGCCGACACCGAGGATAACACATCCTCCAACAAGGAGGAGGAGGAGGACACCGGTACCAATGACTCGTCCTTCGAGGATGATGAGGAAGAGGAATGGATCAACCATGAGGGCTCAACCAACAAGGAGGAGGAGAAGGAGGATGAAGGACGGGCCACTACAATAGGTCCAAACGACCCCATCATCATCGACAACAATGATGATGGTGAAGGCAACAACATTGATTGGAAGGAGCTCAAGAAGGATACGGGCAAGTCATCATCGTCAGATGATGAAGATGATAGCAGTGTCACCAGAACCTTCAACTTTAGCCACGCTCGAACCCTAAGTGGCTGGCCGTTGAAGAGGCTTAGGCCAGCCTAGGCGTAAGGTAGCTAGCATAGCCTTGTAAGTGTCGATCTTTTGCAATTTGAATGGGGTTTTGTGTAATCCGGACCTCCTTTTGTAATCAGGATCTTATTTAGTGTAATTAGGAACTTATTTCTTAGTGCAATCATGATCTTACTTAGTGTAATAAGGAATTATTTTGTAGTTACCTTCTTAGTATAAATTTTGTACTTCCAAACTTAGTGTCTTATTTTTCACTTCCAAGCTTGGGCAACATGTGCTCCCTAGAAGCATATCCTCTATCACTACCCGTTCATGGTAGGAACTGGTAATGACAAGGAGTATATCTCTGTTGATTTGTGGCATAAACTGGCAGTGATAATGAGTATATTCCCACCGGTTCCAATGGACTCATTAATTATTTGGCCGTTGGTGGTTGTGAACCGGCAATGATACCTTATCATTGCCGGTTCTAGCCAAACTGGCACTGATAGCGTATCATCTATTGGGGTTTCTGTAGTAGTGATATGAGAACTGATGAACCTGCAATGCAAATAAATTTTCTGTGTTTTCGTCCATGTAACTTTTTCTTCCGCTCCATCTTATTTAAAAATAGTGCAGCCTTTCCAAGAATACACATGAGAACAAGGTGTTTCTACAAGAATTTTCAATAAATACCATAGACTTGTTCATTAGTTTTATGGCCACTTTGAAGAACATATTGATAAGTCTTACCTCACATCTTTTGTTAATGATGTACATCTCTCCGCAATGGTAATGTTTCTTTGAGGTCTCAATTTTATTAAATACTACTCCGTCCAGTCATAAATACTTGATATTTTGGACAAGGTTCGGTCATACTTTTAAAACTTTGGCTATCAATAACTTTTAAAATATTTAGTGTGGAAATATAAAAATCATATGTGTAGATTTGTCTTGAAAAATACTTTCATACACTAGTATAGAAATTGCCTTAAGTGCCGGTTACAAATTGCCATCAGTGCTAGTTTTTGAACCAGCACAATGCAATTGGCAGTGATAATATGGGATTATTACTGCCAGTTCTTGAACCGGCAATAAAAAAATAGGCTATCACCGTCGGTTTGAACCATGAACTGGCAGTGATAGCATAATATCACTATCAGTTTGAGCCATTAACCGGCAGTGATGTATCCACTATCACTACCAGTTTGAGTCAAGAACCGATAGTGATATCAACACTATCACTGCTGGCTTGAGCCACCAACTAGTAGTTATAGTGGAGACTTGCCGGTTCGTAGCTCAAGTCGGCAGTGGAAGTGGTGATATCTTTGCCGGTTCTTGGCTTGAATATGCAGTGATAATTCCACACCTAAAAAAAACACTACATATGGTTCACATACAGTTCATCATCACATATCACAAATGATGAAAATACAGGTAATCATCACTTATCACATATGGTTAACATGCAATTCATCGTTCACATATGGTTCCATCATCTATTTATATAGAAATTAAAAAGTAGGCATTAATAAGTAAATTACATACCTTAACATCATTTAGGAGGATTTTGTTTCCATCATCGCAGAAAAATATGTTGCCTCCAATTCTTAATGAATTTACATATGATGATTACAGAAAGAATATTCACAGTTATGATATTGATGCAAGAATAGCCAATTCATCCTAGCCCACCCTTAACCTGATCATCATGGGCCAACAACATAATCACCATCTATCATTAAAAATAAAAAAGTAGCAAGTAGCAAAACAATTCATTTGCCAATATGTGGCCTCATATCATTAGCCAATGTACTGCAATTGGAAAGCCGTAGTGAGAAATATAGCGCTGAGATAGATCCCAAAATTATAAGTTCAACTCCAGCATATAATAAGATGTGTAACTGTGACAATCTGTCACACCCAGTTTTATAAAGGAACAAAACCAGATGCAAACCACATGTATGTCAGGATCAAGTTTCATACATGCAACGACTTTATCAGTGTATCACATATAGTACCATTATTACAATGTTTAACTTAAACAAAAATAGAAAGACCTCAAAGTCTTTAACTAAAGCACACTAGCAAAACACAGCGAAGCTCCCATCTTCCATAGGCAATCGAGGGGGGGGGGAGGGTCCACCAGTCTAGCAATCTTCATCTTCATTGGCGAAGCAGTCTAGTTTTTCTTCATTGTCTGAGTAGCGTTTGATGTACATTTGGATGGAAATAGCAAGTGTGAGTACATGTCGTACTCCACAAGTGTAAGAAATAAATGACATGCAAGCTTAAATAAAGGATCATGCTATAACATGTTAAATTTGCAAAAATACCAACTATGCTATTGTAGAGTTATAAAAGCATCCTATTTAGCTATGTGATTCATCACTAAACTTGCAACTCCTAGAAACATCTCCATATGTTTCTCAACTACCCGAAAACCACTTCAGATTCCCAAACCATCCGACTTGATACTCTCCACAGGTAACCAAGAACTATCCAACCAAACCAACTAATCATGTGAGGATCCAAGTCTCTCATGATAGTGAGCACGGCTGATATATCAGATTTTACACTCTGTAGAGGTTGTCCAGCTTTCCTCACGAGTTGTGATTTCCTTGTTGCCGTGTCGGCCAAGCACTTAACACATGCCTATGGTGTGTCGCCAGGAGATCACTACAAAGCCGTTACAAAGTTTCATCTAGTATGTGCACGCCCGCTAGGTTTCACCACCGTCAAAGTGGTTTTCACACCACCCAGAAGCCCCCTTTTGCGCCTTGTAGTTTCTAGCAAGTTTTCACCCTTCCCTTCCACTACACATCTCATACCACTAACCAAATGGTTCTGGCCTTAGCCGTCCCCACACATCCACTCTTTCGTTTGGCACGCACAAAAACTGGAATCCACTAATTAATAGGCTAGGTCTGTCTAATACCAGGTTTCGTGGTTGGTACGATATTTCTTGGGTTGTCGCTCCACGAACCGGTTCTTACTTAGGTCACTTGAGCAAACACTAAACTAACAATATCACTACGACCACCATTACCAACAACTCTTTGCTCAAGGCCTAAGGCTCCATGTTGCTATACCATTACCAGTATTTTCAACTCATAGTTGCATAGTCCATTAGTCATGTTTAACCATCAACCTATCCATACCCTTGTGTGAAGCTAAACATAAGCTACCCCGCATAACCACTACTAACAACTAGGCGACAAGGAATATATGGAACATGATACTACAAGTAAATAGGATTCAGTATTAATAGCATGCATGTTTGAAGTAAAGAACACATTTAAAAAACTCGGATCAGAATGTTCAAGAACACTTGCCTCTTCCAACTTGTTGCGCAGACTCTTCAAAAACTTGGTCCTGGAGGTTCTCGAGCTGCTCTTCGTTTGCTCTCAAAACATACCAGAAAAGCACACAACAAAATTAACTAAGAACAGTACACCAAACATCATTAAAACACTTTAAAAATACTATGGTTGGATAAGCATGATTTTAGAAGAATTTAGACGCAAGAATCGCCTAAATAAGAGATAGAATGAAAGAGAATGAACTTTCGGGAGATGGATTAAGTTGAAAAGGAAAGAGTGGTTTACTGAAGTTATCTTCCTATGGGAATAGGCATTATCGCACAATCACTACGTCAGGCTTGACAACATCATTACACAAGGTTCAAGAAGTATATGGCTGATTAGACTTCGCTGACTGGCTAAGGAGGATGATGTGGTGCTGACTTGGCATGATATGCAAGCACCATCTTGGGTTAAAAAAAGGGGTACATTGAGATCTAGTCTCGACCACCTATGATAGATCAAAAGGCCGGAGGTTGCACTTCTGGGTTAAGGATACTGCTAGCGACTCTGCATAGTGGAGGATGCTTGGGTTTCGTCGGAGATGGCGATCGGGCACGTGGCCACTAACATTGATATTGGGCTTTAGTGGTGTTTTAGCGAAACGAGGGAAGCATAGCGTAGAACGTGGATAGGCTAACTCAAAGGTATGGTCGGTTTTGGAAGGGGTCATCTAAGGTAGCGGCAAAACTGCGATAAACTCTCACAGCCTTAATCGTGGATGTGTCCAGATGCAGCATCGAAAATGCACCCGTTCCCAGAGATTGGCTATGAAATTTGAGAAACCGTTTGAACAAATACGTTCATATATCCTGGAAAAACAATGCTATAGCATGGTTTTGGGTAGATCATCCCCTGAGAGGGAGAACGATCAGCGGAGATGAGATGGGTGGTGATTGCAATATGCTGCGGCTGGCATCATGTTCCGGTCATGTAGAAGACTTCATGGGACATGTCGTGACGCAGATGACACATCCATACGGCTTCCAGATTGACAGGGAACGCGACAGCAAATTTGGTGCGCGCACAGAACATGTCCAGAAACCAGACAACGGGCATGTCGACCTTGATCCCGGTGGTTTGGCTGCTCTACTGGATGACCCAGTTGGTGCGGGCGTGGGCAACATCATGTTTCATGCGATGGTGAAGGGGCATGGTGATTTGACTTCTGGTCAGCCGGGAACATCGATGTCAATCAGTGATGGCGCGGCTGTCCGCAACAGCAACGACCGTGGCAGCGTAGATCGGGCTTTGGCCAGGGTTAGGGCTTGGCTAGGGACTTAATATGATGGTAAAATAGGGATAAGGAAGGACAAGGAGGGATCCTCACCTTGCTTTGACGATCGGGCAAGGAGGATTCATGAAGACAACGACGGCACCGGTGGCGGCGGTGGCACCAGCGAACGGCAGTGTACGGACAAGGAAGCTATGGTGGCTATGGCTTGGAGGCATGGAGAGGGTGTAGGGGAGGACGTGTAACACCTATTTATAGGGCTAGGGGCGGCTGGTTGAGGTGGAGTCCAAGCTGGACATGAATCGGGTTCGAGTTCGAGTCGGTTAGGATTTTCTGTTTCGCAGCTCTCTATTCCAAAGATGATATCTCCACTGTCCTGACTCCAAATTGGACGTTTCTGGACTCTATATTGTAGTACTAGAAAAGATATACAACTTTGTTATTCATTAGAATTTCTGGAAATGCCATTTTGATTTCTAAAAATGCGTCACAAGATAAACTATTTGAACTGAGACTTATCTGCACATCACTGATTTTGTGGGCCGTAACTCCTAGCTCCATTATCCAAAAGTGGACTTCCATAGGTTCAAATCGAAACTCTCGATGAGACTTACAACTTTTGGTATTGTCAAGATTTGCATTTGATGCCGTTTTGAACTCCGAAACTGCATGGGAAGATAAGACTGTCCAGGACTTCATAAATATCCGCAGATTTCGTGGATCATTTGTGTTGGGCCTTCTAGATGACTTGTGTACCGGCCAAGGGCTTGAGTTTGGGTAGGATTGGGTCCAAAGGCACTTTAGGCATATCTAGGATTTTAGAAAAGAATTTTTTTTGAATTTGAATTGAGCTTAGAGTGAATTTGAGATAAACGAAAAATGAGGTTGAACAAAAAATGGGAGTAGATAAGGAATTTAAATTTAGATTTGGGTAGAATTTGAGAAGAATTTAGATAAGATTTGAATTGAACTAGAGAAGGATCAAGTATGATCAATGATTGAATAGATGATGAATTCAAAGATTCTGAATTCCAACCATTAAGATCCTTAACTAATTTACTACTAAGTTCTGTAAAAACCTTTTCGAAATCTTTTTTACTCAAAACACCAAATAGAAAGAAAAATAAAAAGAACTCTAATGCATTTACTTGGCTTCTAGCAAAATCCAGCATGATATGCACACAAAATAATTACTTATATTGATTGATTGTTCATGAAAATAGGTTTAAACCTATTCTACTAGTGAAGCTACTTACTAATGTTGGAATTTTTTTTAAAAAGTTGTAAATTCTGAAAACCAGGGTGTTACACAGTCATGCTACTACCCTCAACCATATAAGTGTATAATCATCACAAGCTCATGCGAGCTAAAATTGAACTAAAATTTCTATAACAAGAAACTAATAAACTAGAATCCTAAAATTCACCTAAATTATTTAAAATTATTCATTTGTGCCTTAGTTATGTGTTCTAAAATTTGAATGTGATATTATGAGTAGTAGGGTCTAGGTAACTTGCCCGGCCTAAACCCTAATACCACACAATATCACATTCAAACTTGATTAGGCATGGTATCATCGTTGGCAACATCTGGAAGGGTAAACTGCATCTAGCTATCCAACATCGTCATTTTCCAATATGTAGCCTCATATCATTGATAGGATAAACATAGCTAAAATTCAACTAAATTTCTATAAAAGAAAACTAGTCCACTAAAATCCTAAAATTCACCTCAAATTAATCTAAAATTCACTTAAATCATTTAGGAAGCACCTAAAATCCTCTAAAATTCACATAATATTACCTAGCATCAATTCATCAATCCATACATCTACTAACATCACCATCATCCATCCATTTATACCTCAGGGCATCGGGATGGAGGAGTAGGCTGGAGTCATTGTAGCGGAGGTCGCGGGGTGGAGGAAGCCATGACTGCTTGTGCTAGAGGAGGTTGGGGCTGGGGCAGTGGCGGCAGGGTGAGTGAGACCGGGGAGGGCGCGACGGCGTTAGTGTCATAGAGGCTGATGGCAGCGGGCAGCAGAAGCCGAGGGGTTAGTGTGGAGGAGGCCAACATCGGGATGGATGAGGAGGCGATGTCAGTTCTGAGGTGTGTAGGATGTCATGCGGTGGAGGATGTCGCAATGGCTAATGGTGGAGGAGTTCGGTGCCAGGGTGGTAGCATTGGGGTGGAGGAGGCCAGGGAAGATGAGGCGGCGTCAGTGTAGTGGAGGTCGGGAAGTGTGTGGAGCAGGGTGGTAGCCGAGGCATCGATGTGGTTTCTCGGTAGCAGCTAAGTGTTGATGAAGAGTGGAGAAAGTAAGTTGTTGAGAGCGATTATAATATCACTTCACTACCGGTTGGTCACTAGAACCGGTAGTTATAGTATTACAATTGGTTGTAGTTACAACCGGCAGTGACAATATCATTAGCGGTTCTATTTATCAACCGGCTGTGATACTATATCTACCGAACATGAAGTTATACTATAACTGCCCCTACATAATTTCCGCGCGCCCATTCATCTTTTGCGCGTGCCACACTGTCTACCTCCAACATCCATTAAAATTGCTTGTGCCCTTCCCGGCCCGTGCACTCCATCCACACATCATTCCTCGTTCAGCATCGCCACCCATCATTTCAGCCTCTCCTCCACCGCTACCACCCATTGCTTCAGCCTCTCCTCCGCATGCGTGGTTCCCACCATCATTGGAGGAGGAGGAGGTGGCAATGGCAGCCTCATCCAATGCAATCTCTGATGACCTCTCGTCCTCGCGTGATGACGATTGGGAGCAATTCTAGGTAGGATGGCATCCTTCCGCCGCGCGCGCCGGCGATCATGGATGAGGATACATGTGCCGAGGATGATGCATCCTCCTATGAGGAGGACACTGGTGCCAAGGAATCCTCCGAGGATGACGAGGAGTATTGGATCAACCATGAAGGCTCAACCGATGAGGAGGAGGAGGAGGAGGACGAAGGTGGAGCTACTATAGGAGGTCCCGATGACCCTATCATCGTCGTTGTCGATGATGATAGCGACGGTGAGAGCATCGACTGGGAGGAGCTCGAGAAGGAGATGGACAAGTTGTTATCATCGTTAGATGATGAATACGATAGCAGTGCTGCTGAAACCTTCGTCATCAGCCATGCTCACACCCTAAGTGGCCCGCCGTCAAAGAGGTGTAGGGTAGCTAGCATTGCCTTAGTGTCAATCTTTTGCACTTTGGATAGGGGTTTTGTGTAATACGAACCTTCTTTTGTAATCAGGACCTTATTTATTGTAACTAGGAACTTATTTCTTAGTGAAATCATGATCTTTCTTAGTGTAATAAGGACTTTGTAGTTACCTTTTTAGTGTAAATTTTTCACATTCAAGTTTAGTGTCTTATTTTGCAATTTCATGCTTGGGCAACAGTGCTCTCTAGTAATGTCCCGTATCATTGCCAGTTAATGGCCTAAACTAGCAGTGACAAGGAGTATATCACTACTGATCTGCGGTATGAACCGGCAATAATGAGGAGTACGTCACTACCGGTTGCAATGGACTCATTAATTGTTTAATACTTGGTGGTTATGAACCATCAATAACAATCGGTCATCTATGTAGTAATGATATGAGAACTAATGAACCTGTAATGCAAATAATTTTTCTGTGTTTTCATCCATGTAACTTTTTCTTCTGCTTGATCTTACATAAAATAGTGCAACCTTTCCAAGAATACACATGAGAACAAGGTATTTCTATAAGAATTTTCAATAAATATGGTAGACTCGTTCATTGTTTTTATGGCCAGTTTGAAGAACTTATTGATAAGTTTTACTTCTCATATTTTGTTAATGAAGTACATCTCTCCCCAATGATAATGTTTCTTTGATGTCTCTATTTTATTAAATACTACTCCCTCCAGTCATAAATACTTAACATTTTGGAGAAGGCTCGGTCAAACTTTTAAAACTTTGACTATCAATAACTTCTAAAATATTTAGTGTGGAGACATAAAAATCACATGTGTAGATTTGTCTTGAAAAATATTTTCATACAATACTACAGAAACCACCTTCAGTGTCAGCTCAGAACCACCATCAGTACAAATTTTTGAACTGACACTGCACAATCGGTAGTGATAGTCTAGGTTTACCGTTGCCATTTCTTGAACCGACAGTTAAAATAGGTTCAATTCTGGTTTAAACCACGAACCGACAATTATGTCTTCACTATCACTACCAATTCGAGCCAAGATCCGATAGTGATATCACACTATCACTGCCGGTTTGAGCCACCAACTGGTAGTGATAGTGGAGACTATCACTGTTAGTTTGTGGCTCAAATAGGCAGTGGAAGTGGCGATATCATTACTGATTATTAGCTTGAACTAGCAGTAATAATTCCACACCTATAAAAAATTAATACATATGGTTCAGATATAGTTCATCATCACATATCACAAAGGGTGAAAATACAGGTCATCATCACTTATCACATATGATTGACATAAAATCCATCATCATTCATATATGGTTTCGTCATTTATTTATATAGAAATTAAATTTGATATTAATAAGTAAAATTACATACCTTAGCATCATTTACGATGACTTCATCTCCATCATCGCAGAAAAGTAGGGGACCTCCAATAGTAAATTCAACTTAAATTCCGAAAAAATAGACAACCTTCTATCACTTCAGATTGTAAATTTAACTTCAATTCCCATAGGGCCTAATATTACGACACAAAATATCATAGAGATGATGTATATGTGGACTCATAAGTGACAGAAGCAAAATAACATTTCTATCATCATTTTGCACCTTCTTTTTGTTATCTTAACAAATTTACATATGATGATTATAGAAAGAATATTCACAGTGATGATATTGGTGCAAGAAAACCACTTTATGCTAGCCTACCCTTTACCTCATCATCATGGGTCAACAACATAATCAAAATCTATCATTGAAAATGGACAAAAACAACAAAGTAGAAAAACACTTTATTTGCTAATATGTGGCTTCGTATCATCAGCCAATGTACTACAACTAGAAAGCCACGATGAGAAGTACAATGCCGAGACATAAATTCAAATTAAATTCTCGAAAAGAGACAATCATCTATCACTTTAGATTGTAAATTTAACTTAAATTTCCCTAGGGCCTCATATTAGGGCACAAAACATCATAACTATCATGTATATATGGACTCATAAGTGTGGTACAAGCAAAATAATCTTCCTATGATCACTCTGCACATTCTTTTTGTTATCTCAATGAATTTACATCTGATGATTACAGAAAAAATATTCACAGTGATTATTTTGTGCAAGAATAGCCACTTCATCCTAGCCTACCCTTTACCTCTTCATCATGAGCTATCAATATAATCACCATTTATTACTAAAAATAGACAAAAGTAGCAAACCAATTCATTTGCCAATATTGACGCAAGTACATAAAGGAAGGAGGAATGACGCCAGGAAAATGAGAGCAAGCTATTGCACCAAGGAATAAAAAAAAATTATTCATTTGTGCCTCATTTGTGTTCCAAAATTTGATTATGTTGTTATGGGTAGAAGGGTTTAGGTAATTTGCACGACCTAAACCCTGATACCATATAACATCATATCCAAATTTAATTCGACATGGTATCATCATTGGCAATATGTGACCTCATATCATTACCCTATTTCATCATTGAGAGGATAAAAATAATGAAAATTCACCGAATTTTTTATTAAATTAATATATAATTGATATAAAATCATCTAAAATTGACCTAAATCATTTACTATGCACCTAAAATCCTCTAAATTACCTCGTTGTGGAGGAGGATGCCGGCGTCAGGGTGGAGGAGGCTACCGTGGCTTATGGTGGTGAAGGTTAGGGACGGGGCGGCGACGGCGGGGTGGAGGACACCATGGAGGTCCATGATAGCGCGGGGCTTCGGGGCAGAGGAGGCCATGGAGGCACAACGATGTTGGTGTTGTGGAGGCCCATGGCAGCGCGAGCCTTTGGGACAAAGAAGGCCATGAAGGCGTGGCAACATTAGTGTCATAGAGGCCCACGGTAGCGCAAGGCTTTGGGAGGAGGCCATGGAGGCACGACGGCGCCAGTGTCATGGATGCCCATGACAGCACGGGACTTTGGGACGGAGGAAGCCAGGGAGGGCTAAGTGTTGAAGAAGGACAGAGAAGGATAGTTATATAGGGTAGCGAAACTTGCACTGCCGGATCAACTAACCAACTGGCAGTGAGAGACTAGCACTGTTAGTTCACAATTACAACTGATAGTGGTAGTCTGAAAGCACAAGGTGTGGCAACAAAAGTGTCAGTGATAATCTATCACTATCGGTTGGTAACCAGAACTGACAATTATACTATAAACATAAATATAACTAAAAATTGAAAATAACTAGTAGTCAAATTTAATATTAAATATAAACCACATACTAACATAATACATGAAAATGTTCATTACACAAAAGTTATACACTAATACATATATAAAATTACATTACAATAGTTAAGTAACCCTCCTGATGATTAAACTGAGCTCAGCATCATTTGCCTTATCGTACATGCTGATGTGGCTCATGAAGTTGAACTAGACACTGTCTTCATCAACAGTGTACATATGACGATGCAGATACTCTACATCTCGATGTTCAAGGTGGAGAACGTAGCAATTGTTGTTGTGAGAATCAAAGGCAATCCGAAAGGTGTTGTTGCATCCCAGGGCATTTCAGAGAGTAGCAGCTATGGTCACCCACCGGCTTCAGGTTGGATGAACCTGGTGTCTGAAGACAATTAGCAATCATTCCTGAGGGCCTAGAACAAGATCTAGGTTATGAGCCATCATCTGGCTGACCCTAACCCTCCTTCTAGGTGGGGTGGCCAACAAGATGACATAGAAGAGTAGCTCTATAAAAAATAGCACAAACATAAAATAGAGAACAAGAACTTAAGGCAAGAATATAAAAAATCTAAGGAAGAACGAAGCATCAGATGATGAAAAGAAAATATCATTTCTTCACATACCTCTAGGAATAAAGTAAGGAAGAACAAAGAACTCTGTGCCCACTAGTGTCAGAGTGAAGTCTCACTTGCGGTGTAGTAACAACGGCATGATGATTAAATAGATGTCGTAGTTGTACCAGTTGAAGTTACCAACCGACAGTGATAGACGGATGCCTCATTTCGAGCAATGATATTACTGCCGGTTGCACATCGATTCACGCCCCTCTATCACTGTAGTTTGGATTTATCAACCGGCAGTGATGGCCATCAATGTCGGTTGGTAATTCTAACCGGCACTGATAGATTACTCTAGGAGTTGGGACCCTACTCTGATACCAACTGTAGGGATCAGTAACGTCCTAAGTGGGGGAGGTGAATTAGGACACCTAAAACTTATCGGCTCTAAAAACTTCACAAGATAAACCTATATCAATTTCTATCTAAATGTGTTCTAGGTTTATCTAGTGTGTCTACTGTACCGCTTAAAAAGGTTTGCAACATATAGCTAATCCTAGGAAACTACTCTAGGGAGGTAAACGAGCCAAGATAGATTGCAAATATATAAATATGGAAACGTAAAGAAGATAGAGAGAGCAAACTCGGCACAATGGATTTTTATCCTGTGGTATCGATAGCATAAATGTCACCCTAGTCCACGTTGTAGTAGCCACCTAGGCTATTGCTCCCGGACGGCACCCGGTCACGAACCTTGAGCCACCTAGGCCTCAAGTAGGTTGAGCCACCAAGCCACCAAGCAATACCTCACCACAAGTCTCTCTTTCGGAGTTTGAGCCACCAAGGCAATGGTCTTCATGTGCCTGTACAAACATCTTGCCGCCGCTCCACACCAACTCGGAGGGTCAACAAGCATGATCCACCAAGGCTCACGGTGCTGGCGAGTTACCAAGACTCCAATATGCCAGCGTACCACTTGGTACAATGTAGGATCACTCATCGATCCCCTCTCTAGGCAACAACACCTAGCAACAACTCTCTCTAGGCCTAATAGCACTAATCACTCCCTTAATATTGTGCTAATTGCCTTGCATGATCACTTTTAGCACTTTGGTGGCTTGAATGTTTTCTCAAGTGTATATGAGCTTCTCTGGACTCCAGCACACTCAAATGGCCGAGTGAAGGGGTATTTATAGCCTCAACCTTGCGAACTAGCCGTTAGTCCAACGTCTCAAGCAAACTGTGAACACCAGATGATCTGATGTTAGCAGCAGTACAAACACTGGACCATCCGACATGTACAGCAGTAGCAACTAGCCATTGGAACCTCACTCAAACTCATTTGTGAACACCAAATGTTTTGGTGTAACTTTGAACTCCATTACTGGACTATCTAGTGTGTATACTTGAGCCAACGAATCACACCAGATAAGCCGTTGCAACATCTCCTGGAAAATACTCTGGTGTAGCCAACTACTCATTGCAGGATCATCTAGCGTGTACAGCATTTTCACCTTCATTTGAGAATGCTCCGGTGTGTACAAGCTTCTGAGTGCCAGACCATCAAGCGTTCAAACTCCTTCTGCCACCAAGTAACAACTCCTGGAAAATGCTCCAGTGTGTTTATCACTTCAACGTTGGACCATCCAGTGTGTTCTTCAATTTTCTATTCTGAGTAAAAAACACTCCGGCATGTACATTGTTGGTGAAAGAAAATGTTTTCCATGAACAAGTGTGGCGAGAGCCTCTTCTAGAGAGGAGACTCAAGCTTGAAGGTGAAGTGGAGAGAGAGGAATACCAAGTGTGTTGATCGTAAAAAAGATTGATCCTTGGCCTGATGGCCATGGGTTTGTATTTATAGAGCCATTCGGGGTGTAAGCATACAAACATGCCCTTACAGAGATAGCGATGCAAGTTACCGCCATGCTACAGGGACTTAGGGCTAGTCGAATTACACAACTTTGGTTTGGACAGAATACATTTACCCACAACTAGAAGATATTATCTACTATGACAAATAAAGTGGTGCAGATGATCCAAGGGTGCGATACTCGGCCGATCATCATTTGCAGCACAATGTTGCACTGTCCCAAATGTCAAGACATCCTCCACTTGCACTAGGATGTCAGGATGACCACCACTTGACTAGCATTAAATACTAGTCACTTCCTTATAGGCGAAGGACGGCTTGTGAGCCTCTGCTAGCTGATTTTGCTCCAAGGCTTGATGACCCACTCCTCGGGCTGCGAAGAGCTTGCCTAGCCTCTGGGAGGTTGGGGCTCCAGGAGGCTCTAGAGCCCAGAGACCTGGGAGGCCTTCGAGGACCCGAGGTTCATAGGTGTAGGCTGACAAGGCCAGAGGCGTCGGGGGTCCTTAAAGACGGCCCCCAACAATCCCTTCCAGAGACCAGCAACTTCCCCTGTCTCGAGAGGCAGTGGCGAGAGGGGTTCATGGTCTCCAGAAGCTAGACTCCCGACCTAGGATCTGGAGCCCAAGGGCTCCAGAGGAGTTCTTGATGGCGACCCTTTAGTAATGTTTGCATGCTAGGATATTTTCCCCTAACAGTACCCCCTCATTTGCTGGCCCCAAGGTATGAAAGGGGAGCAGATGTAGAAGGAACTAGCTCCAGCCCAGCATCATAATCAGTATATATTTTAATATAGCTTATCACCATAGAGGAGCCTCTCAGAGATGACTGTGAGTGACGATGGTGATGCCTGATTGTGATAGCATAATCTGGAGGAAATTGCGTGGTTTGTTAGGTACGCTGAAGGAAGGGGCCCATGACCCCCTCAGTGGTTTACTACGATGAGACTTTGATGGAATCAATGTGCTACGGGAGACTATGCGAAGCAAGCCCTTCAGCTCCCTTGATGGTGAGTCCTTTGGCCGCTTGCAGCGTCAGGGTGGAGGTTGCGTATGACAGCGAGGTGTTCTCTTTTTTGGTACGAGTGATGGATGACATGCGATAATGGCAGTGCGTCTGACGAGGTAAGGTGTAGGTTCACTGTGAGGACCCATCCAAATAGTATTCAAACTAATCATCAGGTGGATCATTAACATAATCACAACCTTGACGATTAATCAAAATACCGCTCCGGCAGTTCCGGCACGTGTTTTGTGCCCAAGGATCGGAACACATGCCTTCCAACATGTACATCACAACATAGCTTAATAAAGAGCGAGTAATAAACATTTATATTACAAGTATTAAGCATGCAACCGATTTCAATAGTTTACAACAAAAGCGAGCTAGGAGGAGACAAAACCCCTCAACTCCTAACCAACAAAAGATCTACGTAGCGGAAGAAAATAAACTATACAACAAAACGATATGGAGCCACATGCCCTTAGGCTCCATACCAAGAGCACCGAGTTCGGAGTAGAATGTGCTACTCCTGCTTGCCACCCTGATCGGCAGGCACAAAGTAGCCAAACAGCGCCTCTTAAGGGCAGCACCCTGAGTACGAAGGTACTCGCAAGTCTTACTCAGTATGGGTATATATATTCCCGACTCCAAGGATCATGCATTAAGCTGGTAGAAAGAATTAACATGGTTAATTTAATTAAGCGGTAACATGCATTAAGCTGGTAGAAAGAATTAACATGGTTAATTTAATTAAGCGGTAAGCAACCTAGACGTAGGAGTGAGCAACTAGCTTAACCAACATATATGAAACAACTCCGCACCACCAACTGAACATATAGAAACATAACCAACAAGTGTATCAAAGTATAACTGGTGCAAACTCGATCACCATGCCCAAACCACCACATTGTATCCAAACCACATCCACATACCCGAACCATAACCACACCAAACCATATCATATCCGAACCAACACCACTATCACTCCAACATAAACAATCCACAAACACGTAGCTGAACCATCGCCCACAACCGAGACTCTACGACTGGTGTAGATAAGCGATAGACATGCTCATAACCGAGAGCGCGACAGTTCGAACTGTTTTTACACCCTGCAGGGGGATACTCCTGGACCCACACGACACGAGGACCATTCGTCTTGTGCCACCGGCCAAAGTGCACACAAGGGGGTACTCGCGACAACCTTTCCCAACCAGCTTCAACCGTGTGGGGCATGCAACGCTCGGCGTGGCGGTACTAGAATTACTCCCTGAGAAAACTAGTACCGTTTACAAGCCCACCCGCTCACACCGTCATTGTTCACCCCCACAAAGCCACAACTGCGAAGGTATTTGGCTTGCCTACCATTATATTAGCGTGTGGTGAGTAAGGTAAGTGCTAAAGCTGACTACACCGACGATCGGTGCTTAACCGGTGCAAACGGTCTACGGTGCCCGGTCTACGGTTGGGAGAGGAGAGAGGAGCATGTGGGGGAGTGAGGGAGCAGGTGGGGCTGCTGCCCAAGTGGAGGGAGAGATGGTGGGGCCGGCCGGTGGGCCCACGTACAAAAGAGAGAAGTTCGTTTGATTGCGAATTCAATTCTTTCCTCTCCCGAATTTCTTTCTCTCATCCAATTGATTTCAAACGAAGTGCTCTAGTGCGCCAAAATAATTTACCTTGAAATTAATTATGATGCTAATGATACATGATTAAGCTTAATCACGCGATTATGGAATTTGGGACGTGACATTCACCTGGGGTCTTGTGCCCACGACCCTCGCATGCTCCGAAAGAGGCTCGAGCCATGAATGCGATGAGACGTGCACGCAAAAAACTAGGGTCTCGCCGTGGGATGCCGCCACGTGTATGTGGATTGATCGAGATGTGGCCGTGGGCCCCAAGGAGAGTAATTGGGAGTGCTGCGAAATGACGCTCCCGTTTCCTTCTCCCGTAGCGTGTGACTGATTGGCCTGGCTTATAAAAGCTGAGGCCTATCTAGTTGATCCTTCACCGCTATGTGAGGGAGTGATTCTTCTTTAGCTTGATCATGGCGTCTTCTCCCTCCTCATCATCGGAGATGTCGATGGTCTCGACTGGTTCACCACCTCCAATGCTGGCTCTGACTTCGGCCACCGTGGCGTCTCCGAGGACGAGCAATCTCGCGATCATGCTTGCAAGGCTAGGAACAGTGCTTGCAAGGTTGGAGCCGATGATCGTTGAGCTCCCATCCTTGCAAAGGGGACCGCCTCCCGCTGCTCTGGTCCATCCTCCAGTCCGGGTGGTCACTCTCATCGAGATCATTAACATCTCTGACGATGACGAGCAGGTCGACTGGGATCTCCTGGAGAAGGAGATCAACAAGGAGGGGGAGGAGGAAGTGAAGAAGAGGGTGGCTCAGGCGGAGAAGAAGGATTCCAAGGAGGAGGGAGAGAGGGCAGTGGAGGAGGTCTCTTCATCTCTTTCGACAGCTCAGGGGCTGGCTACTGTATCAGCTTCCACAGCGGTAGGTCGCAGATGAAGCGCATATGCCGCTTCATGCGCCCTAGCAGCTAGGGCTTGTAGTTTCCTCAATTGTTACCTTGTACTCTTTCTCCCCTAGTTTGCTCTCTCAGGATTTGTTTCTTGTAAGCGTCTTTTAGATGTGTAAGTTGTTAGTAATATAACTAAATCCTTGGAACTACTTAGTATTTCTCAGAGCGACTGGGGTAGCGAGAGGAGTCCTCTCTCAGGATTTGTTTCTTGTAAGCGTCTTTTGGTTGTGTAAGTTATTAGTAATATAACTAAATTCATGGAACCGCCTAGTGTTTTTTCTTGGATCGAGGTGCTTGGCAATCCTCCAAATGTTCGGCCAGACATGTTTTGTGTTCTTCCGTGCCCCAGTGTTACGCCTTCACTGGCCCCTTCGCACGCTGCAGTTTTTTGGTGGCCGAAGTAACAAATCGTCACACAGATTCAGGTCTAAAACTTGATCGAGGCAGATGCCATTGTAGTGGAGGCTAGGTAGCTCTAGAGGCCTAGTGGTGGTGGACAGAGGTAAGGTTAATGATTAAGGCCGAGGGAGGCAACTTGCAACCCCCTCATCCCCGGCTGCCACCAGGTTCTAGCCTGACATACCCTTTCTTCCATCTGATGCTAGTATAGACCCCTTTATAAATTTGTTCCAGATTTCTGACTCAAGGTGATCCATCTGGAGATCAGCGACCGAGCTCCAGAGGTAGGGCTAGAGGTGAGGCCGATGGTTGGGCTGAGGGAGGCAGACCGTGACCCCCTCGGCACCTTAGCCGCAGCAAGGCTCTGGAGGCAGAGCCATCCAGGGCCTCGCAGCGGGTGCCGATGGTGAGGCTGATGGTTGGGCTGAGGGAGGCAGTCTGCGACCCCCTCAACCCCTTAGCCGTGGTGCGGCTCCAGAGGCAGAGCCATTCGGGTCCCTGTGGTGGGGGCCGGAGGTGAGGCCGACAGTTGGGCCGAGGGAGGCAGTCTGTGACCCCATCGGCAGTCGCGGCGAGGCTCCGGAGGCAGAGCCATCTGTGGACCCGCGATGGGTGCCGGAAGTGAGGCTGATGGTTGGGCCAAGGGAGGCAGTCCATGACCCCCTCAGCCTCCTAGCAGCGGTGAGGCTCTGGAGGTAGAGCTATCCGAGGTTGGTCCGAGGGAGGCAGTCCGTGACCCTCTCGACCCCTTAGCCGCGGCGAGGCTTCGGAGGTAGAGCCATCTGTGGCCCCGCGATGGGTGTCGGAGGTGAGGCTGATGGTTGGGCCAAGGGAGGCAGTCCATGACCCCCTCAGCCTCCTAGCCGCGGTGAGGCTCTAGAGGCAGAGCCATCCGGGGCCCCGCAGTAGGGGCTGGAGGTGAGGCTGACGGTTGGGCCAAGGGAGGCAGTCTACGACCCCCTCGGCCTTTTAGTCTCGGTGCGGCTTTGGAGGTAGAGCAATCCGGGGCTCCGCGGTGGGTGCCAGAGGTGAGGCCGGCGGTTGGGCTGAGGGAGGCAGTCCGTGACCCCCTCGGCCCCTTAGCCTCGGTGAGTCTCTGGAGGCAGAGCCATCCGAGGCCACGCGGCGGGTGCCGGAGGTGAGGCCGATGGTTGGGTCAAGCGATGTAGTCTGTGACCCCCTCGACCCCTTAGCCGCGGCGAGGCTCCGAAGGCAGAGCCATCCGGGGCCTTGCAGCAGGTGCTGGAGGTCAGGCCGACGGTTGGGCCGAGGGAGGCAGTCTGCGACCCCCTCGGCCCCTTAGCCACGGAGAGGCTCCGGAGGAAGAGCCATCCGGGGCCCCACAGTGGGGGCCAGAGGTGAGGCCGACGGTTGGACCGAGGGATGTAGTCCGTGACCCCCTCAGCCCCTTAGCCCCTTAGCCATGCTCCGGAGTGGTTTTGATGCAACCTCTATGGCACTCGGTGAGCGCCTTCGTGTTACCAGAGGGTTTCTTGTACTACTACATCATCTAGGTGTAGGTATGCCTTTCATTGCTGTGTACTAATTGAGCAAAGGCATAACTTAAGCTAAGTCTTGCTACCTACTATTTGAGCAGAGATGTAGCTTAAGTTTGACAGTCTACTGTTGCCAGCGGATAGCTAGTTGCAGCATATGTCATGCCTAGGTAGGATGACTATTCTTAGTTCATGCCAAACTAAGATATAACTTAAGTTTGGCTGACTATTGTTTGTACCTAGTAGCTATCTATCGTAGGGACTTTCAACAGCTAGGCTAGGTACCTCCATCGTACGCTGTCCTTACTGTATGAAGGTTTAACCGGCTAGGCAAGCTATTGCTAGGTGGTCACAGGCGTACCTTTGCCAAAAAGGCCTCCACCGTGGGGTCGAAGGCCCAGAAGCCCTCGTAGCTTTGAGACGGGGGAAAGGTTGGTCCTTCCAGCCTGGGTCGTCCGCTGAAGGGTTTTGGTTGTGCGGACCTTCGAAGCACCCAGGGCCCTTGCCAGGTCCCAGCATCTTTTTACCCTGGCCGACCCTGCCCGTATCGAGCCCGACAATGGAGGTCCGCCGAGGGCTCCGACCGTTCGGAGCCTCAGGCGGAGGCCCCCCATGTTGGTGACCGGTAGGGCTCCTGTATGGCCAGGGTCGTTGGTGTGGCTCAATCCTCATAGCTGGGGTATTGTATTGTCGGTGGCGGAGTTGGCGGTGGTAGAGTGGGGTAGGAGGCTTGTAGACCTAACCGGGGGCCCACTTCGGTTTTACAACCCCTGTGTCGCCCGTCGCTGGTTTTCTCCCCTATCAGGCGTCCTGCCTGCCTTCTGAGGTACTCCTCCCGGAAAGTTATTAGGGTTTGACAGTCATCTATATAGTGGCCATGTTCGGGCCCGTGCAGGATGCACTGGTACCCTTCCGGTGGTACCGGAGCTTGTGGTCGGTGTCGGGGGCGCCGATGGGGGCTGCGTGCACCGGAGCCCATGGTCTTCCCAGAGCCCATGTCCACAGGGGGAGGCCGATGGGGCTATCGGGCGACCAGGATCTTGGAGCCGGAGTGGTCTTGACTATGCCTCCCGGATCGGGGTGGATTCAGAGCCTCTTGTACACGATCGATGTTGCGTTCGCTGCGATGATGGTGCTGGCGGGGTCTGCACGCCCTGGAGTCCCGAGCCTCCTCGGAACCCTCTTCCACCGGAGGGGGTCGAGGAGGTTGCTGGGCAACCAGATGCTCTGAAGATGCTAGTTCGACAAGGGTGCCCCAGGCGTTGTCACAAGGGATGCCTCGGGGCTGGGACCAGGAATGAGTGCCCTTGGGTTCGAGCGCCCAGAACTATTAGAGGGTAGCCTGTCTAGCTGCAGCCTCGGCTGTAACCTCTTGTGGTGCGGCGAGGTCCTTACCGCTCCATTGTTGGAAGGCCTCCGTGCCATCTTGGACCTCCATGCCAACCCAAGCTATCGGGTCGGCGTTGGCTGATGGATCGCCGTTCCGCCCAGCTGCAAAGCTGGCAGGGGCACATGGTGTGCTTGGTTGCAGCTTCCATGCATACTTCTTCATGGGTGCGCCGATGGGAACGACTGCTAGGGCTAGCACCTTGGTGATCTTTGGTGGTGTCATACCTCTCCTTGTACTTCTATGTTCGAATCCCCACGGATGGTGCGCTATTGGTGAAAGAAAATGTCTTGCACGAACAAGTGCGGCGAGAGCCTCTTCTAAAGAGGAGACTCAAGCTTGGAGGTGAAGTGGAGAGAGAGGAATACCAAGTGTGTTGATCGTAAAAAAGATTGGTCCTTGGCCTAATGGCCATGGATCTGTATTTATGGAGCCATTGGGGGTGTAAGCATACAAACATGCCCTTACAGAGATAGCGATGCAAGTTATTGCTATGCTACATGGGCTTAGGGATAGTCAAATTACACAACCTGGGTTTGGGTAGAATACATTTTTGCCTAACTAGAATATACTATCTACTATGGCAAATACAGTGGCGCTGATGATCCAAGGGTGCGATACTCGGCCGGTCGTCAATTGCGGCACGATGACACACTATCCTGAATGTTAGGACATCCTCCACTTGCACTGGGATGTCAGGATGACCACCACTTAACCGGCATTAAATACCGGTCACTTCCTTGCAGGTGAAGGACGGCACATGGGCCCCTGCTAGCTGATTGTTCTCCAATGCTTGATGAACCACTCCTTGGGCTTCGAAGAGCTTGCCTAGCCTCCAGAAGATTGGGGCACTGGGAGGCTTCAGAGCCCGGAGACCTGGGAGGCCTTCGGGGACCCAAGGTTCATAGGTGTAGGCTAACAGGGCTAGGGGCGTCGGGGATCATTAAAGACGGCCCCCGACAATCCCTTCAGGAGACCAGCAACTTCTCCTGTCTCGAAAGGCAGTGGCCGGAGGGGTTCATGGTCTCTGGAAGCCAGACTCCCAGTAGAGGATCCGAAGCCCAAGGGCTCCGGAGGAGTTCTTGATGGTGACCCTTTAGTAATGTCTGCATGATGGGATATTTCCCCCCAACATACATTTTATTGAGCATCGGACCATCCGGTGAGTTTAGTCTTTTCTGAACTCGTCCAATTCAAACTTGCTTGAGTTCCGCTTCGGTGGCTTCTTTATGTATTGCATCTATGAGACCTACTAAAGCATATATTTGACAGATATGTTTGTTCCATTGATTATGTTGTCATTAATCACCAAAATCACATACATGCCCTAAAAGGTGTATGTTCGCTACTATCTCCCATTTTTGGTGATTGATAACAACACAACCAAAACAAGTGGAAAATAATAAATGATGCTAATTGTAAAGTGCACAAATAATGAATGAAAACAATTATAAAATGCACAAGGCTTTGCCACTTTGCTTGGATGCATGGTAAGAACTACTAATGATACCAATTGCAAGAAAAATCAATGGTACCAATTGAAAATGAACCAATTGTATGGGAAAGATCCCATCTTTGTCATACATTGTTCTTACCTTCACCTTGTCCCCCTTTTGTTCTGACTATCATGAAGACAATTCTCCCATTTTCTCGATCACCATTATCTCCCTTGATCGACCCAAATAAGAACTTCTTGCTTTACGCGCTTCTTCAATTGATATCACTTGTAATCCTTCCATGCGCGCTTCTTGCATCATGCTTCTACCTTTGTCAACAATATTCAACAGTCTTGCATGTTGCTTAATAATCATGCAACTTGAACTTGCTTTAGTAAACAAAATTCTCCCCCATTGCCAACAATCTCAAAAATGCTACAAACACATGTTAAACTAAAGGGAAAACGTTAGAGCACACGGGAGATCTTCATGAACCATGAGAAACCAAGTTGACATGTGCCCTGGTTCATATGTGATCAGTGATTGAAAAAGTGTTGATTTGGTTTGATGATTTTTGGATTGTATAAGCATGCTTATGTTTGTGACTAACCCAAAAATGGAGTTAGAAGTTGCTGTCTCTGACTATAGGAAAATTTGTCTCACTGGATGGTCCGATGTGTGGGTTTTTACACATGCCGAAATGTCTGGTGTTAAGAGAGGATGAGCACCAAAGCATTTTCAACTTAGAGTAAAAAATTGTGTGAGCATCAGAAGGTCCAGTGTTCAAAAGCTTTGAACACTGGAGCTTTTAGCAGAGATGTTGCAAAATGGCTTGACTGGGGTTGTACACACCGGACAGTCCGATGATGAGCTATGTTAGCACCAGAGGCTTCACCGGACCTTGTAACGGAGATGTTGCAAGATCATGGTATGGTGAAGATGTACACATCGGAAGGTCCGGTGATGGGCATGATTGAACACTGGAGCATCGGCGAAGCATTTTTTAGAGGGACTCTAGAGCTAGAGGGAGAGTACACACCGGATGGTCCGGTGCTTGTAGTCGTGTGAGCACCGGACCATTCAGTGTTCACATTTTTGTTGTGATTTGCTATTTCTGCATGGATTTCAATATGGGCTAACTGCAAGTGGTGTTTACATGTTGGAGATGCATGTTTGCTTATCTTGTACTGTGTAGCTGATGGATGCGACTTGGTGGTCAACGACGGGAAGATCGGAGCCAAGCAGGATGCTTGGTGCTAGACGATCGAGGAAGCCAGGCAGAGTCAAGGGTGATCCTAGCTATGCACATGGAGGTCAAGCAAAGCATGGATAGAAGGATGGAGATGGCATGTTGATAAAGTCAAGCGAAGGGGATGTTAGTGCAAGTGATAAGGCGGCCCGAGTGATCAGGAGTGGGAGAGACTTACCAACGGTCAAGATCACAAGACTTAGTACAAGCGTCGACATCGGGGTACATGCTTGAGGTCAAAGCAAACAACAGTGAGTCACACTTTGAGAAGCGTGAGAGGCAGTTTTGCGGTTTGGCCTCAAAACCGTGCATAAGCGGAGTGCACATGGCATCATCGTGAAACTAGCGTCAAGGCAAAGCTAAGTCATGAAGAAGCCGTAGCCGTTCGATGGATGGAGCAAAAAATAGCCCAAAATACCCCGGTGGTAGGTACGAGTACACTACAAGAGCGGGGTATTTTGAGAACGAGGAAACTTGGCATCCAAGGAAACTCCCAAGGCCAATAAATAGAGGGGTATGGCTATAGGGAGAGGATGAACTAGCCACTTGTGCTTAAGAGCTAGGGTTTTAGAGGAGAGGAGAGGATAGACTTAGCCTTTGTAATAGGTTAGAGCTTTTGTAAGTGGAAAATACTTTGTAATCTGTCTAAATAGGGCTAACATCTTGATGAAATAAAGTGCAAGTTTCCTCCCATGTTTGAGTTCATCTCCTTCTAGTCTCCTTCTATTGGCTCCGTGATTTGTTGCAAGTTTTTCCTTTTGGATGCGATTTTCGTTTTGATTTTTGGACTGAATTTTCAGCACCTTGTGAAGTCATTCTCTATGTTGCTAGAGGCATAAAATTCACATGCAAATGCATATAAGTGGGTTTTGAATTCCCGTGTCTCTAATCCGTTAACTTGGAGAGTTTCTTCTCTTAGTGACCTTCTCTTGTTCTCAGAATTGTCTTCTCTTATCTGCAATCGTTTGTGGCAATGACTGATGGGATAAGTATCAATGGACCCTAGAGTTCATCCACTTCCGTGAGAGCCATATTGTCGGAGAGTGAACTCCTGTCGCAGGGATCCCGAGAGACCCCTTTTTAGAGATTCGGCTGGGGGGATGATCCTGGAAAAACTTGTTTGGGAAATAAGCGGGAACGGAAATAAATGCGATGGCCGGCGGGAGACGATCACCCTAATGCAAGAAAAAGTGGGTACGCCGGGTTTTAGACAGGTTCGGGCCGCACGGAGGCGTAACACCCTACTCCTGTATGAGCACTATATTTATCCTTGAAGGGAATTCTTCAAGGAGGTATCTGGTTCTAAGGGGAGAGCTGTTTACAAAGAGCTTGAGGCTCTTATGTTCTAGCTTAACTTGAGCTGGTTCGAGTGTCTGTCGATCTATCTTTGGCCTGGTTCGTCGGAGATTGTTGGTCGTCTGGTGGTCGAAGGCCTTTTTTCCTTGCTTTTAGTGTTCTCCATCCTTTCCTTTTATAGGCGCGCCGACCTCAACATATCCTGAATGGGAAAGAGGGGACGCGAATGCCAAGGTGCCACGGAGAAAGGCGTAATCATTTCATTTTGGCGAAGTGACAGGGGCGGTGGAGAAATGTGGCGCGCATTCGACCACCAGCCGCTGCGGAAGCCTCGGGGCGCCCTAAAAGGGGCCCACCGGTCAGCCTCAGAGGTGCCCAGTGCGCCCACCCTGTCTTGTTCTTCTGCCAGGGCAGGGTGGCAGGCGGAGTGCTTCGATTCTGGCAACGTTATCCCGAGGCACCTGGATGAAACGGGACGGGACCCGTGCATTTAATGGACCCACGGCCCCCTGCTAGTGCATGGCAGGGTCCGACACTGGGGCGTGGGCAGCTGAGAATGTCAGGATGTCAGGATGTCAGACCGCGCGTGCCTATTAAATGCGGCATTGGGCTTTTGACTGGATGACACCCTGACGACGGGACCCTTCGGGTCGTTGAATGATCTTGCGCGAACCTTCGGGGCACCGAGTCCTCGGGGGCTGCCACGTGCAGCCCCGAACACTCTCTCCCGAGCACTTCGGTGGGACCTTCGGGGCACCGAGTCCTCGGGGGCTGCCACGTGCAGCCCCGAGCACTCTCTCCCGAGCACTTCGGTGGGACCTTCGGGGCACCGAGTCCTCGGGGGCTGCCACGTGCAGCCCCGAGCACTCTCTCCCGAGCACTTCGGTGGGACCTTCGGGGCACCGAGTCCTCGGGGGCTGCCACGTGCAGCCCCGAGCACTCTCTCCCGAGCACTTTGGTGGGGCCTTCGGGGCACCGGGTCCTCGGGGGCTGCCACGTGCAGCCCCGAGCACTCTCTCCCGAGCACTTTGGTGGGGCCCTCGGGGCACCGAGTCCTCGGGGGCTGCCACGTGCAGCCCCGAGCACTCTCTCCCGAGCACTTCGGTCTTAGTATTTGGACCCTGCAGATCATCGGGGAACTAGGGTGCTCGGGAACCAGAGGCGGCGGCCCCGAGCACCTTCTCCCGGGACTTAGCTTTTTCTTACCTCGCAGGGTGGTGACATGTGGTGGATAGCCGGCCTGGCCTCGGGACTTAGGGACCCCTGGTTCTGAATACACCGACAGTAGCCCCCGGGCCCGTTGGTAGCCGATGGGACGGAGACTGCGAATGGGCCCTTCGTCGCGACCGAGGCCAAGGCTAGCGCGGACGCCATGTGGCAAGCTTTCGAGAGGTGGCCCTTGCGGACCTAGACCTCAAGTACGTTCCAACGGGAAAATGAGTGGATGCGTGTCCACACAACTTCCGAAGGGTATGATAACCATACGGGCGGCACGCGCGGTCGCCGCGCAGATCGAGGAAAATACGCCTGGCAACCGCTGACATCGTGCGATCGGCGGGAGATTCGTCTGACAGTTGCGTCGATCGAGGCGACGCTTCGCCGAGCGAACCGTCTGGGGCGGCAGTTTTCGAATTTTGAGATATAAAAGGGGGAACGGATCGGTCTGTTTCCCCTTTTTACGCTCTCTTGCACTTGCGCTCCTGCCTTCTTGGTGCTCCGAAGCCCTCAGGAAAATCCCAGGCGACCGGAGCATTCTCCCTTCTCCCTCTTCTCCACCAAAAAACACCTTCCACCCTGTTGAGATGACGAGGGTTGGAGGAGGACGCCGGGATAGGACTTCGGACAGCATCTTGCCGGAGTCTCGTCTGAGGAACGAGGAGGCGGCGGATAAGATTAGGAAGCTGTTGGTACCGGAGGGTCAGGAAGGTGCCGTGGTGGTGAGGCTGGCGACTCTGACGCCGGCGATGACCGTCCCTGGGCGGACCGTTCTCTTCACCTCTTTCGTGGCGGCGGGGCTAGTGCCGCCGTTCTTCGCCTTCTTTCTGCAAGTTTTGGAGACGTACGGCATACAAATGGCGCACCTAAGCCCCAATTCCGTCGTGGCGTTGGCGGTCTTCGCGCATCTCTGCGAAATGTTCGTGGGGGTGATGCCGTCGGCGACGCTGCTTCGCCATTTCTTCGTTCTCCGGCCGGTGGGGAAGAAGAGGGGGCACTCCACGGCGGACGTCGCGGGGTGCTGCAACCTTCGGCTCCGGGAAGGCCTGGGGGATCATTACATTCCCCAGGTGCTGCGCAGCAAGTGGGAGGAGTGACGGCGGGACTGGTTCTTCGTCGACATCGACCCCCACGAGCGCCTCGAATTGCCAGAGAGGGCGGCGGAACCTCGGCGATCGACGTGGGAGGCGCCGCCGCCAGAAGACGCGAGGCTGAAGCCGGTGCTGGAGCGCATCTTGGAGCTGCGCGAGTCCGGGCTGACCTCAGTCATGGTGGTTGTGGACTTTCTGCGTCGTCGGTTGGCACCCTTGCGAGAGCGGGCCCGACCAAGCTGGTTCTACACCGGGCCGGAGGACATCACCAGGACCCAGATTGGCGCGAGCTGGGATCTGGGGCAGGCGGAGCTGCGAGGGATGACCCGAGTGATCACCGGGACGGAGGACATGAGCCGGGCGGAGCTCCCGTGGCCGGAGATGGCGCTCTGCGCCAATCTCAACCGGGTGGCCATCATGGCGGGGCTGCCGGAGTTCGATGCCCAGGGGCCCGTGGACCGGCCACGAAGCCGGAGTCCCGAGGCCTCCGACCTCCCCGGCCTGGAGGAACTTCTTGGCGAGGAGGTCGCTGGTAGTTTGGCGCGGGCTGGCGACGGGGCCGCCGCAAGCAGCAGCCGCCGTGCCGGAGAGGAGGGCGCCACTGAAGTTGTTGAAGAGTTGGCGCCGGGAGACCGGGGAAAGCGACCCCGGGCCTTGATCCTAGTGCCGGATTCTCCGCCGTCGCCGACGGCAGCGGCGGCATTTCCGGTGCTGGAGCCGCGCCTGGTGCGGATGGGGCCTGCATCGACGCCTGCGACCTGTACGGCGGAGATCGAGACCCGTCCGGCGGCACCCGAGGTTCGCACGACGGCGCCCGTGGCCTGCGTAGTGGCTCAGCCGAGCCCCCAGCGGAAGAGGCGGCGGGAGGAGTCCGGACCGACGGCACCGGACCCGGACATCAGACTCCCAGCGGCCAAATGGCGGTATCGGTGAGTCTTCTTTCTTGCTTTTCCATGGGCATTTTCGGCCCGAACTAAGTTTTGACAACTTTCACTTGTCTCCCGCAGGCCAGCTGCAGGCGCTGCTGTGACGGAGAGAGAGCAGGCGCCGGAGCCAGAGCCGAGCCTGCCCGCTGCGACGGCGGAGGCCGGCATAGGATCGGCGGAGGTGCCAATCGACGTGGCGGCCCCTGGGAGAGAGGCGGAGGTGGCAGCCGAAAGAAGGGTGCCGGCGGAACCTACCCCGGGCGCGGAGAGCCCGGGGCGGATAACGGTGGAGGCGGATGTTCTGCCGGGGCCGGTGGACAGGGCGGCCGATGCGGGAACGCGGCCGCCGTCCGAGACCTTGGCTCCGGCGGAGCCTACCCCGGGCAGGCAGAGCCCGGGGCGGATGGCGGTGCAAGGCCCTGCGGAGAGCTCGGCCCCCCTGGAGGCACTCTGCGGAGAAGCCTGGAACCCACCGGTGCCCGGTCAGCCCGCCGATCTTTTCCTGGCCGCCATTGAAGGCGTTCAAGTAGCGGTTGGGCGGCTGGGCGCAGTGGTGAACGCCAAGGAGGGGGAGCTCGAGGCCGAGCGCGCCCGCCTGGCACTGGAGAAGGCGCAGCTGGCGGGCGCCCAGGAGGAGGCCCGTGCGGCAGCCGCGCGGGAGCAGAAGCTCCTAGAAGACATCCGCGCGGAAGCCGCGCGGGAACGAGAAACTCTGAAGACCGCGCGGGCAGAAGCCGCGCGGGAACAAGAAGACGCCACCCGCTTGGCCGAGGCGTCGAGGCAGCAAGCTGCCGAGGCCCTTGCCAGGATGGGGCAGGCACAGGAGAGGGAGGTGGCAGTCGCAGCCCGGGAGCAGGCTGCGGAGGAGCGGCAAGCCGAGCTGACCCGCCGGGAGGGCGCGGCCGAGAAGACGCGCGCCGACCTCCAGCGCTGGGAAGACGACCTCCGGAAGATCAGAGAAGAAATCAAGCGCTGGGAAGAGGAAGTCTCCATCCGGGAAGTAGACAACGAGCTATCGGCGTCTGAACTCGGTGCCCGGGAGGATTCGGTGGTCCAGCAGGAGGATGTGCTGGCCCGGCGGGAGAATGAGCTGAGTCACCGAGAAGGCGAACTGAGTCGCCGAGAGGGCGAAGCTGCTGCTGCGGTGGCCGCCGCGGCTACCAGGGCGGAAGAGAATGCGAAGCACGAGGCGGAACTGGCCGCCCGTGAGCGCGCCTTGTCCGAGATGGTGGCCAAGGCGAAGCAGGCTGCCGTCCCCGCCGCAGCTGGCGGTTCTTCTGGTCCGACCAGGGACCAGGGACTCGAGGCACAGCTGCGGGCCGCCAAGGAGAAGCTCGAGACCGCCTTTGTCTCGCGGGTCAACCTTGAGCATATGCTGGAGGACATCCTCCGGCGGATGCGACGGGCCGTGGAGAAGGGTGGTCTCGGACGGCTTGTCGACGACAAGAAGGGCGACGGCCCCGCACGACAAGTGTTGGGGCTGCAGCAGGTCTGCGAGCGCCTCGAGACCCTGCCCTGGGCAGTTCAGGAACTTGCCGCCCGGGAGGGACGTGGCTTGGCACGTGCCGTGGCCGAGCACGTCCTGGCCTGCTACCGAAGCAGGGACCCGAACTTCCCATTGGAGCCGGTGCGGGAGGGAGTAGTCGAGGCTGAGGAGGAGGCCGCCCGGGCAGCGGTTAGGAGTACCGCCTCCGTGGTGGCGGCCGGCTTCAGGCGAGAGGTGCCGCCGCCGCCAGCCCCCGGGGACGACTCGGAGGATTCAGCCGACGCCTCTGCCGCCGACTAGGCCTTCTGTGCCCTCTTTTCTTTTGTTGTAGATGTAGGAGTGAATATTAGGAGTGAACCCTTAGAAAACGCCTTGTATATGTCTTGTGAATATAATGGCAGCTTTTCCTTGGGCTCGCAACTCCAATTTCTCTGTGTGTTTGATGTTTCTTCTGGTGCTCTGCCTGGAAGTACCGGGGAGTACTCAGTCGGGCCGTTCCCGACCTTCCCATCCCCGAGAAATGAAGTTGTTCCGGTCGCTGGCGTTGGCGCAGCCAGCCCTCAAGCTCTCGCGAGTCCGCACTGCCTAGGTTAAGAAACGAAGACACAGACTCCCTTGCCCGGGAGATAGATCGATCCTGCTCGGAACACGCCGTGCCTAATGAACACTTTTTCACTTTGCGACCACTCAGTTAGTAGAAGGGAGACGTGTGCGGGCGAGAATGTGACCAAGAGTCCTCGCGGTCCGGTGGTGCCCGGGCTTGAAACGGGACGGACCGAGCACTGACAGCCTGCCCCCGAGACCTGAGCTCCGGACTACCCGAGTAGCTCGAGCGATAGGATTACCCAGGGTACCCGAGGACTCGGTAGTGCTCGGGGTCCATAAAAGCAGACCGAACACCACGACGACCACGAAGGGCTTCGGTCAGACATTATCGCAAGCACGGTACTCCTTTCTACAAACCGCTATGTCGTTCTGGAAAAAAGTAGACACGCGGCAGGGTTTTTGCGTGCAAGGAGACCACCTCGCCGAACAGATTAAAGCGCGAGAGCCCCCGAGAATGACTCGGGAACATAAATTTACTGAAAGCAGACTTGTCTGAATATAACCACTCACCGGACAGCTGTCGGCCTTCCGGCCAACCGATCCAGGAGGGGTGTGCTTCCGAGCTCGGGGGCCCGGGGACTTGATTCTTTCAACGGAGCGCCCGAGGGCCCAGAGGCATACGAGGCTCCTAGGGTCGGGTGGCCTCGACCACCCAAGCCTAAGTGGTAGGACCACCCGAAGACCCTTGGAGCCGACCAGAGACCGGGGCATTGAAGCCCTCGCGGCCGAACTGCTTGTGATTGCCAGCCTGTGACTTGAGAGAGAATATAGAATTTCTTTGTCTGGTGCGCTCTGTTAGTGCGGTACTTGCTATAGACTGTTCTCGTTTTTGACCCGAGACCTCTCGAATACCCAAACCGGCGAACAAGAGCGGACAGAGGCATAACCTAGAGGTCCTATGGTTCGGTGGCGTCCGGGTATGACAGACCAGACCGAGCACCGACAGCCCGCTCCGAGGGCCCGAGCTCCGGACTACTCGAGCAGCTCGAGCGATTGGATTACCCAGAGCACCCCGAAACTTGGTAGTGCCCGGGAGCCTGCCACAACACCGAACACCACAGCCTACCATGCCGGACGTAGGTCAGCGGCGACTGCTCGCATGCATACCGATCGGGATTCTTTTGTCAGCGGGAAAAAAGAGAGAGCGAACTTTTTCTCGCACAACCGAGCTCCTCACCAGACATATTAAACATACGGAATCCAGAAAAAGTATTTTGATATAGCGATTGCTTATTGAAAAACTTAATGTGCAATATTTACAAGGTTGGGTGACATCGACTTACCCCACGGGGCGAAGCCTTCAGACTGCTCGGGCGGGGAGAAGCCCCCGGCCTTACTAACCTGAACCGCGAGCACGACCATCTACGGGTAGAAGCGTCGAAGATGCTCGATGTTCCACGGATTCGGGAGTGGCTGTCCTTCCTCCGTCGCCAACCTGAAAGAACCTGCCCGGGGGACCGCGATCACGGTGAAGGGACCTTCCCACACAGGGGACAACTTATTCATTCCTTCGCGCGACTGGATGCGTCGGAGAACTAGGTCCCCCACCTCGAGAGACCGGGCCCGGACATGGCGCAGATGACAACGCCGCAGACTCTGCTGGTACAGAGCCGCCCGGACAGCAGCACGCCGCCGGCGCTCCTCCAGGTAGTCTACGTCGTCGCGCCTTTGATGCTCCTGCTCACCCTCAGAGTATGCATGCACTCGAGGGGAGCCCAGAGTGAGCTCGGAGGGGAGGACTGCTTCGGCGCCGTAGACGAGGAAGAAAGGAGTCTCCCCGGTAGCGCGGCTTGGCGTAGTCCGATTGGCCCATAGCACGGCTGGCAGCTCGTCCACCCATCCCTTCCCGTGCTTAGCGAGCACGTTATAGGTCCGGGTTTTGAGGCCTTTTAGTATCTCCGCGTTGGCGCGCTCGACCTGCCCGTTACTCCGAGGATGAGCGACGGAAGCGAAGCAGAGCTTGATGCCGAGATCTTCGCAATAGTCGCCGAACAAGGCACTTGTGAACTGGGTGCCGTTGTCGGTGATGATTCGGTTCGGGACGCCAAAGCGGCTAGTGATGCCGCGGATAAACTGGAGCGCCGTGTTTTTGGTCACCTTGATGACTGGGACCGCCTCCGGCCACTTGGTGAATTTGTCGATAGCGACATATAGGTATGCATAGCCCCCGACTGCTCGGGGGAATGGACCCAGAATGTCCAAACCCCAGACCGCGAAAGGCCATGACAGGGGAATGGTATGGAGAGCCTGAGCTGGCTGGTGAATCTGCTTTGCATGGAACTGGCATGCCCTGCAGCGCCGAACCAGCTCGGAAGCATCCTGGAGAGCTGTAGGCCAGTAGAAACCTTGCCGGAAGGCTTTCCCGACCAGCGTGCGGAACGATGAATGGCCACCGCACTCGCCCTCGTGGACCTCAGCGAGAAGATCGCCGCCTTCTGCCCGAGAGATGCATTTCAGGAGGATACCTCCTGCGCTACGTCGGTAGAGATCCCCATCCACAATGGCATAGCGTTTGGACTGCCGAGCAACCCTTTCGGCAGACGCCTCATCCTCGGGTAGGAACTTTTCTTTCAAGTACCCTCGGATGTCAGACATCCATGAGGCATCTTGAGAACATTCGGCGAGCACAGCGCACTCGTCGGACGGCGGCGCCCTGACGGGGCTTCCCACTGAGGGCACCGCCGGGGTCTCCTGAATTGAGTTCGAGGTTTCCCCTTCATCCTGTTCGGCAGGCAGGACGGAAGGCCGTGCGAGTCTTTCTTCAAAGACTCCGGCAGGGACGCGCGCACGTGATGAGGCCAGGCGAGAGAGCTCGTCGGCCGGAGCATTGTCGCGGCGAGAGATATGCCGCAATTCGAGGCCGTCGAAGCGTCTCTCGAGCTTTCTGACTGCAGCCACGTACGCCGCCATTTGAGGATCCGTGCACTGGTACTCCTTGGACACCTGGTTGACGACCTGCTGGGAGTCCCCTTTGACCAGGAGGCGACGAATCCCGAGCCCCACCGCAGCTCGGAGGCCGGCGATGAGACCTTCATACTCTGCCATATTGTTGGATGCGCGGAATTGCAACTGTACGACGTACCGGAGCTCTTCACCCGTTGGGGAGGTGAGAACCACTCCGGCCCCTGCGCCTTTCAGCGAGAGGGAGCCGTCGAAGTGCATGACCCAGTACCCGGGTGCGTCGTGCCCGGGATAGGCAGAAACCTCTTCTGGGACGACGCAGGGGACGGGCGTCCACTCTGCCAAGAAGTCGGAGAGTGCCTGGCTTTTAATTGCCTGGCGACTGACGAAGTGTAGGTCGAACTCCGCCAGCTCTACTGCCCATTTGACAACGCGCCCGGTGCCTTCCCGGTTCCGGAGAATGGGTCCCAGTGGATAAGTGGTAACCACCGAGACTTTGTGCGCCTGGAAGTAGTGGCGCAGCTTCCGGGAGGCGATGAGCACGGCATAGAGCAGCTTCTGAGCTTGGGGATACCTTGTCTTGGCCTCCCGGAGGACCTCGCTGACGAAGTACACCGGTCGCTGTACCCGGCGGGCCCGGATGGTGGCCCCACCCGGGGGGCTGCCACAGCTCCCAGGGTCGGCGGTATGGTCGGGGTTGGCCGGGCATTCGAGCTCGATTCCTTGGCTGGGAAGAGCAGTGTGCTCGGGCTCGACCCCTCGCTCCGGGGGAGCCACGAGGACAGGTGAGTGGTCGGGGGCCTCTGGGAGCTGGGACCCAGCACCTGGCCCTGAACACTCGTCTCGCTCCACCACCAATACTACGCTCACAACCTGAGGAGTGGCTGAAACGTAAAGCAGCAGGGGCTCACCTTGAGAAGGAGCCACCAACACGGGTGGCGAAGTAAGGTACTTCTTTAAGTCGCGGAAGGCCTGCTCGGCCTCCGGCGTCCAGTCAAAATGACCGGATTTTTTCAGAAGCTTGAAGAGGGGGAGCCCTCGCTCCCCGAGCTTGGAGATGAAGCGCCCGAGGGCGGCCATGCAGCCAGCGAGGCGCTGGACCTCCTTGAGTCGAACCGGGGGTCGCATCTGCTTGATGGCCCGGATCTTCTCCGGATTGACCTCGATTCCTCGGCCAGAGACCAAGAAACCAAGGAGCTTGCCCGCCGGGACCCCGAAGACACATTTCTCCGGGTTGAGCTTGAGGCGGGTAGAGCGGAGACTGTTGAAAGTCTCGGCAAGGTCCTCGAGCAGGGTGGCGCGGTCTCGGGTTTTGACCACGAGATCGTCGATGTAGGCCTCGACGTTGCGGCCAACCTGCGAGTTAAGAGTGATACGAATGGCGCGCTGGAAGGATGATCCAGCGTTGCGCAGGCCGAAAGGCATTGACATGTAGCAATAAGTCCCCACCGGGGTAGTAAAAGTAGTTTTTTCCTCGTCCCCTACGGCCATGCGAATCTGGTGATACCCAGAGTTTGCATCTAGGAAGCACAAAAGATCACATCCCGCAGTTGAATCTACGATTTGATCAATGCGAGGTAAGGGGAAGGGATCTTTAGGACAAGCCTTGTTAAGGTCGGTGTAGTCCACGCACATGCGAAGCTTGCCGTTGGCCTTCGGGACGATGACTGGATTTGCTAGCCAGTCGGGGTGGAGGACTTCTCGGATGAATCCGGCGTCGAGGAGCTTGCGGACCTGCTCGCGGATAAACTCCTGGCGCTCTGGCGCCTGCCGCTGGACCTTCTGCTTCACCGGGCGGGCGTCCGGACGCACGGCCAAGTGATGCTCGATCACCTCCCTAGGGATCCCGGGCATGTCGGACGGTTGCCAGGCAAACACGTCCACGTTAGCCCGGAGGAAGGCGACGAGCGCGCTTTCCTATTTGCTGCCCAGGTCGCTGCCGATTCGGACAACCTGGGTAGCGCCTTCGCCCACCTCGACCTCCTTCGTTGGAACAGAGGTGTCGGCGGCGAGTCGGGGTCTGGATGAAGAGGGTCCCGGGCCCCCTGAAGAGCCATCAACCTCGGCCTGTGCTGAGACCAGAGCCATGTATGATTGTTCGGCGCAGGAGACGGCGCCGCGGGAGTCGGCGACCACGGAGATAGAGCCTGCGGGGCCGGGCATCTTAACCGTAAGGTATGCATAATGCACGGCCATCATGAACTTGGCAAGCGCCGGACGCCCGAGGATGGCGTTGTAGGGGAGAGGGAGCTCCGCAACATCGAAGAGGACGCACTCCGTGCGGAAGTTGTCCCGGCTCCCAAATGTGACAGGCAACTCAACCTGCCCGAGGGGCAGGGAGTGCCCGGGAGTTACTCCACAGAAAGGGAGTGACGGCTTTAGGCGTCGGGAAGATACTTGCAGCTTCTCAAAAGCCTCCTTGGAAAGGAGGTTGAGGCCGGCACCACCGTCGATCAGCACTCTGCCGACCTTAACATTGCAGATAGTGGGAGACACAACCAGAGGTAGCCATCCCACGGCTGCAGTACTGACGGGGTGATCTGCCATGCTGAACGTGATCGGAGCATCCGACCACCTCAGGGGCCTTGTGGCCTCCTCGCTCGGGGTTGCCGAGCACACTTCGCGCCGCATGACCTTGATGCCACGGCGCGAGCAGGGTGTGTAAGCGCCCCCGTCGATGAAGGCAACCGCATGCTCGGGCTCCTGGAAGCCGAGCTCGGTGTTGTTGGGGACGACCTCGGCATCGCCCCCTCCGTGGGACTCGTCGCGCTCCCTCTGGCGCTGCTCCACGAGTCCTTTGACCGTACGACACTCCGTGAGGTCGTGCCATCTGGTCAGGTGTATGGGACACCATTTACCTGGCTCGGGCCCCGCGGGAGCGGGGACCCTCGCTGGAATAGGAGCTCGGCCAGGGGCCGGGGCTCTTGCTGGAGCTGACGCCCTAGCCGGTGCCGGGGCCCTCGCGGGCACAGAGGCCCGAGGAGGAGCCCGAGCAGGGGCCCTGACGGGGCGCCGATCGGCACCCGGCCGACGCTCTTGCCGGCGATCGGGCTCTTGCGGCTCCCTGTGAGCGGGGACTTGGGCTAGCTCAACGGGAGCGGCCTCGCGCTTCCTTCTCTTTTTCTTTTCCCGCTTATCAGAGCGGGAAGAACTTGGCTGGTCGGAAACGGGGCGAGGAGCATGCCATGCCCTGGCCTCCGCAGCCTTGGCGCACTTATCGGCCAGTGCGAAAAGCTCCGCAGGGGTCTCGATCTCGTGCGTACCTAGCTTCTCGAGCATCCGCTCATCACGGACGCCCTGCCGAAAAGCAACAATAACAGCATGGGGGGCCACTCGCGGAATAGTGTTGCGAACCTGGCTGAAACGCTATATAAATCGCCGTAGCGTCTCCCCTTCCTGCTGTTGGACGGCGTGGAGGTCGCACTCCAGACCGGGACGTGCGAACGTGCCCTGAAAGTTGGCCACGAATTGGTGGCACAGGTCATCCCAGGAGCTGATAGATCCTGGGGGTAAGTTCATAAGCCAAGAGCGGGCGGAACCCCTCAAGGCAACATGAAAATAGTTTACCATCACCTTTTCGCTGCCTCCGGCCGCTTGGACGGCCGTCGTGTAGATCTGGAGGAACTCGACGGGGTCGATGGACCCGTCGTACTTCTCCGGCAGCTCGGGGCGGAACTTGGAAGGCCACCTCACCCGGCGGAGCTCGGTGGTGAAGGCACGGCAACCGGTGCCGTACCCCGCAGCACGAGCGGGGGTTCTTGGTGGCGAGAAGCGGCGAGCCGGGGATCCCCGGTGGTCATGGGCCGGGAGAGAGGAAGCCTGGTCCTCTGCCCCAACCCCCTGCCGGGTCTCCCGCTGACGTTCGAGAGTGACTCGAGCATCTTCGTGGCCCCTCCGCTCGTCAAGGTGCAAACGAAGGTCCCGGGCTCCGGACATGGCCAGGGGGACGGCACTCCGCCTGGAGACCCCTCGGCCCGTGCGGGTGTTGCCCGCTGAGGAGCCGGCTCTGGCGGCACCGTGCTGAGAAGTGGCGCGAGGACTCCCGGCCTGCACCTGGCGACGAGCAGTGCCGACCAAAGGGACGACGTCTTGCATCCACCGGCCTTCCGGAGTGTTTGGCGTGGCCTGAATGGGCGGGTGTCTGAGGAGAGCTTGTGCTGCAAGCAACGCGCTCCCTGGGCTGGCCTCACTGAAAGCGAGCCTGCACCGAGGCGGCACCCGACGTGGTCCAGAGGCAGACCTGGCGGCCGGGGTCCCGACCACCTGCTGGGGGTCGGAAAGTACGTTGGCAGCGGCGGCGGCGCTGATGGGCCCAGCGCCTTGATCCCCTTGGGCGGGAAAAGCCGCACGCGTGGATGGCGGCTGCCGCGGGTACGCAGCAGCGACGGGGCTTTCTTCGTGGGGCAGCGTTCCGTTACTGGAAGTGGAGCCGGAACGCTGGAGACGGTGCCCACCTACCATCTTTTCCTGTGGAGAAAAAAGTGAAACAAACAATCCAGGGATATTCCCCCCTACCTGGCGCGCCAGCTGTCGGAGAGTGAACTCCTATCGCAGGGATCCCGAGAGACCCCTTTTTAGAGATTCGGCCGGGGGGATGATCCTGGAAAAACTTGTTTGGGAAATAAGCGGGAACGGAAATAAATGCGATGGCCGGCGGGAGACGATCACCCTAATGCAAGAAAAAGTGGGTACGCCGGGTTTTAGACAGGTTCGGGCCGCACGGAGGCGTAACACCCTACTCCTGTATGAGCACTATATTTATCCTTGAAGGGAATTCTTCAAGGAGGTATCTGGTTCTAAGGGGAGAGCTGTTTACAAAGAGCTTGAGGCTCTTATGTTCTAGCTTAACTTGAGCTGGTTCGAGTGTCTGTCGATCTATCTTTGGCCTGGTTCGTCGGAGATTGTTGGTCGTCTGGTGGTCGAAGGCCTTTTTTCCTTGCTTTTAGTGTTCTCCATCCTTTCCTTTTATAGGCGCGCCGACCTCAACATATCCTGAATGGGAAAGAGGGGACGCGAATGCCAAGGTGCCACGGAGAAAGGCGTAATCATTTCATTTTGGCGAAGTGACAGGGGCGGTGGAGAAATGCGGCGCGCATTCGACCACCAGCCGCTGCGGAAGCCTCGGGGCGCCCTAAAAGGGGCCCACCGGTCAGCCTCAGAGGTGCCCAGTGCGCCCACCCTGTCTTGTTCTTCTGCCAGGGCAGGGTGGCAGGCGGAGTGCTTCGATTCTGGCAACGTTATCCCGAGGCACCTGGATGAAACGGGACGGGACCCGTGCATTTAATGGACCCACGGCCCCCTGCTAGTGCATGGCAGGGTCCGACACTGGGGCGTGGGCAGCTGAGAATGTCAGGATGTCAGGATGTCAGACCGCGCGTGCCTATTAAATGCGGCATTGGGCTTTTGACTGGATGACACCCTGACGACGGGACCCTTCGGGTCGTTGAATGATCTTGCGCGAACCTTCGGGGCACCGAGTCCTCGGGGGCTGCCACGTGCAGCCCCGAACACTCTCTCCCGAGCACTTCGGTGGGACCTTCGGGGCACCAAGTCCTCGGGGGCTGCCACGTGCAGCCCCGAGCACTCTCTCCCGAGCACTTCGGTGGGACCTTCGGGGCACCGAGTCCTCGGGGGCTGCCACGTGCAGCCCCGAGCACTCTCTCCCGAGCACTTCGGTGGGACCTTCGGGGCACTGAGTCCTCTGGGGCTGCCACGTGCAGCCCCGAGCACTCTCTCCTGAGCACTTTGGTGGGGCCTTCGGGGCACCGGGTCCTCGGGGGCTGCCACGTGCAGCCCCGAGCACTCTCTCCCGAGCACTTTGGTGGGGCCCTCGGGGCACCGAGTCCTCGGGGGCTGCCACGTGCAGCCCCGAGCACTCTCTCCCGAGCACTTCGGTCTTAGTATTTGGACCCTGCAGATCATCGGGGAACTAGGGTGCTCGGGAACCAGAGGCGGCGGCCCCGAGCACCTTCTCCCGGGACTTAGCTTTTTCTTACCTCGCAGGGTGGTGACATGTGGTGGATAGCCGGCCTGGCCTCGGGACTTAGGGACCCCTGGTTCTGAATACACCGACAGTAGCCCCCGGGCCCGTTGGTAGCCGATGGGACGGAGACTGCGAATGGGCCCTTCGTCGCGACCGAGGCCAAGGCTAGCGCGGACGCCATGTGGCAAGCTTTCGAGAGGTGGCCCTTGCGGACCTAGACCTCAAGTACGTTCCAACGGGAAAATGAGTGGATGCGTGTCCACACAACTTCCGAAGGGTATGATAACCATACGGGCGGCACGCGCGGTCGCCGCGCAGATCGAGGAAAATACGCCTGGCAACCGCTGACATCGTGCGATCGGCGGGAGATTCGTCTGACAGTTGCGTCGATCGAGGCGACGCTTCGCCGAGCGAACCGTCTGGGGCGGCAGTTTTCGAATTTTGAGATATAAAAGGGGGAACGGATCGGTCTGTTTCCCCTTTTTACGCTCTCTTGCACTTGCGCTCCTGCCTTCTTGGTGCTCCGAAGCCCTCAGGAAAATCCCAGGCGACCGGAGCATTCTCCCTTCTCCCTCTTCTCCACCAAAAAACACCTTCCACCCTGTTGAGATGACGAGGGTTGGAGGAGGACGCCGGGATAGGACTTCGGACAGCATCTTGCCGGAGTCTCGTCTGAGGAACGAGGAGGCGGCGGATAAGATTAGGAAGCTGTTGGTACCGGAGGGTCAGGAAGGTGCCGTGGTGGTGAGGCTGGCGACTCTGACGCCGGCGACGACCGTCCCTGGGCGGACCGTTCTCTTCACCTCTTTCGTGGCGGCGGGGCTAGTGCCGCCGTTCTTCGCCTTCTTTCTGCAAGTTTTGGAGACGTACGGCATACAAATGGCGCACCTAAGCCCCAATTCCGTCGTGGCGTTGGCGGTCTTCGCGCATCTCTGCGAAATGTTCGTGGGGGTGATGCCGTCGGCGACGCTGCTTCGCCATTTCTTCGTTCTCCGGCCGGTGGGGAAGAAGAGGGGGCACTCCACGGCGGACGTCGCGGGGTGCTGCAACCTTCGGCTCCGGGAAGGCCTGGGGGATCATTACATTCCCCAGGTGCTGCGCAGCAAGTGGGAGGAGTGACGGCGGGACTGGTTCTTCGTCGACATCGACCCCCACGAGCGCCTCGAATTGCCAGAGAGGGCGGCGGAACCTCGGCGATCGACGTGGGAGGCGCCGCCGCCAGAAGACGCGAGGCTGAAGCCGGTGCTGGAGCGCATCTTGGAGCTGCGCGAGTCCGGGCTGACCTCAGTCATGGTGGTTGTGGACTTTCTGCGTCGTCGGTTGGCACCCTTGCGAGAGCGGGCCCGACCAAGCTGGTTCTACACCGGGCCGGAGGACATCACCAGGACCCAGATTGGCGCGAGCTGGGATCTGGGGCAGGCGGAGCTGCGAGGGATGACCCGAGTGATCACCGGGACGGAGGACATGAGCCGGGCGGAGCTCCCGTGGCCGGAGATGGCGCTCTGCGCCAATCTCAACCGGGTGGCCATCATGGCGGGGCTGCCGGAGTTCGATGCCCAGGGGCCCGTGGACCGGCCACGAAGCCGGAGTCCCGAGGCCTCCGACCTCCCCGGCCTGGAGGAACTTCTTGGCGAGGAGGTCGCTGGTAGTTTGGCGCGGGCTGGCGACGGGGCCGCCGCAAGCAGCAGCCGCCGTGCCGGAGAGGAGGGCGCCACTGAAGTTGTTGAAGAGTTGGCGCCGGGAGACCGGGGAAAGCGACCCCGGGCCTTGATCCTAGTGCCGGATTCTCCGCCGTCGCCGACGGCAGCGGCGGCATTTCCGGTGCTGGAGCCGCGCCTGGTGCGGATGGGGCCTGCATCGACGCCTGCGACCTGTACGGCGGAGATCGAGACCCGTCCGGCGGCACCCGAGGTTCGCACGACGGCGCCCGTGGCCTGCGTAGTGGCTCAGCCGAGCCCCCAGCGGAAGAGGCGGCGGGAGGAGTCCGGACCGACGGCACCGGACCCGGACATCAGACTCCCAGCGGCCAAATGGCGGTATCGGTGAGTCTTCTTTCTTGCTTTTCCATGGGCATTTTCGGCCCGAACTAAGTTTTGACAACTTTCACTTGTCTCCCGCAGGCCAGCTGCAGGCGCTGCTGTGACGGAGAGAGAGCAGGCGCCGGAGCCAGAGCCGAGCCTGCCCGCTGCGACGGCGGAGGCCGGCATAGGATCGGCGGAGGTGCCAATCGACGTGGCGGCCCCTGGGAGAGAGGCGGAGGTGGCAGCCGAAAGAAGGGTGCCGGCGGAACCTACCCCGGGCGCGGAGAGCCCGGGGCGGATAACGGTGGAGGCGGATGTTCTGCCGGGGCCGGTGGACAGGGCGGCCGATGCGGGAACGCGGCCGCCGTCCGAGACCTTGGCTCCGGCGGAGCCTACCCCGGGCAGGCAGAGCCCGGGGCGGATGGCGGTGCAAGGCCCTGCGGAGAGCTCGGCCCCCCTGGAGGCACTGTGCGGAGAAGCCTGGGCCCCACCGGTGCCCGGTCAGCCCGCCGATCTTTTCCTGGCCGCCATTGAAGGCGTTCAAGTAGCGGTTGGGCGGCTGGGCGCAGTGGTGAACGCCAAGGAGGGGGAGCTCGAGGCCGAGCGCGCCCGCCTGGCACTGGAGAAGGCGCAGCTGGCGGGCGCCCAGGAGGAGGCCCGTGCGGCAGCCGCGCGGGAGCAGAAGCTCCTAGAAGACATCCGCGCGGAAGCCGCGCGGGAACGAGAAACTCTGAAGACCGCGCGGGCAGAAGCCGCGCGGGAACAAGAAGACGCCACCCGCTTGGCCGAGGCGTCGAGGCAGCAAGCTGCCGAGGCCCTTGCCAGGATGGGGCAGGCGCAGGAGAGGGAGGTGGCAGTCGCAGCCCGGGAGCAGGCTGCGGAGGAGCGGCAAGCCGAGCTGACCCGCCGGGAGGGCGCGGCCGAGAAGACGCGCGCCGACCTCCAGCGCTGGGAAGACGACCTCCGGAAGATCAGAGAAGAAATCAAGCGCTGGGAAGAGGAAGTCTCCATCCGGGAAGTAGACAACGAGCTATCGGCGTCTGAACTCGGTGCCCGGGAGGATTCGGTGGTCCAGCAGGAGGATGTGCTGGCCCGGCGGGAGAATGAGCTGAGTCGCCGAGAAGGCGAACTGAGTCGCCGAGAGGGCGAAGCTGCTGCTGCGGTGGCCGCCGCGGCTACCAGGGCGGAAGAGAATGCGAAGCACGAGGCGGAACTGGCCGCCCGTGAGCGCGCCTTGTCCGAGATGGTGGCCAAGGCGAAGCAGGCTGCCGTCCCCGCCGCAGCTGGCGGTTCTTCTGGTCCGACCAGGGACCAGGGACTCGAGGCACAGCTGCGGGCCGCCAAGGAGAAGCTCGAGACCGCCTTTGTCTCGCGGGTCAACCTTGAGCATATGCTGGAGGACATCCTCCGGCGGATGCGACGGGCCGTGGAGAAGGGTGGTCTCGGACGGCTTGTCGACGACAAGAAGGGCGACGGCCCCGCACGACAAGTGTTGGGGCTGCAGCAGGTCTGCGAGCGCCTCGAGACCCTGCCCTGGGCAGTTCAGGAACTTGCCGCCCGGGAGGGACGTGGCTTGGCACGTGCCGTGGCCGAGCACGTCCTGGCCTGCTACCGAAGCAGGGACCCGAACTTCCCATTGGAGCCGGTGCGGGAGGGAGTAGTCGAGGCTGAGGAGGAGGCCGCCCGGGCAGCGGTTAGGAGTACCGCCTCCGTGGTGGCGGCCGGCTTCAGGCGAGAGGTGCCGCCGCCGCCAGCCCCCGGGGACGACTCGGAGGATTCAGCCGACGCCTCTGCCGCCGACTAGGCCTTCTGTGCCCTCTTTTCTTTTGTTGTAGATGTAGGAGTGAATATTAGGAGTGAACCCTTAGAAAACGCCTTGTATATGTCTTGTGAATATAATGGCAGCTTTTCCTTGGGCTCGCAACTCCAATTTCTCTGTGTGTTTGATGTTTCTTCTGGTGCTCTGCCTGGAAGTACCGGGGAGTACTCAGTCGGGCCGTTCCCGACCTTCCCATCCCCGAGAAATGAAGTTGTTCCGGTCGCTGGCGTTGGCGCAGCCAGCCCTCAAGCTCTCGCGAGTCCGCACTGCCTAGGTTAAGAAACGAAGACACAGACTCCCTTGCCCGGGAGATAGATCGATCCTGCTCGGAACACGCCGTGCCTAATGAACACTTTTTCACTTTGCGACCACTCAGTTAGTAGAAGGGAGACGTGTGCGGGCGAGAATGTGACCAAGAGTCCTCGCGGTCCGGTGGTGCCCGGGCTTGAAACGGGACGGACCGAGCACTGACAGCCTGCCCCCGAGACCTGAGCTCCGGACTACCCGAGTAGCTCGAGCGATAGGATTACCCAGGGTACCCGAGGACTCGGTAGTGCTCGGGGTCCATAAAAGCAGACCGAACACCACGACGACCACGAAGGGCTTCGGTCAGACATTATCGCAAGCACGGTACTCCTTTCTACAAACCGCTATGTCGTTCTGGAAAAAAGTAGACACGCGGCAGGGTTTTTGCGTGCAAGGAGACCACCTCGCCGAACAGATTAAAGCGCGAGAGCCCCCGAGAATGACTCGGGAACATAAATTTACTGAAAGCAGACTTGTCTGAATATAACCACTCACCGGACAGCTGTCGGCCTTCCGGCCAACCGATCCAGGAGGGGTGTGCTTCCGAGCTCGGGGGCCCGGGGACTTGATTCTTTCAACGGAGCGCCCGAGGGCCCAGAGGCATACGAGGCTCCTAGGGTCGGGTGGCCTCGACCACCCAAGCCTAAGTGGTAGGACCACCCGAAGACCCTTGGAGCCGACCAGAGACCGGGGCATTGAAGCCCTCGCGGCCGAACTGCTTGTGATTGCCAGCCTGTGACTTGAGAGAGAATATAGAATTTCTTTGTCTGGTGCGCTCTGTTAGTGCGGTACTTGCTATAGACTGTTCTCGTTTTTGACCCGAGACCTCTCGAATACCCAAACCGGCGAACAAGAGCGGACAGAGGCATAACCTAGAGGTCCTATGGTTCGGTGGCGTCCGGGTATGACAGACCAGACCGAGCACCGACAGCCCGCTCCGAGGGCCCGAGCTCCGGACTACTCGAGCAGCTCGAGCGATTGGATTACCCAGAGCACCCCGAAACTTGGTAGTGCCCGGGAGCCTGCCACAACACCGAACACCACAGCCTACCATGCCGGACGTAGGTCAGCGGCGACTGCTCGCATGCATACTGATCGGGATTCTTTTGTCAGCGGGAAAAAAGAGAGAGCGAACTTTTTCTCGCACAACCGAGCTCCTCACCAGACATATTAAACATACGGAATCCAGAAAAAGTATTTTGATATAGCGATTGCTTATTGAAAAACTTAATGTGCAATATTTACAAGGTTGGGTGACATCGACTTACCCCACGGGGCGAAGCCTTCAGACTGCTCGGGCGGGGAGAAGCCCCCGGCCTTACTAACCTGAACCGCGAGCACGACCATCTACGGGTAGAAGCGTCGAAGATGCTCGATGTTCCACGGATTCGGGAGTGGCTGTCCTTCCTCCGTCGCCAACCTGAAAGAACCTGCCCGGGGGACCGCGATCACGGTGAAGGGACCTTCCCACACAGGGGACAACTTATTCATTCCTTCGCGCGACTGGATGCGTCGGAGAACTAGGTCCCCCACCTCGAGAGACCGGGCCCGGACATGGCGCAGATGACAACGCCGCAGACTCTGCTGGTACAGAGCCGCCCGGACAGCAGCACGCCACCGGCGCTCCTCCAGGTAGTCTATGTCGTCGCGCCTTTGATGCTCCTGCTCACCCTCAGAGTATGCATGCACTCGAGGGGAGCCCAGAGTGAGCTCGGAGGGGAGGACTGCTTCGGCGCCGTAGACGAGGAAGAAAGGAGTCTCCCCGGTAGCGCGGCTTGGCGTAGTCCGATTGGCCCATAGCACGGCTGGCAGCTCGTCCACCCATCCCTTCCCGTGCTTAGCGAGCACGTTATAGGTCCGGGTTTTGAGGCCTTTTAGTATCTCCGCGTTGGCGCGCTCGACCTGCCCGTTACTCCGAGGATGAGCGACGGAAGCGAAGCAGAGCTTGATGCCGAGATCTTCGCAATAGTCGCCGAACAAGGCACTTGTGAACTGGGTGCCGTTGTCGGTGATGATTCGGTTCGGGACGCCAAAGCGGCTAGTGATGCCGCGGATAAACTGGAGCGCCGTGTTTTTGGTCACCTTGATGACTGGGACCGCCTCCGGCCACTTGGTGAATTTGTCGATAGCGACATATAGGTATGCATAGCCCCCGACTGCTCGGGGGAATGGACCCAGAATGTCCAAACCCCAGACCGCGAAAGGCCATGACAGGGGAATGGTATGGAGAGCCTGAGCTGGCTGGTGAATCTGCTTTGCATGGAACTGGCATGCCCTGCAGCGCCGAACCAGCTCGGAAGCATCCTGGAGAGCTGTAGGCCAGTAGAAACCTTGCCGGAAGGCTTTCCCGACCAGCGTGCGGAACGATGAATGGCCACCGCACTCGCCCTCGTGGACCTCAGCGAGAAGATCGCCGCCTTCTGCCCGAGAGATGCATTTCAGGAGGATACCTCCTGCGCTACGTCGGTAGAGATCCCCATCCACAATGGCATAGCGTTTGGACTGCCGAGCAACCCTTTCGGCAGACGCCTCATCCTCGGGTAGGAACTTTTCTTTCAAGTACCCTCGGATGTCAGACATCCATGAGGCATCTTGAGAACATTCGGCGAGCACAGCGCACTCGTCGGACGGCGGCGCCCTGACGGGGCTTCCCACTGAGGGCACCGCCGGGGTCTCCTGAATTGAGTTCGAGGTTTCCCCTTCATCCTGTTCGGCAGGCAGGACGGAAGGCCGTGCGAGTCTTTCTTCAAAGACTCCGGCAGGGACGCGCGCACGTGATGAGGCCAGGCGAGAGAGCTCGTCGGCCGGAGCATTGTCGCGGCGAGAGATATGCCGCAATTCGAGGCCGTCGAAGCGTCTCTCGAGCTTTCTGACTGCAGCCACGTACGCCGCCATTTGAGGATCCGTGCACTGGTACTCCTTGGACACCTGGTTGACGACCTGCTGGGAGTCCCCTTTGACCAGGAGGCGACGAATCCCGAGCCCCACCGCAGCTCGGAGGCCGGCGATGAGACCTTCATACTCTGCCATATTGTTGGATGCGCGGAATTGCAACTGTACGACGTACCGGAGCTCTTCACCCGTTGGGGAGGTGAGAACCACTCCGGCCCCTGCGCCTTTCAGCGAGAGGGAGCCGTCGAAGTGCATGACCCAGTACCCGGGTGCGTCGTGCCCGGGATAGGCAGAAACCTCTTCTGGGACGACGCAGGGGACGGGCGTCCACTCTGCCAAGAAGTCGGAGAGTGCCTGGCTTTTAATTGCCTGGCGACTGACGAAGTGTAGGTCGAACTCCGCCAGCTCTACTGCCCATTTGACAACGCGCCCGGTGCCTTCCCGGTTCCGGAGAATGGGTCCCAGTGGATAAGTGGTAACCACCGAGACTTTGTGCGCCTGGAAGTAGTGGCGCAGCTTCCGGGAGGCGATGAGCACGGCATAGAGCAGCTTCTGAGCTTGGGGATACCTTGTCTTGGCCTCCCGGAGGACCTCGCTGACGAAGTACACCGGTCGCTGTACCCGGCGGGCCCGGATGGTGGCCCCACCCGGGGGGCTGCCACAGCTCCCAGGGTCGGCGGTATGGTCGGGGTTGGCCGGGCATTCGAGCTCGATTCCTTGGCTGGGAAGAGCAGTGTGCTCGGGCTCGACCCCTCGCTCCGGGGGAGCCACGAGGACAGGTGAGTGGTCGGGGGCCTCTGGGAGCTGGGACCCAGCACCTGGCCCTGAACACTCGTCTCGCTCCACCACCAATACTACGCTCACAACCTGAGGAGTGGCTGAAACGTAAAGCAGCAGGGGCTCACCTTGAGAAGGAGCCACCAACACGGGTGGCGAAGTAAGGTACTTCTTTAAGTCGCGGAAGGCCTGCTCGGCCTCCGGCGTCCAGTCAAAATGACCGGATTTTTTCAGAAGCTTGAAGAGGGGGAGCCCTCGCTCCCCGAGCTTGGAGATGAAGCGCCCGAGGGCGGCCATGCAGCCAGCGAGGCGCTGGACCTCCTTGAGTCGAACCGGGGGTCGCATCTGCTTGATGGCCCGGATCTTCTCCGGATTGACCTCGATTCCTCGGCCAGAGACCAAGAAACCAAGGAGCTTGCCCGCCGGGACCCCGAAGACACATTTCTCCGGGTTGAGCTTGAGGCGGGTAGAGCGGAGACTGTTGAAAGTCTCGGCAAGGTCCTCGAGCAGGGTGGCGCGGTCTCGGGTTTTGACCACGAGATCGTCGATGTAGGCCTCGACGTTGCGGCCAACCTGCGAGTTAAGAGTGATACGAATGGCGCGCTGGAAGGATGATCCAGCGTTGCGCAGGCCGAAAGGCATTGACATGTAGCAATAAGTCCCCACCGGGGTAGTAAAAGTAGTTTTTTCCTCGTCCCCTACGGCCATGCGAATCTGGTGATACCCAGAGTTTGCATCTAGGAAGCACAAAAGATCACATCCCGCAGTTGAATCTACGATTTGATCAATGCGAGGTAAGGGGAAGGGATCTTTAGGACAAGCCTTGTTAAGGTCGGTGTAGTCCACGCACATGCGAAGCTTGCCGTTGGCCTTCGGGACGATGACTGGATTTGCTAGCCAGTCGGGGTGGAGGACTTCTCGGATGAATCCGGCGTCGAGGAGCTTGCGGACCTGCTCGCGGATAAACTCCTGGCGCTCTGGCGCCTGCCGCTGGACCTTCTGCTTCACCGGGCGGGCGTCCGGACGCACGGCCAAGTGATGCTCGATCACCTCCCTAGGGATCCCGGGCATGTCGGACGGTTGCCAGGCAAACACGTCCACGTTAGCCCGGAGGAAGGCGACGAGCGCGCTTTCCTATTTGCTGCCCAGGTCGCTGCCGATTCGGACAACCTGGGTAGCGCCTTCGCCCACCTCGACCTCCTTCGTTGGAACAGAGGTGTCGGCGGCGAGTCGGGGTCTGGATGAAGAGGGTCCCGGGCCCCCTGAAGAGCCATCAACCTCGGCCTGTGCTGAGACCAGAGCCATGTATGATTGTTCGGCGCAGGAGACGGCGCCGCGGGAGTCGGCGACCACGGAGATAGAGCCTGCGGGGCCGGGCATCTTAACCGTAAGGTATGCATAATGCACGGCCATCATGAACTTGGCAAGCGCCGGACGCCCGAGGATGGCGTTGTAGGGGAGAGGGAGCTCCGCAACATCGAAGAGGACGCACTCCGTGCGGAAGTTGTCCCGGCTCCCAAATGTGACAGGCAACTCAACCTGCCCGAGGGGCAGGGAGTGCCCGGGAGTTACTCCACAGAAAGGGAGTGACGGCTTTAGGCGTCGGGAAGATACTTGCAGCTTCTCAAAAGCCTCCTTGGAAAGGAGGTTGAGGCCGGCACCACCGTCGATCAGCACTCTGCCGACCTTAACATTGCAGATAGTGGGAGACACAACCAGAGGTAGCCATCCCACGGCTGCAGTACTGACGGGGTGATCTGCCATGCTGAACGTGATCGGAGCATCCGACCACCTCAGGGGCCTTGTGGCCTCCTCGCTCGGGGTTGCCGAGCACACTTCGCGCCGCATGACCTTGATGCCACGGCGCGAGCAGGGTGTGTAAGCGCCCCCGTCGATGAAGGCAACCGCATGCTCGGGCTCCTGGAAGCCGAGCTCGGTGTTGTTGGGGACGACCTCGGCATCGCCCCCTCCGTGGGACTCGTCGCGCTCCCTCTGGCGCTGCTCCACGAGTCCTTTGACCGTACGACACTCCGTGAGGTCGTGCCATCTGGTCAGGTGTATGGGACACCATTTACCTGGCTCGGGCCCCGCGGGAGCGGGGACCCTCGCTGGAATAGGAGCTCGGCCAGGGGCCGGGGCTCTTGCTGGAGCTGACGCCCTAGCCGGTGCCGGGGCCCTCGCGGGCACAGAGGCCCGAGGAGGAGCCCGAGCAGGGGCCCTGACGGGGCGCCGATCGGCACCCGGCCGACGCTCTTGCCGGCGATCGGGCTCTTGCGGCTCCCTGTGAGCGGGGACTTGGGCTAGCTCAACGGGAGCGGCCTCGCGCTTCCTTCTCTTTTTCTTTTCCCGCTTATCAGAGCGGGAAGAACTTGGCTGGTCGGAAACGGGGCGAGGAGCATGCCATGCCCTGGCCTCCGCAGCCTTGGCGCACTTATCGGCCAGTGCGAAAAGCTCCGCAGGGGTCTCGATCTCGTGCGTACCTAGCTTCTCGAGCATCCGCTCATCACGGACGCCCTGCCGAAAAGCAACAATAACAGCATGGGGGGCCACTCGCGGAATAGTGTTGCGAACCTGGCTGAAACGCTGTATAAATCGCCGTAGCGTCTCCCCTTCCTGCTGTTGGACGGCGTGGAGGTCGCACTCCAGACCGGGACGTGCGAACGTGCCCTGAAAGTTGGCCACGAATTGGTGGCACAGGTCATCCCAGGAGCTGATAGATCCTGGGGGTAAGTTCATAAGCCAAGAGCGGGCGGAACCCCTCAAGGCAACATGAAAATAGTTTACCATCACCTTTTCGCTGCCTCCGGCCGCTTGGACGGCCGTCGTGTAGATCTGGAGGAACTCGACGGGGTCGATGGACCCGTCGTACTTCTCCGGCAGCTCGGGGCGGAACTTGGAAGGCCACCTCACCCGGCGGAGCTCGGTGGTGAAGGCACGGCAACCGGTGCCGTACCCCGCAGCACGAGCGGGGGTTCTTGGTGGCGAGAAGCGGCGAGCCGGGGATCCCCGGTGGTCATGGGCCGGGAGAGAGGAAGCCTGGTCCTCTGCCCCAACCCCCTGCCGGGTCTCCCGCTGACGTTCGAGAGTGACTCGAGCATCTTCGTGGCCCCTCCGCTCGTCAAGGTGCAAACGAAGGTCCCGGGCTCCGGACATGGCCAGGGGGACGGCACTCCGCCTGGAGACCCCTCGGCCCGTGCGGGTGTTGCCCGCTGAGGAGCCGGCTCTGGCGGCACCGTGCTGAGAAGTGGCGCGAGGACTCCCGGCCTGCACCTGGCGACGAGCAGTGCCGACCAAAGCGACGACGTCTTGCATCCACCGGCCTTCCGGAGTGTTTGGCGTGGCCTGAATGGGCGGGTGTCTGAGGAGAGCTTGTGCTGCAAGCAACGCGCTCCCTGGGCTGGCCTCACTGAAAGCGAGCCTGCACCGAGGCGGCACCCGACGTGGTCCAGAGGCAGACCTGGCGGCCGGGGTCCCGACCACCTGCTGGGGGTCGGAAAGTACGTTGGCAGCGGCGGCGGCGCTGATGGGCCCAGCGCCTTGATCCCCTTGGGCGGGAAAAGCCGCACGCGTGGATGGCGGCTGCCGCGGGTACGCAGCAGCGACGGGGCTTTCTTCGTGGGGCAGCGTTCCGTTACTGGAAGTGGAGCCGGAACGCTGGAGACGGTGCCCACCTACCATCTTTTCCTGTGGAGAAAAAAGTGAAACAAACAATCCAGGGATATTCCCCCCTACCTGGCGCGCCAGCTGTCGGAGAGTGAACTCCTATCGCAGGGATCCCGAGAGACCCCTTTTTAGAGATTCGGCCGGGGGGATGATCCTGGAAAAACTTGTTTGGGAAATAAGCGGGAACGGAAATAAATGCGATGGCCGGCGGGAGACGATCACCCTAATGCAAGAAAAAGTGGGTACGCCGGGTTTTAGACAGGTTCGGGCCGCACGGAGGCGTAACACCCTACTCCTGTATGAGCACTATATTTATCCTTGAAGGGAATTCTTCAAGGAGGTATCTGGTTCTAAGGGGAGAGCTGTTTACAAAGAGCTTGAGGCTCTTATGTTCTAGCTTAACTTGAGCTGGTTCGAGTGTCTGTCGATCTATCTTTGGCCTGGTTCGTCGGAGATTGTTGGTCGTCTGGTGGTCGAAGGCCTTTTTTCCTTGCTTTTAGTGTTCTCCATCCTTTCCTTTTATAGGCGCGCCGACCTCAACATATCCTGAATGGGAAAGAGGGGACGCGAATGCCAAGGTGCCACGGAGAAAGGCGTAATCATTTCATTTTGGCGAAGTGACAGGGGCGGTGGAGAAATGCGGCGCGCATTCGACCACCAGCCGCTGCGGAAGCCTCGGGGCGCCCTAAAAGGGGCCCACCGGTCAGCCTCAGAGGTGCCCAGTGCGCCCACCCTGTCTTGTTCTTCTGCCAGGGCAGGGTGGCAGGCGGAGTGCTTCGATTCTGGCAACGTTATCCCGAGGCACCTGGATGAAACGGGACGGGACCCGTGCATTTAATGGACCCACGGCCCCCTGCTAGTGCATGGCAGGGTCCGACACTGGGGCGTGGGCAGCTGAGAATGTCAGGATGTCAGGATGTCAGACCGCGCGTGCCTATTAAATGCGGCATTGGGCTTTTGACTGGATGACACCCTGACGACGGGACCCTTCGGGTCGTTGAATGATCTTGCGCGAACCTTCGGGGCACCGAGTCCTCGGGGGCTGCCACGTGCAGCCCCGAACACTCTCTCCCGAGCACTTCGGTGGGACCTTCGGGGCACCAAGTCCTCGGGGGCTGCCACGTGCAGCCCCGAGCACTCTCTCCCGAGCACTTCGGTGGGACCTTCGGGGCACCGAGTCCTCGGGGGCTGCCACGTGCAGCCCCGAGCACTCTCTCCCGAGCACTTCGGTGGGACCTTCGGGGCACCGAGTCCTCGGGGGCTGCCACGTGCAGCCCCGAGCACTCTCTCCCGAGCACTTTGGTGGGGCCTTCGGGGCATCGGGTCCTCGGGGGCTGCCACGTGCAGCCCCGAGCACTCTCTCCCGAGCACTTTGGTGGGGCCCTTGGGGCACCGAGTCCTCGGGGGCTGCCACGTGCAGCCCCGAGCACTCTCTCCCGAGCACTTCGGTCTTAGTATTTGGACCCTGCAGATCATCGGGGAACTAGGGTGCTCGGGAACCAGAGGCGGCGGCCCCGAGCACCTTCTCCCGGGACTTAGCTTTTTCTTACCTCGCAGGGTGGTGACATGTGGTGGATAGCCGGCCTGGCCTCGGGACTTAGGGACCCCTGGTTCTGAATACACCGACACATATCCCGAAGTTTTCTCGTGAAACTAAGGTTTTTCTCCGTTTTGCTTCCGCTTGTGTTTTGAGGTAAGTTGGGTGATCAAAATAGGAGAAGACTATCCAATCTCGAAAGAAATTTTGTGAGGTGCCTATTCACCCCTTGTAGTCTCTGTTCTCAGTCCTACAATTGGTATCAGAGCTGGTTTGATCACTTGTTGACCTTAACCGACTTTGTGATCCGTACGCGATAATGGAGAGAAGTGGAAAGATTCTGTTGCTTGATGGTCGAGATTTCTCGTACTGGAAGGTGCGCATGGATGCTTATCTCCTAAGCCAAGTGAAATTTGGGAAATAGTTTATTCGAACTATGAGATCCCTGCTACTCGCACGGCTCAGGTTCAAATCGAACAGTACGAGGCCAACAACAAGGCTAGAAATATTTTGTTTAAAAGCCTGAGTTGGAATAAGTTCGACAAGGTCCATCACCTCTGTACTTCCCAGGAGATCTGGTCTACTCTGATTGTCTTTCATGAAGGCACTAATCAGATTAAGGCTAGATACCAAAGCACATACCACCAAGAATATCAAATGTTTGTGCAAGGACCCGTTGAATCTTTGGATGCTATGTTCGCTAGATTTGATGGAATTGTTAGCAACCTTATATCCACTGGTGTTTTTCCCTACTCTAATCATAAGAGGGCAATCAAGCTTCTCTATACTCTTGATTGTAGCATATGAGAAGTGAAGATCTCGAGCATTGAAGAGTCATTCAGTTATGACACATTGACATGTGATAAACTCTTCAGCAAGCTCAAGTCCACCGAGATAGCGAAGACAGTTCGGATAGGTCTTTGAAACCCCCTGTCTCAGAACATGGCATTGGTTTTCAGATCGAATGGTGGCAATCAGGATGGAGCTAGCTTTTCTTATGCTAACACTTCACCAAGTGGATTTGCTTTGTCTTCCTTGATTTCTATCACAGAGGAGCAGGTGGACACACTGGATGATGAAGACCTTGCTCTCATTGTGAAGAAGTTCACTCGCTTCTACAACAATCACCGAGACTAGAGGAGGGGTGGTTCTCATGCCTACTCTAAGTGTGGTGACACTACTCACTTCAAGGCAGACTGCCCCAAGCTCAAGAAGAAGGAAGAACACGACTATGACAAGTACAAAAAGAAGAACAAGAAGTCATTCTTCAAGAACCGCAACAAGATGGCCAAGAAGGCAGCCAAGGCGGCCTCGAGGCGTTTGTGGTAGCTCTTAGCAACATCGACACCTCTTCTAGCGAGGAGGGCAGCTCAGAGGATGAGGAGCTGCTGGTGAAGGACAAGAAGAAGAAGAACAAGGACTTCACCAAACTCTGCTTCATGGCGAACAACAACAACGACAGCGACACCGAGCTTGATCCCTCCGAGGTATTACCTTCCTATGACCGGCTTTCCGTCTGAGTCGATACCTTGAATGATGCTCTCGTTAGCCAGGATAGGTTACTTAAGAAAGCGGTGCGTGAGTTAAAGGAACTTAGGCCTAAGTATGAGTCTGTTTCTACTGAGCTTGCATTACTTAGGTCAAGTCTGATGATGAGGAGCGTGAGAGTTGTTTGGTGGTTATGGCTGAACTTGCCGAGCTTCATAATGTGCATGCTAAAGTCACAAGTCGACTTGAGAGTGCCGAGAAGAAGCTCCTTGAGGAGGATTCTAGGTCTACTCTCTTAGGCGCTTGCAAGAATTGTCCTTTGCTTGCAAAGGATGTTGAGTTGGAAGACAAGCGCATTAGAGAGCTAGAATCTAGATTGAAGAGTGTTGGGAGTTCTAAGGATGTGCAACCGAATTGCTCCACCTACACCATCTTTTAGGAAAAACTTAGATGGGTTAGAGGGAAAGTTTAGAAGCTCTTGACTAAGAATGAGTATCTCCTTTCTCTAGTGGAGAAATGCTCAGAAGTTAAGAGAAAATGAATTTGATCTTGGCCAAGACCAAGATGTGTGCTGATAAGATGGGTTTACCTTTGAGGTTGTGTTTTGAGAGAGTAGCTTACAATGAGGATGGTAAGACTGTTTTCACCACACCTACTACCATTGAGGTTGAGAAATCCAAGATCAATACTCTACCACAACCCATAAAGAATAAACCCATGCCACAACCCACAAAGAAGAATTCTTCACCACAACCCAAGAGAGCTCCACAGCCCAAGATGAGGTTCCCTATGAGAGAGTCTAGAGTGACTGGCAGTCGAGTTCCCTAGAGACACTACCACTACACGTATTGCCAGAGAGAGGGTCACCTAGATTGGTTTTGCTTTCGCCATAGGAGGGATGAACGATGTGAGTGGGAGTGGAGCACCCGAGACATGTACCACTCCTCTGTTGGTGTACCTGAGCCTTTTCCTCGCTCCCGCCCACGAGGTTTAGACGCTTTTTAGTTTCCTCCTAGGGGTGTTGCCCGACGTGGATTTTACCATGACTCATATGGTTTTGCTCCACGTGTAAAAGGCTTTGAGTTCCAGCGCTTTGGCAGACCACGCTTTGCTCTTCGTGGTTCTCGCCCCCAGCGTGCTAGTGTTGATTTATATGCACATACTTTTACTACTTCAGGGTGGATGACCTAGTACTAGATTCCCAAGAAGTTTAGGACTAACCCCAGTACTGAGTCATCCACCTACTATTCTTCTCGCTTGTAGGTGGTAGGCGAAGGCCTGGAGAGCAAGTGACTTATTGACTCTGGTTGTTCGCGCCATATGACCGGAGATGCATCACAGTTCTCCAGCCTCATCCCGACGAAGTGACACGAGTACATCACTTTCGGGGATGATCGGAAAGGAAGGGTGAAAGACAAAGGTATGGTAAGAGTAAATGAGAGTTTTACTCTCAAGGATGTGGCTTTGCTGGAGCATCTGGGATACAATTTGTTTTTTGTATCTTAGTTGCTGGATGAGGACTTGGAAGTGCGTTTCAAACGTGACTTCTTGAGTTCTTGATTCTTCAGGCGCTTTGATTTGCCGGATTGCCAAAGTTGGATGAGTTTTTGGAGCTTATTTTTATGAGTCTCTTGGTTCTTCTCATTGTTTGATTGCTCAACCTTCTTCTAAGCTTTGGATGTGGCATAGGAGGCTAGGGCATATGAGCTTTGATTTGCTTACTCGTTTGAGTGCCCTAGGCTTGATCTGAGGATTGTCCAAGCTCAAGTTTGAGAAGAGCTTTGTTTTTGCTCCTTGTCAGCATGACAAGATGGTTGCCGCCTATCACCCACCAGTCGACTGAATGACAGGGAGAACTTCTCCATATGGACACCGTTGGTCCTTCTCGGGTTCGTTTGGCGGGTGGAAAGTGGTATATTCTTGTCATTGTTGATGATTTCTCTCGCTATTATTGGGTATACTTTCTTGTGAGCAAGGATGAAGTGTTCTCACACTTTCGGAGCTTGGCTTTGAGATTGTTCAAAGAACTTCCTGGTGCACTGAAAGCATTTCACAGTGATAATGACACCAAGTTCAAGAATTATCTCTTTGATGCTTTCTATCTTGAACATGGCATTGAACATCAGTTTTCTGCCACACGTGTTCTTCAGTAGAATAACATAGTTGAGAGGAAGAATTGGACTTTGGTGGTGATGGCTAGGATGCTGCTCGATGAGCATATGACTCTTAGGAAGTATTGGGCTGAGGCTATTAGCACCGTTTGCTACATCTCCAATCAAATTTTCTTGCGCTCGATCTTGGATTTGAATTCTTATGACTTGTGTTTTAGGAGGAAGCCGAAGGTTTCTCATTTGAGAGCTTTTGGCTGTCGATGCTTCATCCTAAAGTGTGGCAATCTTGACAAGTTCGAGTCGTGTTCTTTCGATGATATTTTCTTGGGGTATTCGCTTCATGGTATTCTTACAGGATTCTTAATCTTGACACTAATACCATCATAGAGTCCTGTGATGTGACCTTTGATGAATCAACCCCTTGTGCTAGCCCTGTTCTTGAGTGTGCAGGTGATCAGGCTATCACCGAAAGTATCTTTGTAGATAACGACCTTCCAGTTCTCGGGGATGGTGAGGATGATCCACTACTTCCTACTACCACTCTTGTTACTGAGCTGGTTCCTGCCTCTTCTACACTGGCAGAGGGTCTTGCAGCCTCTAATTCCACTTCAGCTGCCATCGAGCCTGCACTAGCTACATTTGAGGGAGAGATCATTTCGCAGCGTGAGCTCCTCAATACATTCAACAGCGACACCCTCCACAGATGATGATCAAAGAACTTCATGAGAGAGTAACAAGGTCTAAATCTGCTCATCATGCTCATTCCATTGATTCTGCATTTGTTACTTCCTTTGAGCCTCATGATGTTGGATATGTTTTATCTTATTCAAATTGGGTCAATACCATACATGAAGAATTAGAAAACTTTGAGAGAAACTAAGTTTGGGTCCTTGTAGACCCACCCCTAAATATTCACTCCATAGGCACAAAATGAGTTTTCAAAAACAAACAGGGGGAGGATAGGTCAGTAGTGAGAAACAAGGCTAGACTTGTCGCTCAAGGCTTCACTCAAATAGAGGGGACAGACTTTGGAGAGACCTTTGCACTGTTAGCTAGGCTAGAAGCCATTAGGATCCTTCTTGCATTTGCGGCAAACAAAAGAAATTCATCATCGGTTGTTTGGCGATCAAATCTTGTACCAGTGATCTATAGTTAAAATAACCATTATCTTCTTTTGGCTAGTGGAGAGCAGTGCATCCTTATCCTCGAGGGCCTTTTGGTCAATGGAGTGGTCGGCCGCTAAAAGCTAATCTTTTGCGATTGTTCTTGGATACTTACAGCTGTAAGCATGCTAGTCCATGCCTCGAATTGCTTCTTCATGGCCTTGTTAAAGGAAAAACGGAGTTAACTCGGTTGAGAAGTGAAGCATGGGTATATGATCAAACCATGGAAATTCATTACCTAGACTCGAGCTTCTGTCACCGCCCAAGGGTCTCGGCTGTGTTGGGCTTGAAGCTTGATTTAGGTGCATCTATGGGAGGTTGTTCCATTTGAGGAAGCAGAGGTCACGATAGGGGAAGCTGGAGCCAGTTGACTAGTCGGATCGCTTGCCGTCTATTCCTTCGACTTCTCCAGGCGTGGAGACCTACAATCGACAAGGTCATAAACGGAAAGAGAGGTCTCGAGTCAAGATTGCTACTCATGTCAAATCTTTTGGCGACCGGAATGCTCGAAAGGACATCCGACTTCTTCCTCTTGGTCGATAGCTTCTTCTTCATCATACCAGTAGCTGGAACTAGTTGTGTCGGAGGGGCAACCTGGGGTTTGCCTGCAAAAAACCAACCCACAATGATTCATCATCATTCTAAACTTATCAAGCAAATCCTTAGAGGAATGACCAATGTGAGGGGCAACCTCGATACGAGGTACCTTTCTTACCGAGTCGTTAGGCACGTCGGTCACTCAAGGAGGCGATCAAGGAGGAGTTCCAGATGTCTCCTGCAAAAAGGCCACCCATTTAGATCGGGCGTCAGTTGTTATCTGCTCGATAACTAAGAGTAGCAGCTAAATAAGTGGTCACCTTAAGACTCAATTTCAGTACTAGACTTCTTCTTCGCGTGCTCTTGAGGGGCAACAGATCATATGGTGAGGGCGATCTCTTGAGTCGAGGAGACCCTTCGGCCCTTTGATCGACCAGTGCTTTCCCCTTGGCCTTAGCTTCTTCCGCAACAGTACTTGTTGCAGGGCGAGGGCTTTGCTTGTCACTGGCGCCGGAGGAGGGGCACCCTCAAGAACAAGGACCCTAGCCATGGGGATGTTGGTCTCTTGGTGGAAGGCGGGGACCTGGAATCAAAAAGATGAATCAGGTCAAGCAAGCAATAATCAATACTACTTTCTTAAGCTAGAAAATTACCACCTGTGGTCAAGGATTCCTTAGGGAGTAAGGCTGAATAGAGAATGGTTGTGTCTCTTTAGCAAATAACTTGCTCAATCAAGCAGCAGTATCTTGTAGGGACAGGGCTGAAAAAGAAAGAAGAAAGAGTCACTCGAAAGAGCTCGACTAAGGCAACAGAAGTAGCAAAATGCTAGCTAAATCTTACATCCGGTCATGTCCCGGGAGCTATCATCATCTCTGGCATAATCCCAGGCAAGGTGATCCCATACTTTCAAGGGGCTCGACCTCCTACTAATGAAGTCTTTGGCCACATGCCACCAGATTAAATCACTCTGCCTAAGTTCATCGATCTTCTTGACGTAATGGGCAATGTGGTCAGACTCGTGGTGCTTCTTTAACCAAGATGGAGTTGGGTTGGGATGAAGGCCCTTAGAAACTAAGGGAGAATTGACTGGGTCAAGGTTGGAGACGTGAAACCAATGTTTTTCCAGTTTTTTTGCCAGGAGGAGGTTAGCGAAACTATAGGAATTCTTCATTCCATTCCGCAGCTGGACACCACACCCTCCGACACACTTGTTCTCAATATTCCTATTCAAATGATAAAAATACTGGAATAAATTCAAGCTTAGCACGATACCGAGGAAGGCTTCACACAGGTGAACAAACACGCTAAGCATGGTGATCGAGATCGACCAAACTTCTGTTAGGAGCCTTATCGCGTCCAATTGCTTGGGAGAGGCATCGATGACCATCGTGTCAGACTTCTTTTCAGGTGAGGAAGGAGCGGCGGCGTTCGCGGAAGCGTTGGAGGCCTTGTGGCTAAGTTTCTTTGCGGCGGCGTGTGCTTGGGCGGATAAAGATGGGAGCTTGTGGGAGAAGACTAATGGCGAGAAGATGAAAAAGTGGCTATAATCCAAGTTTGTACGGATAAATAGCCAGATTTACCGTCTCTTTGGTAACCACTCCTGTTACTGTGGCACCTCATTCGGCACGAAAGACAGGGTGGTGGCATCATGCGAATCTTTGCACGCCCATCAGCGTACATTAAATGCATCTATACCCAACGGTTCGAATTTTGGATTTGTTTTCTTTAACTCTACTCAGAGTCGGGTGTCGATAAGTCAAGTTTTCACACCTTTTTTTAGTCTCGAGTGCGGTCAACGGCAGGATGCTCGACCCAATTGCGTTTCCACTCGATACTTGAAACAAGACCTTCCCTGCTTGATTCTTTCGACTACGATCTTGATCCACTTTACTCGACCAAGCCTAGACTTGGCGGTACTCGAGTGGTCACCTGTGGGAGCCCTCCCTTCTGAGCAGAGTTAGGGGGCTACGGTCGAGTATCTAACTATAGGGTATATATGCATAAGAAGTACACCGTATACAGACATGGTACATCATGCTTATGTTTAACAACTTCGGATATTGCGAAACTGAATTTACGGAGCTTGATATACTCAAAGATCACTAAGACATATACTAGGAAGGCCTTGATCGGGTTACCCGATCAAAGACAGCTAGTATCCGTGCCGAATTTATCTGCTTTGCCTTTACCGAAAAGATGAAGAACTCCCTATCAACTACGGCCGGGACTAAGACGGTGCCACAACCCCATATAAGGTGGGGTCCCTAACCCCCGAGAAAAGGAGGAAAAAAGGAGAATGCATACGCAACTGGACATGAGCAACACCAAGACCCTAGCAATCGGAGATACTCGGCGACTTCAACCCTATATTAGTTTAGATATAATTCGCTCTATTGTAATAGGTCTAGCCACATTGCTTGTACTCGAGACAATCAATATATAGCAACATCCACACAGGATGTAAGGTATTACTCCAATCGGGAGTCCGAATATATATACATTGTGTGTCTTGTTTTCTGTTCGATCCCTGATCTCAATGGTACACCAGTTTAATTATGGTTATATTATCCGGCACTAATCTTCATCGCAAGCTGCCTCATATTTTCTGGAAAAGCAAGCAAACAACGCATCCGCTTTTGACAGACCAGGGCCTTCCACTTCTCAACATATCATGATCGCTAATTAACAACACCGAGTAAGATTCAAGTTCCAAACACTTTGGAGAACCGTAGTACTGTGTTTATGCAGGAACCAGGCCACCTGCAATAGTAAGTTGTTGAAGCTAATTAGTGTTTCTTAGTTATCGAGCCTAGCATGTGTTCTATATTCACCAAAAAGCGAGAGGGACGGCCTACACTGCAATGTGACTGGGACCTATGAGAACTTCTGAGGGCTTGGTAGGTGATAATAAAGAGAGTTAATAGATTTAAACACGCTTATCATAATTAGGACAATAATATATATCTTTCTGGCTGGAACCACAGTTGGAAGCTGCCGAGACAGAGCTTCATTATTTATCTGGCTAAAACTCGCAGATTTATCATAGCATTATTTGCACGACAGCCAGTGGAGGACACAAACAGGGACAGTAGGGTGCTGACCAACGAAGAGATCTTACGTGTGGAGCGTTCTCCGTTCGGGGCGGCAGCCTGGTGTCCTGCAGCGGTGGGCACGGCCGGCATCAAACAAGATTGGAGGGGGACCAAGGGGTGAGAGAAGGGGGTTGTTAGTTTAAGATGTGTGCTGCCACGTGTCAAGGTCCAAGGACGGTCTAGGCTAAAGACGTCCAAATGGGCCGTGCCTATTGGGCCGGCCCGAGGCACGGCACTGTAGGCACGGCCCAGGCATGGCACGGCCCGATCACCGATGGGCCGGGCCGGCACGGCACGAGGCCACGGGCCGTGCCTGGGCCGAGCGTGCAGCACGACGGGTAGGCACGGCCCGGCCGAGTAGGGCCGGCACGGGCACGGTCCAGCCCGGCACGTATTTTCTATTTTTTATATATATTTTTAAGTTTTTAGCTATTTTTAATATTTTTTATCTATTTTTTGTATTTTTATCTATTTTCTATATATTTTTTATATATTTTTTTCATGTTTTTCTATTTTTTTATCTATTTCGGCCCGTCGGGCCGACCGGGCCGTCGGGCCGAAATCGTGCCCGAGCCGGCCCGGCACGGCACGATCACCGACGGGCCGTGCCGTGGGCCGAGGGGAAGGCATGCGGGCCGGCACGGCACGACCCGTTACTGTAGATGGGCCGTTTGGGCCGTGCCGTAGCCGGGCCGTGCCGAGTCGGGCCCGTGCCGGACCGGCACGAATGGCCCATTTGGCCATGTTTAGTCTAGGCTTGATGAGAAGTAGACTTAGTCTCATACGATTTTCTGGTAGTTCGCTTGTTAGCAAGTAGTGCTATAATGGTGTTTGCGGTAAGTTATTAGGAAGATTATTATTGCATATTCTGTAATTATGGCTTGTTGTAACCTTCCTAGAATATCTCCTCTAATTGAGGATCTTGTGTACCAGTGTGGCTATAATAGAAACAGCACCCCTGCCTCCTTGGTGTGTGCGGTGTTCCTCATCCTTCTCTCCCTTTCAACTTGGTATAGAGCCAGTTCTTTTTTTCCGATCTCCACTGCCCAGCATTGCCTTCCGAGCAACGCACCCTCATCCGCACAATAGTATCGACGCCACGCGTAACATGTTGACGACCAGCGACTCCTCTTTGTCCACCACTTCCGGCATCCTCAACAACACCCTTGCGCCGGCTGTGGCTACCCCTATGCCACTATCTCCATGCACACTCACGCTCCCGTTGTCCTCGACCTCAACAACCCGAACTACAACAAGTGGGCGTCCTTCTTCAAGTCCCTCTGCGGCAAGTTTGGGCTTCTTCACCACATCGACGGCTCCTCGCCGACCGCCTCCTCCGATCTGCTTTGGGTCCAGGCCGATTATTCCGTCCTCGGATGGATCTACAGCTCCGCCCACGACAACATCCTCGACATCACCATGGAACCGAACCAGCGCACACGTGATCTTTGGGTGGCCATTGAAAACCTCTTCAATGACAACAAAGAACCGCACGTGATCTAGCTCAACAATCAGTTCCACTCCTTCGTCCAAGGCGATCTCATGATCTCCGAGTACTGTCAGCGTCTCAAATTGCTGGCCGACTCCCTGCGCGACGTCGGGCACGCCGTCTCCGAGTCGCAGCTCGTCCTCAACATGCTGCGCGGTCTAAACCCGCGCTTCTCGAGCGTGGCCGATAGCATCGCCAACGACACACTGTTTCCATCCTTCAGCAAGGCCCGCTCCACCCTTGTACTGAAGGAACTGCGGCTCGCCAACGAGTCCAAAGTCGTCAAGGATACGGCGCTTCTCGCTGGCTCTTCCACGTCCACCTGCGGCACCGGTGGCTGCCGTGGCTTAGCGCCTGGTTCTGGCGCACCACAACCCGGTGACACGGGCGCCACACGTGGCGTGTCTCACGACTCACGCGAATTTAAACACGGCGGCAAGGGGCGACGTGGTCACCAGCAGCACACGGGCGGGCAGTCGACCGCTCCACGTGTTGCACCAGGACCACAACCTACCGGACCTTGGGTTTGCTTCAATCCTTGGGGCATGCAGCCAGGGAACCAAGGCTGGCGCCCAGCACCAGGGCTCCTCGGTGCGTACCCGCAGGCGCCCCAAGACCATGCGGCCTTCGTGCCATCCCAGGTCTCCCCGCCATCCGTGACGTCATGGGATCAGGCTGCCCTTGTCACCGCCATGAACCAGCTTGCCGTTCAGGGACCTGGAAACTGGATTCTCGACATGGGCGCCACATCCCACATGTCTTCTCATGATGGTATACTCCACTCCCATCTTTCTAATTTTCCGCCGTCCACCATCACGGTTGGCAACGGCTCTCAAATTCCTGTCACATGTTGTGGTCATTCTATGCTTCATGCATCTTCATCTAATTTTCTTCTAGGCAACGTTCTCATTGTCCCGTCTATTGTTCGTAACCTTATTTCAGTTCGACAATTTACTCGGGATAATCATTGTTCCATTAAATTTGACCCCCTTGGTTTCTGTGTCAAGGATCTTCAGACCAGGCGCGTGATTCTTCGCTGCAATAGTTTGGGTGACCTCTACACCTTCCCAGCCGCCACCACCACAGCAACCCAGGCCAACATCGCCACTTCATCTTTGCTTTGGCATCAGCGTCTCGGTCACCCCGGTTCCGCGGCCCTCGACACCCTACATAGATCATCCTTTATTTCATCTAATAAAGTAGGCCATACTATTTGCCACGCCTGTCAGCTCGGCAAACATGTTCGCCTACCCTTTACAGTTTCCAATTCACAAACATTTATGCCTTTTCAGTTAATTCATTGTGATGTGTGGACATCTCCTGTCGTGAGTAACTCTGGTTTTAAATATTATTTGGTCATTATCGATGATTTCTCTCATTCTTGTTGGACTTACCCACTTACACAAAAGTCCCAAGTCCTTCACCACCTCCAGAGTTTCCACCGTCATGTCACCACACAATTTGGCCTCCCTTTGAAAGCACTCCAAGCTGACAATGGCACTGAGTTTGTGAACAACACCTCCGCTCAGTTCTTTTCAGACCACGGCATACTTCTTCGTCTCTCCTGTCCCTACACCTCACAACAAAATGGCAAGGCTGAACGTGCATTTCGCACCCTTAACAATGTCACCCGCACTCTTCTGTTGCACGCCCACATGCCACCCTCCTACTGGGCTGAGGCCCTCACCATGGCGACTTACCTACTCAACCGTCGTCCTTCCTCCGCTATAGAAAACTCCACACCTTTTGAGAAACTATACTGTACACCTCCTACATATAGTCATCTCCGCGTGTTTGGATGCTTATGCTACCCAAACATGTCCTCCACTGCTCCCCACAAACTCGCACCACGATCCACCGCCTGTGTCTTCTTAGGATGCCCTAGCTCTCATAAGGGGTATCGTTGCCTTGATCTTACCACTCGCCGGATTATCATCTCACGCCATGTCGTGTTCGATGAAACTTCTTTTCCTTTCGCTAACCTTGTTACAGGTCAGCATGGCGTCCACACTAATGCCGCTCTGGACTTCCTCATCGACGACGACAATGCTCATTCCGCCGTGCCGGCGCTGTACACTGCCGGTGTCAAACCTGCACGTCCTACGGCTGCTCCATCTCTTCCAGATGTTGAGCAACCGCAGTCTACCCCAGCCCCTCCTGACGACAACCAGGTGGCTGTTGGCGTGCCCCTCGCGCACACTGATGTGCCCCCGCCCGACGCGTCTCCTACTGTGACCCCCCTGATGCACCTGGCGAGCCACCGTGTGCCAGCAATCCCATCATGTACAACACCAGCCTTCCCATTGGGTCTGCTGCTGGACAGGCTGGCGCCGCCGAGCTTGGTGCTGGCCCTGTTGGTGCGGGCGACCATCCAGGTGCTCATGTCTCCCACTGCCAGACCGCGCCAGACAAGCCGATCCCGCGACCAGCTCCAGGTCCTCACCCGATGGTGACGCGTGCTACCTCCGGCATCGTCAAACCCATCGACCGCATGAATCTCTCCGCCGTCCACACTTCGGTTTCCGCCATTCCAGTGAATTATCGAAGTGCTCTCGCTGATTCTAATTGGTGTGCAGCGATGGTGGATGAGTACAAGGCCCTCATTGACAATAAAACATGGGTTCTCATTCCTCGGCCCGCTGGTGCTAATGTTGTGACCGGCAAGTGGATCTACAAGCATAAGTTCCACTCCGACGGCACTCTCACTCGCCACAAAGCACGATGGGTCATCTGCGGGTATTCTCAGCAACACGGAATCGACTATGATGACACCTTCAATCCAGTGGTCAAACCCTCTACTTATTCGTGTTGTGCTGAGTATTGTAGCTTCACGCTCCTGGCCGATCCATCAGCTTGATGTCAAAAATGCATTCCTGCACGGCAACCTTGAGGAGACTGTCTATTGCCAGCAACCATCTAGGTTCGTTGATCCGTCTGCACCTGATTATGTCTGCCTCCTCAAGAAGTCTCTATATGGTCTCAAACAGGTGCCTCGTGCTTGGTACCAGCGATTTGCCACGTACATTCATCAGATTGGCTTTAGCACCTCTACCTCTGACACATCCCTCTTTGTTCTCAAAGATGGACAGGACACGGCCTATCTGCTACTCTATGTTGACGACATCATTCTGACAGCCTCTTCAGGAGCACTACTGCAGAAGCTGACTCGGCTATTACATTCAGAGTTTGCCATGACCGACCTCAGCGACCTCCATTTCTTCCTTGGGATTTCAGTTCATCGCTCCTCCTCCGGCCTATTCCTCTCGCAGCGCCAGTACGCCTTGGATCTTCTCCGGCGCACTGGCATGGCCGAGTGTCACTCGACTTCGACACCCGTTGACACTCGCACCAAGCTGTCTGCTACAGACGGCAATCCTGCGGCGGATCCTTCAGAGTACAGGAGCATCGCTGGGGCCCTTCAGTACCTGACCCTGACAAGGCCCGACTTGGCTTATGCAGTTCAGCAGGCATGTCTCTTTATGCATGATCCGCGAGAGCCGCACCTCACGTTGATCAAGCGCATATTGCGCTACATCAAGGGCACTATCGACTCCGACCTACACATTGGCACCTCCCCGGTGTATTCTCTCACCGCATACTCAGATGCAGACTGGGCCGGTTGCCCTGACTCCCGGCGTTCCACCTCGGGCTACTACATCTACCTCAGCGACAATCTCATCTCTTGATCTTCAAAGCGCCAGTGCAAAGGCTGAGTATCGCACTGTTGCACATGCCGTCGCCGAGTGTTGTTGGCTACGGCAGCTTCTCCAAGAGCTGCACGTCCCTCTTGCCTCTGCTACTGTGGTCTACTGTGACAATGTGAGTGCCATCTACATGTCATCTAATCCAGTACAACACAGGCGCACGAAGCATATTGAGATCGACATCCACTTTGTTCGCGAGAAGGTGTCTCTTGGTCACATTCGAGTTCTTCACGTGCCTTCCTCACATCAATTCGCAGACATCATGACTAAGGGTCTCCCTGTTAAGCTATTCATAGAGTTCCGGTCCAGTCTTTGCGTCCGGACTCCTCCCGTTGCGACTGCGGGCGGGTATTAGGAAGATTATTATTGCATATTATGTAATTATGGCTTGTTGTAACCTTCCTAGAATATCTCCTCTAATTGAGGATCTTGTGTACCCATGTGGCCATAATAGAAACAACACCCCTGCCTCCTTGGTGTGTGCGGTGTTCCTCATCCTTCTCTCCCTTTCAACTTAAGTAAACTGTATAGTGATCCTTGAACATGCAATTGTCTCCTGAGGTAGCATGCTAATCAACAAGGAGTACGAACTAGGCAACTAGCTATCGAGTTTCAAATTTCAACAAGAAGCCAAACAAACAAGAAATTAACAAGACAGTTGGCTAGGAATCACTCGCATGTGCTCATTGCAACAGCATTGCAGCCTGTGCATGTGAGCGTCACTACTACAGAAAACATTTGTACGAACGGTTCATAATCCACGTGCGGGATATTTTTTGAACCGTCTGTAGAAAAGAATCTGTACAAATCAGATTTGTACAGACGGGTTTTGAACCATCTGTACAAAAGATTTGTATAGATTGCTTCAATCACGAGCTGTCTGTACTATGGAACATTACAAACGGCTCGAAGTTTTGAGCTGTCTATGATATAGTAATAGTACAGACGGCTCCAATAACAAGCCGTATGTACTATAATACAATACAGACGACTCCAGTTTCTAGCCACTGATATAGGAACATGAGTCGTCTGTTGTGCATTTGTACAGATGGTTGTAGGCCTAGAACTGTCTATAATATCATATTTACAGTACTGAATTCATATATTTCTGAATGTAAACTGACATATCAGCAACAGATAATACACACAGCAGTAAAATGTCATACACACAGCAAGTCATTTACATTCAAACTCCATACACACAGTAGATCATACACACAGTAGATCAAACATATTCATTCAATATCACAAAGTCATACACATATCATGTCACAAAGTCATACACATAAACAGAAGTAAAATGTCAATACTACAAAAGCCTCACAACATTTGCAAAGTATTCTTCATTCTTGAGCTAACCCCGTGCCTGACAATATAGAAACCAACAAATTAGCTTTAGCACATTGAATTAAAAGGAAGTAATGAGTTCATTTGCTTCATTTTAACTTATAATACATCAATAGACTGCAAGATGCGAGCACCAGCCTCTGTTGAGATTACAAACCTTGGCTCCTAAAGTTCTAGTGATCATAAAATTCGCCACTTTCCTTTAAGATCTCCGCATTTATGAAATGGATGAGCCGTTTTGAATATACATGAGATCCAACTTCTCGAGATTATTTGTAGAAAATTTATATGTTTGTAGAAGAAAATTAAAATAGTTAGGCACAACGATGGAAAATGTATTTTAATATACTATAATTACACTAACCGGTGGATATACTGGTGGACTAGAGCTAACAATTTGCATCATATACTGGGCAACATAGTACCCACAAAGGTTGGTGCCCTGCGGCTGCCTGTGACACTGCAGAAATTTGTGCACGGTAAATTTAGTTCTATAGAATGCATATTATAACAGTAAATTGATTTGCGACGGAGGAATTATTACCGAAAACTTATGTTGGTGGGTCACCGATGGTTTATCTCTCCGTACAAGCCTGCTCATCGAAGCATACTTCTCCAACGCCCTTGTCAGCAAGTTTGTCAGATCCGAATACCTCTTTGGGTTGTAGTACATCGAGTCGAGGTATATGCAATGTTGTTTGTGTATATAGATACAAACTAGCATCCAATGGTCTCGGTAGTTGTACGGTAGAAGAACAAGGTCCTTCGATCCATAGAGAGTAACCATGGCCTCCGCAATGTATTTCTTGACCTCCCCCGGAGACCAAGTGATTGTTGACCCACATACGACCTATGGGTCAAGGAATCCAATTCTCGGATTCTCTCTCCTGACTTCTTGAATCATATGTCTACACATAAGAGAAATGTAAATGAATGAGCGTATCAATAAGTTAGATGGTTCATTAAGCGTAGACCACGATTAATAACACTTACAATGTCCAGCATCTCATTAGGTCAACGTCTAGGGAATCACGACGGTAGAGTTGGAATAAATCCTCAAAGGTCACGAGGAAGCTTCCACCTGGTTTCAGGAAATGTTGCTGCTGGTACTTGGCGCTGAAACAAGGAGAAAGATGTTTCTCCTCATGGAACCTCTTCATGTATATGCCGTGCAGAATCATACTTGCCCAACCCAATTGATCTAACGCTTTCTTTCTCAGTAACGGCTCGCCTGCCACGTAGGTGTTTGACAGAGGTTCTTCTTCTACCTCCTTGCTCTTGCCCTTCTATTTGCTGGCTCTGCGCTTTCTGGGAGGTGTCGTTTTTGCAAACAGTTAGCCAGATTTAATGGACAATTGTTGTTGCTCATGTGGTACAGAAGGAGATTTGACCTTCGGCGAAGTATGATGAAAAGAGAAGTCGCTGCCGTCGCAAACTGGAGATAGAAGCCGCGGAGGAGGTGGAGGGGCAACCAGTGTTATGAACTTCTTCGGCCACTGGATGAAGGAGTGGATGGCCACCCCAAGTGTCCTGACGTCGTCCTCTGGGGGAATAGGAAGTGGGAGGGACGTGCAATTCCTGTATACCATGTCCATTGACACCCTAGCGTAACCAGGCTACAGCGGGACTCCATGAATTGTCTGTTCCCCGCCACATGGAAACGCCAAGCCTGTGCCAACCTCAATGATGTTATCGGAGCTAACAGTGGTGGGCAGTATGAGCTTGCACTTGGTGACCGTCTCTATGTCGTCGACAGGGTATCTCTCGCTACGGACCTCTTTTGGATTGTCGTCGATGGTGGGGTCACCGTCAAATCTTCCGATAGGGAAGTCATGTTGATCGAGCATGTTATCTGGATCGTTCCCTGGTGCACATGCGCAGCTGCTCTGGTGCCGAGCCGGTGGAGATTCAAGTGTTGTGGCTGCATCCTGCTACCTCATTGCCCGTACTCGCTCCTCGACCCGTTGTTCCATCCTTTCTGCAAGCATATCCATCTATTCTTTCATCCTTGTTTCGACCTCAGCGACAATCTGCATTCTCATCCGTTCACGTTCGGCTGCTTCGTGCTCAGCTTTGTTTCTCCTTCGGCTCCTATAGCATCCCTTTGTTCCATATTGTCATATCTCACATCCCTCAGCCTATCACTTCTTTTGACTTGTGGGACTCCATTCACCACTTTGGATATATGATCATACCTTGTATCACCACCACCACCACCACTTCTCGACACATCCTTGTAGGTTTCCGCAGGAACTTCCTGTGAATCCTGACTCAACTCTTCTTCTTGACTGCTAGACAACACCACACCCACTTTTGCAGCAAAGTCATGTGAATCTTGGGAATCATCATAGTCCACAGATTCACTGCCCTCCAATTGCACATGGTCCTGGCTACCCATAACCTCATCCTCTAGCTGTTTATCTGTCTCTATGTGTGAAGATGTTTTTATTACTATAGCATCCCTAACCTCTTTCACTGTTTCATGACACTTGTTTTCTCCCTTTGCTGCAGTACTTTCCTTCTCTTTTGATTTTTCAGGCTTTGCCCCACTTGAACTTGCTTTATGTAGGGAGACTTTCACTTCTATATTTTGTAAAGCAGTTGCCATGGCTATATCCATCTCGATCTGTTTTTGTTTCCTTATAATCTCTGTAGGGCCTCCCTTATCCTGAGTATCCTGGTTCTGTGATTACAGAGGCAATGTTAGCCTATTGTGCTCTTCCTAGCTTCTCCCATTATCTCCAAAGATGTAGCTATATTATTCCTTAGTCTCTTGGGGCTTCTATCACCTTGTGAGTCATCTTTTTTGCTACTCTGTTCTTGCTGCATATCTCCCTTAGTCTCTTGGGGCTTCTATCACCTTGTGAGTCATCTTTTTTGCTACTCTGTTCTTGCTGCTTATCTCCCTCTTTAGACTTATCAAGGTTACTTGAATTTTCCTTGTCTTCCTTTCCTCCTTCTGCGGGTCTTTTGTAATTCCCATCTTTTAGCATATATCCAAGCTCCACTACATGCTCAACCTGGAAGTAAATGTCATATATGAAAGACTTTACTGTTAGTTCAGCTGACTGAGGAATGGCCTGAATACTCTTCACCAGTACCTTAATTCTGACCATGTCAAGTTCCCTGACACTTTCCATGTCTATTTCTTCAACTGCTCCTAGCATAGATCCCACCTCATTCAGACCATGGTAGTTTTTCAAGTCATCAGGCACATTTGATGCTCTTACCCATATAGTGTGTAGTTTCCCTTTAGTCATCGCTTGACTTGACCACATGGACACCTTAACTGATGCACCGGAGGTAATGAGAAAAAGCTTTGTATACTTGTGGAGTTCCTCGATTCTTTCAGGATTAGGAAATTTCATCGGAAACTTCCCCACATCATGTTCCACAGCTTTCCATTTCCAGTTCCAGTTAAACATTAGCTCAAAGTCTTTTTCAAGGTCACCAGCTGATATATCACCATCTAGGACTTCCACCAGAGCCAGCACATTCATCTTCTGGTTGATTGTTGATGGTTTGGCATTCTTTTATGAGGATTCTACTATCAAAAGTAGCAACAAAGAAACTCCCACCAGGGACAGCCCAACCAACCAATTTGGCAACTGGCTTAGCTTGCGATGGCCACACACACCTCTAAGTAACATGTGTATCTTTACCACATATAGTACAGAACACAGATTTCTTACACTCTAATTCCATGTCCTGGTTCATCACATCTAAAACACTGACCTTTAATTCCAGTACTAGCTGCTTCCTCGATTGCGTCCTCAGCAACCTCCTTTTGTTTGTCTTCTAACACTATCCCTCTTTCAACTTGCCCAGCCCTGCTAGTGCTCATCACATTGAGATTACTGGTCTTCTCATGCATACCTATGGCACCCACAGCTAGAAAATGCAGAGTTGCAATTATCCTCTTTTTGAACTGGCCTATACTTTTGATTATAGTTACGATCAAACTGATTGCGATCTGAGGAACCCTACAGTTCTGATGCTCAAACCTACCGAAAGCAGGAGGGCCCTGGGGCATACCTTGACTTGTCTGGTTTTGTTGCAGCCCCATTGTCCTCCCCTGCTGAACATTTGCGCCACAGCTCTGGGTCTGAAGATGAACACCTTGCCCGCCATGAGGTGGTGATCCTGCAACAGCACCTTGAAGTTGAGGGCGCTGCGGGAGACCCTGTAACCTTGGTGTTTCTTAGTGAAAATCCTGATACGAGTGCGCGCTGCGACTTCCCAACTCCCAAGTCACGGTGCGCTCGTCCGTGTCCGAGTTGGTCGCTGCCGGCGAGGGAGGTCCGGGTTAGGGTTAGGATTCAGGGTTCGCAGGTGGAGTGCCTGGCGGGCCTAGAGGGAGGTCCGGGGGCAGCGACCGGTGAGGCGGAGGTGGCCGGGAGGGGGGGAGGGGGCGGCTGAGGCCGGGCGGCGAGGGCGCCACCGGCCAAGCGGTGGAGGACCGCGGTGGGCGGCGTCGACGGTGGGGCGAGGACCGGGATGGGTTAGTGAAGGGCAGGGCGGCGGTGGGAGGACGGGGGAGCAGCGAGGTGGCGGGGCGCTGCCGGTTGCGGGTGGTGGGAGGCGGAGGCGGGGAGGTGGCGGAGGGGCTTGTCGTTTTGCTGTCTGAAATCGCCCGCGTGTTGGGAAGTCGCGCACGCTGATTAGCGCTGTCCGTTGCTGAGGGCGACCTCCTGCACCTGACAGCGAACCGCCAGGAGGACCACCTTGCAGACCAATGCGGACCACCATGAGGACCACCGTGCTAGGGGTGGAAACAGATTGAATACGTATGGAATCAAATTCGGATAGTACGATTTACCACATTTTAATCCGAATGCGAATACGGATCTGGATACTCTCGGATGCGAATACAAAATGGATAGTCCGAATTCGAATTCGCATTCAGATATCTACTCAATCTTCGAAATTCATGTCTGGAATTTAAATTTTTGATAAAATTTGAATGAAATTTGGTAAAACTTGACTAAAATTTGTTCTAATTTGATTGGGATAGAATTTTAGAAATTTGGTTCGAAATTCATGTCAAAAATTTAAACTTTTGACCAAATTTGACTGGAATTTGATAAAATTTGATCAAATATGACTGAAATTTGATCAAATATGACTGAAATTTGTTCCAATTTGATTGGGCCGGAATTTCGCTTACCTCTAAAATTTCTAAAACTTTAGTAAAATTTGGTTCTCTGGTTGGCGGATACGGATACGAATCAGATATATCTCGAATTCGGATATCCACATTTGAATCTAAATCTCGAAAACGAATTCGGATGTATCCATTTTAGTATCCATTTAAAAATAAATACAGATACAGATATCCATATTCGTATTTTAACGGATACAGATATCGGATAATTCGGATATCCAACCATCCATTTCCACCCTTACACCGCGCTGCCCTTGAGGAGGACCGTGAGGGGATGGCTGACCTGACCAGCGCTGCCCTTGCTTGAATCGCTCCCCACCCCGCCCATCCTCCATTGGTTGAGCGGAGAAGATGCCCGCAAAACACAACGGTGGCGTTGGAGCAGCTGGACCACCGATTCCCAACCGCGGCCACTCTTCCGTTTGCGCAGCCAACCGATGCACTGTCTCAGCTGTCGTGCCAGGAACCCACCTCCAACCACCGCCGAACCCAAATTTCTCTACGCCCCCAATTGTGACACAGAATCGAATCAAGGGGATTTCGTTCCCCTTCACCAATGTAATCTGACAGAATAATCCTCTCACCTGCGACCGTTGATACGTCACACTATAGCTCGGCCCTTCTTCTTTTGTATTTTCCGGTCTTCAGTCTGAAACTAATGTATATTTATGTTACTACTAGAGCAGTAGAGCGAGCGCACGCCCTCCTCTTGACGAGCAGCCGGCGAGCTGGGCCTGCCGGACTGGTTCTGTCGCCTGAACTCATCCTGAAGTCTGTGGCATCACGTTCCTGGCTTCAGTTACTCGCTGCCAGCCGTCCCCTCCTCTACACGATCTTGAATTACCTGACTACCCGGTACGTATATCCGTGGCATTTAATTTAGCCGCATATTTTACACCACAATCATATATACTTTTATTAACTTTAACAAAATTTAGATCATTAATTATCAATATATATTAATCATGAGTGCGCGCATATCTACATGAGCAAAATCAGTTTTGTTATCTTGAAATTATGTGCTCCGTGTGGATTCATGGGTTGTTGCTTAGTTTCTTCCAGGTTACAACTTCACATAAGTAATAAGTTGGTTCCGTCAAACAGGTGGATTAATATTGCAGGAGCAATGGCTGTGAATCCGCTAGACCTCTGGAACCATTGGGCGATCCAGATCCTGGTGCTTTTGAGCCTCGCGCTTCAGGTTGTCCTCCTCCTCCTCGCGGGGATCCGAAGGGGTGAAGCTTCCCTCGTGCTGAAGCTCCTCCTCTGGCTTGCCTACCTGCTGGCCGACTCGACCGCGATATATACCATCGGGCACCTGTCCCTCAGCGCCACGGCAGACAGGCACCAACTCGTGGCATTCTGGGCACCCTTCCTCCTCCTGCACCTCGGTGGCCCGGACAACATCACGGCGTATTCGCTCCAGGACAACGAGCTGTGGCTGCGCCACCTCCAGACTCTCACCGTGCAGGTCCTCGGAACTGCTTATGTGCTCTACAAGCACATCGCCGGCAATGGCTCCTTGGTTGTGCTGGCCTCCATCTTGATGTTCGCAGTCGGTGTTGTAAAGTATGGCGAGAGGACATGGGCGCTCAGGCGTGGCAACATGGATAGCATCCGGGGCTCTCTCAAGAAGCAACCACCCGCCAAACATACTCACTTTCACCCACAGGATCAGGGGTTGGGCAAAGAAGAATTCCAGTTGCGGAGAGCTCACACGTCATTCCACATCTGCAAGCGTGCCATAGTTGATTCTTCGGTCGACACCTCCGAGAAGCTTGGGAGGAAACGATCTAGCCATATGTGGTTGTTGATGGAGATGGAGCTCTCCCTCATGTATGACATCCTGTATACCAAGGCGGCAGTGATTCACACCTGGTATGGCTACTGCATCCGGCTCTTCTCACCGCTCGCCGTTGCCGCCTCGCTCCTCTTATTCTACTTCAGCAGCAAAGATGGTCATAGCACAGTTGATGTTGTGGTCACATATGTCTTGCTGGTTGGTGCCTTGCTCCTAGAGACAACATCTCTTCTGAACGCACTGGGGTCAACGTGGACATTTGCTTACTTGTGTGCCACGCGGTGTTGCTGGCTTCGACACACCCTCTTGTGCAGTGGAAGGTGGGACCGGCTTCGTCGTGCACTTGTATCTCTTCGCTTGCTTATCAGGACAACCACTGGAAGAAGCAGTCGTAGATCAGCGAGAAGGTGGTCCGGCACAATGGGGCAATACAATATGCTGCACTTTTGCAGTCTTTGTGATAAACCGGGTGGACCTCTACTTGGAAGGCTCGCTAAGATGTTAGGATTCAAGGAGTTGTGGGACAAAAAGCACTATTCTGGGAAAACCCAGATTTCAAAGAGGATCGAGGACGAGGTGAACAACTATATAGACCTATTGGATTTGCACCAGGATAAGAAGTACAATAAGCTAGGCGTATATCGGAACAGGTGGACTGAGATACCATTGCAGCGTTATGATGAAGAAGTCATCCGGAACCTTAGTGACCTTAGCGGGGATGAGTTCCAGGAGGGCATCATCGTCTGGCACATCGCCACGGACATTTTCCTCGCCCGCAGTGGGGTCAAAAATGAACCGGAAGCAGTGGAAGCAGTCAGGGCAATGTCCAACTACATGATGTTTCTCCTCGTGGAGCGCCCATACATGCTACCAGGCCTTTCTCAATATAAGTTGTACCAGAAAACATGCGAGAAGTTGGTCGAGGCTGAGCGCGGAACTCCCCATCCCAGAAAGGGCTTGTTTACTATGCTCAAGGATTTATTCCGCCTGCGTAACGGCCCCAATTCTGACTCAAGGCTGATGCTGCAGGGACAGCAGAAGTTTGCCAACATCATATTTGAGAATTATGGACCCTTAAGCCCCGAAGCTCTTCGCCGCGAAGCTCCTCGTCTTTCTTCGCCGCGAAGCCCCGAAGCTCCTCGTCTTTCTTATGCAACTTCCATCGCCAAAAAGTTGCTCAACAGGGAGCCTCAGATCTCCTTGTTGCAGCTGCTCCTTAAGGTTTGGGCAGATATTTTGGTCTACGCAGCCAACCGATGCAGCAGGGAGTACCATGCCAAGCAGCTCAGCGATGGTGGTGAGTTGACCACCGTCCTGTGGCTTATGATGGAGCACCTTCACCAAGTTTCTCCCTACGAGTCGTTAATCGCTCACCCAGAACCCAGGATTAGGCCAGATGAATCGATCAATCTCAAATAGTTGTTCCATCTCACATCCATTGATGTACTTGTGTTTCTTGCTGTAGAACCAACGCTAAGTCCTCTCAGTTCTCATTTTGCCTCTTGCCAGAATGTTGTCCGTTGTGTTGCAACAAGATTAAGTCATCACACACATATATAGAATGTGTTAGGCTCTCTGTACGACTGTACCACTTGTTACATCATGATACCTCTGTTTAAACATTGCATCCCTTGGATCTAGATCTAATATTGTGAAATATGGCACTAGAGTGCGCCGTATCAAGAACAATATAAATCAAGCCCTAAATTGTATAAGCAGAACTTCCGCAAGTAACTTGTAACACCTCGGGGACCAAAACAAGTCCGGAAGGTCACTTAGACCAACCTACAAATTTGCCGAAAGCTAAGAAAAAATTTCGGCAGCACCTCCCCTGAAAGTGGAGGTACAACAGGCAACAACAAACCAGACAGAACAGATAAAAAATATCACACTAGCAAAATAAAGATCCTAGTAAACGAGGTGCAAGCCTCAACCAAACAACTGAACCACCATCAAACTTACTATATACATTACAGGGCAAAAGACAAAATCTAACAGGACATCAAGTTTAGCCCAAGAGGGAAGGTGAACACGCAGACGACGTGTAGCTACCCATCCCGCAAGCGATTGACACCTCAAAAGGAACCTGGAAAGAAAGCACGGGTGAGATTCGAAAATCTCAACAAGTGAAAGGTACTTTAACAAAAAGCTATTTAGCCACAGTTGAATGTGCTTACAATTTTAAATAGAAACTAGTAATGAAACAGACTGCCAACACTAGGAGAAACAATTATAACTAAGCAAGTCTAACGGTAACATTAATCATTTTAACATTCGGTTGGTATAAGCCTTCGGAACCGCATATATAACTATATACAAGCTAACTAAAGGAAATAAGATTTGATGTGAATAACCCATTGAATTTCATAAGAAGACATAACCATGCACATGACATGCTCTCCTCACCCTTACCCCTCATCGGGTAACGTAAGGGTGTGTACCGTACCCCTCCTCGGGTAACATACGGTGCTGTACCGGTACGGTCGCGGCCAGAAGACGACGACAAACTTCCAATGCATGAGATGTATAAGTATGACGTGCTTCAAGCATAACCAACATAACTCCCGGAATATGCTTGAGACTTAAAAAAACATTGCATACAACAATAATGAACAACTGCAGAATGGCATATCGCGCTTACTGCACTTCATAAATCAATTATCGAGTAAACTTCTGGAAGAGTAAACAACATAGTAACCAGCTCATAATCAGTCATTCAGATTAGATGAATGCATTGTAATTAAAGAATATAGGCAACCCAATAATAGATTAAAGCATAGTCATACAATACATTCACTTGCTTTTACCGACGATGAAGCCGGGCACTTGTCTTTACCGACGATGAAGCCGGACAATAAATTCAGTATTACATAACTCGAGCCCTAAATTATCGGATTATTGTCCTATACAAAAATGTCTAATGCGACAGGTTTTATTGCCCTTAAATCCTGTCAAACACTCATAATTTCTTCTACTTATTGTAGATTAAATGTTTTGGCTTGTGTTTACTTGGGTTGTTATGGACTCACATCTTTAAGATCACTGGCGGATCCAGTAAGAGCGTCGACCGGGTATTCCCAGGCACTCAAAAAAAATTCATGATTTCAGTTATACCCTTAAACTATCCATATCATTGTACTAATAATACTCTAGTGCCATATCCTTGTAGTAAATTTTATGGAATGTCAAATTCGTACATGCAGGTCATCAGGTTCTCTAAAATCAATAAAGTGGTTATGTCATACATAGAACAAGAACATTCCACAGGCTACACTTTTACAAGAGCCATAGAGGACAACCGCAGCTGCATGTTTAATTAAATGACGTCATGGTGCATGTTTAATTAAGGTTTGTTTGTTTGCTGCTTCTATTTTTGGTTTTTTAAAAATTATATTTTTGATTTTTTTAAAAACTGTTTTTGAATTTTAGCTGTTAATTTTTACAATAAATTTTTAACTTTTTAGCTGACAACTTCTAAAAAAGTTATTATCAGAAAAGAGTCTACTGGGACAAAATGGGGATCCAAAACCATCAACATGTGAATAGTAACTTGCTTTAGGCAAACCAAGGATTAAGCAAACCAAAAAAAAAAATTTATGGGCTAATTGGACTACGAGCAAACTTTAGAAGAGTAAAGTGAACTTCTTCTCTAGATCAAATAGACAATATCCTGTGTACAAGTTAGAACAAACAGACCAGGGTGCAACGAACAATTCATCTACTTGGCTTCGAGGTCATACATGATAGACGAATTGTAGGAGCCAAAACCTAGCCGAAATCATAGTACTCCGTATTTTGTATATGTGCAATACATTGAAGAACATCCACAATATGTTGGTGAAATCATAATACTCCGTATTACAATATGTGTAAATACTATATGAAAAATGGATAAAAGAGACATAATTTAGTGACTAGTCATTACACAACCCGTCACTTATATCTCCTCGAGTCGGGACCGAGTATAGACCCGTCACAGATATCAAGTAATAAGTGACGGGTCATAATACTACCCGTCATTTTATCACATAAGTGACGAGTAATTACTATAACCGTCACTTATGACCTAGTCATAAGTGACGGGTCTCCCTGCACCAGTCATAAGTGACAGGTCGTGTCATGACCCGCCACTTATGACTTGGCATAGGTGATAGGTCTCTTTGGACCAATCATAAGTGACGGGTCGTAATATGACAAGTAACAAATGACAAGTAATAAGTGACGGGTAATCTTATCACCCGTCACTTATTACTTGGATCTGTTTTAAGAGCTCGCCAGTTATTGTGCGGGCGAAGAGTTACTGCACTGTGCTGCCCGCACAATGCTGGCGATTTTCACCAGCTCCGCTAGAGATTTTCTAATATCTTGTTGATTTGAAGTTTGAATTGGTGCTAGATCTTTGAAGGTTTGTATCTCCCTCTTTCCTCCTCCTCTAATCCTTATTTGATATATTTGTTGTGCTTTGAGTTGTAATCGGCCATTTTGCATCTTTATCCAAAATCTTAGTACAAATGAGTTGTATTTATGTTAGATTTGATACTAGGTTTGCCTGATCTACCGCGAGATGCCACAGATCTAGTGTATTTGTATGAAATTTTTAATCGCATGTTTAACCACGAAATTAAGGTAATTGTTAATGAATAATGAATGTTTTTACATTAATTGTAGATGACGGATAGAAGTTGGATGTATCTTGAGATCTGAACTTGTCCGGAGTACCTGAGCGGGGTAAAGCATTTCATAAGTGCTGCCTTGGCGGATATGAAAGATCGTGGTAAAACAACAATGTATTGTCCATGTCACAACTGCAGGAATGATAAGAAGTTCCCAAAATTAGATAATATCCATGCACACTTGGTCATGCGTGGATTTAAATAGAATTATACATATTGGAACAAACATGGCGAGGAAGGCCAACGAGGGAGAGATGGATCGGGCCCTTCATACCGACAGTGTGGATCAAGGACTTATACCTGGTGAAATGGATCATAATCTTAGGGATGAGGACATATTAGGTTTCAATGATAATGATCTTGAGAATTTTGTGGAGAATGTGGACTAGATGGTGCGGGATGTCTAGCGGCATGATGAGTATACAAATGGTGAGTTTGCTAAATTTCAGGAATTTGTACGGGATTCCAAGACGCCCATTTATCCCAATTGTAAGGAGAAGTATACGCGGATATTTGGGAATCTAAAGCTTCTACAGCTGAAGGCAACTCATAGTTGGACTGACAAGAGTTTCAAAGTATTGCTGGATCTGCTAAGGGACGTGCTACCGGAGGGAAAATTGGTGCTTGAGGGCGTCTATGACGCAAAGAAGATAATTTTTCATTTAGGATTGGAAATAGAAAAAATACATACATGTAAGCAGGATTGTATCTTGTTTCGTGGAGAGTATGCAAAGCTGTATCAATACCCTATTTGTGGAACCCATCGATATACGCGTAGAAATGACGGTGGTGACGGGGATGGAGGCAAGAAAAGTAAAGAGCCTCCTAGAAAGGTGGTGTGGTATTTTCCTATAATTCCCCGTCTAAAGTGTCTGTTTGCCAACAGAAAGGAAGCCCAATTGGTGCGTTGGTATAAAGAGGGTCGTAAGAACAACACAATGATACGGCACCCGGAGGATTCCGCTCAGTGAAAAATCGTTGATTCCACATTTGGTTGGTTCGCTGAAGAATTGAGAAATGTTAAGTTTGTTATGAGCATAGATGGCATGAATCCATTCGGTAACATGAGTACCTCACATAGCACCACTACTACATAACCAGCCTTTTATGCCGGTCCATCACTGCCAGTTCCTCATGGGCATCATTGCCGGTTCATAAGCCGCGTGGCCTGTTGTATTGTCGATCTACAACTTTTCACCCTCGCTTTGTAACAAGCGGAAATACATTATGTTGTCGATCTTGATATCAGGATCGAAACAACCTGGCAATGATATCGATGTGTGCCTCAGGCCTTTAGTCGATGATCTTAAGAAACTCTGGTCGGAAGGCGTCGAGGTTTGGGATCAGTACAAGCAAGAGTACTTTACCTTGCACGCCATGTTGTTCGTCACCATCAATGATCTGCCAGCACTTCGTAACTTGTCAGGTCAGAGCAAAAGAAAAGGTGAAGTTTGCCCCCATTGCTTAGATGACACATGCAGTTTGAGGTTGAACAACTCAAAGAAAATAGTGTATATGCAGCATCGATGTTTTCTTCCCAGAAAGCACCCATACCGAAACATGGACAAACAGTTCGATTGCACAAGGGAGAAAACGTTACCTCCGAGGCATTTCAGCGGGGAAGATGTCCACCGATGACCTTTATGTATATATTTCAGCCCCCGCGCGCCCTCCTCTGCCCAAGTCATTTCCCTCTCCCACCTGCTACAGCGAATTTGAATTTCAGTGTCAACTTTGTAATATTAATGTCAAATTTGAATTTTAGGTTTCAAGTTATTTGAATTTGTAATATTAATGTCAAATTTGATTTTTTAATATTAATATCAAATTTGTAATATTAATATCAAATTCGAATTTGTAATATTAATGTCAAATTTGAATTTTTAATATTAATGTTAAATTTGTAATATTAATGTCAAATTTGAAATATTAATGTCAAATTTGTAATATTAATGTTAAATTTGTAATATTAATATCAAATTACATAAAAAAGTCAAATTCCATATAAAAAGTAATGAATTTGAACATGGAAGAAAAGTTATAGGTGACGGGTGATAGTGTTCACCCGTCACCTATGATCTTCTTCACCGGTCACTGATAAGTCATAGGTGACGGGTGATAATGTTCACTCGTCACCTATGATATGTTATAAGTGACGGGTATAAATAATAAGTGACGGGGGTAGTGTTCACCCGTCACTTATCATTAGTTAACTATATATAGGTTGCCTCCCCGTTTCATTTTTTCTAAGTCCTAACCCTAACTTCAGCATCCTCGTCCCCGAGCCCGTCACAATCGCCGTTGAGCCCATCACCATCACCGCCGAGCCCGTCGCCGTCCCCACCCACCACGCCCTCTCCGCTGCGCCGTTCTAGGAGCCAGGCGCCATCACCTTCCTCCACTCGTTGCCACCATCCACCTCGCTATTCTCCATCCACCTCGGCGCCATTCACCTCGCCACCGCCCTCCAACCGAGCCGAGCGCAACATGATCTCCCCCACACTGATGTGGAGCTCGCCGGCCCCTTCCCCCTCCCTCTCTCCCTCCACTGCTAGTCCAGTTCAGTTATTGCCCTAAATCTTGGTGAAGATCATTTACCAGTGAGCCGTGCCTTGCCTCGATTGATTTTGCTTTTAGCCGAATTACATTGTGAGTATTTAGGTTCACTCCTTTACATCTCTCTGTTATTCTGGACGGCTTGGTGAAGAAAGAAAAATGCTCTGTCATAATCCAATACACTGAAATTTGGCTAGTTATTTGAGTACAATAGGTGTTGACCTTTGTGATTCTCTGAATTTTGATCGGCATAGGCAATACTGAATATTGTGTTTTGTCCCTCTTTATTCAGTTTCTGTATACCATGCTTGGGACTGTTTTGTTTTCAGCACTTTGCCGGTTTGTTGTGATCCCTGGACATATGCTGTTGTACTCCTTGATTGGTATCTAAATAGAGCAGTAGAATGTGATGGTTGATCTGCTGCTTTGTCACTTTCAGTTTCTGAAGGAGTTTGCACTCTTCTTTTCAGTAAGTGATAACCTGCTCAGTAATAATGTCCAAGAAGATTTGATAAAATCAGATAATCATTTTCAGGGTCAGCATCTAGGTGTGATCTCAGTTTCTAGTTCAATTTATGATGTGTCTTATGGATAGTTAGGGGGCAGAACTTTATTTGTTCTGGGGCCAGCTGTTAAGAATCCTCTGAGAGCAATAGTTGTCTTAACTTCTTACTGTTCAGTTCTTTATCTAAACATGGTAAATGATCTCCTGGTTTATGTTCTGTTGGCTCTTTCTAGTGAGATCATGTTTATCCACCATGTCCTGTTTTGCTATTTTATATGTGGGATTGTGTTAACGCTCATATTATCGCACTATATATATGCAACTTGTTTCCTCGTGAACAAAGGAGGAAGAAAAAGAAGTGGTCATAGTGCTATAAATGTAAGGATTAGGGACATGTGAAGAGAGATTATTTAAAACTGAAGAATTACGTGGTAAATGTTATGGTTTTCAAGAAAGATGACTCAGAGAACGATGCTGATCTTATTCTCGTACTATTGAGTGAAAAGTCTTGTGGTGAAGCGTTGCTGTTAGATTCGGTAAGTTCATATCATGCAACATCTAAGAATGAGTGGTTCTCTTCATACTCTGAATGTGACTTTGGTATTGCTCACTTGGGAGATGACACGGGTTAACGTGTCATGAGAGTTGGCAATATCAAGCTGAATATGTATGATGGATAAGAAGTACTACTTGAAGATATGCGGCATGTGTCGGGAGTTAGGAGGAATCTGATCTCTCTTGGAATTCTGCATGAAGAAGGTAGGTTATCAGGCGGTGGCAAATAAGAAGACCTTGAAGGTGATGCACGATGACAAGACTGTGATGATAGGTGAGAAGATGGGAGCTCATCAGTATATATAAGCTGAAAAGTGAAGTCATGGAGGTGGGAGCTGCAAATTTTGCGGAATTCGTACCTGGCAGCGAGGCATCCTCGTTGGGTTGTTTGGTATGAGCAGAAGAGATGGATGACTCAAGTCTGGGTACACGGAGGTTCGTACATGATAACTTCAAGTTTGTCGTGCATATTCGTCCAAGGTAAAGTTTGTTGGGATATGTGTCGAATATGTACGGGATCGGTTACAGATATACTTGAGTTATAATTGGGTAGAACGAGGAATAAAGTTGTAATCGGACTCCTCTTTCTAGGCTCTTAAATAGAAGGCACCACTGTTGTAACTGCAGATCGATGGAAACATAATATGGAGAGAGCCGAACCTCATTAAAAAAACATCACATCTCGTATGTTGACTTTGTGTTTGATTTATCGATCTTGATGATACTTCTGCTAAAATAAAAAAAAAGTCTCGTAGGATTTTCTGGTAGCTCGCTCTTGCTAACAAGCAGTGCTGTAATGGTGTTTGTGGTAAGTATCCTTGAACATGGATCGGAGTAGTTGGCTCCTGAAGTAGCATGCATGCTAATCGACAAGGAATACGAACTGGCTATCGAGTTTCAAATTTCAACAAGTAGCCAAACAAACAAGAAATTAACAAGACAGTTGCCTAGGAATCTCACTCGCATGTGCTCTGTGCAATAATACCAAGGCAGCAAGTACATGTGAGCGTAAGTACGTGCTTGCGTCTTTAAAAACCAACTTGTCATTTTTCTGAATGTAAGGACTCGTCGTTAGGTACCTTCACAGTAGTATATACATTTGGAGTCAGGAGATTTGGTAGATAAATACAGTCTCAAACACGTGCCTGCAGCATGCCAAATCCAGTGTGGCGGTGAGTAATATATAACTCACTGAGATCTGATTTAATCTAGTATCCAGCCTGACAATGCCAACCAAGAAAGATAGGGGTGTAAGTGGGGAAATAAAATATCACGTGTTACACCGTGAATAGAGAAAAAATAATCCTACGAGATCTAATATTATACATTTAGAGGCTAGACCTTATTTATAAAAAATAATACTATAAGATCTGGACATATTCATTTGAAGGCTAGATCTTATTTGAGAAAATAATCTAAAGACACCTGGTCTGAGACGCAACTCTTGGCGCTTACACATGGTGTAAGTTACCATAAAAGTCATGGGTGAGTGAAAGGAAATCATAGGTGAGAGAAGGAAGAAAATAAAATACCACGTATCACACCATAAATAGAGTCTATCCTCTAAATACATTAGGCAAGTCTCATAGGATTATTTTTCATGTAAGTAGATTATATGGGATGGTTAAAACACACCAATATCCATATGTATTGACCTGGATTCCGATTTGAACATGAATCGGATTTATCACTAGAATATTACTTATTAGCGATGGTAGATTAATTTGTTTGCTAAAAATGATCGAAATATAGTTGCCAAAACTTTAATAAGAATCACATACTATTGATCAACTGTCATCATTAAAGTATTAATGGTCATATATACAAGTTCTGTCTGGCCAGAATAGTGAATAATCCTTAATAACGAAAGAGCGCAACATCATATATGTATTTAACACTACCTCTGTCTCAAAATAGATGATTTTTTAGTCTCTTTTACAATGTTCAAAGTACGTGACGTTCTATAATTTTGAGGTAACTTTAGCTCAAATTTTTCAGTCTTATCTTCTCCATTAAGTAACTTCATTTTCAATACAAATCTCATCTTCCACACAATAAATAGTATTAAAAAAAGGTAAGATGGTCATTTTATTGATCACCTTAATACTTGCGCACTACTCTAAACGTCATCTAGTTTAAGATAGAAGAAGTAATAAAAACAGATAATTAATCATCTGACCATAATAGAAAGAATAAAATAGCCTAAAAGTTCTCACAGAAAAATAAAATATCCAGCTCTTAATCCCCGCATCCCATAATCTTAGATAGACACAAGATCCTTAATCTCCATTGGATGGACTACAGCCTGTTGGCGACCAAGCAGACCCTAGATGGCGTCTGCTCCATTGGTGCCATCGATCAAGAGGATATCTACCGGAGCCAATCCAGTCCCTTCCGCCACCACTGGTTATTGGCTGTAGTGTCATTGTCATCCATCTCCTGCCGTCGCATCCTTGGTCTCAAATAATATGAAGCATCGACTGATTGCAACCTTGGAAGTACATATGTATGTGTTTTTAGCAATTGTCTGATTTTAAGATCAACTTTTATAAAAATGAATTATTCTATTATTAAGAGGCAAAAAACTATGAAGATAAGTATGCCCAGTTGTTTGGTTGTGGAATGGGGGACTATCCTTTTAGGTACTTGGGAATACCAATATATTATAGGAAGATTAGAAACAAAGATCGGAAAGTAATAGAAGACCGTTTCGAAAAGAAATTGAGTAGTTAGAAGGGCAAGTATTTATCCTAGCTATGGTGGAAGGCTAGTATTGATTAATTATGTTCTTAACGGTCTGGCTATATTTATGTTATCTTTTTCTAAAGTACCAAAAAGGTTCTCAAGAAATTAAACTTCTACCATTCCAGGTTCTTCTGGCAAGGGGATAATCATAAGAAAAAGTATATATTAACGAAATAGAACATTTTGTGTAGACAAAGGAACAAGGAGGCTTGGGAATCTAAGATCTAGGAATCCAAAATAAGTGTCTATTAAGTAAGTGGTTATTCAAGCTGATAAATGAGGATGGGCAATGACAACGATTGCTTAGAAAGAAATATCTAGGTAATAAAACGATAACTCAAAAGGAGAAAAAACCAGGTGATTCACAATTCTGGGTTTAGATTAATGAATGTCAAATATATGTTCCTTTCCTATGGAAAGCTTACATTATATAATGGAACATAGATCTGTTTTTGGGAGGATAAATAGTTAGGTTCTACAACTTTGAGTGAGCAATTTCCCATCTTATATAATGTTGTCACCAGAAAAAATGCTACTACGGCTGATGTCCTAAGCTATGAACCGATTAATGTTCCCTTTCGCCGATACTTAGTGGGTACGTAATAGATTGGAAGCATGGAATTGTTTGATAGCTAGGATTGGAAATATTGAGTTAGACAATGAACCGGATAGCTTTAGCTAGTCTCTACACCAGAGTGGACAATTTTTGGTTCAAACAATGTACAAGGCCATACTAAATGATGAAATTACACCGAACAACAGCTTGCTATGGATCTTGTGCCTTCCTTTAAAGATTAAGATCTTCATATGGTTTATCCTTAGGAGGGTCATTCTTACAAAAGATAATTTAATCAAGAGAAATTGGCATGGAAATAAAAAAAATGATGTTTCTGTAATTGCAATGAGACGATACAACACCTTTTCTTTTATTGTTTTTTTGCAAAGTTTGTATGGAGAATCATTAAAGTTTTTTTTGGTCTACAACCTCCAAACAATGTCATTAACATGTTTAGTTCTTGGCGCGGGGGAACAGAGAAAGGGCTAAAGAAACAAATTTTGGTTGGAGCTACTGCTGTTTGCTGGTCTATATAGCTCAGCCGAAATGAATTGGTGTTTAACAAGGTACCAAAACAAACTTTCATGTAGGTCATATTCAGGAGCACGTACTGGATACGGCTCTGGGCGCTTTTCCAGAAAGGGGAAGGCCGGGACAGAATGAGGGAGGCAAGTCGTCGTTTGGAGACCACCACGATGGACATCTTCGCCAAGTTCAGGTGGTGGTTTAGTAATAAATTGAATGTTTGAGATGCATATGTCTGTTGGTTTATATTTCCCTTTCCTTATTGTCATCAGTTGGTTCATGGGCTAGCGAAGCCTTTACCTGAGCATGCACTTTTGTAATAATTAATGGTCGGCAAAAATCCAAAATTAGAAAACATATATGAGTGTATTTACCGAAATAGCCAACATATAGTCGTATTTACAAATTTTGCATCCGTATTCGGCACACGGTGCATTGAAAATCCATTTTCAGTACATGGTGTACCGAAAAAGGCATTTTCGGCACACCGTGTGCCGAATACGGCACTGTTGCCCGTATTCGGCACACCGTGTGCCGAAAATCACCTGTATTCGGCACACCGTGTGCCGAATACAGGGAAGAGTGCCATATTCGGCACACGATGTGCCAAAAATTCCTTTTTCGGCACACCGTCCCGTCTACTTTTGGCCATCATGTCACGTCACATCGCTTTATGCTTTTGACTTTATTCGATGCTTTTGGCCGACTAGCTTTATTCCTTTGCTTTCGCTTTATTCTTTCGGCTGGCTGCTGCTGCTCCGCTGCTCACTTTATTCGTCCATGTTTGCATGCCGCTTGCATGCAGCCTATAAAATGGCTTGAGCAGAAGCGCAGTAGCAGCACAGTGAGGAGGAGTAGTGCAAGGAGAGGAGGAGTAGCAATGTTCAGCATTTAGCAGTAGCGGAGCAGCGAGGAGGCGCAGCAGCAGCCAGGATGAGTAGCAGCGCGAGGAGAGGATGACCAGATGTTTCTTGCTGTACATGAACAATATGGAAGTATATTCTCCTGAGCGTGTACAGAGACAGTTCGGTCACTGACAGTTGGTGCCAGTACCTCTCCCACGAGACGCTGGTCAGGCGCACGAGTAAGTGTGTTATTGTACGTACCATTATTACGTTAGGTGATCCATGTTATGAAATTATAACTGTTTATGTTACATACAGGAGGAGCACACAGGGGAACGCAGGAATGCATGACTAGTCTGAGATTAATGCAGAGCACATAAACAAGTGGACGGAGTTAGCTGTAGTGGATGTCGTCGTTCCTGCAAGACAGTACGACGACGGCACGTACTAGGAGTACCTTTTTTGGTACCGTTCTCGCACGCATGCCACCTTACTCAGAGGACTAGTACCGCCGGCCCTCAGACCCTTCCCCGAGGATCGTGCCCATCTTCTTCATGTGGTGGTAAGTGATGATGTACTTCTAAAGATTTTCATTAGTTACACATCCGTATTACTGACATGACCCTCATCAAATACAAACCGAAGTGAGGTACGAAATACATACGCAGGCGGAGCAAGCAAGTGGGTCATCAACGCGGAGGGATCGGAATCCTCTCCAGGACTACATGAGGACGAGAGGGTCTTGCTTGTTATCCACATTTTGTGGTTTAGGTGGTTGTGCCCCACGTTCAAGAGGGTAAGACATACCAGCATGGACCCGTCCCGTGCCTCCCACAGTAGTGTACACTGGGTTCCCAGCCCCCTCAATGGACACAACCTCCTCAGACTACATAGACACCTCCACCAGTGGTATCAACTCATCACGAGGACGTCATTGACTGCACGTAGCAGACGCCAACCTGTAGCGGCAAACAAGATTTTGACTGGGCTGCTGCATTGCAGGCGTGCAGCTTCACCGAGCTACTAAGCAGCCAGTACCCCCAATATCCTCATGCACCTGGGGGTTCACAGTGGTACCAGCACGATGAGATTTCGGCAATCCAGACTCCATCGGAGCACGTACTACCGGCATCCACACTTCCGCGTGAGGATCCACATCATGGTACATGCATGGCCGAGTTAGCGGTTCTGGATACACGTTCGGTGGAGGTGCAACACGGCACGACGATGATGATGACGAGTAAGGGCACACATGGCAGGGGCTAGCGCAGGCCGCTGGGATGAGGGCCACACACCCGCTAGACGCTTACACTCCTGGGGATTGCATACGGCGGCGGCGTCGTTAATGAGCTAGTGCAATTATTCGGTGCACTTGCACTTGTTACTGACACATGTGTTATTCACTATATTGTGTACTCATATGTACTATGTCTTATGCACTGTAGTTTTAAAGTAATTACATTTAATTTACATAATATTTGTCAAATAATTAGGACACATAACTTAATTATGAGTTACTTATTAAGCATTTATACATATTAATTATGATATTTAATACATGTTTAATGTTTATTAAATAATCAGATATTCGTACTTTGGTACAGAGCAAGAACGTTGTAGTCAAAGATCAATACATATATGGTGGATATTCTAATACAAGCTATCCATGGACACCTACAATGGTCGATATAGCACTAAATACCTCCTTGCAGGTTGTGCATGGAGGGAAGGATGATCCCTTCAATGAGAGCAACCTAATCCAAGCTGTGTCCAATTTGCATGCAAGACCACCTTGTTCTGCGTTGACCGCTCCGCTCTTACATGTAACAACCGACAATCTTAGGGCCCTCTTGCACGAGCGCCGCCAAATATACCTCAGGGTATGCGAACTAGCCGACTATCCTTCTGTGCTAGGTTTCTCTATAAGGCATAGAAGAATGGCGATGTTGCCCGACCAGTATGCATCCTATATACAGGTTCGTTATTTTCTATTTGGTCACCCTACTTATCTTATTGTCATTGATTCGAATGCTCCTCATCCGCATTAGGCATTTCTGGAAGACGCAGAGTTGATCAACAAAGAAATCCCACACTTCTTGGTGATGCATATGCTCTTCGGTAGGGGTGTGATACCTGGTTTGCGTAGAAGACGACAAAGATCAGCGAACCTAAGGGGTACAAGGGCACCCTCTACTATTCTACCTGAAAAGTAACAAGGCCGATGAGGACGATGATTTCATGCCACCAATGCCTCGACATTCTAGCAGCCATATAGGAGAAGGTTCAACGAACACTACAAGAAGACGTTCACACACCACATCGACATGGTGCCGAACCAACAATAAAATAGGACGTGCTCCTACCGTGATAGCTCAAGATGACGACGACGACGATTTCATGCCACCTCAACCCCTCCCTCCGAGGCCTCTATCTCCGGAGGATAGTGATGACCGTGAAGATGATGTTGGATTTGATTATACCTGTCCTCATAACTTCCAACCACCACCTCGGAGACGACAACCATCTTACCCTGATAGCTTTGACTGGCACAACTGGCATTCTTTCGCTAATTTACGTCATCACTTTTCACTGCCATCTTGAGATGATCAATGATACAAGGGTTAATGTTGTGCATGTTCAAACATATACCTAAGTGTTAAGACTACCCACCGCCTTATAGACTACATGCAAGGTGAATTGCGCATTTTGAAATGTACAGTTAAATTAGCAAATAATTTCAAATTTTGTTGAAAGTTGGCAATTACATGAAATGACAACACACCGGCAAATAATTTTAAATTTTATTGAAATTTGCCAATTACATGAAGTTCCAACACACTGGCATCAAATGATAGTTAAATTAGCAAATAATTTCAAATTTAGTTGAAAATTGTCAATTACATGAAATAACAACATGCCAGTATCAAATGACAGAATCAAACCGCAGCCGGCCACAACCAAATTTGGCAATTACATAAAATAGCAACACGCGCAAAAAAAAATTGTCAGGAAAAATGGATTTTCGGTACACCGTGTACCAAATACGGATGCTAAATTCGTAAATACAACTATATAATGTCTATTTCGGTAAATACGCTCATATATGTTATCTAATTTTGGATTTTTGCAATGAATGGTCATATACATTATTATATGTAGAGATCAGGACACTTTTATTTACTTAATGCAATAAAATCCCTTAATCTAAAAATCTTAAAAAAAATGGTTGGCGATGGAATTCAGTTGTGTGCCGACATAGCCTCAAGTACAGTGGCGACACGAACCAAACCAACGATCATAACAAATGTCATATTGTGTCCACGGACAAGGATATAGTATGGTTAGGTCAAGGACGTACATACTACGGTTCAGTCATATATGTGTCGTCTACGGACAAGGACATAATATTGCTCAGTCATAATGATTCTCTCTATACTGTGCATATCTTTTTGATGTATGAGTGGATTGTGTGACTGTATTTTGGAAGTGCTAGATGTCCACCAACTAAAAAACTTATGAACTAACGGGATGGATAGGATAGATCTCCCTCATGGCTAATAACCTAATAATCTTAAATAAATACTGCTTTCCCCAAAAGCTTTGAGTTAGACTTCACAAACTAAACCGCTGCATAAAACACTGGCTTTCTGCCATAATCTAAAAGATCTATAGCCTCAACTTTGGTTTATCCCTTATAAATCTAATTATTCTTTGAAAGTAGGACTTACTGACTATGTTATATATTGATCCTAGCTTCGTTGAATTCAAATAAAGTGCTAGAAAATAACTAAGCCGATGACGAAGAAGAATAAACTATTATGGTTTGATCGACACCCAAGTTGCATGTAGACCTTAGGTTACCATTATGTTTCCGTTGTGCGGCGGTGGATCCACCGGGGCGGGGCCTGGTACAATTTTTGGTATGGAAGAATAAGAGAAGAAGAGGAGGAGGAACAGAAAAAAAGAGGGAGAAGAGATTGAGCCCCTTAATTCTTGGCTCAAGATCCGCACCGCTATGCTGTGAAACTCTATTATTTTAAACTTGTAAAGCTATGTAATGAACTCTGTATTATATATCTTATGTAAGACTCTAATTCCGGTATTATATGGTTGTATTAGCTATTAATTTAAGGAACTGATACGATATATACAGTGATCAAACACAAAAGGATGAGTCCGACATATAATATCCAAGGTTGGTTGATCGAAAGCATCTTGCTTGCTGACATGGCACCAACAATAACAAATGCTTCAATGATTGATGTAGCTTGTAGCCTTGTATAATGGTATCGCTTCTTTTGTATTTTCCGGTCTTCAGTCTGAAACTAATGTATATTTATGTTACTACTAGAGCAGTAGAGCGAGCGCGCACACTCCTCTTGACGAGCAGCCGGCGAGCTGGGCCTGCCGGACTGGTTCTGTCGCCTGAACTCATCCTGAAGTCTCTGGCATCATGCTCCTGGCTTCAGTTACTCGCTGCCAGCCGTCCCTTCCTCTACACGATCTTGAATTACCTGACTACCCGGTATGTATATCCGTGGCATTTAATTTAGCCGCATATTTTACACCACAAGCATATATACTTTTTATTAACTTTAACAAAATTTAGATCATTAATTATCAATATATATTAATCATGAGTGCGCGCATATCTACATGAGCAAAATCAGTTTTGTTATCTTGAAATTATGTGCTCCGTTGTTGCTTAGTTTCTTCCAGCTTACAACTTTACATAAGTAATAAGTTGGTTCCGTCAAACAGGTGGATTAATATTGCAGGAGCAATGGCTGTGAATCCGCTAGACCTCTGGAACCATTGGGCGACCCAGATTCTGGTGCTTTTGAGCCTCGCGCTTCAGGTTGTCCTGCTCCTCCTCGCGGGGATCCGAAGGGGTGAAGCTTCCACCGTGCCGAAGCTCCTCCTCTGGCTTGCCTACCAACTGGCCGACTCGACCGCGATATATACCATCGGGCACCTGTCCATCAGCGCCACGGCAGACAGGCACCAACTCGTGGCATTCTGGGCACCCTTCCTCCTCCTGCACCTCGGTGGCCCGGACAACATCACGGCGTATTCGCTCCAGGACAACGAGCTGTGGCTGCGCCACCTCCTGACTCTCATCGTGCAGGTCCTCGGAACTGCTTATGTGCTCTACAAGCACATCGCCGGCAATGGCTCCTTGGTTGTGCTGGCCTCCATCTTGATGTTCGCAGTCGGTGTTGTAAAGTATGGCGAGAGGACATGGGCGCTCAGGCGTGGCAACATGGATAGCATCCGGGGCTCTCTCAAGAAGCAACCACCCGCCAAACATACTCACTTTCACCCACAGGATCAGGGGTTGGACAGAGAAGAATTCCAGTTGCGGAGAGCTCACACGTTATTCCACATCTGCAAGCGTGCCATTGTTGATTCTTCGGTCAACATTGACTCAGATGGCCATGATACCTCCGAGAAGCTTGGGAGGCCACGGGCTAGGTATATGTGGTTGTTGATGGAGATGGAGCTCTCCCTCATGTATGACATCCTGTATACCAAAGCGGCAGTCATTCACACATGGTTTGGCTACTGCATCCGGCTCTTCTCACCGCTCGCCGTTGTCGCCTCGCTCCTGTTATTCTACTTCAGACGCAAAGATGGCCATAGCATAGTTGATGTTTTGGTCACATATGTCCTGCTGGTTGGTGCCTTGCTCCTAGAGACAACATCTCTGCTGAACGCACTGGCGTCGACCTGGACATTTGCTTTCTTGTATGCCACGAGCTGGGACTGGCTTCGATACACCTTCTTGTGCAATGGAAGGTGGGACCGGCTTCGTCGTGCACTTGTATCTCTTCGCTTGCTTATCAGGACAACCACTGGAAGAAGCAGTCGTAGATCAGCGAGAAGGTGGTCCGGCACAATGGGGCAATACAATATGTTGCACTTTTGCAGTCTTTGTGATAAACCGGGTGGACCTCTACTTGGAAGGCTCGCTAAGATGTTAGGATTCAAGGAGTTGTGGGACAGAAAGCACTATTCTGGGAAAACCCAGATTTCAAAGGGGATCAAGAAGGAGGTGAACAAATATATAGACCGATTGCACAAGTTGGGGGTCCGGAGATTGAATGCGCTAGGCGTACTTCGGAAGACGTGGAGTCAGGATGCATTCGAGCTTCAGGAAGGATTGGACCATCAGGATGGATTTGAGGGAATATCGTATCAAGATGTCAGTCAATTTATCGGAATTGAGTTCCAGGAGGGCATCATCATCTGGCATATCGCCACGGAGATTTTCCTCGCCTGCAGTGCGGTCAAAAATGAAATGGAAGAAGTGAAGGCAGTCAGGGCAATGTCCAACTACATGATGTTTCTCCTCGTGGAGCGCCCATACATGCTACCAGGCCTTCCTCAAAATAGGTTGTACCAGCAAACATGCAAGAACTTGGTCGAAATACGGGACCAGGCTGAGCTCCCAACTCCCCATCCCAGATGGGGCTTGTTTACTATGCTCAAGGATTTATTCCGCCTGCGTGATGGCCCCAATTCTGACTCAAGGCTGATACTGGTACAGAAGTTTGCCAGAATCCTACGCGAAAAGGATCCATCCTTCAGCTTCGAAGCTCCTCGTCTTTATTATGCAACTTCCATCGCCAAAAAGTTGCTCAATAGGGATACAAGCAGGTCGTTGCAGCTGCTCCTGAAGGTTTGGACAGATATTTTGGTCTACGCAGCCAACCGATGCAGCAGGGACTCCCATGCCAAGAAGCTCAACGATGGTGGTGAGTTGATCACCGTCCTGTGGCTTATGATAGAGCACCTTCACCAAGTTTCTCTCGATGCACAAGGGAGTTAAGCCGTGAATCGCTGCTGTGGGCGCTCCTGGGAGAAGGCACCCAGCAGCTTCACTCACCTTGTAGGGATGACGCTTCCTCTGATCTCGTTGTGTTTACGGAGCTTCACCGCCGCTGCAGCCGGATGAACCCAGGATTAGGCCAGATGAATAGATCAATGTCAAATAGTTGTTCTATCTCACATCCACCAGAGTTACTTCTGCTATCTATTTCCTCTTTTTAGAGATTGATTCGTGTGTTTTTGGATGTTGTTTACGGTTGCTCTATTTGGCTGTGTGCATCCTAATGATGTTTTGTCTACTCTGCTTCTTGCCAGAATGTTCTCCGTGGTGTTGCAACAAAATTAAGTCATCACACACATATATAGAATGTGTTAGGCTCTCTGTACCACTTGTTAGATCATGTTACCTTTGTTTATACATTGCATCCCTTGGGTGCAGATCTAATATTGTGAGATACGGCATTAGCGTGCGCCGTATCAAGAACAATATAAACGAATAACAGAAAACCCAAAATAATAGCGATGAGGAATGGCAAAAGCTGACCACAAATTGTATAAGCATAACTTCAAAAGACTACACGAGTTGTCGCTCTGTCGCAAGTAACTCGAGCCTTAAATTATCGGATTCTTGTCCTATACAAAAATGTGTAATGCGACAGGTTTTATTGCCCTTAAATCCTGTCAAACACTCATAATTTCTTCTATTTATTGTAGATTGAGATGTTTTGGCTTATGTTTGCTTGGGTTGTTATGGACACACACCTTTATGATCACTGGGGGATCCAGTAAGAGCGTCGGCCATCGGGTGTTCCCAGGCACTAAAAAAAATCATGATTTCAGTTATACCCTTAAACTATCCATATCCTTGTACTAATAATATACTCTAAGGCCACTCCCAATGCATAGTGTCTTAGCTTATATCTAAAGAAGAAAGAGAGATTAAGACATTGATGTTAGAAACAAGCTTGCAATGCATAGTGTCTATGTGATGTTTCTTAGGTGTCATGAAGCAATTAATAGTTGCATGTAGTGTGATCAAAACTTTCATTTGGTTCATGTATCCACTTATGTTGCTTTTTTATTGTTCTATACCGGTACATCTATTTCAATTAAAACTACACATTGACAAAAGATACGATAATGAAAGAAATATTAATATTTAATGTTCATACCAAATGAAAATTATATAAAGGAATAGATAGCATCGAAATGGTACTGTAATCAAAGATATAAGTTAAGAAGTTACATCATTCAAAGTAATCATAATATTTTAATTTTGTTCAAACTTTTGCCAAATATGCTCAACCAAATCCTTTTTAAGCTGAATATGAGTTGGACGATCTCGAATCTTGGAATGTTTCTCTAGTACTTTCATAAATGCGGACATATCTTCATGAGATATTTCTGGATCTTAAATGACTGATGTGCTTAGAAGCTCATTCAAGTTCAAGTCACAAGTATTGGCTGCCTCTTCTTTCTCATCTTTGACTATCATGTTGTGTAGAATTATGCAAGCTAGCATGATTTTCTCAAGATCGCCTAGCTCGTACAAACGTGCTGGTCAACGCAAAATACAAAAATGAGCTTGCAAGATACCAAATGCATGTTCAACATCCTTTCTTGCACCTTCTTGCTTTTGTGCAAAAATTTTGTCCTTATCTGTTTGCGGCTTGTATATTGACTTGACGAATGTTGCCCATTCCAGGTATATTCCATCTGTAAGGTAGTAACCACTGTCATATTGTCTCCAGTTGACATAGTACTGCACTCGTGGAGCTTGCCCTCTCAACTCCTCAATGAACAAAGTCGACTGGTTAAGAACATTGATATCATTGTTGGATCCAGTGACACCAAAGAAGGCATGCCAAATCCAAAGATCATGCGAAGCAACCACCTCCAGAATGATTGTAGGAACACCCTAATTACCTCGAGTGAATTGGCCCTTCCATGCAACGAGAGATTTCTCCCAATGCCAGTGCATACAGTCGATGCTTCCTATCATGCCTGGGAAGCCACGACTCACCAATTTGCAACAATCGCTCAACATCTACAGTAGTGGGGCGTCTCAAATACTTACCACTGAACTTATCAATCACACCTTGTACAAACATCTTCATACACTCCACTACAGTACTATTGCCAATCTTCAGGTATTCATCAAGTTGGTCTGCAGGGCTGCCATTTCCGAGTTGGCGAATTGCCGTTGTACACTTCTGCAGTGGTGAGAGCCCTTGCCGATTAAGAGCATCCTTTCTTGCAGTGAAATACGAAGACCACTCACAAAGCGCATTGACAATAAGTAGAAACAAGGGTCTGGTCATCCGAAATCTTCTACGAAAGATTTTGTCGGAGTAGAGTGGATTCTCAGAGAAATAATCATCCACTAATTGAACCAGATGAGATGCTTCCTCGCGGTCTCGACGTTTCTTCTCCCGACCACCCATGTGAACCAGATGATTGCAACAGCGGTGGATCTTCCCCCGGTGGCGGTGGCAGCGAAGGTAGAGCTTCTCCCGACGGCGGCTGCAGTAGAAGTTCTTCCTTGCGGCGACGACGGCTGAGCTTCTCTAGGCAGTGGCGGAGGAGCTTCTCTCGGCAGCGGCGGCTGAGTGGATGGAGCCGCGGATCAGCGCCCCGACGCGGATGGAGCTGCTCGGCGCCCCCACGCGGAAATTCACTCCTTCCTCCCAGCTCTTCGCGGATGGAGCAACAGATCAGCGGGGCAGTGTGAATTGCAAACCGTGGTGCCCCCAACGTGGCCCCGAGAAGTGTCTTCAGTGTTGAATTTCGCGAATAGCTTATTTTTCCAGGAAGACATCAGTTGCCTCTCTCTTCTCATTAGTTCGGTTGCCACGTCAGATTTTTGCCTATATAGACCTCTCTTAAATGCCTAAGACACTGGTCAGGGTGGAGCACTGGGAGAGGCCTAAGGCCCTGTTTGGAGGGCGAAATACATTAATTGTTTACTGTGAAATAATATTGTGAAATTACTAGTTTCCAAACAGCTCCCACATTAACCAGATAAAGAATTATCTTTCTTTATCTTCCTTCATATATTACCCTGTCTACCGCCGCATCCTAACTTGTTGATTCTTATCGCCCCAACCCCTTCACCACCCACTGTGAAGTGTAAACTCTAGCCCTAAATCTAACCCTAACCCCTTCCCTTGTTGTCACCTAGAAGACCTAACGAGCACTAGCATTGGGCTGATGGATGTCAAAATTCTTTGGACTGATTAATATCATTCGTTTGTGAAGTCCTCCATATAACCATGCATGCACTTTTCTGGACCCTGACTCCTGCATTTTCAGTTTTTGAAAATTAATTAAGTAAATTTTATGGTATGTCAAATTCGTACATGCAGGTCATCGGGTTCTCTAAAATCAATAAAGTGGTTATGTCATGCATAACACAAGAACATTCCACAGGTTACACTTTTACAAGAGCCATAGAGGACAATCACAGCTGCATGTTTAATTAAATTTCATCATGGTGCATCGAAAGAGTGAAAGGAATAGATGCACGCTAGAAAGTGAATTATATTTCACCAGTTCATGCATATCTACATGAAAGAAACCAATTTTCTTAGGGGCAGCCTCCTAACCTGTTGACTGAAAATTTAATTGCTCTCAGTCACTTTTGTCGCTGCCGTTGGACGAGAATCCAATGGTCAAAAGATTTTCTTCTTCCCAACACAACATCCTCAAACCGCCCCACACCATGGGGCAGCGCCAGTGAACCTCAGGCCCTAACTTTGCTGCCGTCCACCGCGGTAAGCAGTTGATTGATGGTTTCACTACTACAAAAATTATTTCTAGAGGCGGGTGGTAACTCGTTTTCACAAGTGTTTAGTACACCCGTTTGCGATCGAAGGTCTGTAGAAATGAATGATTTCCATAGATGCAAAAATGACCGCCTATGAAAATCTATTATCACAGACGGTTCACTTAAGAAACCGCATGTGAAAATAGGTTTCCACATGCGGTTCCTTAAGCGGACCGCCTGTGAAAATTGATTTCCACATGCAGTTCTTTAAGCGGACCGCCTATGATAATCGGTCCCTCAATCAATATTTTTTGAATAAAAAAAAGCAAATTTTTTTTTGACCGACCAGGAACCCCACGTGGTCGCGACATCGCAAGTCACAAGTCACGCGTTTTTTCGCGCAAAATACGCGCGCTACGTGGTTTTTGGCGCGCGACCTGACAGGTTTCGAGTTCGAGTGCCAAAAACCACATAGCGCGTGTATTTCGCGCGAAAAAACGCGTGACTTGTGACTTGCGACGTCGCGACCGCGTGGGGGTTCCTGGTTGGTCAATTTTTTTTTTGCTTTTTTTCGATTAAAAAAATATCGATTGAGGGACCGATTATCGCAGGCGGTCCGCTTAAGGAACCGTCTGTGGAAATCAATTTTCACAGGCGGTCCGCTTAAGAAACTGCCTGAGGAAACCTATTTTCACAGGTGGTTTCTTAAGTGAACCGCCTGTGGTAATAGATTTCCACAGGCGGTCACTTTTGCGCCTGTGGAAATCATTTATTTCTACAGGCCTTCGATCGCAGGCGGGTGCATTAAACGCCTATGAAAATGAGTTACCACCCACCTCTAGAAATAATTTTTATAGTAGTGTAGGTCACCAATAGTAATTTCAGAATTCGCGAATTTCAACTGCCCGTTGTACTTCCATTCCCCTGTTCAAATATGTATCTTCAGTCTGTGTCATATGTGGACCATGTCAAAAAAATAATATAAAATGTTGAAAAAAAAACAACTTTGGTCTCTGGACATCTGTTATGTTAATTTCTGGGTTATTATAGGGCTCAGTTTGAACCTTGCACCATGTAGTACCCATAATAGCAGGTGAATTCAGCAAGTCATATTAAGTTTGGAGTTAAGATTTCAATACTTGTGAAGGAATGGCAGGATTTCAACATTGCACCATATATATTGGATAGCTGCAACTGGCAAGCTCCTCACCATGCAGTCCGGCCCTAAAATCACTATCCTCAATAATGCCAATGTCTGTTTGCTTCCAAAAAACCAGATGCAATACGTTTGACTGATTTCAGACCAATAAGCCTCATCAATAGTTTTTCCAAGATCATATCCAAGTTGTTGGCAAATAGACTTGCACCAAGACTCCATGACATTGTCTCAAGAAGCCAAAGCGCTTTTGTAAAAAATTGATGCATTCATGACAACTTTGTTTACGTACAAAGCTTCACAAAGAAATTGCATAAGAAAAAGAGACCGTCACTATTTATGAAGCTTGACATATCGAAGGCTTTTGATTACGTAAACTGACAATATCTAATACAGGTGTGGTCAGGCTTGGGTTTGGCCACAAATGGTGTGATTGGATATGTCAACTTCTGGCCTCATCTTCCTCTCGTATTCTACTAAACGGGGCAGCGGGTCAAGACATTTTCCATGCGCAAGGCCTAAGATAGGGGGATCCGTTATCACCTATGATTTTTATCATAGCGATTGATCTGCTGCAAAGACTAGTGCAGATGGCAAAGGAGAAAGGCTTTCTGTACCCGGTGCTACCTACAAAGGCCAAGCTAAGGTGTTCCCTGTATGCCGATGATGTAGCCATATTCATCAATTTGAACAAGCAAGAGCTCAAGACCTTAAATAAGGTTCTAATGGCATTTGGGAGATGCTCCGGCCTGATTACGAGCTTATCTAAGATGGAATTATTTCCAATTAGATGCCATGAATGTGAACATTGACAAACTCCTCTCAAACTTCCCAGGGTAGATCAAATCATTCCCGTGTAAGTACCTTGGGCTCCCACTGCACACAAGGAAATTAAGGAAAATTGGCATTCAACCTTTGATTGATAAGCTTGGAGGTAGACTTCCAGGTTGGAAAGGCTAATTGTTCTCCTTAGCGGGAAGAGACACTTTAGTCAAAATTGTTCTCTCGACACAACCGACTTATCACCTTACGGTGTTCCTGTTGCAGAAATGGCTTGCCAAGAAGATCGATCGCATTAGAAGAGCTTTCCTTTGGAAGGGGGAAGCCCCAGAAAAGGTTACCTGGGCACATTCTCTGGTAAATTGGAGCACCACAATGAGGCCGAAAGATCTAGGAGGTCTAGGTATTTTGGAGCTGGAAAAATTTGCAAGAGCTCTAAGAGTCAGATGGTTGTGGTACCAATGGACAGACACGCAATGACCATGGGCGTAGCTTCAAGTGCCGTGTGACAAAATAGATAGACTTTTTCATGGTTTCCACGGTAGTCACTATTGGAAATGACGAGAAGGCAAAGTTTTGGCATGAAAGCTGGGTTGATGGATTGGCCCCAAAAGTAATTGGGCCGGATTTGTTCAAGCTTGCAAAGAGAAAGTATAGATCAGTTAAGAAGAATTGCAGGATGACAATTGGATTCGGAGTTTGCGCAACTTAACAACTCATGAGGAACATGCACAATTCATTGACTTATGGAGCGCGTTGAGCGGGTGGAGCATGACCAAGCTTCGGAGGATCAAGTCAGTTGGAAATGGACGCCGGATGGGGTGTATACCACAAAAAAGTGCATACAAAATCCAATTCATGGGGCAGCCAAGAGACTACAAACACAACATATTTGGACGGCCAAGATAGAGCCAAAGTGCAAAACATTTGCCTGGTTGGCGATACAGGGGAAGATTCTTACTGTGGAAAATTTGGAGAAAAGGGGATGTATTGATGATCAAAATGACCGCTATTGCAAACTATGCACCACGTCGTATGAAAGTACTCAGCATCTCTTGAAGGACTGTACATTTACGCTTCAAGTATGGAAACAGGTTACGCAGTTGTGCGGTTGGGACAATGTGCCGAGCCTAAATGAGTTTTCCCATATCCGATCATGGTGGCGGAAAGCAAAATGCAAAATCAACAAGGAGAGCTGTAGGGATTTCAACGGAGGAGTTATATATTTTTGGTGGAATATTTGGAAGGAAAGAAATCATCGGGTATTCCAAGGCCAAAGTTTGGATGAGGTCTTAACTCGGGAAATAAAAGAGGACATCAACCAAAAAAACCGGGCGTGGCAACTGTCTTAATCCGACATCTTTCTTTTGGTAGTAGGTTTGTAACGTTTTTCTTTGTTCCTGGAGGTTTCGGCCTTCAAGTCGTTTCTGGAGCCCTTGTCGTCTTCACTCCCTTTTTGCTATCCTCCGATTAAGGGTCAGTCAAACTCTTTGTATTTCGTTTTCTCCTCTTTTATCAATATATTCGGCAACTCTCTTGCCATCCTTTTGAAAAAAAAGTTGAATTTCTTGCTCCTACCTGCAAGCGATGAAATTCTCAGTGATGGTATCACCACCTGTTGAGGCTTTTGTTGCTCCTAATGGTATCCTACCCTACCATGGCAATGAAATGTTGGAAGGCCATCATAAGCAGCAGATCGGAAAAGGCGTCATTGTCGTGGCAAAATCCTTCCTTCTGGCATCTTTCTGTCGACTGGACCCATTCTATCAAGCGGCCATGTGTCTGACGATCTGTAAAAAAAAAAAAAAACCCCTATGTGTGTGACCCTCCCCTGCATCAGACCGTGCGGACGTAGGAAGTTCGAGATGTTTAGTTCCAAGACTACAGATGTGGTTAGAAACTGATTTCAATTTTGCTTTTCTCCACGTTAGCTGTGAACGTGTCCGTCCAGCATGGCAAAAAATCCAAACGAGAGTCCACCGGGGTGAACCCAGGATCCAAAACCATCAATATGTGAATAGTAACTTGCTTTAGGCAAACCAAGGATTTAGCAAACCAAAAAAAATAACTTTATGGGTTAATTGGACTACGAGCAAACTTTAGAAGAGTAAAGTGAACTTCTTTGGATCAAATAGACAATATCTTGTGTACAAGTTAGAACAAGCAAACCAGGGTGCAACGAACAATTCATCTACTTGGCTTCAAGGTCATAGATGACAGGAATCGTAGGAGCCAAAACTTAGCCGAAATCATAGTTGAGAAATCAAGTTAAAATGCGCATTGGTTTACATGTGATGAGTCATTGACAAAGGTTGAATTGAGTTGAACTTGGTTTTCATGAAGGTTAAACGAACTCGGAACTTCCGGTTCAAAACCAGAACTTCCGGTGTCTTAGTGAACTCAGAACTTCCGGTCCAAAACCGGAACTTCCGATGTCATGGGAAAACCAAGATAGAGAGACATCTTCCAGAGTTGAATCCGGAACTTTCGGTGTCATGGAAAAACCAAGACTGAGAGCCCTCTTCCGGAGGTGAACCTAGAAGTTCCGGTGCTCGGAACTTTCGGTCCAAAACCGGAACTTCTGGTGTCATGGGAAAACCATGACAGAGAGCCCTCTTTCGGAGTTGAATCTGGAACTTCCGGGGTTCTCGATATTTTTGAGTTGGGGTTTGAATTGAGGATTTTGGTTTTGGAATAACTGGAGATGGAATTGGAGACATGTTTGTCTCATGGTGTGCAGGTGATGGATGTAACTTGGTGGTCAACGATGAGATGATCGGGGTTAAACGAGGTGTTTGATGCTGGACGATCAAGGAGGCTGGGTGGACTCAAGGATGATCCTAGCTGTACACATGGAGATCAAGAAAAGCATGGGAAGATAGATGAAGATGGCGTGTTGATAAAGTCAAGTGAAAGGGATGCTGGTGCAAGTGACAAGACGGCGTGAGGGATTAGGAGCGGGAGAGACTTGCCGGCGGTCAAGATTGCAAGACGGAGTCCACGTGGTATGTGAAACTTGTGTCAAGGCTAAGCTAAGTCATGAAGACGCCACGGTCGTTCGATGGACGGAGATAAAAATGGACGAAAATACCCTCGGTGATAGGTAGGAGTGTATTGGAGCGTGGTAGGTAGGAGGGGCACTTTGGGAACAAAAAAATTTGGCATCCAAGGAAGCTCCTAACGACTAAAAATAGAGGGAGGGGTTGTGCTAGCCCATTGAGCCAGCCATTTTAATTGTGTGTGGTTGAGTTTTGGGAGAGGAAGAGAGGAGAGCTTAGCCTTTGTAATAGGTAAGAGCTTTTTTAGAGAAAAATACTTTGTAATCTACCAAAAGAACGTGTTCCTCTTTGAGTAATGAGATTGGTGATTTCTCCCATGCTTGTGTTCATCTCCTTCTAGTCTTCATCTATTGGCTCCCTTGCTTTATTTGCATGTTTTTTGTTTTTCATTGCAATTTTCGTTTTTATTTAAGGGCTTAAATTTTCAACCTTGTTGGAGTCATTCATCTCGTTGCTAGAGGCATAAAATTAACATACAAATATATACCGTTGGGTCTTGAATTCTCTTGCCATTAAATTATCAACTTGGAGAATTTCTTCAACCGGTACCAAGTTACTTTGATTTGAGAGATCTTCTTCGTCTTGTTTGTTTTCTGTGCGCTATGACACTTGATATGGCCTTTAATGGAACATAGGGTCCTTATCCATACAAGTGTAGTGATGTTTCTCTCGAAGAGTTTGAGTGATTTCGTGTCTCTCGGCTTTAGCTTCTGCTCTTGATTTTGGAGGTGCGATGAGTGATCAAAAATGGAGAAGACCATCTAAGAATTTGGTGAGGCGCCTATTCACCCTCCCTCTAGTCATCATTCTCCGCATGGCCAAACAGGACGAGGAAAAAACTTCTTTTACTACCCCGGTGGGGACCTATTGTTATGTCTCAATGCCTTTTGGTTTGCGCAACGCTGGGTCATCGTTCCAGCGGGCCGTGTGCATTACCCTTGATTCGCAGGTTGGCCGCAACATCGAGGATTATATTGACGATCTCATGGTCAAATCCCGAGATCGCGTCACCCTGCTGGAGGACTTAGCCAAGACTTTCAATAGTCTCTGCACTACCCGCCTGAAGCTCAACCCCGAGAAGTGCGTCTTCGGGGCACGCACGGGCAAGATCCTCAGTTTCTTGGTATCCAGCCGAGGAATCGAGGCCAATCTGGAGAAGGTCCAGGCCATCGAACAAATGCGTCCCCCGGCTCGACTCAAGGAAGTCCAGCGTCTTGCTGGCTGCATGGCGGCCCTGGGGCACTTTATCTCCAAGCTCGGGGAGCGAGGGCTCCCTCTCTTCAAACTCCTGAAGAAGACCGGTCATTTTGACTGGACACCGGAGGCCGAGCAGGCCTTCCAAGACTTGAAGAATTATCTCACCTCACCACCCGTACTGGTGGCCCCCTCCGAGGGCGAGCCTTTACTGCTCTACGTCTCGGCCACTCCTCAGGTCGTGAGCATGGTACTGGTTGTGGAGTGTGATGAGTGCTCGGGGCAAGGTGCTGGGTCCGAGCTCCCAGCCGCCCCAGAGCAGCCTTCAATTCTCGGGGCTTCTCCCGAGAAGGCAGTAGAGCTTGAGACCTCGGCTCCTCCCTACCAGGGAGTCGAGCCCGAGAACCCGACCGGCCCCGACCACTGTGCCGGGCTCGGGGGCTGTGACAAGCCCTCAGGCAAGGCCCCAGTCCGGGCCCGCCGCGTACCGTGACCGGTGTACTTCGTCAGTGAAGTCCTCTGAGACGCCAAGATAAGGTATCCCCAAGCCCAGAAGATGCTCTATGTTGTACTTTTTGCTTCCAGGAAGCTGCGCCACTACTTGCAGGCGCACAAGGTCTCGGTGGTCACAACGTATCCACTGGGGACGATCCTCTAGAACCGAGAAGGCACTGGGCGCATCGTCAAGTGGGCAGTGGGGTTGGCGGAGTTCGATCTGCACTTCGTTAGCCGCCAAGCAATCAAAAGCCTGGCCCTGTCTGACTTCGTGGCGGAGTGGACGCCGGTCCCCGAGATCGACCATGAAGGGATTTCCGCGTGCCCCGGGCAAGATGGGCCCAGGTACTAGGTCATGCACTTCAACAGCTCCCTTACGCTGAAAAGCACGGGGGCTGGAGTGGTTCTCACCCCCCCCCCCAATGGGTGAAGTACTCCAGTACGTCGTGCAGCTACATTTCCGAGCAACCAACAATATGGCGCAGTACGAGGGCCTCATCGGTGGCCTCCGAGCAGCGGTGGGCCACGGGATTCAGTGCTTGCTGGTCAAGGGAGACTCCCAACTGGTGGTCAACCAAGTATCCAAAGAATACGAGTGCGATCCTCAGATGGCGGCGTACGTGGCTTAAGTCAGGAGGCTGGAGAGGCACTTCGACGGCCTGGAGTTGCGGTACATACCTCACCGCGACAACGCTCTGGCCGATGACCTCTCTCGCCTGGCATCTGCCCGGGCGCTCATCCCAGCCGGAGCCTTTGAAGAAAGTCTCACACGGCCATACGTCCTGCCTGCTGACCAGGATGAAGGGGAACCCTCGAGCCTAGTTGAGGGAACCCAGGCAGCACCTGTAGTGGAAGGTCCCGTCAGGGTGCCGCCGCCCGGTGATTGCGCTGCGCTTGCCGGTGGTTCTCAAGATGCCTCGTGGATTGACGAGATCCGAGGGTACTTGAAAGAAAACATCCTCCCCGGGGATGATGCCTCTGCGGAGAGGATTGCACGGCAGTCCAAACGCTATGCCATAGTAGATGGGGATCTCTACCGGCGCGGCACGGACGGTGTCCTCCTAAAATGAATCACCCGGGCAGAAGGCAGTGAGTTCCTCACTGAGATCCATGAGGGCGAGTGTGGTGGCGATGCATCGTTCCGCACGCTGGTTGGGAAGGCCTTTCGGCAAGGTTTCTACTGGCCTACAGCTCTCCAGGACGCTTCCGAGTTGGTTTGGCACTGCAGGGCGTGCCAGTTCCACGCAAAGCATATTCACCAGCCAGCTCAGGCTCTCCATACCATCCCCCTGTCATGGCCCTTCGCGGTCTGGGGGCTGGACATCCTAGGTCCATTCCCTCGAGCAATCGGGGGCTATGAGTATCTCTACATCGCCATCGACAAGTTCATCAAGTGGCCAGAGGCGGTCCCAGTTATCAAGGTTACCAAGAATACGGTGCTTCAATTCATCTGCGGTATCACAAGTGACTTCAGCGTCCCGAACAGAATCATCACCGATAATGGCACCCAGTTCACAAGTGCCCTGTTCGGGGACTACTGCGAGGACCTCAGCATCAAGCTCTGCTTCACCTCTGTTGCTCATCCTCGGAGCAATGGGCAGGTCAAGCGTGCAAATGCTGAGATACTGAAGGGGCTCAAAACCCGGACCTACGACGTGCTCGCAAAGCACGGGAAAGGGTGGATCGACGAGCTCCCTGCTGTGTTATGGGCCAACTGAACCACGCCAAGCCACACCACCAGGGAGACTCCATTCTTCCTCGTGTACGGCGCTGAGGCGGTCCTCCCCTCCAAACTCACTCTCGGCTCCCCTCGGGTGAATGCCTACTCCGAAGGTGAACAGGAACAGCAAATACGCGACGACGTCAACCACCTGGAGGAGCGTCGGTGACGAGCTGCCGTCTGGGCAGCTAGATACCAGCAGAGCCTACGGCGTTATCATCAGCGTCACATCCGGGCCCGGTCACTCGAGGTTGGGGATCTAGTTCTCCGACGCGCCCAAACGCGCGAAGGAAAGAATAAACTGTCCCCTATGTGATAAGGCCCCTTCATCGTGACCGGTGTCCCGCGACAAGGCTCATTTCGGTTGGCCACAGAAGACGGGCAGCCGCTCCAAAATGTGTGGAACATCGAACATCTGCGCAAATTTTACCCCTAGGTGGACATGTTCATGCTCAGGCCAACCAGGCCAGGGGTCCCCCCTGCCCAAGTTGGCCGGGAGCGCCTCCAACCATGTAAGTTCCCACCTCTATAGAAAATTGTCAATATACACTCTTATTCCGGGTTTTCTCTCTGGAATCCATATGTTTAATCTGTTTGGTGAGATGCTTGATTTGTGCGAGAAAACACGCTCTCTCATTTTTCCCGTGGATAAAACGGATCCCGGTCGGTATGCGCGCAGGCAGTAGCTGCTGACTTAAGTCTGTTGTGGTAGGCTGTGGTGTCTGGTTGCATGGCAGTGCCCCGAGCACTACCGAGCCTCTGGGGTTCTTGAGTAATCCTACCGCTTGAGCAAAGAGTGGTCGGGACCGCCTAGACCCCAGGGGCGGGCTGTCGGTGCTCGGTCTGGTCAGTCCTACCCCGGGCGTCACCAGACCATTGGACCTCTTGGTTATGCCTCTGTCTGTACACTTCACCGGTCTGGGTATTCGAGAGGTCTCAGGTCAAAAATGAGAGCAGTCTATAATGAGTACTGCACTAACAGAGTGCACCAAACAAAGAGTCTTTTCCTATTTTCTTAAGTTTACATATCAATAATCAAGAACAAAGCAGCACGACCGAAAAGGGCCTCAGTGCCCAGGGCGCTACTCGAGCCTACGGGGTCCTCGGGTAATCCTACCGCTCGAACATGAGTGGTCAGGACTGCCTAGTCCCTAGTTCTCTCACCTGCGTTCCAGTGCTCGGGCGCTCCGTACGAAGGAACCAAAGTTCCCGGGTGCCCCGAGCTCGAGGCACCTACCCCCTCCTGGATCGGTTGACCGGAAGGCTCACAGTTGTCCGGTGAGTAGCTAAAGTTATATGAATTTCCATTCGTACATATGCAATGAACTATTGTTTCCGAGTGGTCCTCGGGACCTTCGCATTCTAATCTGTTCGGCGAGATGGTCTCCTCGCGCACAAAACCTTGCCCACGTGCTCGCTTTTCCGGAACCACAAAAACAAAAAGTAGTCGGTGTACCGTACAGGTGGCGATTGCTGACTGAGGTCCTTTATAGTGGCTGTGGTGTTCGGCCAACTTGGTAGTACCCCGGGCACTACCGAGTCTCTGGGGTTCTCGGGTAATCCTACCACTTGAACAAAGAGTGGTCGGGACCACCTAGACCCCAGGGGCGGGTTGTCGGTGCTCGGTCTGGTCAGTCCTACCCCGGACATCACCAAACCGTGGAGACTCTTGGTCGTATTTCTGCCCGTACGTGTCTCCGGTCTACTCGTTTGTGAGGTCGCGAAGTGGAAAGTGTTCGCTGGTCGTGGCGTGCACCGTGCTGGATGGACTTATCTCCCGAGCAGGGAAGTTCATGTCTGTGTCTCTTGACTTAGCAGCAGCGGACTCACGAGGGCTCGGGGGCTGGATGCTCGGGTGGTCCCACTACTCGTACGATGAGTGGTCGGGGCAACTTAACTCTCGAGGGGAGGAAGGCCAGGCTCGGTCCGGCTAATACCTCTCGGGACATCAAGCGAAAAGCGAACAACATGAAGACAAGCACAATGGAGTTTCGATCCCAAAGAAAGGCTTCTATTATATTTCAAAGGAACCATTCTGGAGGGATCACTCCCATATTTACAACATTCGAAAAAACAAAAAATCTAACTAATCCGCAGGCTCCGACGGAGGCGAAGACACGTCGTTGCTGCCGCTGCTGCTTGGTTCCGGCATCGGCTCCCGTGTAAAACACGCCGCCACCTCGGCGGTGACATCATGGACAGCTTCCCGGGAGGCAGCTTCTTCGGCCTCGACCACTCCCTGCCGGACCGGCTCCAGTGGGAAGGCAGGGTCTCAGCTACGGTAGTAGGCGAGAACGTGCTCGGCCACTGCTTGGGCCAGAGCACGCCCCTCCCGGGACGCCAGCTCCTGCATAGCGTTCGGAAGAGCCTCGAGGTGCCAGGCGATCTCTTCAAAACCAAGGACGACGTGGCCGATCGTCTCCTTGTCCAGCCCCTACTCGCCCACGTGCACGTGCCCGAGCCCAGCTGCCTTCTAAGACTTCCGTGCCTGATGGAGGATGTCTCGCATCATCAGCTTCACGTTGGTCTGCTCGGCGACGACATTCTCGAGCTCATCCTTTGCAATCTTCAACTGGTCCTTGAAGCTGGTACCGTCGGCTGCGCTGGTAGGGACGCCCCTGGTGGGTGGGGTCTCAGATTGAGCTCGTTGTAGCTGCTCAGCCTGGGCCCCGACGACCTGCTCTCAGGCAGCCACGTCGACCTCCCGCTTGGCGACCAGCTCCTCCCAGGAGGTAAGAGCCGATGATGCCGAGGCAGCATCCGCCTCGCGTTGCGAGATTTGCTCCTCCTGGGTGTCAAGGGCCACCGCCGTTATCTCGACGTCGGTCTTGCGCAGCTCGACCTGCTCCTGTCGGCAGAGAACATCGGTGCGGCTGCGCTCCAGCTCATCGTTCTGGCAAGCCAAGTCCACCTGGGTAGACCGCATGGCCTTCTCGCGCTTGCCGACCGCCTCCTCCTGAGACAGAAGTAGCCGCTCCCGAGCAAGCAGCTCCGCGGCCCACCTCCGGGAAGCCTGGTCACGCTTGGTCGCAACCGCTCCATGCGGCTGGCCTTCTCCTGCGCGGCGACAACCTCGTCGCGTGTCTCCTCCAACGCTTCCCGCTCCTCGGCCACCTCGCGCCTTGATTTCTCGTAAGACGTGCGGGCCGTGGCGATACGGGTTTCTGAAAGCTTGCCGACCTCTTCCAGCTGCCCCCTCTCTTCAACCAGGGTGGCGTGCTCCTTGTCGAGCTCTGCCCGCTCCGCTGCCACGGCCACTTCAAGCCGCCCGATGACCTCCCAGGCGCTTCCGAGCACCTCCGGGAGGGGTTCCGGGGCCGCCCTAGACGGTGGCCGGGGGCTGGGTCCTCTACGAGCCCTCTCTGCAGAGGCGCTCGGGGTCCCCGATGGCTACCGCGCCGGCGCCGCCCTCATCTCGACCACTTCCACCGTGGCCACTTGCTCCGTCTTCGGAGTGCTTGGGGCGGGTTCGGTCGGCGCTGGCCCGTCGGGACCGGTCAGGGCCCTCAGCTCAGGGCTGGTCGGTGCCCTCGGCTCCGGGCCTGCTGGCGTGCTCGGCTCTGGAACAGGCGCGCTCGGCCCAGGAGCGGGGGCTGGCCTCGCCCCCTCCGGTTGTCTTTGGCCTCCTGCTGGGTCCTTAGGAGGCCTGAAAATAGAAAAAGGTTAGTGGCAAGTCAACATCCGGGCAGGCATACTCGAGACGGAAAGGGAGCTTACGTGGTCTTCGGCCCGCGGTACTACCACCAAGATTCGGGGATCTTGAAGCCGGGGCCTTGCGGCTTCGGTCCGGGCTCCGCCTTCCTCCTCTTCGGTGGAGGGCTCTGTCCCTCGGGCCGTTGTGGGCCGGCCCCAGTGGCCGCTTTGGAGCCTGCCTCCGGCAGCTGGTTAGTCCGGGCGCCAGCTGTTGCGCCGTTGGCCGGGCCTTGGCCCTCGGGTTCCCGCACCCTAGGCCTGGCCTCCGTCCCGGACTCCGCTCCTGAAGATTGGCCGCCCTGGCCACCCTCCGTCGCGCCGCCCGCCGCTGGCCGTTGTCGCGGAGGTGACAGCGACGACGAGGAAGATAGCTAAGACACGTATGCCCGGGGACACGCTTCCCCTTGTCCCCTTGGGCCACCGGCCTGCTGCCTGCGGCATCCCTGCCGTCAGCTTGCTGGCTGCTGCCTGCGGCGTCCTTGCCACCGGCCTACTACCTGCGACGTCCCTGCCGCCCGCCTGCTGTCTGCTGCCGGCCTCTTCATCCACCCCGGGGATTTGTATAGTCCCGGGGTTCTGGCACCCTGGACGCCCCACCAGGCTCCTCTCGGAGCAGGACCGCCCAGGCGAGGTCCTCGACGCCGGTCACCACCTTCAGCAATGTCGCCAGCGCCCCCTCATCCAGGTCCCCGTCCTCGTCAATGTGGGTCCTCGTGATGTCACCCGAGCCTGTGTAAATCCAAGCGAAGCGGGCCCGCTCCCGCAAGGGGGCCAGACGGCGGCGCAGGTAGTCGGCCACCACCATCAGCGAAGTCAGCCCCGCCCGGCGCAGGTCATCGATGCGGTTCAGCACCGGGCGAAGGCGCTCATCTTCTGCGGGGGCCGCCTCCCAGGTCGACCTGTGGGGTTCCGCCAGTGTCTCGGGCAGCGTAAGGCGTTCATGGGGGCTGACGTCGATGTAGACCCGTTCCCGGCGCCAGTCCTCCCATTTGCTACACAAAACTTGCGAAATGTAGAGTTCGCCGAGCCCGTCCCGCAGGCGGAAATTGCAGCAGCCAGCGACATCTACCTCGAAGGATCCCTTCTTCTTCCCGGCCACTCGCAGGACAAAGAAGTGTCAGAACAGGGCCACCGACGGTGGCACTCCCATGAACATCTTGCAGAAGTGCGCGAAGATGGCCAGGATCACCACCGAGTTTGGACTTAGGTGGATGAGCTGGATGCCGAAGGTGTCCAGCACTTGAAGGAAGAATGTTGAGAAGGGCGGCACCAGCCCGGCGGCGACGAACGATACGAAGATGACGATCCGCTCCGACCAACGCGTGGAGGGCGGAAAGCGCGCCGGCGTCACCACCGACACCTCCCGCTGGCCAGCGGGCACCATCAGCTTGCGAACTTTCTCTGCCCCCTCCTCGTTCACGATGCGTGACTCCGGCAGCACATTGTCGGAGCTCGACTTGTCCTGGCGGCTGCTTCCTGCCCTCGGCATCTTTTGGGGGTGGGGAGTGTGCTGGAAGGGATGAGAGAGAGGGTGCGCTGTGGGCCGAAAGGAGGGCGAGAGCTCCTGAGCGCAAGGAAGAAGAAGACAGAGGCGGTGATCGCAAGAAGGGCGTAAGGGGCAACGGTTCGCTCCACCTCCCTATTTTATATCCTGGGGATTTCAAACGACGCTTTCCGCGGCGCATTCTGCGAAGCACATTCCCTCGATCGGCACGGGTGCCAGGCGAATCTCCCTCGATCCGTGCGATTGCCAGGCGCACTATCCTCGATCCGCGCAGTTGCCACGCGTGCCTCCCGCCTCGTTATCACGCTCCTCGGAAGTTGGAAGGACACGCGTCCGTTCGGTTCCCCGCCTGGGTCATACCAAGAGCCTGGGCTAGAAAGACCAACGCTCGAGAACAGGCCACATGGCATCGGTACTAGGATCAGCCTCGAAGAAAATGAGGGCCCCATCCGCAGTCTCTGGGCCATCGCCTACCAATGGGCCCGGGGGCTGCTGATGAGGACATCACTCTTTCGGATACACAAACACCGAGTATTCCTCCAACAATAGGTCCATTGACACGAGCTCGTGCATGTCAACTAAATCATGAGGTGAGCTCGTTCCTTAGTGTTCCTTTATATTTTGATAAGGATGGGATGCTACTGAATAATTGTGATGTATTATTACTTAGGAACACGGGAGAAGACCAGCAAGGGCGCCCAAGCCAAGGTGGAAGTCCAATCAAGTTCGAGTCCGTTTCGGAGTCCAAAACCATACTGCACTAAAATCATCGCCCAGGACGCATACTGACTCCGTTTTTGACGTTCTACATATGGTTGGAAAGCTAAGGAGATAGGCTTTCCAATGGGACTGGTCTCATGTCCAAATTCTTTCTGATTCAACAGGAATCATCAAAACAAGTGAACATCCAGAATCTGTCAGAGTGTTGCGCCACCATCTTTTGGCCCGTTGGGCCGTGTAACGTGTTGGAGTCCATTAGGGATGCGTCCAGGGGTCCTTGGCCGACTCTAGTCTCTTATATATAGTAGCTGCTGCCCCAATTAGGGTTGGGTTTTGCTTAGATATTGATCTACACACAGATTGTGAGATTTTAACTCTTGTTCCAGACTGACTAGGCCGCCGCAAGTGTTTGTGGAACCCCAACTTCGAGTGCTTGAATTCTATTCGCAATATTTCAGATTGCATCTTCTACGTTCTTGCTTGTGTTCTCAGTACTCTTGCAGGGATTGAGCCTTTTTGGTGAGGTCAACTGCGCGACACGGTTGATAACCAACGGAGCTGTGGTGTAGTGATTGCAAGGGAGTCGATCTGTTCGGGTCGAAGCCTTTGGATCATCAACGTCGAGTTCTCCATCTATCGACTTATCGCTACCTATCGGAAGATCAGGCCAACAATCCCATCATCTGGTATCAGATTTTCAAGTTGCCCGTTAGGTAATTTCGTTTTCCCCTTTAGATTAGTCTGTTTTTCATTACCTAGAGTCCAGAAAAAGCCAAAAAAAATCCGTCAATTTCCGTTGCCCTAAAACCCTTTGTGCCTTTGCAATTTTTGTTTTCAGTTGCACGTTGATTGAGTTTGTGTCCGTGGTCGAGTCTTGTTGCTGGTTTAGAGTCGTGTTCTTGGTCTTTAGTCAACGCTTCATGCTGTTTTGATCACGCCGCTATCCCATCGCCACCATCCCCACCAACAAGTCGAGCCACCACATTACTCGATTTGCCACCACGAGCCGCCTTGTGTTACTTTCCACCACACCAACCCTAGATAGGTCGCAAGCCGCCTTGTATCAATTGCCCTGCCACCGATGTCCTCCTTGTTCCTCTCGCGATCCTATTGCTTGCCATACCTTAACGAGAACAATTTCTGCAAGAGGTGCTTTAAAAAAAACCCTAACTCAACAGGGGTTCAGTAAAACGGCCATAACTTTCTCATACGGACTCGGAATCGGGCAATTTTTTTTTCACGGACATCTACAGAAAAAGTTACATCCGTTGCTCCTCGACTTTGCCGGTTTCAATTTTTCCCAAATTCAGCTTGGAAGATTGAGTATTCGAGCCGCGAGTTTTTGCACGCTTTTCAGAGAACGTGCTTGATTTTCTATAGGTCACATCTTTCATCCGTTTGAGCTGAAAGTTTCTGTGGTTGTTTCTTGTGTGCTCCTAGTTCAGAAAAAATATCAGAAAAATACAAAAAAATATTCGTGATTTCTACTAGTGCTAAAAGACAAAAAAAGAGGAGCACATAGAGAGCACCCAGATAATTGTGCTGTTTGCTGTGTCTTTCCATCTTGTGCTTTATCTGATCATCCTGTTTAGCTTTGTTTCAGTTGTTGTGCTAGGACTAGGGACACGTGATAGACCAGCAACTGTGATTCATACTTTGGACACTTATTCAGCTTTGCTCATCTGATTACAGTTATTGCTAATCCTTGCTACCATATTGTGCCTACCAAGCTCCACCTCCTTTGATCCGAACAGGTTCACTCTTGCAATCATCCCATGCTTCACACGGTTTCAAGACTTGTCACCAGTTGTTCCTCCTTGCTGCGTTGGTAAGAACATTTGTAAGAGCATGGTAAAACGCTTGAGTGTGTGTGATTCTACCTTCCACCACCTAGTAGTTGCTAGGGATAATATTGTGTTGTCCTTTGTTTTCTACTAACCATGTCAGGTGATGGCTCTCTGTCGGATTTTAAGGATTGTGTGTCCAAGGAAGAACTCAACAAAGCCTTGCAGGATCATACTAGACTATTGACAGACATTAGAACAAGCATTGCTAACCTTGTCACGCGAGTGAACGACCTTGAGTTGCGACAGCCACCACAGGATGATGAACATTCACATGATGATAATAATAATGGTGACAGAGATGGTGACCAGGAAGATGGTGAGGTTTTTGTTGGGCAAGATGCGCGTGTTGAGCAACGTCGTCGTGCTGAACAATTACGTCGTGAACAACAACAACGTCGTCAAGGTAACGGAGGTAATAATGTTAATCGCAATGGTCGCGATGATCCTTATTCTAAGATTAAGTTTTCAATACCTCCTTTTGATGGTGCATATGATGCTGATGCTTATTTGGATTGGGAAATGACGGTTGATCAAAAGTATAGTTCTCATATGGTTCCTGAAATGTTCATAGAGTTAGACTAGCCACTTGTGAGTTAACGAATTATGCTATTATTTGGTGGAATGGTTGAGTTTCTAGTGGCTTAGAACCTGAATCATGGCCTAGACTAAAGCGTGCCATGCGCAATAGATTTATTCCTCCTGATTATACACGTGAATTGAAAAAGAAATTGTAGCGCTTAAATCAAGGTTCTAAATCTGTGCATGATTACTATCAAGAGCTTCAAATTGCTATGCTTCGTTGTAATATACAAGAGGATGATGAGGATACCATGATTCATTTTTACTCTGGGTTGAGACGTGAAATTCAGGACCTTGTTGATTATAAAGATTACAATACTACCAATAGGTTGTTCCATTTTGCTATCTTGGCAGAAAAAGAACTGCAGAGTCGACAACAGGTGCAGAAATTGAGGAACAATTTTGGGAGTACATCTACTTCACGAGTACCACCGGGACAAGCAACAACATTCCCTTCTACATCTACACGATCTGCTGCCCCCTCCTCCAACACTTGGGTGCATTCAGCAGGAGCACCACCACCATCACGTGAGGTGAGCAAATCTACTGTTTCGCAGGATCCAATGCCAAGCTCTTCTTCAAATGTAGCTACCACGGGTCGTACAACGGGCATTGTGTGCCGTTGCTGCCAAGGTATTGGCCACATCATGAAGGATTGCCCAAGCCAGCGAGCGTACTCCGCAACAGCAGATGGTGGATATGTTAGTCATAGTGATGTCGAGGAAAAATATGCATTTGAAGCTAATCTTGTAGCCGATCATGACATGGATAGTGAGGGGGAGGAGATTAGTGGCACCGCTGCCACGGAGACTTATGCAGCACGCATGTAACACCCTACTTTACAACCAAGCCTATTTATTTGAAAAAAAGAAAATTTTGGCAGTATTTCCTCTATAGAGAGGTATAGCTGACCAAAAGAAATATCACAGGCAGGCAGAAACAGATATAACCAGCATATATGTAGAGTCCGCCACGACGCTACCAGCGTCGTGCCACAACATAAACCAAAACAAACGACGGACCATCAGACACACCACTTGTATACACCGGTTGAGCTATCGACATCGTGATAAGGTAGTGTGTGCAGCTACCAAGATCCATCCCCAAAATGCACGACAACATCTAAACATACCTGTAAAGAAAGCACGGGTGAGATTCAAAAATCTCAGCAAATGAAAGGTACTTTAACAAAAAGCTATTTAGCCACAGTTGAATGAGCTAACAATTCTAAATAGAAACTAGTAATGAAACAGACCGCCAACACTAGGAGAAACAATTATGACTAAGCAAGTCCAACGATAACATTAAAAAATTTTAACATTCGGTTAGTATAAGCCTTCAGAGCCATATATATATCTATATACAAGCTAACTAAAGGAAATAAGATTTGATGCGAATGATTCATTGAATTTCATAAAAAGACATAACCATGCACATGATATGCTCTCCTCACCCTTACCCCTCCTCGGGTAACGTAAGAGTGTGCACCGTACCCTAAGAAGACATAACCATGCACATGATATGCTCTCGTCACCCTTACCCCTCCTCGGGTAACGTAAGGGTGTGCACCGTACCCCTCCTCGGGTGACATACGGTACTGTACCGGTACGGTCGCGGCCAGAAGACGACGACAAACTTCCAATGCATGAGATGTATATGTATGACGTGCTTCAAGCATAACCAGCATAACTTCCGGAATATGCTTGAGACTTCAAAAAAAAACATTGCATACAACACTAATGAACAACTGCAGAATGGCATATCGTGCCTACTGCACTTCATAAATCAATCATCGAGTAAACTTCTGGAAACGTAAACAACATAGTACCCAGCTCAGAATCAGTCATTCAGATTAGATGAATGCACTGTAATTAAAGAATGTAGGCAACCCAATATTAGTTTAAAGCATAGTCATACAATACATTCACTTGCCTTTACCGACGATGAAGAAAATTCAATCAAGAACGTTCGGAAATAGTACCACCTGTACAGGCATACTATTAGAACTAAAACACATTTATAACACATAAAATATGAAGCGTCAATTCTACGTCTGAAAACGTCACGTATACGCCTACATTCCGAAAAAACTGAACAGACAATTGTATCACATGAAATGATACACTATTTTCAATTCAGAGTCGAACTAAAATCTCACTAATTAGACTTCGCTCTGATGATCGAAATAAATACTTCGACTCGGATAACGTATCTTCGAATAAATAATGATTATCGAAACGAAACAGACTATTGATCACATGAAATAATACGACAGGAATTGATTGATTTGATTTAATCAAATCACAAATATCCAGAAATTACCGAGAAATCGCCTTCGAAAGATTGACGACGAATCCGACGAAATCCCGAAATTTCCAACTTTTCCTTTTTTTTCTTCTTTTTCCTTTTTTTTTCTTCCCCTTTTTTCTTTTTTTTTCTCTTTTCTTTTCTTTTCTTTTCTTTTCTCCTTCTTCCTTCCTGGCTTCTTCTTCCTGGTTCTCTTCGGCTGGCTCTGCTTGCTTGCTTCTTCTTTGATCAAGCCACACAGAGAGAGAGAGGGCAGCAGCAGGCGGCGACGGCCGGCGGCGCGCAGCAGCCGGCGACAGCGGTGGCTTGGCGCAGAGGCGACGCACGGCGGGCGGTGCGCGACGCACGGCGGCGACGCGTGCTGGCTCGGCGCGACGACGGCGCGCGGCAGACGGTGGCGCGGCGGCGCGGCGCTCTGGCGGCGACGGCCGGCGCGGGAACAGCAGCGCGCAGCAGCGAGTGAGAGAGAGCCGAGCGAGAGAGAGAAACGTGAGAGAGAGAGAAAATGTGAGCGCAGTAGAGCGCAGTAGAGACGTCTGGATGGATCGGGTTGAGGGCCGATCCATCCAGTACTTATCCCCTTTTTTTATTTTTTTTTATTTTTTTTTCAAAACAACGAACGGTCTAAATTTATTGGGCTCGCTACGGGTCTCAAAATGCCCGGAACGGACATATGAATAGCAAAATGGGTTCGTCTCGACGAGATGAACGCAACCACGGTCTCCGATCGTCCGTACGAGCAACGGATCAAAAAGTCAAAATTCGGTCAAATTCCTTTCATTTTTTCCTCAAAAAAAATTCGGTATTACATTCTCCCCCCCTTAAAGGAATTCGTCCCCGAATTCTGTCGCTTTCATAGCAACTATGGAATGGAGGTAAAATATTTCAAAACTTATGACTCACCAGTCTCAAAGAGCTCAGGATACTCCTTGCGCATTCGTTTCTCAAGTTCCCAAGTAGCTTCTCATTCTGTTTGATTTGTCCAAAGGACTCTCACCAACTTGATAGTCCTCCTCCTCATAACTCGCTCTGAGGAATTCAGAATACGTACCGGATGGCACTTTACGGTTAGATCTTTTTCTATCGTGACTGATTCAACATCAATTTTATGCTCAGGATCTCTCAGATAATTTCTTAGCATAGAAACATGGAAGACATTATGTACTCCACTCATTGAGTCTGGTAATTCAAGACGATACGCCAAACTGCTTACTCGGGCTGTGCTTAGAAATGGACCAATGTATCTCGGGTTAAGCTTCCCAGAGATACCAAAACGTACAACATCTTTGGTTGGCGATATCCTGAGAAGCGCATAGTCACCAACTGAAAATTCTAGATCTCGTCTCCGAATATCTGCATAGCTCTTCTGTCGACTTTGAGCAGCCAACAGGTTCTGACGTATTTGGTGCACCTTTTCTGATGTTTACTGAACCAAATCTAGACCAAGTAGGGACATCTCTCCAATAGAATCCCAACACAAAGGAGAACCACACCTTCGGCCATACAAGGCCTCAAAAGGAGCCATCCGAATACTTGCTTGATAGCTATCATTATAAGCAAACTCTGCTAAAATTGGGATACAAATTTGGAATCCCGATCTGAAATGATCGATTTTAGCACACCATACAACCTCACTATTTCTCCACGACAACCCAAAAAGCATCTCTACCTCGAGGTGAACAAGGCAACCCAACAACAAAGTCTATAGTGATATATTTCTATTTCCATTCTGGGATTTCTAAGGATTGCATTAATCCTGCAGGTCTTTTATGCTCAGTCTTTACTTGTTGGCAGACACCACAAGCTGCAACGTACTTAGCAATATCCACTTTCATCATTTTCCACCAAAAATTTAGTTTTAGATCTCGATACATTTTGGTTCCACCCGGATGAATTGTATAAGGAGTCCGGTGAGCTTCTCTCAATATATCCATTTTCACATCTGCCTTCTGTGGTACATAGAGACATCCTCTAAAGCGTATTGCACCATGCTTATTCACACTAAACTCTTTTGATTTTCCTGCTGATATTCTCTTTCGGACTTCTAAAAGAAGACGATCATATTGTTGAGTTTCATGAATACACTCAGGTATAGCAAACTAAATAAACATTTGAGTCTCCTTTTGTATTGTACTAATAAAACAAAAAGAAATCTTCATCCGGTTCAAATCCAACAATATAGACATTACTATTTTAGGAACACCTGTTTTGTTAAAAGCATCTGCTACCACATTCGTCTTCCTGGATGATACTGAATTGTCATATCATAATCTTCGATTAAATCTAACCATCTTCGTTGTCTCAAATTCAGATCTCTTTGAGTGAAAAAGTACTTGAGACTCTTATGATCAGTGAAAATATCACATGACTCCCCATACAGGTAATGTCTCCAACTCTTCAAGACAAAAACCACTGCAGCCAATTCTAGGTCATGAGTGGGATAATTCTGTTCATGAGTTTTCAATTATCTGGAAGTATATGCAATTATTTGACCTCCTTGCATAAGCACACAGTCAAGTCCAATTCGGACAATATCTGTATAGACTGCGAAACGCTTGCCACTCTCGGGCAAAGTCAGAAAAGGAGCGTTCACTGACTTATTCTTCAAAGTTTGGAAATTTATCTCACATTCATCAGTCCATACAAATGGAACACACTTCTCAGTAAGTCTAATCATATGCTTTGCAATAAAGGAAGAACCTTGTATAGAATGTCAGTAATGGCCAGCGAATCCAAGAAAACTCTGAACCTCGGTTACATTGGACGGTCTTTACCATTCCGTTGCCTTCTCACTCTTAGAAGGGAAAACGAATCCAAGAACACACAACATTTCTGCTAATACTATACCAGCCAATTATGAGACACTCTCTTCGACTAGTTCTAAAACCAAGGCATTAATTGCCCAGAAACATCCTTTTTGGTGGATGCAATCACACCAAAAAAAAATATTATTTGGCTAACTACATAAACTCGGGTCGAAACCCCCCAATAAGAATATAAACCTTCTTCGCTTCAACTTCAACTCTTTCCCAGGGAGGATTAATTTAAAACCTTTATGGTTCAGGATTAAAGAAACATCAACACTTCACCTCTTCTACCAACATCACTAACTCCAAAAATATAAGTGCGAGTAGATCTACACAAGAGACAGTCACACGTTAAGATATAAACCTTCAGTTGGTCATTCTCATCTCGATATGTCACCATGTCTAGAAGGGGTGACCAGAAGATTACAACCACTTGCCTAATTCAATCCTTCTAAACATCTAACGACTCATCCTTCATGGTACTAGTTTAGACTTGCACCTTCCAACTTGAATACCATAACACTTCCATCCAAAGACAGTTGGACCAATAGATAAACTGTGTTGATCGGTACGTTCAGAAACATGCCAAACTGGCATACTAAAGAACTTCACATCTTGCTCACATTCCGAGGCCAGTCATACTATCGGTAACCACACCACAACTTCTTCAAAGTAGAATTGCATGCAAAGACACATCCTCCTCGAAAGTTGAAAAGACATCAGTTAATCTAGCCGACAAGATAATCACTGCGGAATGCTCATGAAGAGGGTTGAAAATATGACTTCAACAAACTCAACCTTGTTAATCCAACTCCAATTTAGTTTAGAAAACACCATTTGCAACACCAGTTTACCGTCAACGGGTTGAGCGTTAGTATACAATGCTTCTCTCCGGGTCCTTAGAAGGCATACCCTCTCCTAAACAGCAACAAAACTACAAAGATACACCCCAATGGTTCATCCTCTTTCACAACACTCCTTTAAACAGGAGAGCAACCCTTAGCTCCCAAACATAACTTTAATCTCAGCACTTAAATTCTGGAATAAACTCCACTATTTACAATGCTCTTCCCTCAAACCAGAGTATAGATAAAACCGATTTTAAGCTATTCTCAAAACACGTATTGACATCTTAGCGACCAAGTACGTAGAGTATCGCTTTATGTAACAGTAGATATTTACTCCCAATAGGAACAAACTTCCAGTATGCAAACCTACCCAGACACTTCCTGGCTAAAACTTCAGCTTAGAGAATAAACTGGAGCAACAAACACAAACCTGCTCCAATGCGGGAAAATCTTAAGCCAGGATCTAGCCACTTCTTCAGATCCACTCAATTCATGAAATCTAAGAAAGAAAGTCTCAAAGCAAACCACATACCAAGAACCACTCCAAGAATTGCTACAACAGGCTCTAGTGATACCTCCGGTTACTTAGCCAGGAAAGATTCAAATAATCCTTATCTTCGGAATCTACTCGGCGAGTAGAATTTATCAGACTCAACTACCAACTCCCATAACGACACGCCAACATAGCACCTCATAATGATGTTATAGGCCACAATTTTTCCGACAACCTCTAAACAACACCAACACCCTAGGCGTCACTCCACTAGCGTCACTATGACGCAAATCAGTCGCTGCAACGCAATCAATGACTCTAACTCCCATAGCCAGTGGACTCTTCCACAAAGGCTAACTTAACAAAATAACTACCTCAAATAATCATTTCAAAACATGCATAGATATTCCAACCATAAAAGATTATTCTCAGATATTAAAGAAACTGACACATAAGGTATGTAAACATTTCAACTTAAACACGAGGTGTTAACTAATCCTCAAAACATCAACAACTAGGGTACAAGTCTAGCAAAAGATTAGAAAAACTCCCAGAACCCTATTAGGATCTCACTGTCAACACATTTTCACACAATCGGCAAAAGATCGCCCCGACTCCATGGGGAAAAGAAATCCTACACCATTCTAATGGTTAGGTTGAAAACATTATCACCTTATCTTATATGGTAAGACACACATCGATCCATTTCTCCGACATTTCGAGAACGAATAGTTAGGGTCAACGACATGGGGGCCAATCCATCTCGTACCCAAAATATTCGCTCTGTATGTGGATAGTTGGATCGCAAACCTAACTCTTGGTCAACCTCACCTGACAATGCAGAAAAGGCATCATGGGGGCCCTCCACTTAACCCATCTGCAGTGCCATACAACAGTTATGCTATTGATCCTCTGAAGCTTCTCAGGTTCTAATGGCTAAGGTAACAAATTTAACGCCCTGACAATTTCACCATTCCAACGGAACTGACTCTAACAACTTAACAATATAGATCAATGATAAAACACTAAAGAATATATGGAGAATCAAACAAGTAACTTCAATAATATTTATTTGAGATAGCGAGCATAAGCGAACAAAGATAAACAAGGCGTATGCAATGCAATGCATCCCATACCCATTCTATTTGTGCAAGTGTGTCAGGTTCATCATTCAATTACCTAGGACCTAAAGCCTAGGCTCTGATACCAAGCTGTAACACCCTACTTTACAACCAAGCCTATTTATTTGAAAAAAAAGAAAATTTTGGCAGTATTTCCTCTATAGAGAGGTATAGCTGACCAAAAGAAATATCACAGGCAGGCAGAAACAGATATAACCAGCATATATGTAGAGTCCGCCACGACGCTACCAGCGTCGTGCCACAACATAAACCAAAACAAACGACGGACCATCAGACACACCACTTGTATACACCGGTTGAGCTATCGACATCGTGATAAGGTAGTGTGTGCAGCTACCAAGATCCATCCCCAAAATGCACGACAACATCTAAACATACCTGTAAAGAAAGCACGGGTGAGATTCAAAAATCTCAGCAAGTGAAAGGTACTTTAACAAAAAGCTATTTAGCCACAGTTGAATGAGCTAACAATTCTAAATAGAAACTAGTAATGAAACAGACCGCCAACACTAGGAGAAACAATTATGACTAAGCAAGTCCAACGATAACATTAAAAAAATTTAACATTCGGTTGGTATAAGCCTTCAGAGCCATATATATATCTATATACAAGCTAACTAAAGGAAATAAGATTTGATGCGAATGATTCATTGAATTTCATAAAAAGACATAACCATGCACATGATATGCTCTCCTCACCCTTACCCCTCCTCTGGTAACGTAAGAGTGTGCACCGTACCCTAAGAAGACATAACCATGCACATGATATGCTCTCGTCACCCTTACCCCTCCTCGGGTAACGTAAGGGTGTGCACCGTACCCCTCCTCGGGTGACATACGGTACTGTACCGGTACGGTCGCGGCCAGAAGACGACGACAAACTTCCAATGCATGAGATGTATATGTATGACGTGCTTCAAGCATAACCAGCATAACTTCCGGAATATGCTTGAGACTTCAAAAAAAAACATTGCATACAACACTAATGAACAACTGCAGAATGGCATATCGTGCCTACTGCACTTCATAAATCAATCATCGAGTAAACTTCTGGAAACGTAAACAACATAGTACCCAGCTCAGAATCAGTCATTCAGATTAGATGAATGCACTGTAATTAAAGAATGTAGGCAACCCAATATTAGTTTAAAGCATAGTCATACAATACATTCACTTGCCTTTACCGACGATGAAGAAAATTCAATCAAGAACGTCCGGAAATAGTACCACCTGTACAGGCATACTATTAGAACTAAAACACATTTATAACACATAAAATATGAAGCGTCAATTCTACGTCTGAAAACGTCACGTATACTCCTACATTCCGAAAAAACTGAACAGACAATTGTATCACATGAAATGATACACTATTTTCAATTCAGAGTCGAACTAAAATCTCACTAATTAGACTTCGCTCTGATGATCGAAATAAATACTTCGACTCGGATAACGTATCTTCGAATAAATAATGATTATCGAAACGAAACAGACTATTGATCACATGAAATAATACGACAGGAATTGATTGATTTGATTTAATCAAATCACAAATATCCAGAAATTACCGAGAAATCGCCTTCGAAAGATTGACGACGAATCCGACGAAATCCCGAAATTTCCAACTTTTCCTTTTTTTTTCTTCTTTTTCCTTTTTTTTTTCTTCCCCCTTTTTTTTCTCTTTTCTTTTCTTTTCTTTTCTTTTCTCCTTCTTCCTTCCTGGCTTCTTCTTCCTGGTTCTCTTCGGCTGGCTCTGCTTGCTTGCTTCTTCTTTGATCAAGCCACACAGAGAGAGAGAGGGCAGCAGCAGGCGGCGACGGCCGGCGGCGCGCAGCAGCCGGCGACAGCGGTGGCTTGGCGCAGAGGCGACGCACGGCGGGCGGTGCGCGGCGCAGCGGCGGCGACGCACGGCGGCGACGCGCGCTGGCTCGGCGCGACGACGGCGCGCGGTAGACGGTGGCGCGGCGGCGCGGCGCTCTGGCGGCGACGGCCGGCGCGGGAACAGCAGCGCGCAGCAGCGAGTGAGAGAGAGCCGAGCGAGAGAGAGAAACGTGAGAGAGAGAGAAAATGTGAGCGCAGTAGAGACGTCTGGATGATCCATCCAGTACTTATCCCCTTTTTTATTTATTTTTATTTTTTTTTCAAAACAACGAACGGTCTAAATTTATTGGGCTCGCTACGGGTCTCAAAATGCCCGGAACGGACATATGAATAGCAAAATGGGTTCGTCTCGACGAGATGAACGCAACCACGGTCTCCGATCGTCCGTACGAGCAACGGATCAAAAAGTCAAAATTCAGTCAAATTCCTTTCATTTTTTCCTCAAAAAAAATTCGGTATTACAACGCACCTTCATTGTGAAGCGAGTTTTGTGTTCTCAAATGGAGCAAGCAGAGCAGCTACAACGCCATAATCTATTTCAGACATTCCTCATTGTCAAAGATGCACGTGTTCGGATCATAATTGATGGCGGGAGTTGCAAAAACCTATTGAGCTCCGATCTTGTGAAGAATCTTTCCTTGCCAACACGTGCACATTCTCATCCATACTACATTCAGTGGTTCAATAACAGCGGCAAGGTTAAGGTAACACAATCTGCGAGAGTACATTTTTCTATTGGTTCCTACCATGATTATGCTGATTTTGATGTAGTGCCTATGCAAGCATGTTCACTTTTGTTAGGCCGTCCTTGGGAATTTGATACTGATGCTACACACCATGGTAGAAGTAATAAATACTCTCTCATGCACAAGGGAAAGAAAATCACTTTGCTTCCTTTGACACCTGCTGAAATTGTGCAATGTGATAAAGCGCTAGCTGAAAAAGAAAAGAAAGAACGTGTTTTGGAATCTGAAAATCAGCAAGTAGCTCAATCTGTTTTCCCACCTAAGAAAGAGAAGAACACACCTAGGACCGAAGGCATTAAGTTAAAGGGTGGTGTTATGCTTGCTACTAAATCTGACCTTGCTGAAATTCAAGATAATGATGCTTTGTGCTATGCTTTGGTATGCAAAGAGATTTTATTTTCGATTGATGATATACCTCGCTCTTTGCCTGCTGCTGTCACTAACCTTTTACAGGAGTATAAGGATGTCTTTTCAGCTGAGATACCCCCGGGGCTGCCACCATTGAGAGGGATAGAGCACCAAATAGACTTGATCCCGAGAGCGACTTTGCCAAACCGCGTTGCATGTAGGACCAATCCGGAGGAGACTAAGGAAATTCAGCGACAAGTCCAAGACCTGTTGGACCGTGGGTACGTACGAGAGAGTCTTAGTCCTTGTGTTGTTCCTGTTCTTTTGGTTCCTAAGAAAGACGGTACATGGCGCATGTGTGTTGATTGTAGAGCCATTAATAATATCACAATAAGGTATCGTCACCCTATTCCTAGGCTAGACGACATGCTTGATGAGTTGAGTGGTTCTATTATTTTCACAAAGATTGACTTGCGTAGTGGTTACCACCAAATAAGAATAAAATTGGGAGATGAATGGAAAACTGCTTTCAAAACTAAGTTCGGTCTATATGAGTGGTTAGTGATGCCTTTTGGTTTAACTAATGTACCTAGCACTTTCATGAGATTGATGAATGAGGTTTTACGTGCTTTCATAGGAAGATTTGTGGTGGTGTACTTTGATGATATTTTGATCTATAGCAAGTCACATGAAGAACACATTGATCATGTACGTGCTGTTTTTACTGCTTTGAGAGAGGCATGTTTGTTTGCTAACCTTGACAAGTGCACCTTTTTCACGAATAGAGTTGCTTTTCTTGGCTATGTTGTTACTCCACAGGGAATTGAAGTGGATGAAGTTAAAATTGAAGCCATCAAGAGCTGGCCGACCCCTGGGACTATCATACAGATGAGAAGCTTTCATGACCTTGCAGGGTTCTATCGACGTTTTGTGAGAGATTTTAGCACCATTGCTGCCCCACTCAATGAGTTGACAAAGAAGGGCGTTACGTTCCAATGGGGGCCAGCACAAGAACAAGCTTTTAATACGCTGAAAGAGAAGCTTACGCATGCACCTCTACTCCAACTTCCGGACTTTGGTAAGACTTTTGAGTTAGAATGTGATGCTAGCGGCATTGGAATTGGAGGAGTGCTACTACAAGGAGGTAAACCCGTTGCTTATTTTAGTGAGAAATTGAATGGGCCATCTCTGAATTATTCGACTTATGATAAGGAGTTGTATGCTTTAGTGCGAGTTTTAGAAACATGGCAACATTATCTTTGGCCCAAGGAGTTTATTATTCATTCTGATCATGAAGCTTTGAAACATATTAGAAGCCAAGCCAAACTGAACAAATGTCATGCTAAATGGGTTGAATTTATAGATTCGTTTCCTTATATCATTAAACACAAGAAAGGTAAAGACAATGTCATTGCAGATACGTTATCTAGACGTTATACCATGCTGTCCCAACTCGATCATAAGATTTTTTGTTTAGAAACAATTAAAGGATTATATGCTACTGATTTGGACTTTAAAGATGCTTTTGAACATTGTAAAGAAGGAAGAACTTGGAATAAATATGTGCTGAATGATGGATTGCTATACCGTGCTAACAAGCTATACATCCCAGCTAGCTCTATTCGCCTATTGTTCTTGCAGGAAGCGCATGGAGGTGGTTTGATGGGACATTTTGGAGTGAAGAAGACCGAGGATGTACTGGCTGCTCACTTCTTTTGGCCTAAGATGAGGCACGACGTCAAGCGCTACGTGGCACGCTGCACTACTTGCAATAAAGCTAAGTCTCGCTTGAACCCACATGGACTTTATATGCCTCTTCCTGTTCCTAGTGTGCCTTGGGAGGATATTTCTATGGATTTTGTTTTAGGATTGCCTAGGACCAAGAGGGGGAGGGATAGTATATTTGTCGTTGTGGATCGTTTTTTAAAAATGGCATATTTTATACCTTGTCACAAGAGCGATGATGCTACAAACATAGCAGATTTGTTTTTCAGGGAAATCATTCGCTTGCATCGAGTGCCTAACACCATTGTTTCAGATCGTGATGCAAAATTTTTGAGCCACTTTTGGATGTCACTTTGGAATAAACTTGGGACAAAGCTGCTGTTTTTGACGACATGTCACCCTCAAACCGACGGACAAACGGAGGTTGTGAACCGCACATTATCCACCATGTTGCGGGAATTTGAGGATGTGGGAAGAGTGTCTACCCCATATTGAGTTCGCTTACAATAGATTAGTTTACTCCACCACCAAGGTAAGTCCGTTTCAGGTAGTGTATGGTTTTAATCCCCGTGCCCCTATTGATTTACTGCCTTTACCAACATCCGAGAAATTGAATTTTGATGCTAAGACACGTGCTGATTTGATTCTGAAAATGCATGAGTTGACTAAGGAAAATATTGAAAAGATGAATGAGAAGTATAGAACTTATGGTAGCCAAGGTCGGAAACATATTACTTTTGAAATTGGTGATCTTGTGTGGTTACATTTGCGCAAAGATAGGTTTCCTGATTTGAAAAAGTCTAAATTGCTGCCTCGAGCTGATGGTCCTTTTAAAATTGTGGAAAAGATCAATGATAATGCATATAAGCTTGAGTTGCCTGCAGATTATGGGGTTAGTCCCATATTTAACATTTCAGATTTGAAGCGTTACTTGGGAGAAGAAGATGACATTGCGTCGAGGACGGCTCCAATTCAAGAGGGGGAGGATGATGAGGACATCACTCTTTCGGATACATACACACCGAGTATTCCTCCAACAATATGTCCATTGACACGAGCTCGTACACGTCAACTAAATCATGAGGTGAGCTCGTTCCTTAGTGTTCCTTTATATTTTGATAAGGATGGGATGCTACTGAATAATTGTGATGTATTTTTACTTAGGAACACGGGAGAAGACCAGCAAGAGCGCCCAAGCCAAGGTGGAGGTCCAATTAAGTTCGAGTCCGTTTCGGAGTCCAAGACCAGACTACACTAAAATCGTCGCCCAGGACGCATACGGACTCCGTTTTCGACGTTCTACATATGGTTGGAAGGCTAAGGAGATAGGCTTTCCAACGGGACTAGTCACATGTCCAAATTCTTTCTGACTCAGCAGGAATAGTCGAAAGAAGTGGACGTCCAGAATCTGTCAAAGTGTTGCGCCACCATCTTTTGGCCCGTTGGGCCATGTAACGTGTTGGAGTCCATTAGGGACGCGTCCAGGGGTCCTTGGCCGACCCTAGTCTCTTATATACAGTAGTCGCCGCCCCAATTAGGGTTGGGTTTTGCTTAGATATTGATCTACACACAGATTGTGAGATTTTCGCTCTTGTTCCGGACCGACTAGGCCGCCGCAAGTGTTTGTGGAACCCCAACTTCGAGTGCTTGAATTCTATTCGCAATATTTCAGATTGCATCTTCTACGTTCTTGCTTGTGTTCTCGGTACGCTTGCAGGGATTGAGCCTTCTTGGCGACGTCAATCGCGCGACATGGTTGAAAACCAACGGAGCTGTGGTGTAGTGATTGCAAGGGAGTCGATCTGTTCGGGTCGAAGCCTTTGGATCATCAACGTCGAGTTCTCCACCTACCGACTTATCGCTACCTATCAGAAGATCAGGCCAACAATCTCATCAGCTGCTGTCGGTGACATGGGAACCAGGGGTCCCCGAGTCCCGAGGCCAGGACAGCAGAGTGCCACGTGGCACCCTCCCTCGGGGATTATCTCCCCGAGGTTTGAGAAGACCAAGTTTCGGGAGAGGGTGCTCGGGGCCATGAACAGTGGTCCCCGATGACCCAAGAAGGCCAAGTTCCGGGAGAGGGTGCTCAGGGCCATGAACAGTGGTCCCCGAGCACCCGAGTTCCCCAATGACAAGAGAAGTCACAGTTCTGGGAGAGGGTGCTCGGGGCCATGAACAGTGATCCCCGAGCACCCGAGTTCCCCGAGGACCCGAGCAGACACAGTTCTGGGAGAGGGCGCTCGGGGCCATGAACAGTAGTCCCCGAGCACCCGAGTTCCTCGAGGACCAAGAAAGGGCATATTTGGGAGAGAGTGCTCGGGGCTATGAACAGTAGTCCCCGAGCACTCGCAGTTCCCCGAGGACCAAGGAAGAGCATATTCGGGAGAGAGTGCGCGGGGCTGTGAACAGTAGTCCCCAAGCACTCACAGTTCCCCGAGGACCTGAGAAGTCATTCGCCGGTGGACCCCACAGGGGCTCAACGGTGAGGTGTCAATTGGTGAGAGGCCTGATGCTGCATTTAAGAGGGCGCGTGGCCTGTCACTTCCAACCACTCCCCCACGCCTGCTGTCAGTCCCTGCCACGGTCTAGCAGGGAGGCGTGGGGACATTTAATGAGCGGGTCCCATCGCGCGTCATCTGGCGCTCCTTGGGATAACGTCACAGGGCTCAAGGCATATCGCCTGCCACCCTGCTGTATCAGGCTCGCTCTGACTGAGCGGGCACGCGGGGTGCTCGCTGGCTGCCCGGTGGGCCCTCCCCGCAACACCCGTCGAAAAGCGGGATGATGACGACAAGACCGGACGGGGGCGCGTTTTCAACCCTTTCTGTAACATCAAGCTGCAGCCCATGATGGTTGCTTTCCATTTATGGTGCCTTGGAAGTCGCGCCATCCTTTCTGGGCACGCTACCCGCCCCGACGGGGTATAAAAGAGGGGCGGGCTCCCTGAAGAGGAACAACTCTGGAACTCGGAGAAGATCAAGACAAACAGAAGATAAGCCGACGAAGAACAAGAAGCACGAAGCTCTAGACTTAGACAAACATCCTTGTAACACGAGAGATCCTCAGAGAGGCATTCCCTGAGCATTTATAGCATACACACAGGAGTAGGGTATTACGCTCCGTGCGGCCCGAACCTGTCTAAAATCCCCAGAGCATTTATTTCCTCCTGCATCCGATCATCCATTCCACCTGCATCTCATTTACTCCTATTTATTTCACGTATGAGGTAGATTCAAAATCATCCCCCCGGCCGAATCTCAATGGGGGTCCCTCCGGATCCCCGCTTGTGGAGTTCATCCTCCGACAGCTACCGTGACGGTTAGACCGGCGGGAGGTCTATCACCAGGCAGTAGCCTTTCCACCCGTGTTCCACACACCTCACATGTTTTAACTACAAAACCAAAAATGATCCAACAACCATGATTACATTACACTTATGGGCAATAATATAACTAAAACGTTATATTTTCCATGAACAAGAAGCTATACCCTAACTCTACGTTACTTAAGCTCGACTAAGCTTTCGCTATCTAGCTCCGGTTCCTACGTGCATATTTAGCCTAACACCTCGGCATAGAAGATCTTCTCCTCGTACATCTCCATCGCGTCTTCTTTTTGTCGGTAGCTCCCACCATTGCATTGTTAGTGAGAAAAGCATGAATATGAGGGAGGGGACCAATGGCAAGGTGAGATACAATTGAACATAGATCAAGGATTAAAGAAGTGAAAAGTCCTTAAATAGAACACCGGAACTAAGAGTGTTTCCAACTCGCCTTTAACCCATGAGAGAATAAAGTGAGTTAAAGAACAAATTAAAGCATATTAACAAGCACAAGACAAGTGATAGCTCTAAGAGAAGGTAAGAAATAAAGAAGAGCACATCCCTAGAATGTGAAATTAATGTTAACTAGTTTTCTTAGTGAGGTTGAAATCTTTTGCTTAAAATCACCATACTACCGTAACCTACGGTCAACCATACTCTGATACCAAATTGTTAGGACCCATCCAAATTGTATTCGAATTAATCATTAGGGTGATAATTTGATAAGTTGAGAGCCCGCACATGCCTGTCTCTTGACGCGTCGCGTGCTAACCCACCTCTCATCACAACAATCCTAACCACCAATCATTAACCCGAATCCAATTCTAGCAGTCCTGGTATGTGTGTTTTTATAATTCCCAGGAAAGCTATTATCCGCACATACCTTTACCAACATGAATATCACAACATCACGATTTAAACTAGGGTTCAAAAGATTACAAGTTGATACATTACACTAAGACAAAGGCATTGTCTAGTGTAAACATACATACATCGCAGCGGAAAAACATCTAATGAAAATAAAGAATCGGTGGCACCATTTGCCCATAAGGCAACTGACCGGGATTAGAGTAGTATATCGACTACTCCTCCCCGCACCGCTCTCGGTGGGGTACAAGCAGTCGATGGCTAACTTCACCTGCAAAATAATCAACAAAGCACAGTGAGTACGAAGGTACTCGCAAGACTTACACATTTGGGTATATATATTCCCGCCTCCAAAGATAATGCATTTGGATGAATTAGCAAGGATTAATCCACAAGGTTCAATTGAATTATGCGAAAGGCATTTGAGCTAACTACTTAAATGTGTGAGCACCTAACTTAACCAAAAGCTACCCTCCTACCAAGAGATCATAGCCACAACGTAACTGTAACTTGATCAAACCATCCGATATGAACCCACAACCACTTCCCAACATACCACAACATCCCAAAGTCAGAACTCTACGATTGATGTGGATGGACAGAAGCATTCTCGTGACCAAGAGCATGGCAATTCAAATTGTTCTTACACCCTGCAGGGGGTATATCTTTACCCACACTACACGATACCACCCTTCATACAACCCGTCGGTTGCAAGCGTTGATTCACATGATAACCATTCACGTGCTCTCCCCGAACCTTTGTTCCCATGCCCGATGTATGTGGAGGCCACCTAGATCCCGAGCGTACGACAACTTACTGGCACAATCTCAGGTGCCTCTACAAGCCCTTGCTCACACCCTGGGTGCATGGGTCAAATGAACACGGTGACTTACGATACTAGGCTTATTTCACCATTATATTGGCATGTGGTAAGTATGAAAAATGCTTAAGCCAACGGTACCGACGAATGGTGCTTAATCGATGTAAGAGGTCCATGGCATACGGGCTCCTCTCCCGACCTACCCCTAGCACCGCCCATATGTTTTCTCATTCTCACCACTCATCAACCCATCATTGTTGTCATGGTGAAAGTGATTAAGTCCTATACTTGCGAACAATGGAACCTTCCACCGCTCGACTTCTACCGGTGACCTATGCATTGCTAAGCATTTTAGAAAGTTTTAAGTTGGATGTTAACACGATTATTCCGAGGCTACAAGGATATGGATCATTAATATACCAAGGTAGGAACATATGCAATGAGATAGGTTCTACCCGACTCCTGACATCAACTAGCTAAACATGCATGTACGGCATATAGCGATATCAAACAAATTGACTAACAATTCACCAAAGTATAGGAGAAATATGATAGATGCTTGCCTTGCTACTCCGGTGCTTCACTCACGTACGAATCTGGTTTGGCTTCAACCTCGACCACTTGAGCCGTCGGCGTGTCGCTCTCTAAATAAGTCGAGATTGCATCGAATAAGCATACGATGATGAAAATGTACACTTATGATGCATGAATCGCAAATGGCATGAAAAGCACCGTATTTTAAAAATATTTGCAAAAGATCACCAAACAATTTGGGTTAGAAAAGGTTTGAACCTCATATAAGACAATAAAAAAACTACAGTGCACTGTGCAGCTAGCGGTCAGACCATCGAGCTGCAGAGAGATTTGTGGTCTGGCAGTTAGACTAGACCCTTGGGCAGTTAGACCATGGGGCCTGGCGTCTGACTCCTAACTATGGAGTCTGATTTTGATGTTTAGCCAGCCAAGCTTAGCCCAGTGGTCAGACCAGCCATAATGGCGGTCGGACCGCTGGGCTCTGCCAGCGCCACCACAACGAGGTCATCAACGAAGGCTCTGGCGTTGCCTTCGACCACAAAGGGTACCAAAACACTCTAGGAGATTAGTGGAGTGCTCTAGGGTGGTTTGGACGACATGCACTGAGCTGAAAGAGAGCTCTTCTTTCTCTTTCGGCTTGGGTCTTGCTTCGATGAGGAAAAGCTTAGAGACGAGCTCGGGGATTACGTAGGGGCTCATGGGTGATCTCCTCCTTCGATCCCCTGCTTCCGTGGAGCAAGAAAGAGAAAGGGAGAGAGAGAGAGAGAGAGAGAGAGAGAGAGAGAGAGAGAGAGAGAGAGAGGAGGGAGAGGAGTTCCCCCACCTTGGCGTAGGGGAGCTTTCTAGCAGATCAACCCAGTCCGGGGAAGCTCCGATTCATAGATCGGGCCCCGGGATGGTGATTGGTCTTGAGGTGGAAGAAGGCGCAGGGAAGCTCCTCCGGTGACAAGATGGCGGGGAGAAGCTGGGGAAGTCTTCGGGAATGGTGGAAAAAGGATAGGGGAAGTCTCACCTCGGCGTAGGGAAGCTTTCTAGCAGATCAACCCACTCCGGGGTAGCTCCGATTCGTAGATCGGGCCCTGGGGTGGTGATTGGTCTCGAGGTGGAAGAAGATGCTGGGAAGATCTTCCAGTGACAACATGGTGGGGAGAAGCTCAGGGAAGTCTTCAGGAAGCTCGAGGAAGTCACCTCCGATGATCTTCGACCGTCATGGTGGTCGAGGTGGAGCTCTTCTCTCTCTTTCAGCTTGGGTCTTGCTCCGACGAGGAAAAGCTTAGGGATGAGCTCGGGGATGACGTAGGGGGCTTGTGGGTGATCTCCTTCGATCCCCTGCTTCTGTGGAGCTCGAGGTGGGGGATCTCCTCTCCCTCCTCTCTCTCTCTCTCTCTCTCTCTCTCTCTCTCAATCTCCCTTTGTCCCTTTCTCTTTCTTGCTCTTGGGTGCGTGGGGAAAAGGATAAGAGTGAGAGAGAGAATGGATCGAGGGGTTTTAAGTGACTGCTCTGGCTTCTGGCAGTCAGACAGTGAGCTTGGTTGGTCAGACTGCCCCAGGACAGAGGCCAAAGTGGTTCTGCATGCCTCTGGCGGTCAGACCAGCAGGTGAGCAGTTGGACTGCCAGGGGGATCTTTTCGCGGTTTCTTTCTATCCTTTACCTCATCCTTCCTAAAAGGATTTTGGAGCTTCCTAATCATCGCTAAACCATTTCCATCCATAATATATATAGTGGACACATGTATAAATGAAAGACATACATTTTTGAAATGTTTTTAAATACTTAAAACATGATTTTAAGGCGACATGATGCTTATGCATACTTAAGAACTAGATTATGATTTTTGTGACATGACACAAGGTATATTCGACCACCAGACAAAGTACACCAAGGATTTACTGAAGAAGTTTGATATGAGCGATGCAAAGCCCTTAGTGACACTGATGGCTACCTCGACCGTGCTTGATCCAGATGAAGATGCAGAGGAGGTAGACCAGCGAAAGTACAGGAGCATGATTGGCTCCCTCCTGTACCTAACGATGACAAGACCTGACATCCACTGCGCCATTTTCCTTTATGCTCGCTTCCAAGAATCACCAAGGACATCCCACCACCAAATGGTGAAGCGCATATTGAGGTATCTCAAACATACCCTTGAGTATGGTCTTTGGCTCTTTGCATCCTCTTCGCTTTCTCTTCGAGGTTTTTTGGATGCGGCTTTTGCTGGTTGTAGAATTTATAGGAAGAATACCTCGGGTACTTATCATTTCTTGTGTACCTCTCTTGTGTGTTGGTCTTCTCACAAATAGTCTATTGTTGCACAGTCAACTGCCGAAGCTGAATATGTAGCTGCCACTAGCTGTTGTTCTCAGATCTTGTGGATGGTTGCTACCTTAAGGGATTATGAGTTGGATTTCAGGAGTGTGCCACTTTTGTGTGACAACACTAGTGCCATTAGCTTAGCCAACAACCCAGTCCAGCACTCCAGAACTAAACACATAGATGTGAGATTTCACTCCTTGCGAGATCACAATAAGAAGGGAGACATTGACTTGAAATACATATATACCCAACACGAGCTTGTCGACATCTTCATAAAACCCCTAGATGCAACAAGATTTGCCTTTTTGAGGGGAGAGCTTGGGTGTGCCATCCCTATGGCATTGTGTGAGTGGGGTTATTTTTGCACATACTCTATCTTACTTTTGTTGCATTTGTATTGCATAGCATTGTGTAAGATAACCATAGTAGTTGAGTTTTGACTTGTATATCTTTAACATTTTTTGTTGCTAGTCTTGAATTTGGACTATGTTGAGTAGTTGTGCGGAGCAACCTTTTAATCTTAGGCTCATCTTGATACTTCGACATGAAACATTTTAAGCAAGCTAGCTTTCCTAAAGATGAAATTTGGCGATTTTATGAATCATGTAGACCATTAAATGCTACATTTTTATCACCATATTCATAATTGCATTGGCTTGGTCAATACTAGTGTTAAGACTAGTTTGATCAATATTTTTCTCTAAGCTTCTAGATTCAAGAAAATGGATTGGGGAACATTGCACTATGTTCTCTATCTTTGTCAATATTTAGCTCATGATAGAATCTTAGGGGAACATGTGTTCCTTATGTACTTTGTGTAGAATCTTAGGGAAAAGACACTACTTGACTTGATCTTGTGAAAACTTGATACTTTGTGAAATTTAAATATTCTTGAACAATCAAGTTCCATGTGCCAAAATATGATCCAATACGGTTGTCTTGATGCCTCGAGGTGTTTGTCGTACCCAGTCGCACAACACTTCGTATGGATAAGAGGCAACTTGAGGATTAAATGAAATACAAAGAAACGTGTCTAAATGCTCAATTTTTTAATCACTTGGTCTAACCAAGTCTTGGTTTATATGAGAGTGTTTGCAAAACCTACTGTCATGAATGCTTGTTTGCCTAGTTCGAGATTGAAGTTTGCTAGTTCTTAATGCTTACATTACCTCGACACGAGTGGATGCTTATGAGGTGGTCACTTTTAACATGATTTGGCTATGTGAACTTAAATGCGCCAACAATTCTTCAGGTTTAGTTTGTATAGCTTCATGCTTTCGTGTCACTGTCTCTTTTTAGCCTTTATGCGGTTGTGAGCCCTATATTCTACTCTCGATAGCCCTTTGATGTTTCTAGCATTTGCAAATGCTTTTGTGGTATACTTGTGAATACTCATTAGGATTGCATGTTCATGCATTGTATTGTGATTTATCCTTGATATTTGCATTGCTAAAGGGGAAGAAAATATAAAAATATGCACTAAGCCACAAAGATGAAATCTTGCATAATGAAATTGTGCATTCATCAAGGGGGAGCATTTGAGCTTCTATTGTATTTTTGGCAAGCCTTTGTTTTTCTTCAGGCTTTTTGCATTTTCTCTTATGCCAAGTGACCCTTTTTGCTCTTTCTTGAGTTTTTGGTCACTTGGATAAGCTTCTCTTGGTGAAATTTCTTCAAACCAAAATCTTTGTGCTTTGAGAGTTATCAATGCACTCATCAAGGGAGAGATTGAGAAACCAAGTTGAAATATGCTTTGGTTTACATGTGATGAGTCATTGACAAATGTTGAATTGAGTTGAGCTTGGTTTGCATTAAGGTTAAACGAACTCTTTCCGGTTCAAAACCGGAACTTCCGGTGTCTTGGTGAACTCGGAACTTTCGATCCAAAACAGGAAGTTCTAGTGTCATGGGAAAACCAAGACAGAGAGCCCTCTTCCGTAGTTGAATCTGGAACATCCGGTGTCATGGGAAAACCAAGATAGAGAGTCCTCTTCTGGAGGTGAACCCGGAACTTCCAGTCCAAAATTGGAACTTTTGGTGTCATGGGAAAACCAAGATAGAGAGCCCTCTTCTGGAGTTGAATCCGGAACTTCCGGTGTCTGGAACTTCCGGTTCAAAACCGGAACTTCCGGGGTTCTCGATTTTTCTGGGTTGGGATTTGAAATAAGGATTTTGGTTTTGGATTAACTGAAGATGGAATTGGAGAAATGTTTGCCTCATGGTGTGCAGGTGATGGATACAACTTGGCGGTTGACGGCGGGATGATCAGGTCTAAGCAGGGTGCTTGGTGCCGGACGATTAAGGAGGTTGGGCGGAGTCAAGGATGATCCTAGATGTACACATGGAGGTCATAGAAAGCATGGGAAGATGGATGAAGATGACGTGTTAACAAAGTCAAGTGAAAGGGATGCCGGTGCAAGTGACAGGCGGCTCGAGGGATTGGGAGCTGAAGAGACTTGCCGGTGGTAAAGATCACAAGACGGAGTCCATATGGCATTATCGTGAAGCTTGCGTCGAGACGAAGTTAAGTCATGAAGGTGCCATAGCCGTTCGATGGACAGAGAGAAAAATAGAAGAAAATACTCTCGGTGGTAGGTATGAGTGTATTGAAGCGTGGTACGTAGGAGGGGCACTTTGGGAACAAGAAAACTTGGCTTCCAAGGAAGCTCCCAAGACCTATGAATATAGAGGAGGGGTTGTGCTAGCCCATTGAGCTAGCCATTTGAGTTGTGTGTGGTTGAGTTTTGGGAGAGGAAGAGAGGAGAGCTTAGCCTTTGTAATAGGTGAGAGCTTTTTTAGAGCTAAAACACTTTGTAATCTACCAAAAGAGGGTGTTCCTCTTCGAGTAATGAGATTGGTGATTTTCCCCATGCTTGTGTTTATCTCCTTCTAGTCTCCTTCTATTGGCTCCCTTGCTTTGTTTGCAAGTTTTCCATTTTTCGTTGCGATTTTCATTTTTGCTTAAGGGCTGAAATTTTTCAGCTTGTTGGAGTTATTTTTCAGCTTGTTTGAGAATTTCTTCACCCGGTGCCAAGTTACTTTGATTTGAGTGATCTTCTTCATCTTGTTTCTTTTCCGTGCACTATGACACTTGATATGGCCTTTAATAGAACCTAGAGTCATTATCCATACAAGTGTAGCGATGTTTCTCTCGAAGAGTTTGAGTGATTTCGTGTCTCTCGGCTTTAGCTTCTGCTCTTGATTTTGGAGGCGCATTAGTAGATCAAAATAGGAGAAGGCCATCCAAGATTTTGGTGAGATACCTATTCACCCCCTCTAGTCGCCATTCTGCGTCCTACAATAGTACTCCGTATTTTGTATATGTGCAATACGTCGAAGACATGTTATTACAATATGTGTAAAGTATCCATGTTGGTGAGATAAGTAAATAATTGTAGGAGGATAAAATTACCCCCCTTAATAGCTCAACATCCCACAAGTCACAAGAACATCTGCGTCCACAAATTGTCTCTTTTATAAACATATTCTACCAATAGACTTCTGCGAAAATAATTTTTAAAAATAGATCTTTTGCATAGCGCCGTGACATTTGGCATCATGCTATCGATCTTCTATTTTGGACTTGTAAGATCACACATAGTAGCTACTATGGTACCAAGATTGATGGCGCCATGAAATGAACCTACGGCGCCACTATCTATAGCGCTATGAAAAAGATCCATTTTTGGACATCTATCCCCGGAGGGTCCATTTATAAAAATTATTTTTGAAAAGGGCTAAAAAATAAAAATTCCACTTCAGTTCGTATCTGTATTTGAGCATATGTATTCGAGTATTTTTGTGTTCTTAAAAATGTAACTTGTGCCAAAATAACAGATGCGAAGAAACAGCAAAAAGGCCTTGGATGCAATGGAAATGAACATAGCAAGGACATTGCTTCAACCGTCGCCACCCATATGCAGCAGCCACATCTCACCAGTCACCGCCGCCTCCTGCTCGTCTCCTCTCCCTGGCGGGTCTCTCCAGCTCTCCGGAGGGTCCTCCACCAGCCGGTCCTTAGTCTGATGCCGCCATCACAGCGCTGCTCCTCTCTCACTGGTCCAGTGGATGGAGTTGAGATCCGTCTGGGGACCAGGCTCCTCTGACTTCAACGTAATTGTGACTTTGTCACCGACATGTGAAACCATGAAGTCAGGGGATCCGTCTGGTCGTGGATGGATTGGCTTCTTTTTCTTGTTGGTACGTAATCCTTGCTTGCTTGGATGGATTCTCGAGTTGGTTTGCTCTCAATCGAACCAAATGCTTCTTCTCTCTGTCCATTCCATTCAGTTAGTTGTGGATTTTTTGGGCTGCGGTGATGCCCTACTAATCCAGTCCAATCCACCTGTTCCTGCTTCGATTAGGTTCTTCTTCTTCGTCAGCGTTGTGCAAGATGCCAAGATCAACGCCGGTTGCCACCAATGTACTTCTTGGTATCCAAATAAGGCGCGGAAACAGTTTATTTTCCAACATTTTTGGGGGTTCAACTGATCCCTCATGCCCCAGGACAACTCCGCTCCTGGTTGTTTATTCATTGGCAGAAGGTATTCTCTCGGTGCAATTGTTGGGCACACCGTACTCACTCCGTAAGTGGCCAGAATTGTAAGAAATTCCCGGCCTGATTTTGCCCTTTTTGTCGTGGAAAATTGTCTATCAGCCCGAAAAGAATGACATAGTCGGAAACTAGCTGTCAACAAAAAGCCCCTTGGTTGCACACTATGCTTTTGCTCGCCGATGAAAGGAAAGGAATTACTTCATGGAGACCCTTTTTACGACCATGGTGAAAGATTTGAGTCTTTTAGTTCTACCGTAAAGGTTTCTAGTCTTGCCCGTGCCATTGTTGCACATTTGTGCAAAGGAACTCAATCTCTAGGTTGAAAGAGTGGAACTTCTCAACTGAGTGGGTACTCCCTAGTCCAATGGGCCTAAAATTCTTTTATTACAGTAGTATGCTGTTGCTACTCACCCGCACCATGATTGACCACAGCTAATCAATCTGGAGTTCATGTTTGGATCAGAAATGTAATATTAACAACCTATTCTGATAGGAATGAATTACTACTAATGTACCTGTCTTAATGCATGTTATGCTTTGGTGCTCAAACATCCAGTAGTCTACTCGATGCCCATAAGGTATAAGTAATAGACAAACAACAACTTGTGTGGTACAAAAGGGTGAGCCCGTAGTAATTTCTTCCTGAGAAGGAATGTTTTATGCTGTAATCTGACATCCTTAACAAGTAATGAGACCATCTCCAATCCACATGCAACTACGGCCCTTCTGGGCTTTGATTTTATAGCCGACAAAGGTTAGCAGCAACCACGTAGCAGCCGTTGTAGCACTATGTATCGTTATGACGCAGTGGCATACCATAGCATGCAGTGTGTAGTGAGCACTAGAGTACAAATACACAATTCAGGTTTGCACATATAGCATATATCTCAGGTTCCTGGTCATTTTCTATTTCAACTGCTTCAGGATGTGAGGCATGCACAATGACTAATAATCCTAATGTAGAATAAGTTATTTTACTTCAGAATCCATTGATTAACTTCATAATTATGAAAGTGCTCCTGAGTATGTGGTTACGGCTATAAAAACACTCCACTGCTATTTTCTACTACAGACTCATTTAAACATTGCTCCTGGGTGGTAATTGAGGCCAATCTTTATTTGGAATAAATAATGATTGCCACAGTCTAATTATGTAACGTGGTCATTGCTTGCTCACTAGAAGAGTCTAGCAAGAGCAGCTAGTTGAAAAGGAAAAGGACACCAGGGGCTATTCGGCTTCACTTGTATGTTCTCCTCCAACAAGTCAAAGCTATTGCTCGCTTATCTTTAAGGGCTTCACATTACCGCTCAGTTGTGACCTTTCCTTCTTCCTAGCTAGTATGTTCTCCTCCCAAAGATATGTTCTCACCTGTTCTCCTCCCAAAGATAGTATGTTCTCCTCCCTCTCTCTGCCGCCAGGGACTGCCGGTCAGCTCCACCCCCTTCCTCCCGCCGCCTTCCTCTTTCCCTCTCAGCGCCGCGCCCGACAGCCGCATCAATTAGGCTCCCGAAATATGGAAGGAGCACCGCGCGTCCGCGTATATGGGAAGAATGACCGAGAAGAAGGAAATGGGAATCAAATCCACCTCTGCATTGTTTCCCCTCAAGAATCGTAGCGCGAGCGCCGCCCGAAAGCAGCACCGCCGAGCTTCCGCTGCCGCCGAGCCCGCTCGCCGTCGCCAACCCGCTCCACCGTTCTCTGACGCCAACGCGCCCCCAAAACGCGTTCGTAATCGCCTTCTTGTCTTGTTCTGCCGCTCTCCATCGCAAACCAGCCACCGGAGATCAACTCCGGCGACCTCCCGAGCCATCGCCGCCGTTTCTGCTTGTTGCCGTCGCCGCAAATTCGCCAGTTCACAGGTGAGCCCTCCCTGGACCGTCCGATCCGGCGTGGACGGCCGAGATTAGATCCGCACGTACCGATTCGTTTCTAAAGTCCCCCCAGTCAGCGTCCACTTCCGCCGGCCACGTGCGCAGATGTATCCGACGTGGTAGCCTCGTCAGCAAAACCGAGCCCAGATATCTGCCACGTCAGCTTTCCTTTCCCGTTTTCTTTTAATTCCCTCTGCTGACATCAGCTGACGTCACAATAGCCTTTTTCCATATACAAATAATTAGGGTAATTTGATAAATCTGAAAATAGGGTTTTAATAATAAGAAAATTTTGGTAAAATCTTTAAAAGTTCTGTAATTATTTATAAATGTTTTCCAGTAATAACATAAATGTTATAATTAGACTAAATGTTTTAGAAATACGTAATAATGTTTAAATATGTTTTCTTTTATGTTTCAAATTCTAGAAAATTGATCAATAATTAGGATAAAATAATAAATGGGTTTTTATTAAGTAAAATAAATTGGATAATCTGTTTTAATTCTCTTTTAGAGTTTCTTTAATTCCTAAAATCCTTTTTAGTTCCTGAAAAATCCAGAAAAATCACAGAAAATTCTAGAAGCCTCCAGAAAATTCCATGAAAATTTCTACAGTCTAATTTCACCCTTCCAAAGCCACATCTCCACTGTTTCAACTCTGATCTAATCATTTTCTTTGCCAATAATTCACCAAAAATAATAATGAGTTATTTTGTGTGTTTTTGGCTATTTCTTGGTTCTGGGTGTTTATTGTCTTTTTTTTTATTTTGTGATTAAACACTGATGTCCAAAGCTGGAATTTGCAGGTGTTTAGGACCAGGAGTTCGAGGATCCCGATGAGCATTAGGGTGAAAGCAAGTTGTCTTTTAATGCATTCTGATCCTAAGTTTCTAAATGACTTTTTTTTTTATAAAGTTGCATGCTTATAGTTGTCAGTCAGAAACCGAAGTAGGACTATACATTAGTTTTCTTACATCTACTTTGTCGCCTTGGTTTTTGTGGTATCAAGGATAGTATTTGTAAGTGAATATGGCACAGGGAAACAGTAGATTAATTATTGAGTACAAGGGAGTACAATATATATATAGGCAAGGATCCATTAGGGTTTATAGAATACACCCAATCAACGGAGATCCTTGCCTAATTAATCATCTACCATAAAACCCTAGGGGCAGCCCCAGCCTCACCAGGCGTGGGCACCAAGGCCCATGTGGCCAGCCCATAGATGCCTATTCTAACACTCCCCCGCAGTCGGATCGTCAGCCACTCTGCACGTTCAGACTGGACCTGAACTCCGTGAAGACCGAAGAAGGAAGGCCTTTAGTGAATATGTCCGCATATTGTGAAGAAGTCGGAACATGCAGGACACGAAGATCACCAACTGCAACTCGCTCCCGGACAAAGTGAAGGTCGAGCTCAATATGTTTAGTGCGCTGATGCTGAACTGGATTGGAGGTCATGTAGATGGCACTAATGTTGTCACAAAACACTAGTGTGGCGCGGCGTAGAGGGGTGTGCAGCTCCTGGAGAAGCTGACGTAGCCAGGTGGCCTCGGCAACACCATTAGCCACCGCGCGATACTCGGCTTCAGTGCTGGATCTTGACACCATGTTCTGACGCTTGGAGGACCAGGAAACAAGATTGTCACCAAGAAACACGGCATAGCCCGAGGTGGACTTGCGTGTGTCCGGACATCCAGCCCAATCAGCATCAGTGTAGACGACAAGATCAGTCGAAGTAGATGGTCGCAGCAGGAGGCCGAGGTGTAGAGTGCCTCGAATGTACCGAAGGATGCGCTTGAGAGCCGCTAGATGGGGCTCTCGAGGGTCATGCATGTGAAGGCATACTTGCTGCACAGCGTAGGCAATATCTGGGCGGGTGAACGTCAGGTACTGCAGGGCTCCAGCAAGACTGCGAAAATCTGATGTGTCTGAGACAGGCGCACCCTCTGCTGCAGCAACCTTGGGATTAGTGTCAACAGGTGTAGAACACGGCTTGCACTCTGACATTCCGGCGCGATCAAGGATATCAAGCATATACTGCCGCTGAGAAAGGAGAAGGCCATCACTGCAACGCTGAACATGCATACCGAGGAAGTGATGCAATGCACCAAGGTCTTTCATGGCGAAACCTCGCTGGAGGGCCGAGATAACCCGCCGAAGGAGACCGACTAAGGAAGCTGTGAGGACAATATCATCCACATAAAGCAATAGAAAAGCAGTATCTGATCCGCGCTGATAAATAAAGAGTGAGGTGTCCGACTTGGCTTCAACAAATCCCAGTTAGAGTAAGTGTGTGGCAAACCGACTGTACCAGGCGCGAGGAGCTTGCTTGAGGCCATACAAGGACTTGTTGAGACGGCACACGAAATCCGGATGGGCAGGATCCTCGAAACCAGACGGCTGCTGACAATATACTGTCTCTGTCAGGGTGCCATGCAGGAAAGCATTCTTCATATCAAGCTTGTGGATTGGCCATCGACGAGAGAGGGCCAAGGAGAGCACGGTGCGCACAGTAGCAGGCTTCACCACAGGACTGAAAGTCTCAGCAAAATCCACACCAGGCCGCTGAGTGAAACCGCGAAGGACCCAGCGCGCCTTGTACCGCTCAAGTGACCCATCAGACTGGAACTTGTGCTTGAAGATCCACTTGCCGGTGACAACATTCGCCCGAGGAGGACGAGGCACAAGATCCCAAGTGTTGTTCGTCTAAGAGCACTGTGTTCCTCTTCCATGGCCGCTCGCCAATTGGGGTCGGCGAGAGCGCTACGGAAGGTCTTCAGTACTGGAGACAAAGGCGCCGCGTGGAACGCAGCGGGCATCCGAAAACCGCTCTTCGAACGCGTGGCCATAGAGTGTTGGTTGGTCACTGGGGAGATCGCAACAGCACCCTTGGGCAGCGGAGGAGCGGGCGGGGCAGCAGGCGGTGGAGACGGAGCGGACGGGGCAGGAGGCTGCCGGCTCGTGTAGTGCTGGGAGAAGAGGCGCTTCGGGCGCAGAGGCAGGAACCCAGGCGGGGGTCCACGAGGTGGTGATGCTGCGGGAGATGCCGAGGCCGCGCGAAGCGCTGGCGGGACGTACAGTCCAGCCCCAGAGCGAGCCGCGGGCGTGCTGGAGCCGTCGGGGGCCGCGCGTGGCGCGGGTGGAGGTACGTAGAGCTCGGGTGCTGGGAAGGCAGCATGCGATGCTGGTGACGTCAGGGACAGCGTAAGCGCCCCAGGCACAGCCGCAGAGGGACTGGCAGGGGCGCTGCTGTCAGCAAGAGCAGCAGTGGAGGCGCCAGGGCCGCCGTGGGAGGTTCCTGCAGGCAAAAGCTTGTGCGACGGTCCAATCGGAACGGGCACGACGTCAGTAGCATCAAGAAACTCGAACTCGGTAGGAACGCGAGGACCATCACGCTCAGCGAAGGGAAAGGCATTTTCATCGAAGATGACATGCCTGGAGATGATGACTCTATTGGTAGAGAGATCAAGGCAGCGGTATCCCTTGTGATGAACAGAATATCCTAGGAAGACGCACAGGACGGATCGAGGTGCGAGTTTATGAGGAGCGGTGGCGGACAGGTTGGGGTAACATTTGCACCCGAAGACGCGTAGATGATCGTACACCGGAGGTGTGCCGAACAAAGCAAGATGCGGTGTGGAGAGCTGCAGGGTCTTGGTGGGCAAAATGTTAAGAAGCGATGTCGCCGTAGAGAGGGCCTCGACCCAGTAGGAGGGAGGCATGGACGCCTGAAACAGCAGGGAGCGAATGACATTATTGATGGAATGAATAATGCGTTCAGCTTTACCGTTTTGAGGCGAAGTATAGGGGCAAGACATGCGAAGGTGGATGCCTTGGGTGAGAAAAAAGTTACGGGCGCTAGAGTTATCGAACTCTTTCCCGTTATCGCACTAAACCGCCTTGACGTGGGCGCCGAACTGAGTGGAGGCGTAGGCGATGAAGTGAGCGAGCGTGCTGTAAGTGTCAGACTTAAGGCGGAGAGGAATAGTCCACAAATAATGAGTGCAATCATCAAGTATGACCAAATAATATTTGTAACTAGAAATACTGACAACTGGAGATGTCCATAAATCACAATGAATGAGATCAAACTTGCTAGACGCACGAGAAGTGGACACATGAAAGGGCAGACGAAGATGACGCCCTAACTGACAAGCATGACATAAAACTGAGCAATCTTCGATCTGACACGAAACACTAGACGCAAGCTTCGACAACGCCTCATGACCGGGGTGGCCGAGACGCCGATGCCACAGCGGAGAGGAAGCCCAAGCGACAAGGGAATGTGCTGGAGGGAGGCGTGCTGGAGGGAGGCGCAGAGGGTAGAGCGGCCTGGAGCTATTGCACCTGACGATCTCGGTCCGAGACGGAAGAGCCTTCACAGAACAACCAGCAGGGTCAAACTCAACAGAGCAATTATTGTCCGTAGTAAATTGGCTAACGGAGATGAGGTTCTTAATAAGTTGTGGTGACACAAGAACATTATTAAGACGTAAAGTGGGTGATAACTCTGTGGAGCCAGTGGCTGTGACAGGAAGTACTGAACCATTACCGACAATAATAGATGAAGGAGTAGGATACCGCGGGAAAAGAACATGTGAAAGAGAGGCGGACTGAGATGACATGTGAGAGGTAGCACCTGAGTCGAAATACCACTCATTTGCCGGAGGTGGAGTCAGCGACGTCGTGCTGAAGGTGGCGAGGGCCGACGGATCCCAGGAAGGGAGGCCGGCGACGGGGTTGTAGTAGCCCGGCGCGACCCACTGGCCGGAGCCATCAGTGGCAGCAGGGACAGCAGCAGGCTGCTGGTGCGCGACGAGGGCCTGCTGCTGCTGGTGTGCAAGAAACGCCTGCTGCTGTGGATGCAGCGGGAGAGGCGCCAATGGAGGACGGGGCTCGCCCGGCCACATCTGGATAGACCCCATCCAGGGGTTGTGGACGGAGGGCCAGTTCCTCCCTGCACCGGCCGGCTGCTGCTGCTGTGCGCCGGTTGAGGGGCGCTGGCCCTGGCTAGCAGCGCTGCCACCACTATTGCCCCCTTTTCCACCGCCGTCGCGCTTGCTACGGTGGTTGTTGGAGGACCTGGCGCCACCAGCGCCGCCGGAACCCATGCCAGATGACGGTGGAGCAGCGTTCGGAGGGCCGGACGTGGTGGAGGCAGCGAGAGCGGTGGCAGGGGTGTCCTTCCTGTTCTCCAAGGTGAGCTCCTCGAGGATGAGGTCGTCACATGCCTCCAGGAAGGTGGGAAAGGGCCGAGCGCGACGAAGAAGCGCCCCGACGTGACCGAAACGCTCATTGAGGCCACGGATCACGTTGAGGACAAGGGTGCGATCTGTGATGACCTCGCCGAGGGCCGTGAGGTCGTCGGCCATCTTCTTCAGGCGGCGGCAATAATCGGTGATGGAGAGATCACCTTGGACGAAGTTGCGAAACTTCATCTCAAGGTGGATGGCACGCGCCTCCCGGTTGCCGAGGAATTGGGATTCAACGGCAAGCCAAGCATGCCGAGCAGTGGAGCCCTGAGTGGAGATGACTTTGGCGAGGTCGTCGGTAAGTGTACCGACGATCCAGGACTTGACGACGCAGTCCATCCGCGCCCAGTCCGGAGAGACAGTGACCGGAGGGTCACGGCAGACGTGGTCCTGGAGCGAGAACTTCCCGAGGGTCAGCATGAACTGATCGCGCCATCGGTTGAAGTTACCGGAGTCGACATCGAGGACGATGGGGACGTGAGTCCGGATGTTGTTGACGGCGACCGCCTGTGCATGAAGGTTCAGGAGGGCTAGGGCCTCGTGAAGTAACATGGCGGAGTGGAGGTCGGTGGGCGCCGGAGGAGCGCCGGAGCCGTCTGCATCGGAGGAGGCAGCGGCCGCGCGCTCTTGGGCAGCGCGCGCCAGGGCCTCGCTGGCACGTAGAGCCGTGGCAGCACGGTCCTTGGCAGCGGCGGCGGCCTCCTCTTCGCCCTGCAGGGCGTGCGCCAGCGCGGCGTCGCGCGCAGCCTGGCACTGGGCGGCGATGGCTGTTTCGCTGGCCTTCTCCTTGGCGAAGCGCTGCTGGAGTTCCTCGACCTGGGCGGCGGTGGCAGTGGAGGCCGAGTCATCCCCAGCCTTGGGGGAGGCGGGGGGAGTTCCAGGCATGGTGGCTGGAGGGGTGGGCGCTGCTTGGTGGAGGACCAGCGCGCGGGGAGGCGCTGCGCGGCGAGCCTGCGCGCGGGGGAGCGCTGCACGGCGAGGGCCGGCGCGCGAGTTAGGGCAGCGGAAAAGAATCGTAGGCGGCTGATACCATGTAAGTGAATATGGCACAGGGAAATAGTAGATTAATTATTGAGTACAAGGGAGTACAATATATATATAGGCAAGGATCCATTAGGGTTTATAGAATACACCCAATCAACGGAGATCCTTGCCTAATCATAATCATCTACCATAAAACCCTAGGGGCAGCCCCAGCCTCACCAGGCGTGGGCACCAAGGCCCATGTGGCCAGCTCATAGACGCCTATTCTAACAGTATTGCTTAGCCATGCTTGGGAGTTGGATCACACTAATATGATAATTTTGATAATGGTTCTATGCAACATGAGATAAAATTGGTGATAATATTTTTAGCAACATGGACTAGGAAACGGATCAAGAGGTTAGGTTGGTTGCCAAGGGCAGGTGGATGGTAGTTTTTCTCAATTCGATTAATAACCGGTTCATGGTGCGATCGGACCGAGCTTTATAGTACAACCACAAACCTAGTATGAGACGAGTCTAGCCGACTAATTAGTTCTCTCCCAACATAGTGTAGACCAGGTTGTGGAACGAATGGAATTTCCCTGGAGCCGTATGGTGCAAAAGGGGGCTTTCATTGTTGAGGTTATTGTGTCACATGGCAGTGGAATCTTAGCAGGTAGACACTTGTTGGGAGAAACTTTGTGAAGGCCTTGCAGTGTTATTCTTAGCCATACACCTCGGAAGTGTGTAAGTGTTTAGCGGACACAGACATAACGGATGATCATGTCTTGTGGGTAAAGTATAGAACCTCTGCAGAGTGTAAAACTGATTAATCAGCTATGCTCATAGTCATGAGCGGCGAGGAATGCCACACATGATTATAATACACTATTTTTTTTGATAACTTTGGGTTAGTGGTTTATTCATGGTTGCAGGGACCATGTTTGAGGTGATCAACTTCGATTGAGATGGTTTATATCGAGAAGATTAATTCTTGAGGTTATTTAATTTTAGAATTTACTATTGCTTTTATTAAATGTTTTGTTAAATTCTATGTTTATGCCATTAAGCCCCCGTAAGCCTTATTATTGTGAATCCCTTCAGTTCATTACTTTACCACAACGTGTGGAGTACAAGACGTACTCACACTTGCTATAACTATAACGCTCAGTTGGAAAAATTTCTGAAGATTACTCTCATGATGGAGAAATCTAAGGTAGTGCTCTACATTGACTGTCTGTGGGAGTGCGGAATAAGAGGATTGCGCTAGCTATGGAGTTTATTTGCTTTTTGACATTCCAAGGTCCCCTCTGTAAGAATGAATATTTACGTTAAATTATGACATTGTGTTTTGATTATTATCTATGAAGTCCCTATATATTGAGATTGGTTCCTGGTTCAATATATAGTTTGGTTATTGATCTGTCCTTAGACCGGTCTCGATATGATGGGAGGCACCTTTCAATTCACAGTTCAAGCTCAGCTTGCGTTGACATATAAGCTGCTGCTGAATCCTACCGTTTGCCAACACTTTGTGTGTGTGTGTCTATATTGTTGTGGTGAAGCTGAAGCAGATAGTGCCCAACAGGAACTAAATGCTGACCTTTACTGTTAAGGTAAACATCAATCGGGAGGATAGTCGGGCGGCATCGGCTGCTAGGGGTGCGATTAGATCATAGATTGTAGAGACTTAGAATATTGAGGAGACTAGATTAATTCTTCTTGCTTAATTACAATAGGTGCTACGCCCTCCTTTAACTTACCCTAACAATCTAAACTAACAAATCTTATCTCTAAGGCTAACTTAATAAATCTTATCTCTATCTAATCTAATTTGATCCTTAACAACTAATCTTATTTCTAACCTGCTGCTAAAGTGTGCGTGGCGATACAGACTGCTACAGCTCATGTTCGTAAACAGTACTTTCAGCGCATAGAATTTACCAGCTTTGGTCTGTTCATAAACTGGCTAGTTCTTGGCTATCCCCAATATTTTCTTTGTTGCGATGCTGCGACAAAGGTCAGGTCTATCCCTGATATTTCCTCTTTAGATCTGGCTATCATGGTAAATAGGAGTGATTTGATCTATTGTTACTATTTTCATGTTTCTTCTTTGCGGCGATATGCAGCTTGCTGAACCAACTCCAAATGTCTTTACTCCTATAGCTTGTTTTAGCCTGATTGCTTGGTATAAAGCAACCATTGCCAGGGATGCGAAAACAGCCAAGAATTGGCCTGTTTCCTAGGAAGCATAGATATAATTTGGATGAACCGATTTTGGTCCAAGTTTGCTGAGTTAGACTGTATGACTAAATGTTGACTCTTATCGGCTTTGGCCTGTCCATAAAATTGTTTGATAATTTTATTATTTTATTTTATTTTACGAAATATGGCCTATTTCCAGCTGTGATTGGTGGTTAGGGTAAATACTTCTTGGCCTAGAACTAGTATGATGAACCGGCTGTAAACAATGCAGATAACTGTCTTAATCAATTCATGTTGGGTTCTGTTTGTATAGAAAGATTCCTTTGCTGAAAGTTAATTTATGTATTCGCAGCATTCATTACAAAACCATGGTAATTATAATTAAAAAGCATGGGTTAGTTTGTTGAGTTATAAAAACTTAGTACTGTACTGCTATGAAGTCCCAAAGTTGCTACTATATGATTGGATAGAACTCTACTGTGCTTCGTGTAAAGTTATAGTCATCAAAGTAACATTGTATTAATATTAGTAGAAGTATAGTCATATGCCATGCATTGCAATGTTTTGACTTATGGATCTCGAATTATTAGTCAATCTAATTTTGTGTGCTTCGTTCAGTTTGTTTTGACAATCAGAATCAGAACTAAAAGATATGTTACATTCAGTTTGTTTTGAGTTTTGACTGCACATGTAGCCATGCTAATCAATCTTTCTCCTGGAACTATATTTGGTTTAGTTTATCGGATGCTACTAAATTATCGCTTGCTCTGGCCCATATTTTTCGACTCGCTTACTTGGGGAACGGAAAAATTGCAGGTTGTTAGTTGATAATCCTATACCGTGGGCCTGTAAAGCGTTCTCCCGGCTTCATGGACAACTTTTTGTACAAAACCCTTCTCTACGATGGTGAGTGCTCTCCCATTAAGAGTTTATGGATTTTTCAAAAGGACGGTAAGAGTATTATCATTTTTTTTATGGGAGAAGAGAATTAATCTAGTTTATAAGAAAAATCGGGTCCAAAAATCTCACACCTCGGGATGACAAAACGACCACGACTCCACAGACGACGCTCACACCAGAGACACAAACCCGACAACAGACCGAACCAACCTAACTCAACTCGTGTGCTAACCAACCAAACAACTGACACCCACACAACTCGGTCGGCGGAGCCCCACTCCCACACCGGACCACTCTGTCACAGAGGACGGTAGCACGTCGCTTCGGAGGAGCACGCATCGGACTAGAACTCTATCGAGAAGCGCCAAGCTGAAAGAAGAGCCGCCATGAAGCCCGAACGTAGGGGTGAACCTACAAAAAGAGCTGACAAAAACGACCCCGAACAACACCACGACACCCATAACACACGATGCCACCAACAAACAATCGCGCCCAACCTAACTTAACTCGCACATCAAACCAACATTCTGAGCAACAAACCGGCGGAGTCCTGCTACCACGCCATCAACAGCTTGGTTGGCGGAACCCTGCTCCTATGCCGAACCAAGATCCCAGAAAGTCAGCGGACACGTCGGTTCAGAGGAGTGCGCATCAGGCAGCTGATGCCGGGAAAGCAATATGAAATGGAAACGCCGCTGCACTGAGAGGAGGCATATGGGCCAGCCCACAAAAGAAGCCAGAGTCGTCGACAAGTGCAGGCGGGCTTCCGGAAGCGACACCTTCAGGAAGAAAGCGACGACAACGCCGCCGTCGCTCAACAGGAAACCGGTGCAAGGTTTTTACCCGGAGAAACCCCCAGGGTGGGAGAGACGCTACAATGTCACCTCTAAGGAGGTAATGGCGCCTGCGGATGTCATTAACATTAGCACCAGCGGAAAGCCGAATTGAACTTTCGCTCACGTCTCCCGAACCCAAAACACATGCAATGAAGCCATGCCTCAACCTCCTTAGCTGCTAACTGCTGCCTTAGCGAGAATACGCCGTCCCGACACTGCGCACGCACCGCTCACGACTGGTAGCCACCGGGCTTCCCACGGGCTAAATCTGGAGGGAAGAGACAGATCGGCAAGGAGAGCCCAACAGCACCTTGACATAGGGATGATGCGAGAGCAATGCCACTGATGGGCCACTGTAGCCGGTCACCCCCATCGAGGACGACTTCAGCCGGCCAACAGGGGCAACAAGGCCGAGCAGTAGCACAGCATCGGTGACCAGCCTGGAAGCCGCACCACCAACAGCAGCAAAGCAACCAGCAGCGGTAGCCAGCATCAACGGCGCAGACGACCGAGCCAACCCGCGGCAACAGCAGTAGGAGACCCAGCATTCGCCAGGTGTGCAGCACCAGTCGGTAGCAAGCACACCCGCACCGGCAACGCAGCCACCAGCAGGCGGTGGCCAGCACCACGACGTAGACGGCCTAGTAGACTAGACCCACGCGGACCCGGCCTACACTAGGCACGCAGCATCGAATGGCAGCGAGCCACCGGACCACCAAGCCGCCCGAAGGGAGCCTGAGATGCCGCACCACCGCCCCGTAACTGCTCGGGTCGGCCATGCGAGTGCGGAAAAATGGCAGGCCGCCTCAGGCACTGCCGCACCGAGCCGCCCGAAGGGAGCCAGAGGAGCCGCACGGCCAGCCGCCGCCACTGCCGCCCCGTTCCTGCGCGGAAAGGCCACACGAGCGCGAAATCCGGCCAAAACACGCTCAGCTCACCCTGGAGTTGTGCGGATCCAGCAGCGCACGAGTGGATATAGCCACGGGCGCCAAGGATAGGCCGCCCAAGCCGCGCAGCAGCCGGCAACGAGCTCCTGATGACCGGCCGAAACAAGAGAAGCAAACACCAGGGGAAGAGAAGGGGGAAGAGGGGAAAGGGAGGTCGCGACGCCTCGGCTTCGAGGAAGCTACTGGCTGCCGCCACCGACGCCCGCTCGTCAACGGCGGTGGCCGGAATCTTGCCGAGATTTGGGAGGAGTTTGGCGGTGGGAGGAAGTCGCCCCCCCCCCCCCCCGAGTCGCCAAAGGGGGGCGACGCAGGGTCCGTTTGCAGGATTTTTTAAGAGTTTATGGATTAATTCCTCTGCTTGAAACATGTTTGGGGTTGCCTGCAGATGGCATGTATTTTCAATTTTCCATGTGTGCTTATTTGTTTGATTTGAAAATATCTTGCCGGATAAACAGGTGCTGGCGGTTATTTATGATCAAACTCTGGAACCACCATCTGCTAGATGCGCGCACCATGGACACCTGCAACATAATTCTCGACGGCTTGAAAAACGAAGGCGTCGATCCCAAGTGAAAATCCAAGCGTTGAAGACATTTGCCAACTTTATGTCGTGAACGATGTTCGTCACTGTTTTTTATTTAGGAACTCCTCGCAGTTCTCTTTCCATCTTTTGCAGACAAAATAAACTCTTCTCAATCCGAAACTACAATATTCTGGATGACATTAGGTTATTCGGTTATCCAGCGAAAAAAATTCTGGGTGACATGAATGGTTGGTTATTCGTTTCGTGGAGAGCTCGTTTCCTGCAGTTTGCTTCTTTATCCAACGTCATGGTACGACATGTATGGTTTATGAAGCTGCATGAATCTGTCAAGAGTCTCGTAGACAGCTTCCCTCTGGCTGTTGGACAGCCTATCTTTTTTCTTGCTCTTGCAGAATAAAAGGAGTTTCTGGACGAGGATTAATTGCTATGGGAAATTTTATGATTTACTTGGAACCTAAAATGAATCTTAAAAATTTCGATAAACATCTCTAGCAACGAATTCGTGACCTTTCCAGCCCCATGTGCCTAAGGAAATTAGGGACGAAAGAATGAAATGAGCAGGATTCACTCCGTGATATAGATGCAACGATAATCTGCTCTCCAAATGCAGAACCCCGAATCTAAAGGCAAAATCCATTAGCTCCGCGACACGTGCTAAGCTGTTTATTTAGCCTCTAACCCGAGACTCCAATGATGAACACGAACATGAGGTTGGGCTGGTTGCAATGCAGGCAACATGCATGCCAGCAACAATTGACTGGTATGAGTGCACTGCACATTGCCAAAGTCAAACACCATCATCAGTGACTTAACTGCACTGTCATCTCTTGATCTGATGAAGACATGTTCTTGTCGGTCTAACTCATTATCTTACTTTACCGGGTACATGTACTATGCACCGTCACTGCCTCGATGTAAAACTGACTTGCAGTATAGCATATTGCTGTAAAAAAAAAGGCCAAATCACATGTATTGCCGGGAAGAATGAGGATCAGATTGAATAAAACTTGCGCGCTCTGTTTGAAACACAGGAATTTCATGGGAAAATCTTCTGAACTGCGAAGAACGTCCCGTGTTCT